>NC_091516.1:27378678-27978899 GCF_947461875.1 Haliaeetus albicilla | reverse complement strand
TTCTGGAAAATAATAATGAACTTCAGTACAAGTATTTGCATCAACCCCTTTGATACCTGTTTTTCAAAATGATTTGATGTTTGATACAAACTTCAAACAAGTCAGCTGTTCGGAGTATATTTTCATATATGGCATTTTTCACAAATTTTAGTTAACATAATGTTTCCATGAAAAGAACTGCACAAATTCTAAATACAATCTGGTTTTTCCACCACAGTTCATGCAACAAGCAGGAAATTAACATTTATGTACTCTTGGAAGAAATGTGATTTTCTAAATAAGTGTTAATTTTTTGTGCTTATTCTATGGAAATCCTCCATTTATGCTCTTTGCAGATTTGCTTTGTTTTATTTTGTTTTACTTTATATCAAGACACATCCAGTTTGAGTGCTCTAAACTAGCATCTCCCTCTGTTTGGTGTTCTATAAAAATCTACAGATCAAAAGTGTTAAAAGCATCGTTTGTTTAGTATACCTTTATTTTATTAATGTGAACCATTCTCAGCAATCTATTTCCCTAATTTTTTTTAATCACAGGTTTATCAGTTTTATGACAGGTTTCTAACTTTCTGTTTTATAATCACCACTAATAGAAAATCACATAGTAGGGCATTGCCTTTTGCACTACTGATGTAGCAGAGGAGGGGGAGCAAAATAGAACGTATGATACCAGAAGGTATCTACAGACTTGAAAGGTCCATGAATTATTTAGCTTATCCAGCTACATGTTATAATTACTGTATCCAGTTTAACTACCGGGAGAGAAAAATGCCAGCTGAAATATCTTCAGACCCGAAAGCACTGTTGGGCTGTGTGCTGGATAAAAAAGCCTAACTTTCTAACTGGTGGTAAGCAATATACAAATTTCACTTCAGGCATACTTGGTACAAAGAAGGGTCAAACAGGTGAGAGAAAAGCCCAGGGCTCTCATCAGCCATTTTGGCATCCACATAAACCTCAATGTTTAAAAATATTTTGAGATGATGAACAGAAAGAAAAAGAAACCGTATTTAAGTGCAATCAGAGTAACCAATAATGACACTAGTTATATACTACATCTTTAAAAAAAAAAAAAAATTCTACTTTTATGTACTAAAAATAAACTGTCAGACTCATAACATATTTACAAAGAAAGCCTTCTCATGCGTGTATCCATGACAACCTAGATTTATATTTTGAGCTCCAGAAAGTTGTTACAGCACAGCTTACATAAATTGCTTTAAAGAATGTAACAAGATAAGATGGTTTGCTACCTGAGGCATTTTATTTGGCATAATATGTAATATTTCAACTATATTGAAGCATACAGGAAAACAAAAGCGTTGTGCAGTGGTTTGAAATCAGTCTTGTCATAAGGTAAACTTATTTTTAATACAAGGAAAATGTAGAAGCTCTTTGTGACAAAGCACACTGGAAATTAAAAAAATCCCTGAAGACTTAGTAATTGAATATTAGCATGACATAGTTGGGAAAGCAAAGAAACATAACAGAAATGTGAAGCATACATAGCCTGAAATAAATAAAACTGCTTCCATTTACACTAGTATGCTGCCTACTGGGATTCCATCTGGACTGTGCCTGTGCACAGGCAACCTATTTTTTTTTCTCTCTTACCTAGGGAAAAGGGCCTGCTTCCACTATACTGAGCGTTACTGAAATTGCATTTCTCTTACACATACTTCCTTTTGGCATTTGACTTGAGAGGCTTAGTATATTATTTATATAATAGATTAACACAGTAGGCAATTTCCAAGTACAAAATGGAAACAGCAAGAAGATACTTCATGAGGTTTACCAAAATGAGTATCAGTGACTTCCCTAACATTCTGTTGTCAAACAAAAGTATTATCTACCTTGAAAAGAGACTTTGAGGGAAGAGAGATATAAAAAAATTTCAGTAACTGCTTAATATACTGCTAAGAATTCAAGTGCTGTTAACAACACATACAGCCTCTATGAAAATTGTTCTAAGCAGAGCCCACTGCTTTAGACTGTGAGCCAGGAAAGCAAAAAAGCAGACCAGCTCATAACAGAGTCTTCCCTTGAACTCTCTATTGAGAGAAAAAGTTCTTGATATCAGTGATGCAATGCTTGGGTGACACACTGCCGGGCAGCCTGGCACTGGGTGGATTCATTATTTCTAGACCCACGCTGGGGCTTTGGGGGGTTCTGTTCATGGGGATCCCCAGTGGAGAGGTATCTAGCTGAGGACTGCCCAACAAGACTGAAGTGAAATTCAACACCTCCCTCAAATGCAGCAACACAAAGTTCCTCTGTAAGCCCCATACACAGAATGCAAGGACTGCAACCCAGCCATGAGCTGTGCTTTGCAAACTTCTCTTATGACCACAGAAAAATAACAGAGGTTAGGCTGTTACTGGGATGGCATGAGCTTTTAGCCCATGCTCCTGAAGCAGAACCAGCAGGTGAGAGGGACATTTACCCTGCATGTGTCCCCAGCTGCTCAACTATGGCCTTTTGTGGCCTATTGTCTCCTCCCTCATTTTCTGATGGGTGGGAAATATAACTCTATGGCTCCCCCTTCTTATCTGGAACAATGGCCTCGATGTGCAACATAAGATCCAAGGGGTCTCGGTAGCCCCTTTGCTCTTTTATCTGGCTGTGTTAGGGCAACCTGAAGACTAATTTTCTGGATAAGCGAAATGTAATTTTAGTCACCTGTGTAAATATTTGTGGTCACAGTTCATGCAATTCAGTAGTACTGTAAGAGCCTTAAATAGGCAAAGATACTACTTTTATGGGAAGGATTCTGTACCAAAACATCATTATAAACATATAAAACATTCACTGAATTTCTTTTTCTTGGCATATTACAGTACATTAGTTTCTACAGCCTACAGTTACTACATTTTATTTAATGAAATGTCATTTATTGACACTACTCAACACTTTCCAACTTAACCAATATAGTACAAACTTGAGTCTGCCTTCAGCTTCTTTCAGTTCTCCATGGAACAGCAGAAAATGTGCAGCAGAAATTAAATCCCTTAATCAGGAGCCATCAGCATTACTAAACTCTCCTGAAATTTTGTAATGTGCAAATATGTAATAGCTCCCACGGTGTGTAACAGAAGGCACTTGAGTGACTGGTTTACCAGAGAATGATACTGCATTTTAACTAAAAGTCTTGAGAATGCTGCTACTTCATACATGTGCAAAGAGACAATCTCAAGAGTCCTATGTCCTGTCCTGCCCCAACTTGGCTGAACTAGACACATGTACCTACAATGAAAAGGTCATCCTTTCTAAGGAACCTGTACAAAAAAACATAAAGAAAGGCAGGAAAATTTTAGAACATGTT
This sequence comes from Haliaeetus albicilla, assembly GCF_947461875.1. NCBI lineage: Eukaryota > Metazoa > Chordata > Aves > Accipitriformes > Accipitridae > Haliaeetus > Haliaeetus albicilla. The sequence goes on along the minus strand of NC_091516.1, from coordinate 27,975,578 downwards.
TATGCAACTTTTATTCTTCATATTTTAGATGGTAGGTTTAGCACAACTGGGTAAACAATCTACTCCTTTGATATCCAATGGTTATCCATGAAAATTAATTTGTGGCCCATTAAACATATTACCTAACATATGCCCATCAACCAGCACATTTGACATATATTGGTTTTGTGCAGATAGCAATGGCTCAAGGGCCGTCATGTGTAAACACTTATGAGGGTTAAAACCTAGAACAGATGCCATGCCATGCAGGTGTGATGCTACATAAAATTCTGTGCAATTTAAATGCATTAACTGAAACTATTAAGCAAGCTTATTTGATGGGTTTCCTCTGGTGTTGGTTAAAGAGAATGTCAAGCAATTGTATATGGAGGAGTGGAAAATCAGTGTCTTGTTTCAACATTTAGATACTATGAAGTTATGACTATATCTCCTGTCTACAGTTACCCTCTACACAGCAAATGAAGAGCTTTCTTTTGCACTGCTTTAGTAACAAGAAAAAATTACCTTGAGTGTTACACTTTTTCAAAGACCACTTTAAAATATGGTTCCTGTGTAACAGTTCTTATTGAAGCAAGCTTGAACAATGTCACATGACAAGGACTTGGCCACAACGAAATGTAAAATGGAAATAAGTGTTATTAATACAAATTTCAGAGCCCAGTCTTCTGCCTTGGTGCTGCTTTTCCATGTTCATCTGAGTTGGAAAGACCAACTCAGTGAAGTTACATCTGGCTCTACTCAAAATGCCACTAAGTGACTGTAATTAAAGAAGGAAAAAGACCTTTTTCAGGCATAGCATTGTACTCATTAGCTTGTATTTTTAAGCATTTAGGATACCTTTCATGAAACCAAATAGAATATTGCTAAATCATACAGCTGCTTTGGGGAGATCATTAAGCACACATTTCAGGAACAATATGAAAGTAATATAATTAGAATTGACAAAAAGAAAAATTTAAAAGCCATCAATTAACACTTCAAAGAAAAATTGCCTATGTCTATTTGATCAAGTGGTCAAGTTATTTGATCATTTGATCAGCCAATAACGGGAAAAAAAAAAAACCCAAACCCTCTTCAAAATCATGATTTTTTTAATGAGCAATTGATCCTCCAAAATGCTCACTCACTGTTATGACTAAGTAGGAATTGAGTGCACCTAAACACCTGAGTATTGCATACTTAACACAGGCACAGGAGCAGGGTCAGCAGGTTACCCAGGGTTGCATCCACATAAGTCTCGCAATTGTATCAGCCAACTCCCTCAGCACTTGCAGGTGCATTCCATCAGTGCCCATGGACTTGTGTGTGTCAAATCTGTTTAATTGCTCCCTGATCCTTCTCCACTAAGGTAAATCTTCCTTCCTCTGGACCTTCCCACTGGTCTCAGTGGCCTTGGGTTCCTGAAAGCAAGTCTTACCAGCAAAAACTAAAGCAAAGGAGCACCAAGTGCATTGTTTTTCCCCAAGTCCTGTGCCACCAGGTTCCCTGCCCCATTCACCAATGGGCCCACACCTTTCCTATTCTTTGTTTTTTTGCTGATATACCCATAAAAGCCTTTTTTGTTACTCTTCAGTTTCCTCACCAGATACAACTCCAAATGGACTCTGGCTTTCCTAACCCAATCCCCATCCCTGCATGCTCAGACTGTGTCTCTCTATTCCTCCTGGGCCACCTGACCCTACTTCTACTTCTTGTGCACTTCTTTTTTATGCTCTAGTTTTGTCAGGAGCAACTTGTTTATACATGTAGACCTCCTGCTTGATTTGCAGCTTGTCAGGAGCAGACCGTTCTTGATTGTGGGGGTGGATCACCTTGAAAATCAATCAGCTTTCCTGGACCCTTCTTTCCTCCAAGACCCTTTCCCATAGGAATCTTCCAAGCAGGTCCCTGAAGAGGGCAAACTGTGTGCTCCTGAAGCCCAGGGTTGTGATCCTGCTTTTTGCTTTTTCCACTTCTCTAGGGATCCTGAACTCCATGATCTCATGGTCACTGCAGCCATGGTTGACCCCAACCTTCACATCCGTAACCAGTCTTTCCTTGTTTGTAAGTATGAGGTTCAGCAGAATGGAGCTCTTCGCAAAGAGGGGAGCTTTTCGCAAAGAGGGGAGCTCTTTGGCTCCTTGATTAATTCTGTCATCAAGTTGTCATCAAAGCACTACAGAAACCTTCCGGATCACTCGTGCTTGCTGTGCTGCCCCTCCAGCGGATATCAGTGTGATCCAAGTCTCTCATGAGGACCAAGGCCTGTGAACATGAGGCTTTTTCCCATTTTTGAAGGAGGCCCCAACTACTTCTTCCTGATCAGGAACAGGTACCTGCTCCAGTCTTGAAGAACAAATCTATTCCTATTTATGAAGCTGACAGTTTATTCAGAGAAGAGCTAAGTCTTTTCACACCCTGAGAGTCTGTGGATGAACATTTGGAGACAAACAAATACTCCTTGGCTCACAGCAATGATATCTGGGTCCTGGAGTAGTTTGCCTCTTGCCATTACAGGACCATAAGTTCTAAGATGAGATACAGTCAGGTATATTCACACCAGCGAAGCCCTGGTTGTTCTTGTTTTACAAATTAAACCCGTGTTTTGTAACTGGTAGACTTTACAAAGTCCATTTCTACTCATGAAGTAAGTGTTTTACGTAAGAACATTTTTGCATTTAGTTTGGCTTGACTTGGCTTGGCTTGGTTTGGTTAGGTTTGGTTTACAGCTGTCCTGGTTTCAGCTGGGATAGAGTTAATTTTCTTCCTAGTAGCTGGTACAGTGTCATGTTTTGGGTTCAGTATGAGAAGAATGTTGATAACACACTGATGTTTTCACTTGTTGCCAAGTAGTGTTTAGACTTCAAGTCAAGGATTTTTCAGTTTCTCATGCCCAGCCAGCAAGAAGGCTGGAGGGGCACAAGAAGTTGGCACAGGACACAGCCAGGGCACCTGACCCAAACTGGCCAAAGGGGTATCCCATACCACGTGACATCACATCTAGTATATAAACTGGGGGGATTGGGGCTGGGAGGGATCGCTGCTTGGGAACTAACTGGGCATTGGTTGGCGAGTGGTGGGCAATTGCATTGTGCATCACTTGTTTTGTATATTCCAGTCCTTTTATTATTTTTTTTTATTATTATTATTATTATTATTGTCATTTTAATATTGTTATTATTATCATTATTAGTTACTTCCTTTCTGTTCTATTAAACTGTTCTTTTCTCAACCCAAAATATTTTCCAATTCTCTCCCCCATCCCACTGGGTGGGGGGAAGTGAGTGAGCAGCTGCGTGGTGCTTAGTTGCCGGCTGGGGTTAAACCATGACAACAGCAACCCTAGGTACTTAGGCGGCCTCTTTAAGGAAAAAAGGATAGTAGAATTTTTAATTGACAGTGGCACTTTACTGACTGTAAATTTATGTTTATACAATGTTTTTCATCCTGAAAAATTACAAAATTTGGCAATGTAAATTTAAATTTTTTTTAAAGCCCTATTTCATCATCTCACATCCCCTTTCACTGAAAGGTGGACTTATCCATAGGATATGAATGACTGGTTAGCTTTGCGCAGCAACTGTATGCAACAGATAAGGAAAGGAAATGAATCCAGTAAATAAATCCTTTTCCATAATGCATTATAACTGGGAGGTAAAGAGCATGTAGATACTTACCCAGGACAGGAATGGTGAAGGCAGCAACACTCTTAAGAGATTGCTGTGAAATGTATAAATAACCACACAGTAGAACTTCTGCTTATGCCTTACACACTAGGTCTACAAACCACTCTCCTGGCAGACCTGGATTAAAAAAGGATCAATGCAGCCACACTAAGACCTTTCAGAGTTTTTAATATCAGAGATTGCTATGGTTTATTAAATAGTGATCAGGTAATAAAGACCAGTGAGGATTATATGCATTTTGAATTTTCTGAGGAGAGGAATTAGGGTAAATAAGTCTAAGTGGGAGCCTATAAATTTAACATTACAATTAAGCACTAGTTCATTAAAAATACATATAGTGAAAAATAATATTGATGATTTTATTCGCATCTGAGCCCTAACTGATTGATTATCATTGTGGAGCTTCTTTTGTTTGCTACTCTCAAATAGTCACTGAGGGTGCTTCATAAAAAGTGGGGGTTTGCCTTATATATGGTGTTTCATGTTTTCAAACAAGGAACAGCTGTTCATACTGAAATAGCTACCTAAGAACTAACCAGTTTTGGAATGATTATCATCTGGCTCTGCAGCTCCTTGGGAGTTACAGACCACTCCTGGTACATAAGCTGTACCTCCTCTCAGCAAAACTCATTCCCACACACCACTCGCTGTATTAGTATAGCCCTTGTCTGGCATAACTACTAGAGCATGTCCCCTCAAGTGACTTTGCTAATGCTGTCTGCATTAGCAGTATGTGCCCACTCACAAGATGCCTTTACCTAGCTAGATTCACACCTCCATTTTATCTCTTAGTTGTATTTTACAGGTAAGGACTTAACAGCTGAGAAATTCATGGATGTGAGGAGGAGTATGGTTCTTACATTAACCAGAAGTGATCACCAGCAGCAACATGCAAGATCCTTATGTGGTAAATTAGTGGCAATGGCTGAACTAGTTTTGCTGTATTGCTGTGCAAAAGAATGGGAACATGTGGAGCAAAGTCAGACTCCACTGTGAACGTGCTGTTCAGGAAAAAAGCACAGAACCAGCAGAATGAATGCTGTGGTCTGTCACCACTTCAATACAGTGACCTTTACAAGCATTTCTCTGTGTTGTTTACCCATAAGATAAATGACCAGCAGGTACATAAGTTTCAGCATGTGAGCTATTAACCAGTAATAAAATACTACTGAAGACATGTTTAAATAGTAATGTGTATTTAATGTTTCATAAATAGGAATACAAGAAATGTGCTAAGAGTAGAATTTTGAGCCTACATAAATTTCCCAACTATGGCCTATTTTGGCTTAGTGGATCATTGATATCCAGATAGATGGAACCAATTATGTCCTGAAATTTAATTTTTTAGATTTAGATTTTAAATTATTGCAAGTGAGATAAATTGTGATGGCAATATTAATTCTATCTCTGTAGAATTAAGATAAGCAAAGTAACTTCTTGCATATACAATCTTATTATTGTCTTACCAAGATAGGAACAGTGACTGTGACTTGTTTAGGGAGATCAGTGTGTCTGGGAGGGCAAGAAACATGGTAACAACAGAAGACTGTGACTACCTCTAATTAGATTCAGTCCTTACAAAACCAAATCCTAATGCTGAGGCAGAATTATAGAGGGAACCTGGGAGACAAACAGCTATCCTGAGTAGCACACAGGACATTATTCAAAATGTTTCTACTGAAAAACTTTCCAAAGGTGTCAAAAGTACACTTTGATTGAGGAAAAAAAAGCCAACAACTTCATTATGGTCATGCTTTATAGAGGAACACTCTAAAAAGAAGCAATGAAGAACAAGTAAAAAAGAAAAATGTTTGAAGACAGCACAGAAAGTATTTATTAGCAACTTGGGTCAAATGCATAGCACTTGCCCAGAAAGATCTTAGAAAGACCAAAATAAAGTCTATATGGCACTACAGGATAAAAGATGATGTTAGAAATAAGAGGGCATCTTTAAAAAGCCAAAATCATGTTTAAGGAAGTGTAATAAAAAGGATTACAAGCTCTGGCAGGTTAAAAACACCAGGCACCAAAAAGAGAATTTGAGAAGCACTTGCAGAGGGTATAAATATACCCCCCCCCAATATATATATATGTATATGTATATGCATATTTTTATATATGTATATGTATATGCATATTTAAGCACATTAAGGAGGAGGAAGTCTGCTGGCTTTGCAAACTCCCTGGCAGACTTCCTCCTCCTTAATGTGCTTAAATATGCATATATGTGTGTATGTATATATGTTTATACCCTCTGCAAGTCCTTCTCAAATAGAGACTGACAGAACATAAAAGATCTCCCAGAGAAGGTAAGGTTATAACAGAAAGCAAACAAATTTTTCATAGCTGTGTTCACCATGGACAGCAGAAGGAGATTTCTCATGTTGGAATCCTTTCTGAGGAATTCCCTCTGCTTTAAAGTGAAGTCAAATGAAATAGAAAATGCATTAACAAAATGAACAATAATATAACACTACAGACAGATTACATTCAACTTAAGTTCATCTGGCTTGAAACTGCATGACATCAGAAAAATTTGAAGGCATCAAATCTGATGGTAAAAATTTTACAGGGTTCAGGAAAAGATTCAGGGAAGAAAAGGCCAGAAAGCCTCACACATTTGTGCGACAAACTACTTTAGAACAGAATAAGCGGAAACACAGATACAGTAAAACCATCAGCACAGTTTTCTGAAGGAAGGACTTTCCTTGCAAACACAAGAGTTCTTCAAGATATTTGATATGCGCATGGACAAAGAAGATGGGGTTGATACTGCTTATCTGAGTTTTCAAAAGGCACTTTAGAGAGGTTTTGTACTACAAACCCTTAAAGAAACTAAACCAGGAAAGCTTAAATGGAAAACTAGCAGCTAAACACTACTGGAAACAAAGAACTGAGTTGAAAGGCAATTTTTTGCACTAAAGGTCAGCAAAGTTCCACAGTATGTTTTGGTCTCATGCTATTCATCAGATTTATGAATGCCCTATAAAAGTGAAAAATAGTGAGTGACAAAGTTTACTGCTATGTGCTATTAGGCAAAAAAATTAAAGATGATGCCCTAACATGAAGAAAGGCAGAAAAACTTTCCAAGACTGAATTACTGATAAAATGATGAACTTTCATACTGACAAAGTACTACATGCAAATAAACGCCAATAATAATTTTATATACCTAATGGTAGTCTCTGAGGTGTCTTTTACTACTTAAAAATGAGATTTCAGGACTATAATAGATAGTTCCCTGAGAATATAATCTCAGAGCTCAGCAGAGAGAAAAAAAGCAATTCAGATGCTAGGATTTATTAGGAAAGGAAAAAGCTTAACAGCACAGATATTTTCTACTATAAAAATCCATAGCACATTTCACCTCCACCATTGCATAGGGTTTGATTCTTCATCTTAAAACAGTATACAGACTGGAAAAGTTCTGAGGAAGGTGACATTGAGAATTGTAAGTATAAATTCGAATGATTAAGCTGACAAGGAGTCATTGCCATGAGAAAGAGATAAGCAGAACAGGTATGATAGAAAGACATAAAATTGCAAATGGAATAGGAAAAGTGAACAGGAAACAATTGTTCAGTTTGGTTTTTTTTTATAAGAAGTAAGAGACATTAAAGAGAACTAGCTGGTACAAAATAAACAAAAACCCTGCTCCTCTGCATAGGCTGTATTTAGTGTGGAATGCTTCGTCCCGGGACATCACAGATACATAGAAGTCACTAGGATATAAGAAGAAGTTTATGGGGGAAATAAAAAGTCCATCTATATCTGTTAAATACAGAGGGAATACCTCTAGGTCTGAATGGCTTTGTGCCAAAATGCTGGATGTTGGAGAGTGTCCTTAATAACTTTCACTGTATGGTTGTCCTGTTCTCAGTCTTCCCTAATGGCCAATGTCAGAGATGATAGACAAATGGTGTGGGTGGACTATGGGACTGACATAGAAGAGGCTGTTATTAGCCATGATATGATAACCCTTATAAACAAACATTTTAGGATGCATAACCTTGACTGTTGTACCAACTTGCCTTTAAAAGGTCTAGAATGTTCTAGCCATATCAATATTTAAGCAAAAAACCCACCAAGCAGTATGCTGATTTAAAAGAATAAAAATGAAGGAAGCTTAAGAGCTTTTTGCTTACAGAGGGAATTAAATTTTCCAAGTCCTTCTCTCCCACTATTTGATGGAACTGTAGGTTACAATTACATTACAGACTACAAACAATGGGAAACTGTGACACCTATACCAGCAGACTAAACAACACTGTGTAGTAGTAAAAACATCTCAAGCGTCAGTGTTACAGTAAAGTTCTAAGATTTGCAGTGGCCAGTGGCATTAAATTTTATTTGCAAGTTGCATTAACAGCAAGCTTGGGAAATTTCTGCCATGGGTGTGACAGCTACCACAGTCAGGCAACCTTAGGGAGATGGATACTTCTTAAAAAGTAGGTTTTTCCTTGCTGAATTGTAATGCACCTTTGTTACATCATTTACGTACTCTAACTTTTCCTTTAACTGCCTTCTTGCGATTAGCAACTTATTGAAATAAATGTAAAAGCAATTTCTCACTAAGAAAGGATTATATCTAACAGACAACTGGTGGAGCTTTTTGTCTGAAGTGTTGTTCAATAACCAAGCGTTAGAGGAACTTACCTTAGTTTGAGAAAAATTTCTGATATCACCTTGATAGCCAAGTAAGATTTAAATTTATCAGACAGAAAAGAAAGTTGTACCATTTTAGGACTACTCTTGCCAGAGAAATTGATCTAAAACAAGGATGATGTATTTACTGAGCAACTTTCTCAGCATTTTTGTACTCTTTGCACTGTTGCTGCTTGATTTTCTCCCTTTTATTCTCTTCTTATCACAAGATTATTTGTGAATAACACAATGAAACAGATTTAAAAGAGAAGAATGCGCAACATATGAGATTGCTGTGGAAGGAAAGTAAATGGTGTTTGATTAGAAGAGCACTAAGAAAAATTAACTACAATACATGAATGTACTGGAATAACTCTTCTTATCTTTTATGAAAATCATATGATATCTGTAAAAATGTTTACTCACATTCTTTCCATTTGTACTCAGTACAAATTGTATGTCAGCATAGCCCTGTGTTAAAACTTTCAGACAACCTGAGATAATTCAGAGAAATGTCACTCTTAGGCATAATTTTTTTTTCTTTTCTCAATTTTTCTGACATAACTTCTTTTTTCCATAACTCCACCCTGCTGTCACATATGAAAGACAAATTGTCCAATTAATTAATGTTGCAATATGTTCATTGATAGAAGCCATTTAAAGTATCAAAATAATATGACTACACTAAATAATCAGCTTGATTATGCACTATCTTCCTACTCCATATCTTGAGCAGGCATCTTTAAATAACATCAGTGTGAACATGCGCTCTACAAACTCTACGACACTCTGAGACTGGTGTGATACAGAGTGTGTCAAATTTAAAGGATGACAACTGAAAAGTGGGATTTTTTTACAAAATCAAAGATTGGCTTTACAGATTGTGTGGAGATCACATTGATGTGCATACAGACATGAAGAACATCCGAACAGAAAGACAGTCAGACCAAAGTATCCAGTCTCCAACACTTGTTAAAGGCAGTGCCTATGGAAGAGTGTAAGAATAGGGCAAATGCACACATAAAATGGTGAGGGGCGATGGTGTCCTAGCACCCATATATTTACAGCTTCCCAGATTTGAGATGGTTTGTAAGTCCTTAGCAAACCTAAAGGTAGCTTCTGTTCTGTGAGCATTGTCCAGTCTCCCACTGAACTCATCTAGCCTTTCTGCATCAGCAGCACCCTCCAGAACAGAGTCCTTAAAAATACTTATGCAATCCCAATGACTTGGCCAACGGGTCGGTTGTTGTGGAGATACCTAAAAAGCCTTACTGTGAGGTTTAATAACTTTGAATGAATAACATGGAAAAGCCTGAACTCTGTAAAAAAGTGGGGAAAAACTGTAAAAAAAAGATACATCTTTATAGTAAATGTCGTGCAGCACATGTATATTAACTTTCAGCATCACAAACATTTGAAAAGGTTAATTTAAACTAAATGGAATCTAAATAAAACACTGCAAAAGCAGAGATAATTTGTTACTAATTATGAGATATCTAGTGAAAAGGAAGTTCTGCAGAAGAAACTATTTTCTTTTTTAAAATGCAATTAAGAAGAATTTACAGCATCTTACCCTACATCCCACAGCTGATTACTTCATTTCAGAACACAACCAAAAAGAAGATAACCAAAGGCAATACCTAAAGCTTACTGAAGCTGGGGGAGTACTCCCTCTTATTTCAATAGGCATTAAAAAAGACTTAGAAGGAGCAACACAGTTCAGAGCATCTATAATTATATATCCCTCTATATTTGCAGTTTGGAAGGAAAGCACATTTTCAGTTTACCCAGGTCTCCTTCAGCAGCTTGTGAAATCTGTCTTAATTTGATGAGTCAATATGGTAATAATCAAGCTTCTAACATTTGTGCGCTATACTCCATTTCTTTGGGGAGTTACAATTTATAGACGACATGTTGCACAACATAACACCATTTGTACGTGTAAGGCCTCGCTCTCCTTGGTCCAACACCTAGACAATTATCATAGCACTGACTTGTTAAAAATAAACACTGTAAAACCTGTCATTATTAACAGAATATAAATTAGAACTAAAATAATTCTGAGAAAAGCACGCTAACATGTGAATATTTGCATCCAAACCTGCTAGTAAAATTGTGGCTTTTAAAAGACTCTTCAGATCAGAGGAAGCAATACAGACTGCATCTACTGAGGAGCTTAAAACAGTACAGAATATGGGAATACTTATTGCTGGCAGTATGTCTCTGAGAGACAGCATACACCACCTTTGTTCTGTGATCTCCAGGAGTCTCCTACTGCTACCTGGGTGGGCTTTAAGACTGTGACCCCCAAAACCTAAAATAGCTTTACACTTCACTACTTAAGAGAATGCTTCCTTCTCCAGGCCATATTACCATAGCTACCATTTGCAGAAACCTTTGTATTTCTTTACCACTTCATAAAGAGATCTGCCAGCAGGATGTGCTACAGAAAGGGATCTTTGCCTTCATAACAGGAGCACATCACACCAAAACAGAAAGGACCTTTTGGGTCACTAAGTCTGGTCGTCTGCTATCAGAGGTCTGTAACTCCTTTATTTGATGGAGAATTTTGCCTTCTGCAGTTTCTGAATCATTGGCCATCCAAACGTACTGCAGTTGCATTAACACTGTCAGATGTGTAAGGCAGCTGAAGATACCTTTTAAGCCTGTGTTAGAGGACTTGAAAGCTTTTAAGTCTTGAGACTAATGGCTACCTGACCTGCAGTAAGATGGAAGCACTGCTACTTTAGCAAGTCAAACCTTGTTAAGACTTCATGGTATCTTGTCTGATGTTAAAGTTATTTACATGCGCTTGTGTGTGTGTGTTTGTGTGCACAAACTGCATAGCTACACAGCAATAAGTATATCACACAGCACTGGGTGAATGCGATGCCACAGGATGACCACAAACTGCTGCACTATCCTACAGCTTCTCCTCAGCTTCTTCCTCCTAGCTCAGCATTGACACAGTGAAGAGAAACAGAGACACAGAAGTTACTTGTGGGAAGTAACAAGCATGCCTGAACCAAGAAAAATTGTTCCCTTCTCCCACATAGTTCTGCAGCTCACATTGGTATATTCATTGAATTATAGAATCATACAATATCTCAAGTTGGAAGGGACCCATAAGGATCTTTGAGTCCAAATCCCTGCTCCTCACACGACTAGCTAAAACAAAATCATATGACTAAGGGTGCTGTCCAGACACTCCTTATTCACTGTTTCTGTTAGACTGGTAGTTATTACAGCAACACTGGAGTTGCACTAGCACAAAAATAGCTTTATTCATATAAATATAGGCCTGTAAGCCTTTACAACGGAAGGAAGGAATTTATTGTGCATATGCTTTACAAGTTCCACAGAAGCAACAACTAGAAAGGTTCAGAGCGAGTTTGTTTTATACATATGGCCTGTGGAGAGATATATATATACTTTATATCCATTAAAACAAACTGGAAATGCCCCTAGGAAGTTTGATTTTTTGATACATGCATTCATGCCAAACATGTTTCACTAATTCATGCTGGTTAGTAGTATGAACTCGTGCAAGGACTGAAGAAAAACTGAACTGTTTTAAACACTTTATTATCCAATTAATAGTATTTTCAACATTTTGTATACTCACATAAACGACTGAATTTTCTATCTAGCAAATGTTGCAAATAGACATGTGAATAAAATTAATGAAAGATGCTAGAATGTGCACTAACAGTTCTTTGAAAAGCAAGCATAGTACTAATTGTGTAGGCTGGGTTTTTCAAAGGGTGAAAAGCTGGTGTACAGATTCTCAGGTATTTAACATCTCTGTAAGAAGTGCACAGGCACATTGTTCCTTTTAACTCTTGAAGGCATAGTTGCACATTGAATGTGTAAGCTTGTTAAATTGTATCTTTCCCATTAGAATCCTCCCCTCCCAAACTCACGAAGTGAGTGGCAGGATTTTCCAACCCATTGGAGATGTCAGGCTTCACTGGATATGACTTATAAAGTATTAATTAGCATTTGCATATGCAAGCATGAAAAAAGTGTAATTGGATTCATCTATTCATTTGCTTTTTTCTACAAAATTATTCTTGTTCTACAAATCAATGCCCAAGAAAGTGACTAATATAAATACAGTACAAGTAAAAGGGAACCTAAGCGGGTAATAGACTGACATCTGAAAGGTGTCTGACATTGTGCAATGAAAATGTCTACAAAAGAGAGAAAATTGGATCACTGGGAATCTACCACTTAGAATCTTCACTATTTTGAATCCATACTGTATCATTTCATATTTCAGCTCCAAAAGTGTAATTAACAAGCCATTTTCTCTCTCTTTTGGGCATTTATATCCTTGCTCTCAAGCAAGAGTTGTCAAAATAAGTGAATCAAAAGAAATTTTTAAAAAGGGAAAACAGCAAGTTGTATGTAAGCCTCACCACTCCCTCATTTCCTTTGCATTGGCCATCTGAAAGATATAACAGGAATGTTTTCTTATTCTTTGTTAAAAACCTAGCCTACTTCTGGCACATCGCACACAAATGAAGAACAAAGAAATGCTAGTAGGCTCAGCCCTTATTCTATTTTCATTTGTGCTTAGTAACAGAAAATGAATTTGCATCATAATTTAATAGAATTCTATTTGGTGTCTACTTTGTTTTTTCCTTTTTTTTTTTTTTTGGTGCCTGAATAGAAGGGAATAAAATAATTTAGAAACACTAACATGAAACTGAAATCTGAGAGTACTTCTGTTGTCTTTCTCTCCTGATCTCTGGGGCTGAGGCAGCCTGCAGAATATCTAATAACACTACCAGAGAAATGGCACACAAACAAAAAATTAGAAGGAAAGAACACTGCATTGATTGATTTTATGACCTCATTATTTACATTGATAAAGGAGCCTAAGAGGGCTTCAGAAGATAGCTTTACACACTTTTATTCTGCAACAATGATTCACTTCATTTGTTTAACTGTTGTCTTTGATAGACATCTATATAGAATTTTGTCTATATAGATTACCTGCAGCTATACAGAAATACAATTTTTTCTAGCAAGGTGTGAAGAAATCAACACTCTCCTTTGAAATTCCTTCATATAAGGAAAATTTTCTCTCTGTTTCTAGTTCAGCTAGCATTTTGTTTGAAGGCCATTTCTTATTTTGCCAGGTCTAGACCGCCTACATTTCCTTTAAATTTTTTAAGAAGAATCTATCTTGAAAGCATTTAATAATTGATATGTTTAACTTTCTTTCCTTTGGAGATAGACTGCCATGGCTAAAAGGCTGACTTAAGCAGTGTCACCCTTGTGGCTCTTGAAACACCTGAGTTACTCTGAAAAACAGAAGTAAAAACTCATTGCAAATATCCATAAACAAGAACATTCAGATTTCAGGATATAGCAAGGTATTTACTTAAGGTCCTTCAGATGTTGAGCCCTGTGAAATGTGAATTTTTTTTTCCCTGATTACAAAAACTGCTCACGAGCTTGATAGAATACATGGATGATTAAAGGGATGGATAGAAGATAGTATTTTGGCACAAAGTCTATTTTATAAAGGATTGTTTCATTATCTTAAGAAAACATCCTCAATACAAACACTAATCATTGGTCAGTCCCTCAGTGAAATGGAGACACTGATAAAAAAACAGACTTCTGCTGGTGCCCTTCAGAAGAGATGCTAATTGATGAAGCCAAATGACTCACAAAGGATTCTGGACTATCCCAAACCCTGCATGACCAACTCCAAGGTAGGACTGGGGGAAACATCTCTTGGCCATTCTGGACTGCAGTTGTACAGACTATTTCTGACAAAACCCTACCTAGAGAACAAGGCTCTGTGCTCCTTTCTCCCAGTGAAGCATGCCATGGTAAATTTGCCGCTGCATCTTGAAAGAGTAGGGAGTGGCTACGTAATTTACTCGTATGATAGTAAAAATTACCTCAGAGTCCCACTGGCATGACTTCTGGCATTTTCACCCACAGAAGGATAGGATCTCATTAGGTTTATTGTTTAAATCAATACCTTGCAAAATCAGTGCGAGGTAGCTTATTGCTACTTTTGTTCCTGGATAACATGTGGGAAGGAATGTTCCTGAAAGGAGTAAGAAATTTTGTTAGACATGAACAGGGTATATAAGAGAAACAAGGCTGAACCAGAGGTCATGATTTTTCTCTACAGCCTTTGAGAAGCTTAAATTTTCACTTTAATTAGTTACATCTTACCGATACTGGCTCAAACTAGAACCCAAATACTAACATCTGAAGTCAGGGAACATTGCACTGCCCACACATTGTGTTGCTGGAGTCTACATAAAGGATAAAGAGATCTATTTGCACAACAGAAGATTTACAAATTGACACCAGTGAACAGAAGGCAGTCACTGGATGATTTTAGAAGCTATCCTGGCATGACACTCCATGTTTCGCTGAGACTCTGTGCTTACCAATAAGAAAAGTACAAGCCACTATTTCAGATTCTAATGGTACAGTGGGCAGACATTAGGGCTACCATAATTATTTAGGTGCAAGTTGCACGCAAGCACAACACAAATGTAAACCCACTGCAATTCCCGTACATTGGACACTGTTTTCATGGGAATGGTGGGACAGAAATATGGCAGCAGTCTGTTCAAAAAGAAAGGCTGTGGATGAGTGCTTTTCCTCAGGGCACCTTGCAGCATTTTGCGAACTTCCAACTTGACAGCTCTCTGCCAGCTTCAGCAAGGCAGCTCCAATCCATCTCAAGCATTGTCTGCATTCCCTGGTGGATAGGGAAGAGTGCTGCAGCATGAGTTGGAAACCCAAACTGACATTGGGAAGACAAAGCAGCCTGGGAGAATGGTAACAGCATCCTAGAGAAATCCATGCTTCAGTTTTTAAGGCTGACACTCTTTAGCTGTTCATGTTTTTCCATTATGTCTTGTGAACATAACTTTTGCAATAAGCTGCTTATACTTGAACAGTATACATGGATTTCCTTCTAACAACATGACAATCTTGTCATTTCTCCAATAGATGCCATACTGATAATTAGATTTTTAAAGATACCTCCTTCTCTCTCTTGTATTGCTGTCGTAAGTTGAAGCTGAATTTGCAAGAGGAAAAAGTAAAAGATGAATAGATCCAATGGCACAAAACAAGTTTATTTCTGCAACTGTTAACACTTCTGTTTTATTCCAGCTAGAAATAACATTTTACTGTCTCTTCTGAAAAACTTTATATTGTGTCTCTCTGTGGTTTCCAAGCTCTGCTGAGTGAAAAATGTATGTACTACTTATAACTATCTACAGTATTACAAAGTAGTAAGTAAGAGGCACATACAGCTCTCTGATACCCATCTCAAGAGCTCTCTGTTGTTATATTTTCTGTTCTCTCTGCACTCTTATTTTGCTCTATTTTTCTTTTATGAAGCTATAAGACTTAATGCCCAAATTACAGTGGAATATCTTCTTATATGAAGATGGCTGTAAAGAAGGCTCTACTCTCTACTTGCCTCACTAAAAACAAAAGTCAAAGCCTAATATTTCCCCACCACCATCAGATAAACAATGAAATCAATTAAACAGTCTGCTTATATAAAGGTAAGAAAAATAATTAAGAGAGGAAGCAACATAGGTAGGCTCCACAGAATTATAATAAAATTCCAAAATGAAAAGTTGTATTGTACAACAAAACCAGGTATTGGGCTTCCGCACAGGCAAAACTGGCCATGTTATACTGGTGGTATGCAGTGAAGAATGCACTTGAGCAATATACTTATTTATACGGCCATCTAATAATCTCTTAGGTCTAAATACTGAGTAAGCTAACCAGGATCCTACATAAGTTTCCTCAGGCTTTTTTTTTATTTAAACTTCATGAAAACTGTTGTTTGCATGCATTATTTCAGCTATGTGGAAATAACTCCTTGTGTGGAAGAAAAACATATTTGAATGCTTTATATTTCATATTTGACATTATTCTTCTCAAAATTAAATTACTTGTATAAACATTTTGGAAAAAATTACACTCATGTCATAACAAATGCTTTACAATTTTAATATAAAAGGAGAACAACAAACACCGACTCTTCTGTACATTTTGTACAGCCTTTTGTAAGGCGTCTTACCATCCCAGTAAGAAGGTGAATTAATTTTTTCCCGCTAATCTTTGTATGAAGTCATGGGCTTACTCCGGGGTACCATGTACCACATTTGTTTGAAACACAGATGTACATACTTTTATGCTGACAGAATACATGGAAGAAATTCTAATAACACAAAAAGTCCCCCTAATGCTTTGCTGTAAATAA
Organism: Haliaeetus albicilla; assembly: GCF_947461875.1. Taxonomy (NCBI): domain Eukaryota; kingdom Metazoa; phylum Chordata; class Aves; order Accipitriformes; family Accipitridae; genus Haliaeetus; species Haliaeetus albicilla. The sequence continues at coordinate 27,958,997 of NC_091516.1, read as the reverse complement.
AACCTGATGCATTTATTCTTAAAGTATGAAGCCTAATAATGCAGGTGTTCTTTTCTGCAGGGGAAAAAATAGTTTTTAAAGCTAAATAAACATACTAGGTTAGAAAGAAAAAAATCATTGTGAGCAATGCAATATCAGCCTAACTGCAGTGATTTCATCTGCTGGAGCTAGAAGTAAATGCACTTCCACATTTTTTATATAGAAGGAGAACTATTACTGTCGGTCTCAGATGGCACTGAAATCTGTTCACAGCTGAAATTGTTTAGAACGTTCAATCATCCATAATGAATCTCTATCTATACCATCTGATTTTCTTGCCTTCTCTAAGCCTTTTTTTTGCCTCCCTGTTTTGCTTAGTCCCTAATTTAAATGCCTGAAGTTGTCCTACTCTTCTTTCTGTGGAGATAGATTGGAAACAGACATCAGGAAACATTCAGTGCCATTTCCATGGTTTGCAACATGCACAATGCCTTGGGGATTATGCAAGATTTACCTAGGATAAACACAGGCTACTGTTATTATTCCCTAATGAAGTTTAACAGTGATATTTTGAAGAGCTAAAAATACAATTTGGCATTGTTTGTGTTTCTGTAAGAATACCATAACCCCAATGAAATTTTCTTAGTTTGTTTCTCCACACTGGTACTGCAGACATCTGCAAGAAACCCCTCCTGATCTGGAGAGAGCAAGCTGGAGTCCCTGTAGAGGGAAACACTTCAAATTCTGAGGCAAGAGATAAGCAGCTTTGCATATTATTTTTCAGAGTATAACCCATATGCTTTCTAGCATTCCCCAACTGTGTTAGAATTCAATATTGATTGAAATTATTGTTCTGACATCTTTTATTTATGAACAGAAGAGGATATTGGATTTGGGGATTTAAACATTATCTTCTACCTTTATTTTGGAGATTATAGTATGCTTGTGATGCTAAATATAGTTTATCAGATGTTTTCAGTTTTAACTGCATAGTTAGATATGTATCTATTATTATCCACAGTTACTAACACCTCTAATGTAGTGGTATTTCTCTCTCAATGCTGAAATTAAGGAGGATTACTGTCAATGCAACAATGGTGTTATCCACTCTCAATAACTTCCCATGGCTAATACTGTATCCGACAACCTGACTGCTTAGCTAAGAAATGGCCACTGAGAAGTGAAAGTGAGTATTCACCAGGGACACTATTGTTCATCAAATGATGAGCATCAAATGGATCAAATGTATCTCAGATATTAAGTCACTACCTTTTACTTCTCAAATGTTTCTGTACAAGTAAAGGCTACACCTCTGAACCAACTGAAAATATTTCACTACTAGACTAGGCTTAAAATTGTGATATTCCTCAGCCATCTCCTCAGTAACACATTGAAATCGCCCTTCAGACAGAGATTTTTAATCAGAATGACTGTAAATCAAACAATAAACTTCCGACTTTGGTTCCTGTGGCCAAACATCTGTTCACTTGTTTGTGGAAATCAGGTGAGTATAAGTAGGTATGTTTTAACATTAATTTTTGAAGCAGACATTCAACAAGAGGTATCGTTTCATTGACTGACAATCAATGCAGATTAACAATCTGCACTACCCCCTCTCCAGCCTGCCCCCAGAATATTGCCATTTTGTGTTTTGCTAAAAAAATCAGTTGTTCATGCTTGAATGCATGAATTCTTAATGTTACCAATAATCATCTCTAAACAAACTGTGTGTGTATTAGCTATAGATCAAAACACATTGCCAAATGAAAAAACACAGACTAATGAAAAACTAAGAAAGGATATAGGGAAAGGTGCTATCTTTTTCACTCAACTAACTGTACACTGTTTCAGAAAAATTAGATGATAAGTCTTCAAACTTAGAATCCTTTCATCTCATCAGGAAACTTTGCTCCTCCAAAGGAAAAAAAAGGTTATCTAATTAAATCCATTGTTTTCCTCCTACAGAGCTTCATTTCTTAGACCATCATGACTACAGCATCTCTAGCACATGGAAAACTGAACAAAAATATTTTCCTTAGCATTTATAATATCAAGTAATTGCAAACACATTGTGTTCTTCTTTCCTTCCACATATATTTCAGCTTAAGCAATAATGCATATAAGATGAATGACTTTTTGATTTGCCTGTGGTTTTGAATTCTTTCCAGAGATTTATTCTGGCCGAGAACTGAATGAAGTCACAGAAAGGTATCTATTTCAATCTGCAGCTACGTTAGGCTCATTATAGGTACTGTTAAATTGGATTACGCACAAAGCTGAATTTAGTGTCCTACATGACGAAACAAATAGCTACAAGTACACCATCAAGAGATTTAGTTAAAGGAAGTGCTAGTAAGAATTAATGTCTTGCTGATGCTAAATGTTTCAAGAGGGTGTTACTGGACAAGAGCACCCAACAACAAATATGTCAGGGAGTCCTATTTTGAATGATTAATATTATAGAAAGGCTTACCCAAGATATTTAGAAAACAAATTATAACATTAAAAGTTATATCCAGAACAGATTGAAAAGATGAAGAAGAACACACAAAGAGAATACAGAGACTTCTGGAAATATTAAAATATTTTCTTGATACTTTTAACAAATCACATTGTTTTCCAAAACATTTTTCTTATCTTATGACTCCATTGGGTCAGTTTGGCTTCTTTTTATCGTAATATAATTTGGATGACTGACACAATACAAATAAACACCAAGAAACCTCTGCAAATGAATTTTTTTCTTCTCTAATAAAATCTACTTATTTCCTCAGGGTAAATCTTCACCAAATATCCAATCATAGCACAACTTCCATAGGGCACCTTCTCTACTGTTGTCATTCTTTGTACTCAAAAGGAATTCCTTCCCTGTGGCCCTGCTTCTCAAATTCCTGCTGAGCAGCATCTTATGACCAGCCACAACCAAAAGAGATTTACCCAATTTTCCCAACGTTCTTCCTCACGTGCAATCAGTTCTCTATCTTTCATACTGCCCCACCATCAGTTCTTTCAGATATGACTGCAGAGTCATGTGTTTATGAGAAAGGCAAGAGATAGGAAACAAAGAAAACAGATCATCCAAATGCTTAAATTCTTTCTTGCTAATTTTTTTCAAGAGTGAAGTGCTTGGAGTTCATTATCAGCTTTAGAACTTGGTAGAAGCTGAAACAGTAGACAAGAAGCATAAGGAAGCAGGGAAAAGCAACAGGCTGGATGGGGGTATTGAAACACAAGCAGGTTTACGGGGCAGGGGACAGACTCAGGGAGGTCACAACTTGCTGATGTCTGTGGCTCTGTGCTACAAGCCTCATCACACTAATTTTCTGAAACTTCTCCTCATAGAGCACACAAATACATCCCTGCTAGCTCCCCCCACCTCCTACATTTCTTTCTCTTCTTCACTGAAGAAAGGAAGATGAACATGAAGATAAAGATAAATTAAAACAACAGTTGTTTATTTCTAGGCGATCTGCTTTAAAAGCCACTCATTTTTGCACAGCCCTTCACAGCACACTTGCAGCATTCAAAAGCAGAAGACCCTGCATTCAGCATTTAGCTTCTGGAATCAGCTGTGTGACACTCAAAGGGTTTATCATCTCTGTGGCTTTTCGATCCTTCCCAGGATCGAACTTCCCAGTGTGATGCCCTTCTGTACATAAAGGTTAATTAATCAGTACTTATAGCATAATTTGAAAGCTCATGCTGGAAAAAGGCTGCACAAACACCAGTATTATTCCATGGTGAAGGAGACATTTTAAGAATGCACATATGAGAGCATCAAGCAGTGGTGTTACACAGCTTAGCTTCATTAAAAAAATCCACCAAGAAACCATAAAATACCACCATGCCTAGCAAGAAGCATATTACTAAGCATGCTAAAGCATATGCTATATTGGCAAACTAAATTGTTTCTAAACAGACAAAAAAATGGCAGAAAGGGTACCTTACACATCAAGTTAGTAACTACTTCTTTTGTGAAGTATGAAACCTTTATACAAACCCCAGACTCTCATTGTACTGCTTAGAAAACCTTTCCCCTTTTTGTAGCATGCATTATAAACCAATCACATCATTTAAATAAAAAAAATCAACCTCAGAACTTTGTCTTCTGTTAAGGTGTTTTTTTCTGTATTGCATTATTTAATTAATGTTTTTTTCTGAAAAAAAATTTAAAAAGTGGAAACATTACTTAGAATTCAACATCAGCAAAATTTTAAGGTATCCTTTCCCACTAAATGCTGTCATTAAATTGTTTTCATTTTTTAATATATCATGGTACATGAGCATTAAGGTCATCAATAAAGCAGTAATTCTGAGTTTTAATATGCCTTATGTAAAGTCAGAATATAATACCTGTCATAAAATGTGCTACTTTCACTGGTGTATTGTAAAACAAAAACAAAATAACCACAAATTAGAACAATTAAAAGAAAAATATTAAAAAATCATTAAAATGAAAACTTAAAACACACAATAAAGATTTCTAGAGATTCAAAGTTTTACTATTTCTTTTTCAAAGAAAAATAAAGCAACCATTTTTTATTTTAATTTTGAGCAATAAATTACTATCTCAGACTTTCGTATGGTTCAAGAATACTGACTTTCTGTTACAATCAAACCATCCTGTCACTCCATGCAGAATCTCACACCATGAGAAGAATTTAGGCCTAAGTCTATGGTTTTAACCAAAAGGACTCACTGATCTATTTAATGAAATGCTTATTTGACAATTTCTTGAGTATTGTAGGAGGATTACATTAGCTTAGCATGTCATATGGAAAGGATATGCAGAAATGTCCATGAATAGTGAACTTTGGAGTATTGTTGAATTTTATACAGTTCAAAGATAATTTTTTTAATCACTGGATGAACAATTGATAAATGAACACTGAAGAGGGCATGAGAGGACTGTAAAAATAAAATTATAATAATACTTAGAATAATAAGAAGAAATTTTATCTTCACTTATTGTTAAAGAAAACAAAAAAGAAACAAACAAACCCTCAACATTTCTTCTGTGAGGAACAGTGAGTTGTCTACAGTATTCATGTCTAGGCAGTAGAAATTAATTTTCAGCTGCACCCATTTATCTTCAGCATTTACAAGGAAGTGGAAGCACTCATTAAATTGAAACCATAGTGGTCTGAATGCCTGAGTATGCTGAGGGGCAGATAAAAGCCCCTATTCTGCAAATAGTTGTGCACGAGTAGTGCAAGGCATATGAGTAGTCCCATTAGGCTATGCAGTGGGAACATCTGCATGTGTCAACTCACTGAAGCCTGTGCTGGCGTGGCTTGAACTGCAATGGCCCAAGTCCCTGACCATGCTGAATTAGCCTTCAAAATAAAATTATTCAGAAAGCTATGAAAAAGATTAACAAATTACACTACATCTACACAATACCATGACATAAGCTGTTTATGCTGATGGGTTTTCCCCTCATTTTAAAAGAGGTATTTTAGCAGGCAGTTAAAATACTTTTGCAAGAATTCTCTCACAAAATGTCCAGCCTGTTTTGCCGACACAGTATCTGTTGCGTCAGCTGTATTCATTATTACTCTAACAAAAATACTGAGGTAGCAAAATTTAAGTCATGTCTGAAGCACAGTATTGTCTCATCCTGTCTGTTTGTTTAGAAACAACAGTGATAAATGATGCATCTGCAGCCCATGTTTCATGTGATATTGCTTAAAGCAGCACAAATCCCCAAGAGCATTTTTAATTACAGAGCTTCTTGGTCCATACAATAAATACACTTTTTTCCATGCACATGACTCTACAATAAACAGTGACTGTGTTTAGCTTTCCTCTAACTTTCCAGGCAACAGAATTGCTACAATTTTTTGGAGATCTCCATCATCTGAGGCAAGGCTTTTAAATATAGCAAGGACAGTGTCCAAGGCGACAGTAATAGCTTTATCTCATGAAGTCATACTGTAACTGCCCAAGATAAAAAGCTCATTTCTCCCATTTCTTGCAAGGGCTCTTTCAAAAAGTTTTGACAGGCAGCTAAAATAGCGAGCAAACATGAAAACACCATGACCCTGTTCCTTCCGGAGCAGCTATAAAAGCATTCACCACCAGAAGCATACACCAGAGGAGCTGTCAGTGGCTGGGTGTAGTGTGTGATATAATTTGTTATACAATGCAAGTATTAATAAATGATATGTTACTCTAGGAACAGACAGGTGTCTATGTATACCTTGTTGCAAGACAGTGAAAGTGAAAAAACAAAGGAGTAAGTTGCCAACAATATACCCTTATTACCATCCTGCACACTGGAGGCATTTTACCACATCTACCTTATGTCAAAGAGTCTTCCTCAGAACCTGCCAGTTCAAATTTTCCTCCTTTCCTCATGCATTTTCATTCTATGTACCCAGTTTGGATTAACACCTTGTTAACAGTAAAGGTGTGCACCTAAAAATGCAAGGACTCATGAGCAAGCACCCTTTAAGGAGGGGAATGAAGTTAGGTTTCTGGTGCACGTTCTGTGCTGAATCCCTTTAAAGAGAGGAGTAGCAAGGCTAGACTTTCTTTGGCTTAGAGATTAATTTTTCATGGCTTTGTTGGTTAGATTGAAGGTTATTTGTAGCTGCTTCGACTGTTTGGCAATGACTTTTTGTATACCACTTTGTTAGGCTCTTTAATGCTTTAACAGGAGGTGCGGAAACTCAGGAAATGTGAGGAAGGATCAGTACCAAGAAAATAGCTTCTAATGGAGAAAAGTTTATCAGCAAGCAGCTGTGCATGAATTCTTCTCCAAGGCAGAATAAAAGTCTGGCAGAAAAGCATAGTTCCTGATGGAGGAAAACAAATCTAGTAAAAAATCTATCATGTATAGGTAAGCCCACTATGAACACCATCTACTGTGGCCTTAGGAGGAGTTAACAGCTGAATCTGATCCTAAGTAAAAATATTTGCACTTCCTTATGCTTTATATACTTCACGTATTTATTAGTTGCTTCTTCTGAGAGCAAGAGATAGTTGCCAATGAAGGCTAGAATACGCAGTTTCATTAAAATAACTTTGGTCATGTAATTTAGAGGGATATAAGCTATGGCTGTTCATATACGCCATAAAATGTAATTACTTTCTACCAGAATTTAGCATTGCTGTATTGTAACATAGCACCAGTCAGCAACAAAGTTACAGAACATATTTTGAATTATACATAAAATTTCCATCTTTCATTAGAAACAATGCAATTTTAAGCCTTTCTTAGCTTTCAGCACCATTTAGGGTTTTTTAAATTAAAAATTAAAACTGACACATTCTTCCACTCACCTTTTACAACTGAGTCTGACTTTTTACACAAAATGCCAGAAAAACTGCAGAGTGAGAAAAATGTGAGTGACTGAGCATTGAATTTCATAAGTACACTCACTTTATATCTGCATGTAATAAGCTACAATCAACTGGGGATAGCAGTATTGAGATAAGAAGGCAGAAGAGAATGTATTTTTTTACTAGCACATCCAATGTGTTCATAGATAAATCAGCAGGTTGGCCTGCTTCTAACAGCAACTTAAAAAATCATTAACGCAACGACTTCACAGTTCCTTCTGTGTAACATGAACACATCACAACCCCTGGCTCCTTAGTGGGATAACTTAGGCTGCAAACTTAGGTTTACTGCAAGCAGCTATGTATCACTTAATATGTGGGATTTTTATAAAGACTTAGGTACTTATCACCAGCTTCCAGAACAGAGACTAGCAACATTGCAACCCTAGCAGAACTGTCGGTGCTAAGCTCCACTGCTGCCTTTGTCTTCAGTTTGCCTGACTCTCGTGGCCCAAACCAAGCTGGAGCAAAGTGACAGTTTAGTAGACATAAGACATGTTCCTCTGAGTACAGTATAGCCACCTACCCTAAATGAATATCCTTCAGGAGATTTCTTAGACTAATGGCATGTCAAAAAGAATGCAGGTGAAGTCATGTGTCTACAAAATGTGCCTAAAGGACTGACCATTTTTTCCTAACAGTGTTGCTGTTCTTGTAAGAGGGAGTTACCTCTCACAAGAGTTTTTGCCTTGAAAACTACAGACAGACAGAGTTCTGGGGACAGGTACTTTGTCCTGAACCGGCATTTTGCCAGAGCACACATCTGCAGGGCTGCTTTTTAACTCTGCTGTTCAGTGTTTGTGTTGTGTTTCCTGGTGTGTTGGAGTCTTTTTCGGAAGGAGAACAGTGAGAGCTAAGCTGGCAAACTTTGGAGGACATCAAAAGGCCAATCACATGGTTAAGACAAGGTTCAGTCACGATTCACACCAACATGATTCAGATCATGTACGCAGGTAGCAAAGGACAAGCAAATTATTTTTAGAGAATGTCAGAGAAAAGGCATTAACAACACCATTTTACCAGGACACTAAAGCCTACTAAGGGTTGTCACGGTAAAAAACAGATACATTTATCACAAATCAAAACACAGATTTGGGAAAGCTACCAAGTTTCCTTTTCTTGTAAACAAATTACAACCACTATGGCTCATTTAGGAGCAAAAAGTTTATGTCTGGTTAGGAAATTTAACTTATGTGGAATGAGTAGGAGGCTCTGTCTTGGATCATGAAAAGCAGAGAATCAGCCCTGTCTCTCTACAACTTACATGTTTTTGTCCTCTTCTTGACTCAACCTAGTCTAGCTGGCCACTGAAAAATCTGTAAGATAGTAGTTTCAGGGAAACATTCATTTCAGCAACAAGTTGAAGATCTGGTTAAAGCTGGTTATTCAAAATTCTCAGTTCCTCTGTCTACATTTCATTTCAGATACTGCAGATGCCTGTGAGTGTCTGGTTTGTCTAGATTTAGTTACACTTCCTATACTTTAAAAATATTTTTCTGTTACTTTTTCTTGTAAAAAAATCCAACAATCCAATAACAGGTAGGAAATTAATAATTCAGAAGATAAAGAAGTTAACAATGTCCTGCCAAGTAGAACTGTAAAAGTAAACAAAAGGCAATGCAGTTGTACCCTTTAAAGCTCTTAACTAAGATGTAGAAGGATCCTTAATATTGGTTACATATACTGACAGGGAGAAATAACATCCCAGAATATCTTACATTACTCTGATACAGTAAACATGGCACTAAAGGAGTGTCTAATGAGAAACTACAACAAACATGACAATATTATTGTTTAACAAATACACATCTCTCTAACCTAGGTAGAGAATTAATCTGGGAGGGCTTGAAAATCTCACAGGTATCAGAAAATAAAGGCAGGGTGGGTTTTAAAGCTCCTTGCTACTGTTTTTCTAATAAATTTTATTAAAATGTATACGTTTTATACACACTGGCATGGTGGCACTGGCTAAAACCTCAAAGGGATTATAGCAAAGTGCAGACATTAAGAGCAATTTAGATTAAAACTATAGGATGAAGGAATGATACTGATGTTATGTCAGAAATATATCACTAAAAATATTTCATTTTAAGCGTTCCCACTACCAAGGTTGTACCACATAAATTAATGACTGCCAAACATTTTTCACTATTTGAAAATTCACCTCTAGAAAATATTTACAAAACAGATGATTACAGAATGCCCAGGCTAAAAAAAGAAAGGTTAAAAATAGGAAAAAACAAACTTAGTATTCAAGACCACCTATTTATGAATGGCCACAGTAGTTCATATATTGTTCTGTTAGCAGCACAAGTAGCAGCAGTGTGAGTAACAACAGGGCAGAAGTATACTGTATTTCTCCCTAATGCTGTCCGAGACGCTGTTTTCAGCTGAGGGATAGATAACAAAGCAACAAAGCGGCAACTTACATAAAAATTAAGAAAGTAAGTAAGAATGGGACATTAACAATAACATCAGCTGGGCACCACATCTCAGCTAGTCACCCTGGTTCTTTCTATGGTCAATGAGGAAAGAGAGGTGTGTTTTCTAGCACAGGAAAAATAGTTTTTTTGAGGATTTTCCCACATATAAATTAAATGCTTGCCACTACCTAACAGTAGGCAAGTCATGCAAACTCCTGCCCTATATAGTATTGATAATGCCTATGTACATTTTAAAATCCACAGCTGTCTGTATCTACCTATCATATTGTAATATAATGTTTGTGGAAGACAGTTCTTCTGGGTATAAAGATCACTAGAAACAAAAACGACCTAAGACTGAAAGCTTTCAGAGACTGTGTTAAGATACATTACGTCTTTACAAGAAAATTTTAATAAATACATTGGAGTTTTTTACCCAAAAGTATAATTCACCTGGATTATAGTTTACAGAGGAATTGCAAATTATGCCTTAGAAAAAGATAGTTCATATGCTACAAAATTATATTATTAGTAATGACACAGCTTTTATATGTAACAAAAATATTGTATTACTTAAGTACTGCTAGCTTTCAGTTTAGCACAAGCAGAGCAGAAAAGCTGCAATAGTGTGTTCTAATTAATCATAAAAGCACCATGAAAATCTGTCTTCTAAATAATATACATTTCTAGTTCACATCACCTTTAGCCTGAACTTTTGAAGTGTAGAAATGCTAGCAATTTTTCAATGGCTCTCTCATCTGTTCCTGTGGCTACCCAGAGCATAGGCTTGATTAGTTTCCACAGATTTGTGCTCTGTGCAGCATTCATTGTTATTCAAAGGGTCAGAAGTCAGAGGGGAAAAAAGACCACATGAAATAAAGCAACTTTTATATACAATTCTTTGCCTTGTCATACTTTGCAAGGAAAGAATGTAATTTATCAGGAAAGAATGTAATTTAGCCTATGAGTACTTGGTTTATTGCCGTATGATATCTTCTGCTAACATTTCTCCCAATGGCCTTGTAAGTAAACCCTGATTCTGCATTTCTGAAGCTTGCTGGGATAAGAACCTGTAGGAAATGTGACTATTTAAAGACAGCAACAAGCAGGCACATTATGTAGGGGCAGATGGCAAATCACAATGTTCAAGTGAAATGTACCAGGCAATTAACAAAGGGAAAATAATTCCATACAAAAGGCCTGTAAAGAGGATTTTTATATTTCCCTGTGTTCCTTTCTTCTATGTAACTAACCCCAAAATATAACAGAAGTTGCTAATAACATTCAGATTAGCAGCTTGCCATCTATACATGCTTTATAGTCACTTTCTTCTAAACACTGGTCCATCCTTAAATAATAATAATGGGAAAAAAATCCCTAAATAATACCTCATCGTCTAATTTGGTATATTAACACACATTTTTTTATTTTAATCCCTTTTGGTAAAGTTCACCTAATGATGTTTTTTCCAATTCTCAAAACCCATGCATCAGGATTGCCTCCCACAGTCAGTTTTTCAGAACAGCAGTCTCAGGTGGTGGTTGATTTTGGCACAAGTCTCCTTGCACAGTTCATAATTCAATGTTGTCTCTGGTCTCTTCCTAAACCAGAGAGATGGCAGAGATGTTGATGATGCCTTTAACCGTACTGTGCTCTTTCTATACGCTGTGCAGAGCCTGCTGGTGTCACCAAATCCCAAAAGTGATATAATCCATTTAAGTTCTTGCATCTGTATCCAAGTGGGCTTGACTTGCCCAAAGGCCATGATTGACTCTGTCTGTTTTCATGTAGTGGTATTGTGGTGTGCAACTGAGCTCTCATTCAGATTTTGGCTTGTAGCACTCTATAGTACATACAGTATCAAGCACAGATGACCAGTCTGTGCTTTGAAGCATGTCAAAGGACCTCCTTGGTAAAATGCTGTGGGTTGTTTTTTGGTTGGTTGGTTGGGTTTTTTTCTTAACAAAGGCCTCTCTCACCGGGTGTTTTATCCCAGTCTGAACCAGAGTTAGTCTCTCACCAGACATTCAGCTTAGCCTTCAGAAATTTTTGACTGCCCTCTTAGACATAAGTACTTTGATCCACGCTGCATCCATTTTTTAACCTCACTTATATTCAAAAGCTTATTGTTCAGATTGTTATACAAATACACTTTATTAGAGACAAATTCCTATAGTATTTATAATGCCATTTCACTTACCCTTCTTAGTTTGAACTGAAAACCCGCCTAAGCACAATAGCATCAGAACCAGCTGTTGACTACTGCTACTAAGGCCATTTTCCTGCAGAGTAAAAGATCCCAGCACCCAATGCCATGACATTTTGGGGAGACTTCCAAATTAGATGAAGGTTTTAAACTGTACCCATCTTTCACTCAGGGCATTTTTCCATTTAATTTTGGACTTGACAGCATGTGTTATTCAGACCTTTGAAAACCAGCCAGGTGGGTCTCTAAATGCAACAAGTGGACCAGCAAGAAGGAAAAACATGGCACTATGCTAAATAGGTGCTGAAGTAGCACCAGTGCCTCCAAAAACATGTCAGCCTTTTTTTCCATTCCACCTGGGTGCCAGGCACCTTTACTGAGATGCGTGGTTCCCACACAGAAGTCTTCTCTGCACTTCCTTATTCTATCCCTTTACTTCTTACCCTGGTATTCTCTGGCAGAGTAGAGGAAAGCATAGTTCCTAAATTCTCTTTGAAAACACCCTGGAAAACAGGGATGCAACCAATAAGCAGCCCTCATATCACATATCACTAAGCTCATCTTCTTTTGATATGATTTAAAGTGTTTTCTATCTTCTAAAAATCATTACGCACACTGCTCCTACGACAACCGACCCAGATTCCTAATGAGCTTCCCTTGATACTACTACTACTACTACATGAATGAATAATAATTTCCTGTGGGTAGATTTCCTGTGTCTGTGCTCTAATTCAAAGCTTGACCTGTCTGTCCTGGATTACATGCAGTGTGTCAGGAGCCTCCAGCTTTATGGAGTTTTCTTCCAGCCGAACCATTTCTCCCTCACTGGTTTGGAAATGGATTGGCAGCTCAGAGATGCTGCAGCATTATGGAAAGCAGCCAGATGACAGCCATGAGCAGGTGTCATTCAGGTTTGAAATGAAAATGAATTCTAGTCGTGTGATCAAACATTTATGGATCTTAAGGGAAAATCAATATCTCCATGAGTGAAAGTTCCTGCTGCCTGCATGATGACTGCTTTAAAGGTCTTGTGCACTACTGGGAAAGCTATGATTTCACTCTTTTATTTTGGTCTTGTATTTCACATAAGAACATGCAGTAACTTTGAAGAGTTTGAGCTCCAATGTGGTAACGCAAATCTACACACTGTTCTATATAAAGTCCTTTAATCTCTCCTGATAAATTTGTTTAATCTCCCCTTATTCAATGATAACAGAATTAAAACTTCAATACGTATACTTGTCTGAGAAAGACTATTTGGTTGCTGGGTTGTTTTCTTTTTTGGGGGGTGAAAGAGGCATAAAACATAAGCAAGACTTTTTTAGAAATAAATTCAAATTAACCAGGAGAAATGTGATGAGGTTTAAAAATGTAAAAACTCACTAATTATCAAATGGACACTTGGACAGTGAATTACATCAAAATATGGGTAGTCTCACAAGGAAGTTAATAAAAACTTGGTTAGCCTAGATGACCTAGTGTTGTACCTTTTCTCCTGCTTCTAAAGCCTGTGATGGTACGCTAAGCTTTTTTCCTATGAGACATTTATGAAACTTCATGAATCTCTTACAATGTCTCTCAAGTGTTTGCTGCAATAACACCACTGAGGTGGTTGGTCCCAAGAATGAGTTCTGTGCAGCCCTCAAAAAACTTCAGATATTTTCCACGTGCTTTCTTGGTTTGTTTTTGTGTTTTTTTTTAAAAATGATTGGTTTTGTATGATACATATATGAACATGCGTTTTTCCTTCTTTAGGGGCTTCATGGTGAATGCATGTGAGTTTTGGTATTTGCTGCACAGTTAGCAAGTTCCACTTTCCTAATTTAATCAACTACTTTGCAGCAATCTATATTCATTCCTGAATCCTGAATTACTTCAGAGATTATAACATGTTAATTTATGAGTGGCACACAAATCAAGGCACCCAATGAAAATTTAGAAGTGAAATCCCTAGAATCAATTCACTATTTTTTACATCTATATGGTCTTAAGCAGTGCCATTATCTAAAACTAACCTATGCTTTTCTCAAAGCTTAGATTACACTTTTCTCAGGTCCCTCTAGAAATATTTTGGACATATGTTACTCTATAGTGCAACCTGGATTCCATATTTCAGTATATTTCACAACCTATGCAGTTTTCCCATCATCAATACTGTCATAGTCACAGTGCTTTGTGGACACAGTTACAGTGTGAAGAGTTAATGAAAAAATGCCATTGTTTCAAATATGTGTTCCTTTAAAGACTCTCATATTAAACCTTCTTGTTTGTAAATAAAAAGATGATTTTTCTGAAAACCTAGGCAGTAACTTAAAAAAAAAAAAAATCCAGGAACTTTTTTCTCTTATTTGGCCTCTCACAATCACAATTTTTTCCAAGTCTACCTTACAAATTGGTTGAGGGCTTTCTTCCATTACCACACCAATTCTACAGAACTAAAAGGTGCTGAGAATCATTTTGGTCAGAAAACAGATACACTGTCAGTAGTTATTTTATTAGAAACATATGTCAAGTTACAAACAGAAAGTTCAAAAGATCTGCCAGATTGAAATACAACTCCAGCAAGAACTCAGAAAGGGAAACCTCTGAAAAATGGTGTTTTTGCCAATCCTTACGAAAGCAGCATATGACCCATCAATGTCACTGAAAACTAGGAGTGTCCAAATAACTGCAAAGCACTAACTATGTACTTGTAACTGCTTGATAAATCACAAACACATCATCTTGGAGTGCTATTCATATTCCATTGCAATTTAGCATGAAATTAAATCAGTTTACTTAATACTAACAAGGAATATTTGAAGAATTTTTTGCTGCTTCTGCTTCATTCTGTACTCTGCAAATCTGAAATAACTTTCTCTACCGTATAAACCAAAAAGGAATTGCTTTCTGGCTGCTGGCAGGGCTTTCCATCTGTGGAAGACCATCCAGTGCAAGCTAAACTCTATTATGGTTTAGCTGGCAATGAACTTGTCTCTTGGGTCATACTGGACGATTTTACCCTTTACATCACTACTCTGGACTAAGCAAGTCTCAGTAGTTCTCTACCACTTCCATGACATTTGCATGCACTATTTCAAAAGCATGACACCAATTTCATTGCACTCAAGATATACTCATGAACACCCATCAGTGATTCCAGTTCTTCAACAACTTTTATGCAAGTGTAAATTAAACTAGCATCATCACAAAGAAATCTGATTTCAGCAGTAGCTTTTTAGTATGAGGCACCACAACATCCAGACTTCTCTAGGTGTGTGGTAGTTCCCCATGCTCTCCATTCACATCACCTTAACCTGAAAATCCATGTGTTTACTTGAAAGATTTTTCTTGGTATTAAACTCTGAACAGTACCTTAATAATACTTCCATCCTAGTGCTGTGTTTGAGAAATCTAGGCAAAGAACACTTTAAAAGCCGAATTTTTTACAAGACCTCTGAATAGTAGATTATTACGAGGTGAAGGAGACATTATTTATCCTATATAGTCTAAGCCAACTCCAAATAGGTTTTTACCTGAGATGCTCCAAGTGCTTAGGACTTGGTTCTTCATGCTTACAGTAAGAGTGTCTCTTACGTGGAAAAGAGTAGTTACTTTTTTTTATAACTATCTTCAAACCTTGTCTTAGCTGGGTCCTTATCAAACTGAGAATAATTCCTTCTGGGTGACAGGATGCTATTAACACCAAGCATTTTGAAAACACTTGAATCTGACTGATGCTAGTATAGCCTCAGATCAGATGTGTTTTCCTGGAAAACAGGTAATAATATTCATTTAACATGTCCACTTAACCTGCATGCATCAGCTATATCCCCAAGCTTTGTTGTGTTAAGCTCAAAAAGATATAAATATAATTTGCAATTACTGAAAGCTTCTGTCTGACTTCATGTCTACTAGAAGTGCATCCTTTTCCACAGTGCCCTGGTTCACTGTGAAGCTAGTGACATGCTTAGTCTGAGCTGATTAAAAAAAACATCTTTCACACATTCCTAGCACTTGGGGGTTTGTTTCTGACACTTGAGAAAGACATTTGCTACTTATGCACAGTAGCCTTTTCTACTTCAGCTTGAGAAAAACATTACCTTCTGTCAATGTAAATGTAGCAAAAATAAGTACTTGAACAGGAGGCCTCAGGAAACACTGTTAATTAAAGCAGTATGTTAAAAAATTAGTAGCACAATATCAATGCCTGCGAAAACAGAAAACAAGAGTTTGTGAACACTATTTGCCCTTTTGGTTCTGGAGTTCATTTACAGCCTGATTTTCAGCTGCAACCTCACATCCAGGCTCTAAAGCATGAGGAGCTGCAGCTGTATATTCAGCATATTTGAAAATAAGGCTGCAAGCAGCTTCCCTGTGCTTAGTTTATTTGCTCTGAAATCCAGGGCTGCTCCTGCTGCTGCTGCTCTTACTTCTTTTGAACAAATGCAGTTTAAGGACAAACTTCTAGGAATACATTAATTATATATTTCTTGGATGAGTTTAGTAATGGAACTTAAGAGCAATTTTGACATTAAATTCTTGGAAAGGTCTCTCAAAATTCTAACCTGTGCATGCCTAACTGCTTTTTCCTGGTTTATGTTTTTAGTTTAGGCTGAAAAAACAACAGAGTAAAACCATTTCAAATTATGTTATTCAGAAAATATTACATAGTTAAAAAAAAAATCCTTAGGGCAAACCAATAGGCTTTTTTTTTTCCATCATTTATCAATATTTACTCTCAACATTTGTTTTTGGCAAAATAAAATATAACCAGCTAAACTTCTGAAGCAGAAAGCATTATCTGGTTGTCACCTCCTCTAGGTGTGAGGTGGGGTGGAGTGAGTACGAGACATAGGAGCAGCCTGAATTAAAATTTCATGGGAGCAATAACAAAAGGAGGGAGAGATACATGTAAATTTTTTTTTTTCTCAAACCTAAGCATATCCTAGATTTTGCATACTTCTCAAACACCTGCTGACTAGTTGTTTCTTGGTAGTGAAAATTGCTTACAAAAATTGATGCATTTTATTTTTCTTTGATTTAAAAAAAGCAGGTTAGGAAAGTGGACATGTTAAACAAAATGTTTTTGCATCTTAAGACACATTATTTCCACTTTTTTTTAATTCACACCTTTTATGTGGAAGAATACAAAGGAAGGTGGATAGTGCACAGCATAAAATTAATTCAAAATTCTGTATTTATCCTTTAATCTCTTATTACTTATTATCACGCTATTTAAGAATCAACCTGTGAGCCACTGGACAAAGGATTTATTATTCAAAATACTGTAGCTATATAATGGGGTCACTGCAATCCATCCAATGAAGTTGTACATCAACACTGAGACGTATTTTAAGGGACTGAAAGTACCAGTAACAATCATTCAACATAAATGCATCGTTCAGTCAACGTGAAAACTGAGGGATATCTTACGCCTGTTAAAGTATCTCATTAAATATATCCATTAATACTGTATTTCAATGGCTAGCTAAAATAAAAGTTGTACTATAGGCTATCAGGAGCCAGACAAAAAAAACCCCAAACAAATCCACTAAAATGAAACACAAAGAAAAGCCCATTTGGATTCCATATCAAGACAGGATCAAAACATTTTAGTATTTTTGTCAAAATTATTCAAAAGATATTTACTTTGGTCTTTCAGATACCAGCTGATTGTCCCTTGCCTATCTAGTTATTGCAATTTTCTTCTTCCCTTAACTCCTGTCATTATCTCCATTTGGAGTGTTTCCTCTTTGGTTAATTGTGAGATATTCAACAAGCCAGTAAAAGGCTGATACTAGACTATCATTATACTCTGTTGACCAGAACAGCAATCTGCAAAGCTGAAAATGCAATCTCAAGATCCTGCAGTAAATCAGGCAAAACAGAAACATCGGCTTGATCTCCTGCATCTACAGTGAACACTTCAGCCATTAGCTGACCATTGACGGCTCTGGGGTTTCAGATCTCTACTTTTCCTTTGACTAAAGCAGCCATTTATGAAAAATGTTTTCTTGAACCTAGTGTAGTCAAACCAAAATTCAGTCTTGGTTTAAATTAACTGAAAATTTTCAGTCTGCCCAAAAGATATTTCATAAAAAAATTCCTAACCTACTTTATTGCTGTAGAGATACCTACTGCAATAATAATGATAAAACTAAACAGTTCTACAGTTTTCATTCTTGCTGGAATAAGTATCTGATTAGATGAGAAGGATTACCTTAAGTCTCAGACTTTAAACTGCAATTTGAATGTGTAAACACAGCTGTCTGATATGTCTCCATGACTTACAATGGAAATGGCAATACTCAGACGCTACTATATATTTTTTAAACATTAAAAATAGGAAGCTCCAAAGGCTCTCCTAGGAGGACTGTAAATGCAGGGCAACTTTACTATAATGCAAAGAATATTACTTAGGGATCAGAAAGGAGACGGGAGACATAATGGTCAGAAATAACAGAAGACTAAAATACAGAGAGGTTTCATTAGCAAAGAAAAGCTTTTAGCACACAAAACACTCGTCAAGACAGTAAAAATGTCTGCTGCTTCCTACATTATCCATAACCCACTAAGAGGGAGACCTGTTTGACTTGAATCTGTATCAGACAGGTAATTTACAAAATGCCTCCCTTATAATGGAGTCACTGGTAAAGCTACATCATGAACAACTGAATTTAAAAGTTGAGCCTATTCTTACTGTGCCCAGTATTTTAGCCTTACATAGTCCTTCATCAGAGTTGTTGTCCCTTTCCCTTTCTTAGAGAAAACATAGCTGAACACATACGAGAAAACCAAACCTAAAAATAAAGCAAATTGAGGAATTTCACATTTTATACTAATGAAGGGCAGGCATCCTTCATAACTACTGGCAGAAGGGTCTTACCTGAAGAAGTTCCTTGAATTAAAAAAATATTTCAGAACACCTCTACAACCAAGAATAACAAGTCTTAAGTGAATTGGCAATTTCAGACATTCAGCACCTTTATTCCCTGATATTTTCTTCTTTTTTAACAGCTTTTCATTTCTTTACCACTTTCATTTGGAAAGTCTAACCAATTTGTAGGCTTTTCGGAGTCCTACTAGAAAAGCAAAAGGCAAATAACTTCAAGCATGTTACAGTATTGTTTCCTGTCTTCCTTGCTATTTCCACTACAGTGTCCTCTAACCTCTTCACCTCTCTGTCATTACAGCTCACTTTCTCCCTCTCCTTTGGACCCCTCACTGTCTCAAAACACTCAAGCACCTTCAGTCAAATTTTCTGATCATAGGAGTATAGGTGGCAGATTTTAAAACCCCAAACAAGGAATACAACATATTTTCTTTGTTTTTTGACAGTCTTTGCATAGAGCAGAAGAGACATGAGAAGCTTCATAGCAACTTGAGGGAGCTTTCAAGAGCAGACAGCAATAATCTGTAAATGAAACATTGCATATATTCTTTAATAAAGGATAAAGAATTTGGGACTGGAAAGTCTCTAGCATACAACATTACAAACAACCTTACACAGCAGTGGGGCTGAGAGTTTCAGACTTCTGCTTCCCTAAACCTATACACCTCCCTAAAAATAGCCACGCTGACTCACACTATTTAGTCCAACATTCTTTTCTCATTGGGAGATTTGGAGACCCCAGGAAGAGTCAGCATTTACGGGCTTTCCCATAAGTATCTTTCCATGCTCTATTTGCTGTTGAGTTCAGCAGTCTTCTGAGCTGGAGATTATTTAACATGCCCTCTTTAAATATTTTATTCCACTATTCTCTCTCATCTCTCCTTGACTCTATGGAAATTTCTAGCCAACACATCCTTTGGCAAAGACACCACCACACCCACTGTCCATCACAAGTCAGTCTGGAACTTGGGAGCCTGAAGTTTGGCTTCCACAACTTCATTTGCTTCAACTACCTCCAGCTCAAGACTAGCTTTGCCCTTCTCACACCAATATGCCTTTCAGACCCTGGCACCCTCGCATCCCTTAGTAGTACCTTAAACACAGCATAACATTGTTATGCTCATGACAGCACCACCTCTTCCACAGTGAGGGGGTTAACCACTTCCATCCATGCCCAAAAAGCTAAGGCTCAAAAGTCTAAATCTGCTCAGTTTTGCTTCAGAATGATCTTTTTAGGAAGAAATATGTCTGCCAATATTTTACTTCTTACTAGCTTCTTTTTTTCTTTTTCTTTTTTTACAGAGCCCACTAACTTATCTGTTTAAAGTAATAATTTTTTCCTGATCTTTTACACTTACGATACCATTTCTCAGCTCATATCACAACCTTTATGGGAGCTGAGATTTTATACAATATCGGGTAAAATCAAAAGAAATCTATACTATTTATTTACCTGTTAGCTGCACCTGACCTGAAAAGTTAGGATATGAATGCAACACATGTCCCTTTTTACAACCTATATATCAGCTTTGCACTCAGGAATGATAAAAGATTTTTATGTGACAGCAAAAATATAGTCTACATAATATACATTATTTTCAGTAGATATAGCAAAATATATTTAGTAAAAACGGGGTTCAATGTTACTGTTAAACCATTCAGAGAAACTCTCGGTTTTGATAAACAAGTAAAATGCCACAGAACTGTGTTTCTGAGTCTTAAAAGAAATTAAAGAGGAAGTACTAGTACTTTGAATGTCTAGTGGGAGGGTAGATTATCTCTACCATAGTGAACCCTTCTGCTTCTTGTGTGCTGGTCACCTCACAGGCAATCAGTGCCTAATGCATAAACTTACCACACTTTGATCTGTTGATCTGCCTCAATGAAGACACTAGACTTCATTCCCCATTTAATAATTTTTTTGACAGTTTTTTTCTTCTATGCTGCCTTGCAAAAATGGATGCATCTTCTCCCTAACAACTCTAAAGCTTTTTTATTGCATTCTTGAAATAACTCCTTACAGCTCTCCTCTTCCATGGTACCTGATCTAACTGTGGTTGACCCATTAATACTTTAGGTTTCCCTTTTTCCAGGAAATATTTTTTTTTTTCAACTTCACTTTATTATTTCAGTCATTCACTTCATATTTTCACTCATTATTATAACTTCAATACATTTCACTTCAATTTCTGGGGTTTTGGGTGGGGCAGGGTGTGGCAGTGTGCTCTCCCCACCTCCCAAAAACCTGACCTGTATTTCCCATAATCCTGATCAAGCAATAACCACCAGTGGTGATTATAATAGATGTGTTTGGTCATGATGGCTGCACCTGGCTCAAAGTGGATTCAGGGGAGATAGATAACAACAAAATAGCCAAGGGCAAATTTGAACAATGCACCCACCTAACCATAGTGCTGGTCAGTGCAAGCCAAATTTGGAAGAAACTAAGAAAGTATATAAATACAACTGTAAATTAATTATCTTACTCCATAAATAGTTGACACCCCAGGGCCCGTTGGCCTCTCCTGCATGACAGCAGGCTGCACGCCAGGATCTCCCCTCGAGTAGGGACATCTCTCAAGGTTACTCCTCAAGGTTGAGAGAATCTGTATTGTGTCAGATACTCAGTAAGTGAATTGGAAATAAGCACGCTGAAACATTGAAATCTTAGCTAAGTGATATCAAGGATCGATAGTGCACATATAATCCTTTAGACATAAACAGTTGACCAAGTCTGGAACTGAGTCTGGATCCAGGTGCACCTAGACTCCTCTCTGACAAGGGGGTCCATTCTGAGCCTTGCGACTCAACCGGAGGGTCTCCCTGACAGTTTTGTCTGACCCTGTCCTCTATGCAGTAAATTATCAAGTGTACCTTGCCATCAAATCTTGTTAAATCACTGTTGCATTTATTATCAAGCTTTGTTAAATTGCTTTTTTATATCAATAAACATACTGCTACTTCTTTCTTACAAGTGAAGTGCATCACTCCATCCATGACAGAAGGTAGAAATAACAACCTGTTGGAATGTATTTGAATGGCTAATATCAAGATCTGTGAAGGACGATTTTAGGCATAACTTAATACAAACACAAGAAACTAAGAGCAGGAAGGTAGGAAAGGTCATACTGAAATAAAACTGCAAAAAAAAAAAAAAGAAATAGAAAGAAAACCAAAGAAGTGGGGAAGTCAGGAAATGCAAAAAGAAGGAAGCAAAACAAGGCATAACACCGAAGCCCCCATTCCCATATATTGTTAATTCTCCTATCAAGGCCGCTTGCCTGCCAGGAAGACTAAATTCCATTGTGGTCCAGAAGACAGGGCACAATTAATCTTTGCACTCTCAGAGCTCACTGCAGAGAGGAAAGCTCATAGTCCTGTTTTAGTTTTCTGTGTCAGCACTGCATTAAAGCCCATCCTTCCTGCCATACAGAATTGGTCACTGTAGTGGAGAAGAACAATTCATTAGAGATGGAAAGAGCCAGTTATGTAGAATCCAAATAAGTTTGAGATCGCTAGCAAAATTGATTCATAATGAGTCACTAAACTTTGAAACTCAAATTCATATATAAACGAAAGTGGGGAAAAATTAATAGAGAAAAAAAGAGATTTTGTTTTCAGCATAAAGATCAATAACAAGATTTAGTACTGCTTCATTTAAGACAAGAGGATGGATAACAGCAGTTCTAATTGCAAAACTGCAGCTTTCAGTGCAGTATTTTCTTACTTACTTAAAACATTATACTGTAATCACTTGTGGTAGCAACCCATGGGTACATGGATCAAAAGGATTACAAAAGTTCATCTTAAGTTTACAATAAGGACAATTATCCACGAAATGTACTCCTCCAAAAAAGGTAGCTTTGCACTGATCTGAAGAGGGAATCTGGCCACACCATGATTTTTTGGATCTCTGAACACTCTCCAGAGTATCAAGAACACATTTTATAGCTCAAAGTATTATTGTACATCAGGAGAAAGACAGGTGAACACTCTAATTGTACCCATCCAAATAACAGGAAGACAAGAATATTGTTCCAATTCTTGCTTAGGAGCTTCTCAGCTCTTCTCCACTATCACAGACTTTTTCTAGTAAGCTGCTTGTATTTATTTCACCTTTTATTTAATTTGCAAATAGAATGCAAAAGTGACCTGAAATGTTCTGACTATCCTGTTAACAGTGATACTTGGGGAATACATACAGATGCTCATACCACATTTATCCCATGCTCAGCTTTTCCTTAGACAAAGCATCACTTTATTTTGAGACTACCAAGTTCCTTCACTCAGTGGTCTGTCATTCAGAATTTATTTGTAGAGTGCCACAAACATCCTGCTGGCACAAAAGCAAACACCCACCAAGTGGAAACTCGTGGCTGGCTGTGAATGCAATCTTTGTCTCCAGTAATTCTCTTAGAAATGTGAAGCAAATGATTTCCTAAGCTGATCTCAAAATGAGGTACATCTGTCATTCAGTTGAATGTATAATAAAGGAGTATGTATCTACCCACTAAAATCCTGACAGAGTTTCTTGATTCATGAGAGAAACTCTGTAGAGCAAAGTTCAGAGTGTACCATGTTTCTGTGAAGACTGTAGATGGGATACATCTCTGCATTGCATCATTTCCCTTCTTCCACTGAAAAAGATGTACATCTCATATAGCACCATTAAGTCAGTAAAGTACCATTAAATCAGAACCTTAATACCCCAAAATATGATCACTGGACAGGGTCACTGTATCACACAAGTCCTATGTTATTTTAGGAGTTGAGAGAGAAATGTGTTTAAGGACTATACAGAAATCATGCTGGGGAAATCAGGCTTTACTGATGTGCTCTACCTAAAGTCTGAGTTGAAATTAATTCTATTATAAAAAAGCTCCTATACAGTACTTCCTATATTTTCTCAATTTTCTCCTAGATAACTAATATTGCCCTAGTGTTCTAGCTGGAAAGAGAATAAAAATAATTTTATAACGACTAGCAGAACAGTATGAAAAATGAATTTAATTTATGTGATGTAAAAGGGATGCTTTGGGTGTTTGTTTTTCTTTTTTAACTCCACAGCCTTTTTCTCACTCACACTGCCAGTACTTTAATCTCCAATAAAAGTTTAGAACAGCATGCCATCAGAGGGATCCAGAGAGTGCTAGAAAAGCATGAGTGTGATTTTTTTAACAGTAGTTTATAAAACATTAATAGCCTACTCAGCATCATCTCATTCCCGCAATAGACGCAAGCATCAAATATATTACTGCAAAAAGAAAAACAGAAAGACAAATCACGATGCACTGTCAGACAGTTATGAAGAATCTTAAAATACTTTGAGAGAGGTTTCCCTGTTCACCTAGCCCCCAGTAACATGCTCATTTTTTCCACACATAAGCCGCATGAAATTAATATAAATTGTATGTTTCTTTAACAAAGTGCTTTATGATAGCTATAGAGCCGTTCAGGTTGGCAAGAAGTGTAGCAATAGGAAAGATAAGAAATTCAGTATTTTGTACAGGAGTTTGAATCCCCAAATCTTCCAAACCACTTCCACATTTCCACTTTCCTGATTACCAGCAACAGAAAAATCCTGATATCATATCATACTTGGAATAACCTTGAAAATAATTTGCCATATGAGAACACTAACGATTTTCAAGTTGAGAACAATCAATATGTGTTAAACATACACACTACACAGAAACAGTATTCATTTAGCATTTCAGTCACCAATACTTTGCATCAGTAAATTCAGTTCTAAGATCTCACAATGTATCAATTTCTTAGGGTTGAATTGCATAACTGTTCTGAAAATAAAATCTTAGTCGCAACTGAAAAAGAATTAACACATTTCAGTAGCTAAAGGAAACATAAAACTTCTGACTACAATACAGATGCTTATATAAATCCAGCTTATTGCAAGGTGTTGGAGATATGCAAAGAGTTTGTGCTTTTAGAAAACTTAGGCAAATCCTCCTTAGTTCATCTTTTAGTAACCAGAAACTCAGCGCGTTATGCACAAGGAGACAAATTTCTACATGCAAAATATATGGGGAAGGGTGGAATATATGTTTTTTTCTTTTTTTTTCCCTTAATAAAAATAGTTTCCAGTATCTTTAGAGTGAAAAGTTGCAGTAAATATTGTTTAAAAAATGCAAAAGTAAAAGCATGAGCCAAAACAGATAATGAGTTCATTAAACTAGACACATCCCTTAAGTATTTACGAAACTTGAGGAGAAGCATGAGTTTATTTTTCAAAAAAATGCTTTCCTGTAGTTTGGAATTGCTAATAGGATGATTCTGTCGTTCTTGTGCATAAATAAATAATGCTGGTAGATTGCTTTAGCCACTGAAAACAGCCAGGAAAATACAGTTTTCTCAGCAAATGCAGTAGCATATTTAACAACTAAGTTGAATAGTTTCATGCAACCTAGACACATCCATTACAATTTTACATTTCCCATAAGTTATCTGTTGTACTTTTCTTCAGCCCTGATCTTCTCTAAGGTTCAGAAAATAAAAATGAAAATAAAATCAGAACCTTCCTGAAAATAAAATCGGAATCGCAACTGTCTTTCTACCCTTAACTGCACATCAAAACATCCACTTAGAAACCCTTTACATATTGGCTCAACTCCCAAAATTTGACACCTGCAAGTCTGAACAATTTTGGATCTGTACTACAGCAAAAACTTGTCCATAAATATTTATGAACAACATGACAACCATGCACAAAATATGCATTATTAAAATAAATGCCCTGTACAATCCTAATGATAGAGATCCAGAAAACTAATACAGAAGGGAATTTCTGAGTAGCTTAAAGATGTCTTACATTGCAATAGTATCCATTCAAACTCAAATTCTTACACTATCCATATTGTTTCTTCTAAACAAATGGTGCTGAAATCACTGAGTATTATCTTTTGTTTAGCTTAGAATTTGTCTCCATCCACATATTTTTAAAAAATGCATTCAGGCTGGGTTTCTAAAAAAGGAGTATTTTTATTGCCTGGTAAAATTATATTTTCTATCCATGAAAGCATAAGACGTCTTGAGTAACAGTATCTGTAAAGGCAATTGTTCCAGCTAAAAGTGTGTCTACAGGTGCTTGACTGTTGCTCTACAAACTCTTTCACCACTTCTCTGCCCTGTGGGTTGATGCGGGTTTTCATGCAACACAAGACACCTGACTATCCTCCCAGTGTTGAATGTGAATGTGATACAGCAGAAGTAGTGCTCAGCCTCTCTCAGTACATAGCAGGGTCTGGTCCTACTGCATCATGGGTATGGCAGCTTTCCTCAACACAAACCTATTGCTTATGAACTGCCATACAAACATGAGAAGTAAACAAGTCATGCCAGTAAATAAACGTCTTGGCTAATAAAGTTGAATCCCATCTAGAGGGAAAAGTGGGCAATGATAGTCAGTTTAAATGCAATTAAATGAAATCAACGAGCATTGCACAAATACCTTGCTGTGCAGATAGACTCATACTGGGTCTATAAATGTCAGAAAGGGTCATTCAATTCAATTTCCTGTGTGGATAAACAGCAGCACTTTCCTGAATGGATCAGCGCTGCGTGGAAATCCATATATGACAAAACCCATCTAATTCTGATTGAAAAATTGCCAGCAAAGTGTAGCTTCTAGCAACTCTTATCTTTTGCAATGGACAGTGCTGTGGTTGTTGCAAGAATGTGCTTTTTTTAGATTAAAACTTGCTGTCTTCCATCCATGACTCTTGGTGTTCTTGCCTGTTAGAATATAATGTCATCTTGCCAAGCGTGTGCTGACACTGATCAAATCACCTCCTAACTTTCCTCTTTGAGGAGTGGCTGGATTGAGCTTTCTGACATGACTGCGTGGTATAGCATCTCTCTGGTCTTTAATGTCATTCTATATTCTATATGCTAGCAAGGGGGAGCGGGGGGAAAGTCCTCCATAAGAAACAATACCTATTTTTGACATGTTATTTTAGTTCTTAGTTGAGTTGGTACAGTGTTTGCATGCATATATCACTCTTACAACATTAGTTCTAGCTCCTCTATTTTTAACTACATTATAAATGCATAAAACCTGCACTGCAGTTAAATTAAGGAATCAGAAAGCTAAGTGCTCAATGGAAACAGACATTTCCCCAACCTCATGAGAGCAACTATTCAAAACAGTCTGTATGAAGTAAATTCTGTCGCTGGTTTTGAAAGCATTTACCCACGAATCCTGACAGTTGCCAATACTGAAGCAAAGCTTCAGCACACATCCTTGAAGCATCATACAAACATCACCTTTTCAGTATTGCAACAAAATGTATTTATGTGGCAAAAAAGTCTATACATGTCAGGAATGCATCAAATATAAGAAATTCCTAAAAAGAAGGCAGCCAATGCTTGCAAAAGAATCCTGTAAAAAAACAACCAGCTCAAGGCACCTGTAAGGTTCACTGCAGAACTGTAAGGTGCACTAAAGCCAGGTCTTACATATTGAGCTAAAAGCTCTTTGGAAGAGGGATTGTGCTTTTCTGACCCTAAGCACTGTCACACAAAGCCCTTCAATATGTGACAGTCATTACTATAAAGTAACAACGCTGTCCCAGGCTGCTTAGCTTACACTTTTAGGCCCTGGTCCTAAAAACATTAATGCAGTCAGACAATGTATGCATCTAAGAAAGCCTTTTGATTTCAGAGAGGAAACACCTTTCTGCAAACAGGCACTCTGTTAATGGCCAGCAAGTTTAAGACTCCTATAGCTTTACTTATGCAGATTTTGTGTAAAGATGCTTTCAGTGAATTTAGAACAGAATAAGTCATTAAACAGAGGAAGTCTACAAATGTAGTAAAAGAATTGCCTAGCAAGATACTCATCTGAGTATGTTTCAATGTCCTTCTCTTTAAAAAGACCTTCTGATATATGGAGTACAACCTAGTTGAATGAATAAACTGCAATCAGTTTCTCAGTGTGGCTTGTTTGGGTTATTTTACCATCATGTTGTCGCTTAATATTTAAGTCATAGTAGACATGAAAGACTAATGCAAATGATACACTTTCCTCTCTGCATATTTTAAAGAGAAACTTAATCCCTAGTTTCTCAATTATTAGTTAGCAGATAAAGATCATGGATTTTTTTCCTCTGAAAGGCAGTACAAAACAATAAGTAATAATTCTCACATAACTTATGTTACAGTAATAGTTGGATCTTTGTATATCACAGATACTGTTAAAAATCTGGCAGAACTGTTTTTGTGTGTCCTATTTGTTTAGCAAAAGTATTTTTGGTTCTGTTTTAACATGACAGCACCTGTCAGTTATGACTGATATGAAGAAACACTTCAAGGTTATATCAGCAAACATGTTTGAACACGATAAAATAAAATTTGATGGAATACATTCATGGCGTCTTGTTATGAATTAGTGCTTGAGAACATGCCAGAACAGTAAAGGCTGCTTGAAAGCTCCCTACCTCCACTGCTTTCTAGAGTATAATTCAGTATGGCAACACACTGGGTTCATAAAGACACTGATTTGCTGCAGTCCTGTGTGAGGCACATCAAACAGCGTGATAATAAATGAAAGCAGGGACTACACATAAAAAGTTACTGCAATAAAGCTATTTTTCTGACCTTTAAACATCACGTCTTACACAATGGGTTGAGCCATATTTCTTTTCTTTTTCCTTTTTTTCATATGGAGCTCTTAATTAACTTCTCTTAATGAAAACTGAAGTGTTCACTTTTATTTATAAACTTCCTATGATTCATCCTTTCCATTGTCAGATTGTATTAAAAATCCTTATGCTTCCTAATCCTGCAAAGTGGATGGGAATTCCGTTTACCTAAAGGTTTCCTGAAGGAGTAAGAGTATGCTTTACATCCTTAAAATTTCCTTAAAACTCTTAGAAAGCAGGAGAGTTCAGGAAGGCTAAGCCCATCTTTTAAAGCCCCAGATTTTAAATATAGCTGGTCCTTTTCCTCACATATGACTTCTGTATTTCTCTTTATGGCAAAATAGTAGAGCAGTTGCAGAATAGCTGGGGGGGGGGGCGGGGCGGGGGGAAGTGTATGTACACCAGGAAATGGACTTTCACAGACAATTCAAATATGGAGTAAGTTCAATTCACTGACTGAAAGCTCTTTCTCAACAAAAGTGTTATTTTTCCATTGTGCTTACTTTCCATTTTACTTACTAGCTAGTAAAAATAAAGCAGAACAGGTAAAATACTGGCCCCTTCTCAGTTTATTTGGAAAGTCAGCATTTCTTCCTGAAATCTTAATTCAATCTCCAAAAAAGAAACCTACCATCTAAAATTGGCAGTGAAACAAATATAGACAATTTTATTGGGTACAAACAAGCATTTTAGAAATACGGGGAGGAACAGAAAAAACAGCAGGCTGAAATTACCTGTGCTGAAGAGTCATCAGCAGTAGAAAAAGAGTTTGTTATTGAGAGCTCATATGACTCTAAAGGCATCTTGCTAATGTCAAAGAAAGAAACAGGAACACCTTGGACTTCAGAGCAAAGGCTCTTAGCTGTACACAGTACCTCCCACAATGGGAACAGTGTCCTTGGGGGCGACAGCCATGCAGCCAGGAGGAACAGGAGAACAAGAACTAGAAGATTCAGCAGGGTAATTCTTGGTGATTGCCCAGTGCAGCACTACTTGTGACTATTGCTGCAGAGAGGTCTGTGCACAGGGATAGAAGCCACAGCTGGCGCTGGAGGGGCAGCTAGTGGGCATGAAAAAATGGAACACAGAAAGAAAATTTAAGGAGTCCTTCCCTCCATAGAGAAAATTGCCAGGTCATGGTACAAAGTGCTTCACAATGAAGACAGCAAACAGCCTGAAATAAAGTAAATCACTTTAGATTTAATATGAGATTGGATTAGCAAACTCTTGTTCCGTTATTTGTAAACTGGAAGTGCTGCAGATACTACACTGTATAAGTTATTGGATTAAGTCACTGCAATTTTATCATTATGACTATAATGATCAGTGACTGAACTGCTCATGCAGTCTGCTTGTTTAACCTTTCATTAATTAATGCACTAATTTATTGAAACTTTTTTACTTGAAAATGTTCCACTGAGGCTTCATAATATTCTTCTGGTTTCCTCAGGTATTCCCAATTATGTTTGCTGTTCAAACATGAAGGGATGCACTTGACAGGTTCATACCTCTCCCGTTAAGTATACCGATGTGTTCTTGTCAATAATTAAGGTGAACTGCATTCCTGTGCTTCTAGATCTAACAGGCAAATCATTGCAGAATAAGTTGCACTTTAACTCTTAGGCAAAGGAAGTCAAGGTGGTGATTACTCTGCGGAAAAAATACCTGGTTTCCAGAACCAGGGGTGTGATCATGGGTTAAAGTATATCTTACTAAGTAGCCAAAAGGAGTTTGCTTTGTTTTGTTTTTTAAAGGCAGGTGATCAGCCACCAATGTCTTACACTAGACTTCCAGCCCACAAAGATAGGGTGGGGTTTTTTTCCAGTTATTTTTGAATTCTGGAACCCTGGCTAGCTTAATGCACCACACATACAGGTGGACCTGAAGACACTTGACACAACAATGTAGGCTAAAAAACATCAAGTGTTTTGGGCTTACTCAAGTGTAAAAAAGCTAATGGATTACAGACCTGTGCCAATTTACAGCAGTCTGTAAGCTTTATCCCTGCCTCTATTAATTCATTTTGTATGTAAGAAAGGTCTCCAAAAGCAAAGCACACATGACACTTTTTACACTATTACTTGATTAGGACAAACACCCACCTTTAGTAGTTATCAACATGAACTTCACAAGAAGATTAATTTCACACTGGAGGTGAAATTTCTTAATATCATGGAGACATTTTAAAAGTACACTTAAAACAATGTATATGTGAAGGCAAGTGATAAGTTGAACTTCTTTCTTTGGAGGAAGAGGTCTTTGCACTCCCCTGCAGGTAAATGAAGTAAATACAGAGGTATAACCAATAGATTCTGTGACTTTTAATTTAAAACAGCTATACTGAATTTAGTACTGCAGCCCACGGGGCTTGTTAAAATCTGTGTGAAGACCTAAGCACTATCTTCTCCTATCTCAACGGGCTTTAAAATTGCTCTGATGTAATATTAAACAACCAATAAAATGGTATTTTAACAAGAGTGTATTATAGAAATAGCTCTGCAAGCAGAGCTGCGCTTTGAGATAAAAGCAGTGCACACCCCTCTTGTACACCTTTGTTGGGAGTCACAGCCCATCAGCATAATGGCCTGCCCTCATGGGTGTCCAAGAGGAGCCCCAATGGCCATCTGCCTCCAATTCTGGGGAAGCAGAAGCACTTGTAAAGCTGCCCCTGCAGTGCAAGATGCCCAGGAAGGATCCCTTGTGCAATGTGGCATCTCCATCCAGCTATGCATAGGCTTAATTTATGGCCAAACACACAAGCTAGCAGCATAGATTAGCAGGAAAACCAGGGCAAGGGAGGAAGGCACCTTGCTGCCTCTCGAGGGAGGAAGGAGCTGGCACAGCCTCCCTCCCCACCCTTGGCACAGACAGTCTTTGCTTGCAGATGCCAAGGATGCCAACCACCTCTCACTGCAGGTGACTCACATCTGGCACTGACGGCACACCTACCCACACAGATAGGCCAAAATGTCCCACCCAGAGCCGGAGGCAAGAGATCTCATCTCTCCGGGAAGCTGGGGCCGTAGGAGCGAGGCTTTGGAGTCTTGCTACCCTGGTCGGCTTGTTGGTGCCAGGCCAGAGGTGAGCTTGCAGGAGATCAGGGGAGTGAAGACAAGTGAAGGAAAAAAAATGAGAAGAGACCCACCCTGGAAAAACCCTAGACGCTTCAACAAAACCAAACTCTCAAGGGTTTATGAAACACTTGTGTTGCTGAAAGGTTATACTTGTATAAGAGCCTAAGCCTTCTTACCTGTCCCAGTACTAAAAGAAGTCTTATTATACTTACTATCCTAGGTAAATGCCAAATAAGCAAGTATACAGATGCTTTTCAACACCATACTAAGCACAGTACACTGCATGCTCTTTTCAATAAACCTGAAATTTCTCTGATGAGGCTGAAAGAATTCTTCAGACCACAATGTCCCTAACCCTCACAGAAACTGCAGCACTCCTCAAGCAAGACTATTGTACAACTACTGAAATGTACATCTTCCCAGTTCTCTTTTGAGTATTAAATTTCCAGACTTCATTAGAGATCTAAAATTCAGACATCCATATAAGTTTTGGTCTGCAAACAGAACATAGGCTTTTAGAGGCACTGTAGCATTAAATGAAGCATTCAAAATAATCTGCTTTGGGTAAATCAGTTTATTAAAAAGCCTTGTACTTGAAAACAATTAAAAGATGCCATCCAGTGGTTTAAGGCAGCACAGAGTTAATATAAAACTGGGAGCAGGATTCAACTACAATGACATCTAGTGGTGTAAGATATCAAATCGGCAGAACAAGTTTCAAAAACAACTAAAAAATAATGTTTTAATAATGTTACTTTTAAATTTAACTGAAATACAAGTTAATCGACTGTATGACCTAAAATACATCTTGCTAATTCTGTTGTATCATTTCTTTTTTATTTAAAAACATGGCACAGCACATCATACAGTATTATTAGTAATTCTGAATATCTATTACTTAAAAAATTATTTTAAAGCAAAAATAATAAAGAAATGATGAATACACTTCTATTATCCTAATGGCTTTTAAATTAGTATTGCTTGTAAAGCTAAGTGTCATACAAGCCATTTAAATGTAACTTACTTGGTTCGTGAATCCTATGGATTTTAAACCAAAAGCATTATTGTAGAATGCAAGTTACAGGAGGCTTTAGAATCCCTATTAAAAATACTCTATGGATTGGTATATTGGATAAATTACATTTCTACAGAGTCATATTATTTTCCGATCCAACACAGTAATATAGCTGGACACTCATCACAATTTTATTGTATTAATAAGAGTGAGTAGTCTCATAAATGAAGTTTGAAACAGCTGTTGTACATTGCTTGCAATCAGTTATATTAAAATATGAATTCAGTAACTGGGGGCAGCTTTTTCATATTATTTCTTGCATATTATTTCTTCTGTTGCATATCTTTGAGTCTGGTTTCTGAAAAAAGCCTTAAAAGGGAAGAGATCAGGCTGAGTTGATGCAATGCAGGTATTCCAGATTCCAAGAATACCATGCTTAGAGAAAGCTCCCCAGATGCGAAGGAGGGAAAGGAGAAAAAAAACTTTTAAAAAGCTCCATCAGGAGACAGGACCTAGATCTCCGTTACTTCATGTGACAAATATCAATATCAATTACATTGTATGCCAATACAAAAAAGACCTTGCAGATACTCATCTTAGAGAAACAAAGAATGAGGGCTCACATTTTGAAAAATCTTTAGTCAAGTACCAAGGTACTCTGAAAAGCATTATTCAGTTAAGATAAATATTAACTGAAGAAGAAAGTGCTAACTTCTGTGTTTGCTTTTAGGTTTTATATATTTTGTACAAATTATGTACATGTATCAACCACTACATCTCTGAACGGAACATCTGGTTTAACATCAGTAAGAATTATAGTGTTGGTTCAACACATTACGCGGCTGAAGTGCTGTGCAAATAAAGAAGTAAATTGTAATAAAGAAGGCTATGCTTTCTTCCTCAGAGATGTGGCGTCACTGGCAGCAGTCCCCAATGACCCTGTGCTGAAAAGACCCAGACTTCAGCTCTGAAGGTGCAGTGAATCTCATTTTGAAATATGGGAGATGGAAACAACAGCAGTTGATTTATGAACCAAGTCCTGGAGGATTCATGCAGTTCCAGCCTTAGGTTTAAGCTTGTAAAAGCATAGGAGTAAGAACATTATCTTGTTAAAAAATAATAATAAGATAAACAGACTGGAGAATAATAGATAACCAATCAGTCATTGATGTTCACTCTGAAAGAATAGTGCCCATACACATGCACAGATTTTTTCCATTTGAATTTAGTCTAGGACAAACTGAATATATAATAAATGCAGGAAATGCAGAAAAAAACCCCAAACAACCAAAACCCAAAAAACAATGGAGAAAAAGATCAGAGTAAGAACAGAAGAGTAGCAGGGGTGAGGAGGATGAAAAAGAGGGGGGGGGGGGGGGCGGAATATAGTTTTTAGCACAAACACAGCATGTCATACAGTTAGGATATACTATTTGGCCACCCCTAACTACCTGTGTCAAACAATGGCTCCATTATAGTAACAGGTTTTTGTTTAGTTAAACTTTAGCTAGCTTAAACACACGGAGTTCTATACAACTAGTATTATAGGAATTTTGAACCTGTATTATTCAAATAAATCAATCACTATTGTAGAATAACAGTCCTATAAAAATATGGTCCTTTTGTAAGGGGGTCATCTTTAATATAAATGCTGAATTATAGGACTTGAGAATCTGTGTATCTAACTGGAAGTGCACTCTGCAGCATGATTTCACAGGTAAAAAATTCTTAGCTATATTAAACAGGTTAAATGCATAAAATGATTGCTAAAGCAACTTGATGCCAGACCCCATCCATCATCTAAAAGCACTTGTGTGGGCCAGTCTTTGAGTGTGGCAGTTGCCTCAGTCTGTCAGAGCAACATTTATTAATAAAAGGTCAAACTATATGTAAATAAGATAGTTATCTGAACATCAGCTGTGCCATATGGTTTCCTGACTGTATTGAGAAACACTGTAAAGTCAGCAGAGGTGACTGTTCTTTATATTGAACTATTTATCTTTTTATTTAAAGAAATGTTCAAGCCCAGGTGGTATTAATTTAAAGAAATTTTTCTTAGAATTTAAAGTCATAGTAGTGTGACAAATTAATGTTGTACATTTGGGTTCGTCACTTTGGTTTTTTTACATCAAACCAAGTGTACTTTATTTTTTCCAAAGAACTATACAGACTAGTCTGTACTCTCGAGTCCATCCTCTAACTCAGCCCAGAGAGCGCACAGGGTAACTTTGAGTTAATCTACTGCAAACTATTCACTAAGAAAAACTCCCACTTTTCTATGAAAAAAATCTTTATTAAAAAAATAGTTTTATATAAAAAATATTTCTAAACTTGTTACTTTAAACTGTTAAACTGGGACATTTAAACATGTTAAACTGGGCATCATCAGGACTATTCTTCCAATCCTTTTCGTTCCAAATGTTAATTTTACCAGAATGTGATGCATTGTTATTTTCAGGGGAAAATGTAAAAATGGCAAAGTATTTCCAAAATTGTTCTGACTAGCTCCACTCCTGAACTCCAGTTTGAGAGTCAAAGTACATTAAATGTATTTAGCAGATGAAGAAGCTTAATTTCATTCCTGTAGTTGTGAATTTGGAAGTTAAAATACCAAGAAAATTGATATAGTAAGAATCATTTAGTACTACTGATAGTTCTAAATATATTCCCTTACAATAAATTGTAATACCTGTATAATTTTCCTTAAGTAAATATTAGGTGCCTTCTTAAAATCTTCCACTACTTAGTGTTGTTATCCAGCTATCCACAATTCATTACCAGGCACAGATATTTTTGCCACAAAGTGCAACACACAGACAATGCATTAGAAAGGGCAGAGTATGTGAGGGGGTAAATATCCTAAAAATCTTGGGAAAAGTTTAGCAGAGAGTGGGTGTATTTTTTTCTTACCCAGACTTAGAAGAGGCAGATAAAATCTGGTTGTGAAGCATTTTGACAAAAAGCAAAATTCAATTTGCATGATAACAGAACAAATTGTTCTTTCTGCCTAACATGCAACACCCACCCAAGTCTCTCATATGCAAATTGAGTGTGCATATTACTTCAGTATGAATTAAGAAAAAGCTGACTTTGAATTTTCCTTATGCAAAAGCTGGAAAAGGTTATGCCCCAATTCCACTGTTTTTTCATTCAGTATTACTGCTTTTTCTGCAAAATATTATTCACAGTAATCACTCATCTTGTGATTTCTTTGGAAAAAGTATCTCGGGTATTGAAAGTAATTGGTAATTATGTTGCTGAAATGTTTTAAAAGCAACAGCAGAATAAAAAAACCTTTAAGACACACACACAAAAAATGCTCATGAGTGACTAACAGGAAAGTAGCCTAAAGGATCTATCTTCTAATTACAACTTCAACTTTTTAAAAGAACACAACTACATAGGGTCAAATAGTGCTTAAGTTTTTATATGTGGACCAAAAATGAGAAAGAAATTATTTACACTGTATAATACCTTTATGAAGATTAATGCTATTTCACCAGTGTATTAAGAGACAGTGTTACAATGTTTAGGAATCAGAATAAAAGCATTTGCATTACATGGAAGGAAAGGATTCTGAAAAATCATATTTAACGTAGATATGTTTTTCAGGATCCACTGAAAGATTATTTTTATCATATGATCATAAGATCTTGAAGAGAGATACTAATTAAGTGAAAATTTGAATGCTCAATTTTATGACTGTCATGGTTTAACCCCAGCTGGCAACTAAACATCATGCAGCTGCTTCTCCCCCTTCCAACACCGGGACAGGGGAGAGAATAGGAAAAAAAAAAAAGTAGAACTCATGGCTTGAGATAAAGACAGTTTAATAGGACAGAAAAGGAAGAAAATAATGATAATGATGATGATGATGATGATAATAAAAGGATTGGAATACACAAAACAAGTGATGCGCAATGCAATTGCTCACCACTCATCAAGCGATGCCCAGTTAGTTCCCAAGCAGCGATCCCTCCCAGCCCCACTCCCCCCCAGCTTATATACTAGATGTGATGTCACATGGTATGGAATACCCCTTTGACCAGTTTGGGTCAGCTGCCTTGGTTGTGTCCCCTCCCAGCTTCTTGTGCCCCTCCAGCCTTCTTGCTGGCTGGGCACGAAAAGCTGGAAAATCCTTCACATAGTCTAAACACTACTGAGCAACAACTGAAAACATCAGTGTGTTATCAATATTATTCTTATACTAAATCCAAAACATAACACTATACCAGCTACTAGAAAGAAAATTAACTTATCCCAGCCAAAATGAGGACAATGACTAAAATGCCAGTGGATGTTTGACAAAATATTATAGATTTCTATGCAATACAGTAATGTGCGTATGTAGCAGGCAATACAGTAATCCACGCAACTGCGACCAGTGAATTCACTTTTAAAGGAAGAATCAGTATTTTGAATAGCCTTAGTCAAATTTTCTTCTACATTTCCTAAGCTACTGTGTGTTGTTGCTAAATAGCTACTTCTCTGGTAATGTTTTAGTTGCTGCTGAACTGATCCTTACACACTTTTTTAGTTTTACAGGAAATCGAATTGCTAATGTCAGTATCCTGAAATATTAAAAAAAAAAAGTTGCTGCAGAAGTTAATAGAAGTTAACAGAAGTAGCACTTACAAAAAGTTGCACTTACAAAAAAGCAGAGTCTAAAACCATACATCTTAATGCAATACTGATTATTGAATCTAGACCATGTTGTGTTGAGTGAATCGTGATGGCATTAAAGATTCGGGTATTTTTCAGTGTTTTCATTCTCCCTACTCTCAGCACTATTCTGTCATAGTTCAGAAAAAATTAAAAGTCTTCTATATTCACTTCCTTCATCTCAGTAAACCTATTTTCTTGAGCATGGCCTCTGCCAACTATAAAAAAAGAGTTAGCAGTTCTTAAGCAGTCGAAGTTATCTTTCAACCTCAACCTTATGTGACACAAGCACATAAAAGAGATTAATACTTAGAAACATCACCTTAGAAGCTGCCAGTGCAACAAAAAGTTGTATTGTACCCAGAGAAATATTATTTACAGAATAGTCATATGAGTCAGACATTTGGAGTTTTGTACATGCCAAATCTTGCAGGAAACCTAGGTGCATTTTCTGATGCTAATTCTTCAAGCTAAGAAATGGTTCAACCTCACTGTAAAAATTTAGGACAACAGAAATGAAATACATTATCTCTACATTTATACTGAATGAGACACAAAAAATATTTAAAAAATGGAAAAGCAGACAAGTGACGCACTTGCTAGTGGCATACAGGCTGTTTCCCAGCCAGAATAAAAAGAGAAATCCAGGGACCTGTTTTCAGCCCATGGCTTCTCTTGGGTGGGGGAACAGGAGAGAAATGGGGATGAGAGGCAACTACAATAAGGGTCTTGTGGAAAACAAACAAACAAACAAACGACCCACACAATCCGTCTCTAATTTCCACTTCCCCAAAAGCCCACCACCAACCAATCAGAAATCCAGTATGGTCAGGCATCAAATGTTTGTTGCTTGCTTGGTTTTACTATATGTCTTTCACAGGAACTTAGCTGCTTACTTATCAGCAGATGCTTAAGATCTAACAGGGGACATTGCACAAATGAAAGTATCTTTGTGGAAGGTAATAAGAAGTTGGTAAAAGGAAAAAAGTTGTTGAAAGTTATTGAAGTAGTGGGAATAATCCAGGGACAAGAAAAGATCAATGTTTATGGCAGAAGGGTTCATTTTCAAACATTTGTATGATTCTTAGACATGCAGAAATATCCCTACAAATATAGTTAACTGAATTTAACACAGAATGGAATTAATTAATGTAATTCTAATAAATAAACTTCTTCATTTTTATCAGCATATAGTTTTGTGATTCAACTCCTGTTTGGATGGGTGTACTAAAAACAATAAATAATGCAGACTGCAAAAGGAAAAGAGTCACTTAGTAACATGGACATACTTGGAAATTCTTCAAAAAGTTCCTCTGGCTATAAAGAAAGAAATCTGTATACAAGCAGTTAAGAACTCTTCCTTCTTTTAGTTTCTACTAATTGCTTATTCTGTATTTGGTAATATGTTTCTTAAGTAACATAAAAAGATTAGTAAGACACAGGGAAAACAATGCAAGCATTGTATGAGAAGACTGATTCACCAATGCCTTTTTTTAATCTTGAGTAGAGGAATACTATCATTTCCGAGTATGCTCAACAATTAAAACTGTAATAGCAAACAAAGAAGATCTTTGATACAGCCATTCAGTAACATACACTTTGTTTTTAAGCACTGATTATATTTCTTGCTATTCATAGGTAATTATTAATATCATTCAAAATAACTACTATAAGCTAAGTGCTGATTATGCTTCTGAAGCATTTTCTAAACCTAATGAAGGAGTTTTCTTCTTCTTCTGAAAAAGGAAGAGAGGAAGAAATGTTTCCAAGCCTTAGCTTATTCTTATATTGGACTACACCTTAAGATAGGTTTGCCTCATATGGTTTGAGCCAGCGGTTGGACTGGAGGCGGAGGACTCCTGAAGTCACTGTCAATCTTAGTTATCCTATGATCCTATCCTACAATCACATGTATTTGTTGGATGATTATCAGTAAAGTCTCCATGCTTCTCTGTTCATATTTCTCTTACAAGAAGTGCTTAAAGAAATAAAAAAGAAAATTTAAAATAATGGCTTTGGGATCTTAAAACTTCATAATAAGGTAGCAGTCGTGTGATAATAAGGTGGCTGTTGTGCAACTTATTTTTAGCACTAGGCAAAAGTGTATTTTCAATTTCTCCATCTCTTGGCATAAGGATTTTTTCTTCAGTGATAAAACAAAATAAGTAGTGCTGTCCAGAAATAAAGATTATTCTCTGTAGCTAGCCTTCCTAGCCATAAAATATACTTTCCATGGGTGTTTGTGTCTCAACTATTACTGCCATTTTAAATGGATGAAAACAGTTGCTGCAGTTATGACCTCCTCCTAAGATTTAGCAAAGTAGGTAGGTAGGCAGAAAGATATCGGCATTCTTAGTAGAAGCATATGATCTTTTATTTTTATGACTGTTACCCTGCATTAAGCCTACATATTTCTGTGTTTGACTATACTACATTCAACTACTATAAATTGCTCCATACAGTGCAATAAATAAAATACTTTCTGTTCATGATTTCAGTTGGATTATGTAGAGTGCAAAAAGATAAATTATCTTCACTTTCATAAAGTCAGATTATTAATTCTCTGACAGGAAAATTAATTAAATTTTTAAAATTAAAATCAATTAAAATATTTTTAAAATCAGAGTATCTCAAGGACTGCACTTAAAAAAAAAATTCACTATAAGTACTGGTGACACAGTATTATGTAGTATATACTCCAGCATGTTTTTCCTTTTTAACATTATTCTTTGAAATTTTTGGCCAGCTGTATTACTGTTGTGTTCTGCTGTCAAAAGTTTAGGTTGCGTCTTTACTGCAAAGCTAAATATATTCTCTACAGTATTCAATATATTCTCTACAGTATTCAATTCACATTCCAGTTTTTAAATGTTCTGATACCTGAATTGTCCAATACTCTGCCACTTACTGTTAGTCTTACATGGTAAGTAATTATATATGCACTTAAAATGAGTTTAGGTTTACTTTGCATAATTTAGTGCAACTAAAATATATAGGTATGAAACATTAGATTTTGCTCATATGTTGAAACAGCTTGTTACAACTTCTTTAGATCTAGGTATCTACTAACATTTATGAACAAAAGCAGCTTTCAATTTTACATATATTTATTCTAACCATTTATTCCACTCAGACAGACACACAAAAGCATTTCAGTGCTTTGTTTTATTTCAAGTGGGTCCTCCTTCCACCTTCTTTACACCCTGATTTCAGTGTAATAGGAAATAAAAACAAAATTTGAAACCTTTTAATTTTTCGTTTAACATTTTCTGCTAACAGAGATGCCCAGGGAAGGTCTATCACTATTTCATCAGATTGGTTTTCTGTGTTTTTTAAGCCTATTTCTGCTGAAGAAAATAATAGAAATGACTGTATCTAAGATGAAGGTAGGCCTACAAATACATGTGCATTAAAAAATAGAAATAGTAATGTCATGCTGCGTCTTGCTGTGATGGGGACTTGGTATCTTTCTCAACTGACATGGTAGAATGGTTGACTGGTCTATGTATGGGCACATTTGGGATGGTTCCCACTGCATTGCCTGCTCAATGTCTCTAAAACCTCAACGACAAGTACACAAAGCCTCTCTTGCAAAGAGATCGCTCCCATCCATTCCTCTATTGACCCTCATGTGGGAAAGGCTCCTTCACTTTTCTTTAAGTGGCGTACCTGTATAAACTACTTTCTAAAAAAGTCCTCCCTGAATGCACTTGTTGATTTGGGCCTTATGTGGAATTTTACATACTATTAATATACAGTAACTGTGAC
Organism: Haliaeetus albicilla; assembly: GCF_947461875.1. Taxonomy (NCBI): domain Eukaryota; kingdom Metazoa; phylum Chordata; class Aves; order Accipitriformes; family Accipitridae; genus Haliaeetus; species Haliaeetus albicilla. Next base: position 27,917,993 of record NC_091516.1, on the reverse strand, counting down.
GAGCGTACTGACACATAGCCGGTGGGAATGATGCAGATAAAACAGATGAGATCAGTGTTAAACAGGCACTGCAAGAATGAGAACTGAGAACCAGCACCTTCAGTGTAGGACTGAGGAAGGTTTTACCTTCTTTTTCTTAGCCACTGCTCTGAAAAGGTTTCAGAATGGGCTGAACAATTCACAGTCAGAAGTTTTCTTTGGTGTCCTTAGTCACAGCACCATTGTGGGTGGGGGGAGTTTCCAAATTGGATAAGGAGGGGAGAAAGTGTCACAAAGCTTTTCAGCAACTAGTTCATCAAAGTATCCTCAAAACCATCGCTGCGAACACACTGGGAAGGTATCTCTTAACCTAAAGATGATGGCTGAGAAGCAGTTCTCAAGATTTTGCAGCTGTCCAGGAGCTTCAAGGATTTTAGAGTTTGATTCTGCAGCTGGGAGAGGTCACAGGTCAAGAAAATGAAAATGATGGAGCCACCAACTCCAGAACTTTCAATGAGGTGTGATTGTGTCAAGACTGTTGCTCAAATACTGCTATCCCCGAGTCAACCAGACACACATGCTGCAAAGCAGCTTTCTCTTGGAAAACAGATTATATTTCAATAGCAGCATATCAAAATCAATGTTTCCAAAAATGTTTCACTCAAGAAATCAGCAGGTTTTGACAGGACTTGGGTCAGAAAATTTCTGAACATTTCTCTTCTTTATAGAATACACACAAAAAAAATGACACTACCATGCCCTCCAGCTTGCATGCCATTAAACTAGGCATAGTACTGATTTTTAAAAACTATATGTGCTTCATAGTATTAACCATCCATTCAAAAACAATATAAATATGATCTACTTCAAATATGTTCTGAAGAAAAAGAAAAATTGCAACTTATTTTTGAAATATACTGCGTATCAGCACAAGCAGTTCCTAAGCATTTGTACACAATCCCTGAGACCAGCAGCAAACTACAGAAAAATCAGTTCTGATTACTCCTGAATATTATTCTCTTCCCTAAAACTTAAAATAAACAACATGGACATCTAATGTCTGGAAATAGGTGGCATGATGGAACATGAAGTTCCATAAAAAGTTTATCTGACATCAAGTTGGGTAAGGACACAACAGTGCAATTTCTTGATTTGTAGGTTTTGCATGGGCAGGTAATGAGGTTCTTGTGGTATGTCACAGAAATACTGAAACTATGCTAAATTAAAAGTTTGCTCTTAAAATGCAGAAACATTTTGAGCCATTTGGGGAAAGAAAAATCTAATTTCTGGAGAAGCCTTCCTAGGAGCTGTACCCCAAGTTCATTACCACATTGTATCTGCAAAATCCAGGAGGGAAAGTATCTTTTACACAGCTTAACACAGGAGGTCTCCTGCTGACTTGCAGATCCTCTCTCAAACATATTTTAGCATGTGACTTTATTAACTTTGAGCATAACTCCTTGTAAGTCTACTCTATTAGAAAAAAATATTAATACTGGTAGGACTCATGCACATTGTGAGACTAAAAGTTCAATTTCTTGACTAGTTGTGGGCCCACTAACAGAGCAGTGAAGAGTATATAGCAAACACCTCCTCCAGAAAGTCCTCCTGGTTTTGTTTCCTTCTTCCCCTACTTCTTATTTGTATGTTTTCCTGAAATGTCTCACTTCAACATTTTTCTTCTTTTTAAGGCCTAGATTTACCAAGGTTGTCAGAGACCTGCAAATTAAATCTCCCTTTGTCGTGTCTTTTATTCCTTTAGAAATTAATTTCTGGGGGCACTGACTTGAGTATCACCCCACCTCTGAGCTTCTACCAGGAAGGCTCAGCCACAGGAGCTCTCCAGTAGCAGGTACAATTTCATCCACTTAAGGGAATCCACCTGCTAAGGAAAGGAGTATCTCTGGTCATATCATCCTGCTTATGAATGATGAAAGACATTACAGTATTTAGTATGTACAACTGTAGTCTTCCGAAGATACTAAGTTTAAAACTTTCTGAGCATTACATATCATTATGCAAAAAAGCTCTTCCTCCATTTTAGGATCATTTATTTCTCTTTGTAACTATGCTTACCTAAGAGGAAGGACACCCCAGCTTTAAAAGATTTCTTGGAAGATGAAAAATATCTGACTAAACCTTCCCTTTGGAAAAAAAAAAAGAGATAGATAGGAATCATGCTGGGAAAAGCATATAAAAATGCTTTGCTAACTAAAAAAAAAAAAAATCACATACAAAAGTTAATGTGACTGTTTTTCGTTATGCACATACAATAAAACAGTTTATAAAGTAGGATGAGTTGGCAAAAATCTGCTGAAATCAGTAAAATTATTACTGCACGTAAAGAACTGACACTATATACTGAGTAAAGTGCATGGTAGAACATCAATAAATAAAATAATGCACTGTGAGTTGTTTTGGCTTGAAAATAATTTGCAAATATACACAGTTTTCAGAAGATTCACCAGACAATTACTGACAGATGGTAAGGTATACTTCAAGAAAAACTCTTTTTACTAGTGACTTCACTTAGAATGTAACCAGGCAGGAAGGTGAAGATCAGAAATGCACTTTGAAATATTAAGAACAAATTATGTGCCTGGGCAGCAGTGTCCCAAGTCCAACTACAATTCACATTTTCAACATACATATCTATATATCTATATATATCTAGATAGATATATAGATATATCTACATATATATCTATCTCACAGGGCAGCTTTGTGTTTGGGTAGCATCCCTAGCAAAAAATGCTCTTAACTAATGACGCTAACAAGAAGCTATTACAGTCTAGGCATTATTACCTTTATAAAGAATGACATTTTCTCTGTTTATTACCCATATATAGTCAGATGCACATTTTTTCAGAACCAATGTTCCATGAAAAATTTTCAAAGATTAGTTGTAGAGACAATGAGTACACATGGTACCATGGCTTAAAAAGGTAATGATGACATAGCATAGAAATTTCTGCATCTTCCCAATTTACTTCAATAATTTTTCATGGAAAAATGTGAAGAAATATCTTCTTTCAGCATTGTCTCTTTGTAAGAGTAAATTCAAAGGAAAGAGAAGGTCTTTTCTGACATCTTTAGATGCTTATATTGTAATTGATTTTTTTCTTATTTTCATCTTTAGCATAACATCAAAGCATTTGTCTGCATAACTCTTCAAATACCATCTGACAAAGAGAAAAGCAAATTAGTTCGCCAGTTTTAAAAGCAAGATAGGTGCATGAATGGTTGCATGCAACATTTAAATGCCTAATACCATCAGACCAATGCTCTTCCTAGTCATTCTGGTCAGAGATGCATACAGCTTCATACGCAAACTTGTGCCAACTCCTGAAACATATATCCACTTCTAAAGCTTTTATTTATTGTAGAGTTACAAAAAAATTTATTTTTTTTAAATGGGATAGCTTAATTTTCAAAGCTGAGATCCTTTATACAACACCTGCAGCATTTCCAAAGCATTATGCTGGAGAAAGCAGAGAAAATTAAAAAAAGGAATAAGGAAAAAAAAGAAGAGGAAAAATATTTTTTTCTTTACGTATACATAATGATAATGATTGAAACGGATTCTACAAATGTCATCTAAGAAGAAAGTGAAAAATTCTTCAGTCACCAATTCATACTTTGGCATTTCATACTTGAAGAAAAATGGTAAAGTTTCATCAAATAAAATCACTGTCCTCTCAACAGCTCTAGTTTATTGTCAAATAAGAAGAGACCTGATAGTAATGAAAATTTCCGTATGTCTTACACTTCTGGTTTAAGAACAGCTTACAAGTAACATCAGCAATTTACCAAAGCTTCATCAAACGAAGAAAGATATATTTACTTACTGATTGGATTGTTGGCTTGTTTTTGTTTGAAATGTTGTTCGGGTATTTTTTTTTTTGGAGCGTACAGCTTTGACCTTACAACTACTTTTTTTGCTCCCATTTGCTAAATACTTGTCTCCAGTTTCATAGTCATTCACCACCTATTCCCTTCACTACTGTGTCCTTTGTACTATTGTCTCCTGTGACTTCCACCAATGCTTTCTCTTAAAGCACCAAAGAAGCACTCTCGTACCCTACCCAGTGATGCTCTCACAGGATCTCCTGAAGCCTTCTGTATTGACCTGTAGGCTTTTTTCCCTACACTTACTTGTTGAGATTGTTCTACATGTAGAGAGTAAATTCTGGAGGCAAGAGTCACATTTGTGCTATAAAAATCACTAATGAAATACCAAAAAAGAAAACAGTTTAGCAAAAAAGGGTTAGTTCTGAACTCACAAAAATTTACAAATGCAGACACCTAGCTTTAAATGTCTAAGTAATCTTCAAGTTTGGTGGCACCACCTGTGCTTAGGCAAGCTCATGCACAACAATTTTTTGAGAATCTAGGCCCAGAAGAAAGCTGAACAATTGTGGTTTTAACTAAATAAAGTATTTTTAAGGTGAAAGTATTTGTGTTTGTGTTTGAGGGGTATGCTATCCTGCTGGTTGCAGGGTTGCACAGGGCTGACAGGGCTAGGGTATAGACAGCAGACGGATCTCTACTGGGCTGCTGACGGGTGCCCACCTCCTCCAGCACAAAGGACGCACGTGGGAAGTCCCACCTGCCAACACAGGTACCATAACGCCTACAGGGAACCATACTGATTTACTAAATAAGATTTATCCAACCTACAGGATGTGCAAAAATTGAACTATATTTACCAGAACTAGTCATTTATGAAAAAGAACAAATTGAAATATATTTGGAATTTGGAGCTCCAGTCTGAGCTGCACCACCACATCAGATGGCAAAAATCACATCATGGGGAACCTGTTTGGTGAATGGAAAACAGTCTTTTTCAATCTCTAAAGAAAGCTTTGACAGACTGGTTTTAAAACATTCCCGGAATATTTTGCCATGGCATTCAACCTTCCAGTGATGTTTCAGGCAAGCTGACTCTATTTCTACTAAATTAGTCAGTGAGATGTAAAGTAGCAGCAAAAATAATTTATAAACATAAAGCAGCTTTCACCTTTCCTGTATAATTAGTGTCTTTCCCTAATACAAGTCGTGCCAAAAAATTGCAAAGCTGTTTGCATATTTATCTACATATGTAAAAAACTTCAAAGCAGAATTACAAGTTTAGAAGTTATTGACAGCAGACATCTGTTGCACCATCTGCACAAAAATTGAAGAAATAAACCCACCCTTTTGCAGCAGAACATTTTTTTCTTTTTGTTTTAAGCCTTGTAAATCACTTAAATCTTAGTGCTAATTATAGCTTACCATAGAAGAATATAATTTAAACGCAAATGTTAAGATCATATTTTAATGAAACCATGAAGAGGCAATTGGATCAGAGTATAGTAGTATTGATGTGAGAACATTCTCTGACAATAGATTCTATCAAAGACAAACCACAATGTAATAACTAGAAGCAGAAACAAAGCAAGGAATAAACAAGTGGATTACAGCAGTATCCTTAGGGCCTGGATTTTCTTTCTGGATTTTCATCTGTAGCCTCCCTGTAGAAATTTTTGAAGTCTCAGGAAAAACCTAGTCCTCAAACTCCAGAAAATAGCAACCCCAAAGTTGAATAAAATTAAAGAGCAAAAGCTGAAATTCTAATAAATGTTGTGCTGAAACAAAGAAGGTATTTTACAGAAAAAACTGGAAACAAGAAGGCTCTGTAAGGTCAATGTCTTCACAAAGGTTTATATTGTCAGTTAAGGAAGGTTACTGAGAAGCTAACTGAAGGAAATACATCCAGTTCATCAATGAAGAGAAGGGTTGTCCAGACAAACTGATACATGGATACACCATGCCAAATGGCATATACGCAGACTTCTAGAAGGTTGAGAGAGGTAATAAAAACTTTCGATGTCTCACTAGTTATGAGCAACTATTCATTAGGGTTGCAAGACAGAAAATATTACTCTTCTAAGCACAGGGCAGCTTTCCAGGGAACTGAGAAAATAAAAATATAGAAGAGAATTCAGTAAATAGGCAACATTGCTAAGCTGATCATTAAAAAATAACAAACATCTGTAAGTCTGTATGGAATTTCTGCAGCTAATGATAGATGTACAAGAAAACAGATAAAATTTTGGTTATCAAATTGAATGCCAGAAGAACTCCTGGTCATATGTGCCCAGAAGCTCCCATGTCCATTTTATAACTGGATTAGTATTAAACTCTTCAGCTAGAAAACACAGCAGACAGCAACAGATCATTCAAAATGTGCAGACCGCTGTGTTGCCATAGTCACCATCAAATTTCAGATAATACCATGTTTTTTTTCTCTTAAAAAAAAAAAAGTTTTATGCATTGTTGCCTACCTAGTGAAACAGTCATACTAAATCATATAAAGAAATGTGCCTGCTGAGGAAGCGCCACCAAGCAGTATTTTTCATTCTTGGTGGTATCTCTGGCTGGTTATAAAAGCAAATGTATTACTAGGTCCAGCTTCAGCATCTGATCTTGTCAGCAGTCTATATCAGACCTGCTTTTGAGCTGGGAAGCCATAAGCTAGCAGCCACCGGTTCCTAAAAAAAATGGGAAAACACTGTTGATAGTAATGAAGTCACAAGAATCTTCAGCAATACAGTAAGATTGCTAATGAAGGACTGATGCTGAACAGAGCTGGTTAAGGTTATGATTAAGAAATTAATGTAAGCAGCAGGAAAATTACTATTTCTCTCTAGAATATTCCCTGTTAGTGGAAGGAAATCTCACAGTGGAAAGTTGTGACGTAATGAACATTTGAACTGCAAAAGAGAAATTGTATCTCTTACATTTGGATTATCATGTCCAAGCAGTAGATACAAGAAAACAAGCTGATAGTATCTCTAAATTCGCAAAGGGGGCCTTAATTTTGGTGGGTTCTTTTTCCAAAAATTACAGAGTCCTAAGGAATTGAAGGGCAAGTAGTATTATCTTGGACCAAAAAAGGTCCAAGGGAATAGGACAATGAGCAGAGCAGGATTTAATTGGCCAGTTTTCATTCTAGCAAAACAAAGAACAATACTCTTTCCTCTCCATCATCAGGGAGAGCTGTCTCAGCACTTCATAGTAAGTCCAGTGTTCCTTGATTTTTTTTATACTAGTGTAAACCAGAGACAATTTCTGGATGACAGTTAAGGTTAACCAGAATCACAGAACTACAAGCCAGCACCTGAAGACCATGATTCACATTTCCTTGTTTGCAAAACTTGGATAAAGACCTAGCTTTAATCTCACAAAGCAGCCCTTTATGTGCTAAGATACTTTAGAAATGAAGCAGTACTGCCAACAGGTACACAAAAAGGAAGCACTTATCTGGGCATTTTTAATAGTCAGAGCTGCTCTACAAATAAAGATGGATTTCATTGCCAAAATGTTCCCATCTGTCCTACCATACCCAGTGGCCTTCTAACTGCCACGTGGAGAGTTGGCTGAGGTGACAGCAACCTATTCCAGTGTTTAATTGTTTTCATGGCAAAGGTCTTTTACTCATACCCAAACATAATTTCCCCATAAACAATTTGTGCTTGTTGCCTCCTGTCTAGCCACTGTCCAGATGAAGATAGTACACGCATCTTGTCTGCAACTGTCTTACATACACAGAGACTTTGAAAGCACAGGAAACTACATTTTTGGTTAGTCAAACTCATGAAAATAATTTCTGAGTACTTATGACCCACAGTTGTCTATACTACAGGAATCACATTATTTCTCTTAAGAGTTGACATATATGGTAATGCCAAAGAGGAGCTGATCACTTTGCAAAATGACTGGGAGTACAGGTTTTCCTTGCAGCATTATGACTGGTAATGGCTGGATAAAGCAGAAGTTCCAAGCATTTCAGGAAATAAATGGCTTTATTCTAGCAGACAGATTACAAACCCTGTCTTTACAGACATTCTCTCAGTCATGGGGAGAAAATGAAGATGTGTGCATTGGGACTCTTATGATACAGTCTGCCCTGAAGTGGCCAGGAGAGGACCATGAATATGAGCACTGCTAAGGCAAAAGCAGGTTACACTGACTCGCAACATGAATGTGTGTGCAGCTGACACATTTGGTAAGTTATTAATACGTGATTATTTTCTTCTGTGAAGTGATTTGTATTGTATCACTGGAAATAAAATGAAGAAATTAACACGTGTGCCTTTTGAGACCTGAGGTAATGTCTGCACGTCCAGTTATTTTCAAGGTAGGTCAAAAAAATCTGCAACTTTTCATTATTCCCTGCTATGGGGAGTATTAACTCCATCTCAGCCAGACCCAATACAGAATGGAATAAATCCATTCCTTCACAACAAAAGTAAAAATTCTAGTTATTTTGTCAATGCTAATTTTGATATTATGGTATTTTGCATATGCTATTTGCAGTGCTATTTTGGTAATTGATAAGTGCAAGTTTCAGCTCTGTAGAATTACCCGTATTTTTTCATTTAAACCACTAGATGTCTCTAGCTCCATTCATGATAAAGGCAAATTAACAGCATACAAAATGCACTACATTCACCGATTAGAATCTGCTTAGAAACACTCGAGAAACAAACAGAATCCCACAAGTTTCTTGCTATGACTCCAATAGAAAGTCAATGTTCTTGGAAAGGTGCTCTCCTGTTGTTTTAAAACAGAAAAGGAAATTTAAAATATTCTGGCTGCAATATAATTCTTAGCTGTCAGTAAGAGAGTTAGAACAAGTATGTGCTGCATGCCTGAAATTTTTAAGAAAGAACTTTTTTCTTGGATAGACACCTTCTTGAGGAAGTAATTCAACCACAAAAGAAACTCACAAAACTCTGTAGCCCATTTTCACAAAAAAAGATGAAGAACTGATTCCTCAATCAGTTTTATACAACCTTTAAAAACAATTTTTACATTTTTAAAAAATCAAACATTTTCTTTATTAACTGTTGCTTTCCATGTCTTCACATTAATAATAAAAAGCAGTTGGTATGCTTACATAAGAAAATGTGTCCAGAAATATCACTGAAAGAGTCTAAATCTTCATATAAAGGAAAAAAAGAATGAGATTTCGTAGTGCTACTGCCAGGGTTTTGATTCAATGTACTGCACCCCAGACACAACATCATGCCATGAAAAAGTCACAACTGCACTGCAGCTGGGATTACTTAATCCTAAACTGTCTCCAGAGGTCAAATGATGTGAGTTTCATGGTAGGTACAAGAAGGAAGATCTCTTAAAGGGTGAAATAAATTTTGACACTTCAGAAAAGGACAGCTGGATATTACAGAAATAAGTTTTGCCTACTGTAAAGTGAAGGAAAAACCAATGGGGTGATTTACAAGGCTATTTTTAAGAAAACACTTCTGTCTCTTTGTGCTAGTGGTCAAAGTTGTAAGCTCTGGGGAGAGACTTACTAAAATGCAGGCATGAAAAGGAACTGACTGTTTTCAAATGCAGTTTCTGAGAGAGGCAGCAGAGGTGGGGACCCATGGTAGTAACCTAGGGAGAAAAAGGTCATACAAACAAAATGCTTTGAGAGTCATCAGGTGAACGAAGATGGGTCAGAGCTCTGGAAAGCAAGCCAGGAGAGGCACAAGGCCTCCTGGGCTGAAGGTGGCTGACAGCCCAAGCAGACAAATTGCGCTGATTTTGAAGTTTGGTGATGAACATACCAATGCAGATGGGCCAGTTCTTAAGTACCAGAATAGACAGGGAAGTTTAGTATGGAGTCAGAGAAGAGAAACTCCAAGCAAGCATTTACTAAAACACAGAGGGCACAGAAATGACTGGAAAGGGAAAAGCATCAAGAACATTCTGAGGTGGATACAGAAAGCAGCATCATGGAAGCCTTCAGCAAATGCAGCTTCTCCTGCCCCCCTGCCCTGTATTCATTGCAAACATTATTACAAGGATTGTTTTGCTTGCACATGCGGTGGAAATGTACATCTAATTCCCTAATTCAGAAGGAAAATGTGCAGTATCCAGTTATACTAAAGCATAACATAACAAAAAAAAAAAAACCAAAAAACCCACAACTGTCAATCAAATGAAATGAAAATGACTGAATCATGTCTCAAATTTTGCTCATCCCAGTGGGCACTTTCCAGACATTATAAGGACATCAAAATACTGAATGTCCAAGCTTGCTGGAAACTCATTCCTCTCTGAAGCCCACTGAACATCTCATTTGTGATCAAAATTCTCTGAAGCATCTTGGTTTATGGGTTGAATTTCTTCAGGGTACAAGAGTGTTCCACATAAAACATGTAAATTTATTCAAGAACACCACCACTTCAAACATAAAAATGAAAACAAGAGCCCAGAAGACACAATAGCTTTCAGGTTATTTCATCACTATTTTGGGGTACTTGGCAGCCAGTGTACATTCAAAGAGGCAGATCTTGCCTCACATACAGAGGCCAGTTCCTTGCAGCTTAAGATAGTAAAAACAGTCTCATGAATGCAACAGCTCCTGGCATTTACTCCTTTCCCCTTCTGTCAAGAGAGGTTTTGAACATCTCAGCAAAGTAATGATGGATACATACCTACCAAAACATATTAGAAGAGACTAATACCAATTAAAAGAGTTCTTTCTTAAAAAATAATTTTTTAAAAAAAGATAATACAGATTTAAACACCTACTTCAAAACTCCATTACAAATGGAGGGATTTTATTGCCATTACGAAGTACAAGAATAACACAAACACAGTCAAATTGCACATACAAGTGGAACTTTAAGTCTAGCAGAGATGCATATAGAAAACTCATATTTAACACTAAAATTCAGAAATATTCTATACAAATTCCCTAAATTATTATACATATAAAGAAATTCCTAAGCTGCAAACAATTGGAGTCTAGAGAGCACAATGAGGAATTGTCCTTATAGGCTTTATTTGTCCTTTTATTCTCTCCAAATATTTTCCAGGGTAGATCAGTCTCTAATCGCACCTGATACAATTGGTCTGTCATAAAATAAAAATCTGATACATAGTAATCACAAAACATTATTGCAGGTTTTCTCTCCTGGCCATAAAATTGCAACACAGTTACAGAACTTTAAAAAGGAACTGCAGATAAGCAGCAACTTTCATAGCTTATACAGCCTCTTTCCCTCATTGAGTATCCATATCAGTAATCCTCATGAAATCCAATCATCCAAGTCTTACTATAAGACCACACTAAGACAAAACATTTATTTATTTGTGTTCATGTCATTATTCTCACACAATGCTATGTAGTATCTCAGGTTCCTCTAATACCACCATTTTAGAATTCATTTAACATAAAGATATTAATATTTTGCTTGAAAATGAAGCTGTTGAGCATAAACTCCACAACCATGAGTAATTCGATCCAACTTTCAGAATTGGCCCAAATTTGAATGGGAGTTTGGACCATATCATGCCCAAACTAAACCATTTTTTGGTTCCAAAATATATAAAACAAGAGCATCACCAGTTAGATTCTCATCAGCTGCCACAGTCACGCTCACTGTGTAAACAGTGAAACATTAAGCTTTGGAGGAACTGTTTATAATGACATAAGTTACAAACAGCTCTACAGTCCCCATATATGGAATATTTATGCCAACCAGGGCATTCAACTTACTTGTTAGATATATGAAATCACTATACACACAAAATCCTTGTCATTACTCTGATTTTTTTTGTTGTTATTGTCAATTTCTTTTTGGAGAAAGCAAATGTCTTTTCCAAGTGCCATTTGTAAAAGTTCATGAGAACTTTCTCATGGAAAAAAAATATTTTTTAAGGACAACAGATAGAAGACTTATTTAACTGCTACCATGAGAGAATTGTAATTAAAACATAAGCTGAATAAAGGGATTCTGTATCAGTAAAGGAAACATGTGATAGAATCTTCATTTTAAAAGACTAAACCAGCCCCCCAAAACCAACAAAAAAACAACCAAACAAAACCAAACCCCAAATCTAACTCTTGAAACTGCCTTGTCCTTCCCTTAATTCACTCACCAGTTGGGGCAGGTTTCCCAAATAATTCTAGGAGGGAATCAGAAGTAAGAAGAGCTGTAAAACCTGTTCTTGTGATGAAGAAAAATGCAGTTATTTTCTACTATTGTAAAGTTTTCTGCTGAGTTTTTAAGAACATAACCAGATAAAAACAGTGAAAAACTGTACTTCACTTTGGTCTTAAACCTGGTAACTTCAGATCATGTCAGTCCATGGTATAGCTTCTTATTTCAGATGTGCCTTAGCATACAACTCTGCCTACCACTTTACTTCAGAAAAGCATTAAAAACAAAACCTAAATGAACAGACTAGATGCTCAGAATTTTCTCCCTAACCACTTTAAAATGTTCCGTTTTCTAACCCAGGTTTTGAGCAGGATTTGTCTCATTTAATGGTGCTACTCTGTGACACAGCATGAGGAAAGAGAAAAGCATCGTCTTTTTCATCCTGTATCCTATAGTTTCAGGTTTGTCACACCACTAAGTATGACCAGAAAGTTTTCCAGTTCCAAAACAATTACACTGCTGAAGTGATTTTTAGGTCTTTCAGTATATGCAAAGATAACAAACAAAATAAATAATTAAATTTTAAAAAAAAACAAAGAGGCAAACAGGCACTGTACATTTTTGTAATCATTCCTGAAGAAGCAACACACAGTTATGTGCAATACTGTTTTGGGTCTGTGTGGCAGGGTCTTTGGCAGTGGGGGAGGGGGCTGCAGGGGTGGCTCCTGTGAGAAGCTGCTGGAAATTTCCCCGGCTCCAAGTTGGACCCACCGCTGGCCCAGGCCGAGCCCATCAGCGACGGTGGTAGCGCCTCTGGGAGAACAGGTTTAAGACGGGGAACCTGCAGTGAGTGGGGGGATCGGAATGTGAGAGGAAGGAACCCCTCTGCAGACACCGAGGTCAGTGCGGAAGGAGGGGAGGAGGAGCGGGGGAGGAGGGGATGCCCCTGCAGCCCGTGGTGAGACGGCAGGCTGTGTCCCCCAGCCCACGGGGGGGAGCGGGGGAGCAGAGGCCCACCTGCAGCCCGGGGAGAAAGGAGCCCACGCAGGAGCAGGGGAATGCCATGAACTCCATGGGAAAGCCCGTGCTGGAGCAGTCTGTGCCTGAAGGACTGCAGCCCATGGGAAGGACTCGCACTGGAGCAGTTTGTGGAGAACTGTCTCCCATGGGAGGGACCCCACGCTGGAGCAGGGGAAGAGAGAGGAGTCCTGCCCCTGAGGAGGAAGGAGCAGCAGAGACAAGGTGTGATGAACTGACCCCAACCCCCATTCCCCGTCCCCCTGCACTGCCAGGGGAGGAGGGAGAGAAAACAGGGAGTGAAGCTGAGCTGGGAAGGAGGGAGGAGCAGGGGGAAGTTGTTCTAAGGTTTGGTTTTACTTCTCATTATCCTTGCTTTGATTGGATTCGGAGTAAAATAAATGGATTTTGCTTCTTCCCCAAGCTGAGCCTGTCCTTTGCCCATGACCATAAGTGGTGAATGATCCCTCCCTGTCCTTGTCTCTACCCACGAGCTTTTCTTTATATTTTCTCCTCATCCCACCAGGGCTGGGGGGTAGGAGTGAGCAAGTGGCCTCGTGGTGCTTTGTTACCGTCTGGGCTTAAACCATGACAAATACTAAAGTTATGCAATACACAGAAAAACAACACAAATTTTCAAATGCCTCTGGGAAACATTTTCATCTTTTCTTCAGTTAAATCCAGGTTTGTACTGGCTGGAAACAATAGCACACCACCAATGAACTGAATTTTACTATAATATAGTCAGACTTTATTTTGAGAACCAGATAATAAAGTGAGCTCATGTATCTCTGGTAGGCAATAGTGTGCAGAAGAAAGTGGATTATTTCTTTCGGATTTGAAAGTTTTTTTCTAATAATAATTAGAAGAATATTTCTTAAATTAACTGGGATCACCACTTAATGCTAATGTCTGACTAGTTAATTCAAGGGAATTATTCTAGTGCACTAGTGGGTAATTCAGAGTATTAGCTTACTAACAGATGACCAGTACTTATTTATGCTCTTCATTTGTCCACCACTAATCATTATTACTGTTACTAGCACAATATTAAATGTTAAACTTTACAAATATAACAACAAAGATTTTAGCTAATTAAAGTAAAAGGAATTAAATTCTGTTCATGATTATCTTTATTTAAGACTGCACGACCCAAAACCAACCCAAAAGCCTTCACAACAGGAGCAGACTTTCCAATCTTAACCCTTTTGTTTAATTACAGCACTACCAAATGATCAAGTCCAGAGAGCAATGCAAGATAAAATCTAGTGCATAACAAATAAGAATTTTTTAAAGCATATCAGTGTTGTTAAAAAAATAACACCCCATCCCACAAAACTTACAAAAATATTTTCTTAAATAAAATTATTTGTTAAACACTTAGCTTAGGGATGATTAACCTCTCTCAGGGATGACACAGCAGAACAAAGATGATGTCCTCAAAGGCAGTAAAATCACCACATAGTTCACATACCATGTCCATTTAAAAGCAGCATTAAAAGTATAGCCTGCTCATAGGACACAGTGGGGGAAAGATCACTGTTAAAGAAACAAGAGTTTCACAGAACTAATGTATATTTATATGTCCCTTGCTTCTTGGAGAAGAAGCAGCAAAACCAGAAAAAAAAATTTAATTGTCTAAAGGATTTAATAACGTAAGGGGAGTTATATAGTGTCTGCTAGTAAAAGGAAAGTCAAGTCAGTTCGAATCCCTTACACTTAGAGCACAAACACTTAAAATATTTCTCTTGCTGCATTCTAAAACACAGCTATTGCTGTGAAACTGCCAGAATAAGTCTTTCCCAGCAACTGTTAGAGTGACAGCATGCAAAGGGATCCCATTACTTGATGTATGTCTTCAAAGACAGCTATGAAGTCTGTGCTGATTCATCTTTGATACCTGTGGTGAATTTTTTCATCCATATATGTAGAAGGCAAGCTAACATATCTTCACTTTTCACTGGAAATTATTGCATTACTGTTGAAATGTATATTGAAGTGTGTTATATGATAAGAAAATCCAAATTATTAGTAAGGAAACCTGATACTAACTCTTTTGAGCATCCTGACCTAAGATTTTCAAAAAAAGGGATTCTAACAGAGTGTTTGTATTCTTTTTATATCTGTCTGGCAAATGGTCACTTGCAAGTAAGAGTACAGAGGAATAAATCTCATGTGCATTAAGAGTAATAAGGGTTTCTACAGGTATGTTGGCCAGAAAAGGAAGACTAAAGAAAATGTTATCCCCCCTGATAAATAAGAAAGGAAATCTGGTGACAACCGACATGGAGAACGCTGAGGTACTCAACAATCTTCTTGCCTCAGTTTTCATTTGCAATCTCTCCCCACATCTCTCAAGTCCCTGTACCTCAAGGCAGGGACTGGGAGAATGAAGTCCCTCCCATCATAGGAGAAGATGAGGTTCAAGATTTGAAGAACCTGAACATACATAAGTCCATAGGACTTGATCAGATGCATCTCAGGGTCCTAAGTGAACTGGCAGATTTAGTTGCTAAGCCACTCTCTATCATATTTGAAAAGTCATAGCAGTCAGACAAAGTCCCAAGTGGCTGGAGAAAAAGGAGTATTGCACCTATTTTTAAAAAGGGTAAAAAGGAGGACCCTGGGAACTACTGACTAGTCAGACTCTCCTCAAGGCCTGGTAAGATCATGGAACAGATCCTGCTGTAAGATATGTTGAAACATACAGAAGATGGAGGTGATTAGAGAAAGTCAACATGGCTTCACCAAGGGCAAACTGTGCCTGACTAACCTAATTGCCTTCTACAATGGAGTGACTGCATCAGTGGACAAGGGAAGAGCAACTGCTATCATCTACCTGGACTTCTGTAGGGCCTCTAACATGGTCCCACACAACATTCTTGTTGCT
Source organism: Haliaeetus albicilla (assembly GCF_947461875.1). Taxonomy (NCBI): domain Eukaryota; kingdom Metazoa; phylum Chordata; class Aves; order Accipitriformes; family Accipitridae; genus Haliaeetus; species Haliaeetus albicilla. Next base: position 27,902,162 of record NC_091516.1, on the reverse strand, counting down.
AAATTGAAGAGATATGGATATGATGGATGGACTATTAGATGTGTAAGGAACTGGCTGGGTGGCAGCATGCAAAGAGTTACAGTCAATGGTTCAATGTGCCAATGGAAACCAGTAATGAGTGGCATCCCTCAAGGGTACATACTGGGACAAATACTTTTTAATATCTTCATCAGTTACATTGACAATGGGATTGAGTACACCTTCAGCAAGTTTGCGGATGACATCAAGCTGAGTGGTGAGGTTGATAAGCTTGAGGAAGGGAATGCCATTAGAGGGACTTTGACAGGCTTGAAAAGAGGGCCCACGTGACTCTCATGAAGTTCAACAAGGCTAAGTGCAAGGTCCTGCACCTGGGTCAGAGTAATCACCAGTATCCATACAGACTGGTGAATGAATGGATTGAGAGCAGCCCTGCAGAGAAGGACTTGGGGGTACTGGTAGATGAAAAATTAGATATGAGCCAGCAATGTGCATTTGCAGCCCAGAAAGCTAGCCATATCCTGGGCTGCACAAAAAAAAAAAAAAAAAAAAAGCATGGCCAGCAGGTTGAGGGAAGTGATTCTCCCCCTCTACTCTGCTGTCGTGAGACACCACCTGGAGTACTGCATCCAGCTCTGGAGTCTCTAGTGCAAGAAAGACACAGACCTGTTAGAGCAGGTCCAGAGGAGGGCCATGAAAATGATCAGAGGGCTGGAACACCTCTCCTACGAGGACAGACTGAGAGAGTTGGAGTTGTTCAGCCTTGAGAAGAGAAAGCTCTGAGGAGACATACAGTGGTGTATCAGTATATAAAGGTGGCTTAAGAGAAAGACAGAGACATTTACCAAGGCCTGTAGTGACAGGACAAGGGGAAACAGCTTTAAACTGAGGGGTGGTAGATTTAGACTGGACATATGGAAGACTTTTTTTATGATGATGGTGGTGAGACACTGGAACAGGTTGCCCAGAAAAGTTGTGGATGTCCCATCCCTGGAAGTCTTCAAGGTCAGGCTGGACAGGGCTTTGAGCAACCCGACCTAGTGAAAGATGGATGTCCCTGCCCATGGCACGGGGGGTTGGACTAGATGAGCTTTAAAGGTCCCTTCCAACCCAAACCATTCTATAATTCTGTGATTCCAATTACACCACAGCTCTTATGCAAATCAGCAACTCTTTAACTCCACACCTGGGGAAAAAAGGCAGCTAGATGTCAGCGATTATGCAATATTCTACCATCCTTCTAGAAAACACTATTACCTTTAGATCTGTAATAGAGAAAACTGAAAACTCTTCTGTCCCTATCCTAATAAAAAGTTGTTCTAGTTAAGTAGAAACACCTGCTATAGTGAGGTGACATGTGTTGATAGATGTCTAAAACCTGAAAACACATATTCTGTTGAGAAAAGCATACTGCATTTCCACACTCAAAATGCAAATAAACATGAAGAGCTTGATTAAGTTCAAGCACCCCGTGCAATTTCTCTCCTATTATTGTAAGTGTTCAGACCATTGGCTAGGTTTCACCTGAAATTTTAATAAGATGTCTTTAAGATATCTTCTGCCATTGTTGCCTGGGAATACATAATTCAAAATGCTGGAATACTAACTGTCTAGTCATTTGCCATGCTTTTCTTATACTCTAGATATTTGCAGAGTAACACATAATTATGTTTTCATCAGAAAGGAAGCAGATGCGCAGCAAGTGCCTGCACACAGTATTGAAGGAAATAGAAACAGAACTGTAATAACATATCATTTAGATTCAATTGATAATGAAAATATTTACTAATGAGCAACAAGCTTCTAGCCAATAAGCACCTCTTACACATCATAATACAAATCTCACAGCACATTAGTAATCTGTCATGTCATTAAAACCAAAATCCCTTATCTGATGGCTGTAGATTAAATACGTTTTGCACTACATATATGGTCTAAACTCAAGATTTCAGTAAAATTCCTCTTTATTTCAGCTAAAGCTTTAACTGAGGTTAGGTGTCACGCTCTAGCTTTGACTGCAAACTAATTTACTTCAGCAGCCAAAGGAACAGAGTTCTTTCTTTGACACTAATGGTATTGCTGTGCTCTGCGAATGGAACTAACAAGTGACAAGTGAGGCACAAAAAGGGCCAAAAACAAAATAGCAAAGTTTCAATTTAAAATATCCACTGAGATTAAGCAGGAAGGGGCAATAGGGTTTCACATTGTGGTGAGATAATTGATTCCTTGGGATCTGAAGTCCAGTCAACTGTTTCTGTTTATCTTGAGATATCCCTAGGAAAGAGTTTTTCCTAATTTCCATTACAATGTGTCTTCAAGGAATGGGTGAAGATAAATTCTTTGCACTGAAATCTGTGGTTAAATTCCAAGTCTTACTTCGTCTGTGCCGTAAACACTGACCAAGCCACTCAGCCAAAAGTTAAAGTCAATCATGTACTGCTTATCTGCTCTAACGTACCAAAACCCACAGAACTTTGTCGTTTTAAATAAGTAACTTTGAAAACTGTTATCCTACTAATTGCTAACTTCCAATAGAATTGCTTATGGAGATATATATATACACACAGGGTAAGGCTAAGGTTGGACACATTCATAATGCTTCAGTTATCCCTGACTACTGTTACAAGAGTTTTAGGGGAGGCATGCAGCATAAAGCAACTGCATGCTTTCCCCCCTTTTCTTCCTTGCAGTACACACCAGTGCCTGCAGTGTCTTGACTTTACTTATGCTTTTTAGACTAGATGCTCTTGGACAAGTGGAAATTAAATTAAGAAGTGTGGCTGTTGTTATACTGTGCTGTTCTCTGAAATGCATGAAGAAATAAACTGAAAAAAAAGTAGGGAAATAAACGTCTTTCAATCATAGTGACAGTAATTGCTTATACAAGTAATAAATACAAAACTGTCAAAGGAAAATGCATCCATGTACCTTCAGGCAGCTGGCTAAGAAGTACATACATCAGATAATATGCTTTCTCCCTCACTTGATTGTAATATACATCATCACCATTTTTCACCCTTAGAGGACACAGTCCCATAGAAAATGGTACTACTTCTGAGATTTTCCCAGACAACTAAAATTTTCATTTATGACAAATTCAGTACATCTACAGCATTATGAATTTCATTTTGCCAAAGTATGCATGCCTAAAGCATATCTGTAGTTGAGGCCCATAAACAACAGATTTTGGACTGCTTCTGCTTTAATATCTGAAGATGTAGAAATTTAAGTTACATAGGTTACCAAATTTCCAAATCCAGGCAGCAAAAGAAATGGTCAACACCCCCAACACCAATAGGCAGAATAATGTTTAAATCCTTGTGCATTCACCACTCACTAAGCCACCTAGTACCTGTGTGACCCACATAGCTATGACAGTACAGTGCTGACTTGTCCCACTGTTTCATTACATTTGCCTGTAAAAAGCAGTAGAGACAGAAGTCTGATTACCAGAGGGACTTGTAGAGACACAGTGAAGGATACTCACATGCCGTCAACTTTTGGGGCCTAAATTACATGCCCAGGGTCCTTATGCCTGAATATGAAATAGAGAAGATTTTGCATTTTATTTCATAGACCTTCATGGACCACTGTGCCAAGCAACTGTTCTTAGCCTTCAAGACAGGCAGATGATAACAAGACATTCCAGAAATTAAGCTAGTTTCAGTCCAGGTGAAATGTTCTTTTGCTGTTTCCTACTAGTGCAGTTACTGAGGGGTTATATAGCCAATTGGGCTTTAAGGCAAACCAGCATCTGTTGGAAGTCTGTTGTTACATCAGTTGCAGAACACCTAAATAAAGCTGTAAGATGTCAGTAAACGTCATTTGTGATAACACAGATTTTGGATGCAATTTGCAACACAGACTTCTTTTCTGAGATAAAAATTCACTTTAAAAATGCCAGCTTATCCACATGTTCTAAGCCGACAGTTTGCATTTTCCCACTTTTATTTATGTGCTGCTTTTACAATAATCTAGTATGGAAGGAAAAAGTAGAGTGTAGACAAAATAAGAATCATATTAATTTATCAGTTGAAGACAGAACTATTATTACAGGCTTTGAGCCAATTAAAATATTCTTCCTAACCAAGGCGTTAATCTAGTATTTCCAGTGTAAGATGAGTCCATTACTTGAGTTTGAAAAGTGTCAATTGTTCTTCCAAGAAATGCGCCCATTTACTGAAGCTGGTGTCTGTCCTAGGTAAGAGCCATCAGTCCCCATACTCTTGCTGAGTTTGACCATGGTGGTTCAGGATGGAAAGAACCATATTACTGCAGATATCCAGGGTTCTGAACTCAAACCCATCTCAGGGAAGCCCATGCTAAAATGGGGTGTTCATCTGACATAGGTGGCAGGAAATGCCATCCTGTTTAACAACCAGTAGACTCCAAGTTGATCACTTATGTCAATCCTTTATCTTCTCCATGTAAATTCATCCAGGCAACTCAATCCCACAATTGCTCTGCGGATATTTAGACTCAACTTTGCACAGTTTCAATTTATTTATGGTATTAACAGTGGAAATTATTCATTTCATTAAGACTCTCTTGTGTTCATATACGGCTGTAACTATGACAGAGAGAGTCTTAGCACCAGCCCACTGCTACGTAGTTTCAAAACCAGAAAGCAAAACCAGTGACACCACTGGGGTCACAAGAATACTAATTCAGATCATTTGCAAGTCTGAAATAACAAGAGGGGATGAAAATAGTATGGTATATATGTGCACAGGTCTCAGAGGAAAACACTTGAGAGCGCTGTTAGGCACTTTTAGACTGCTGTGCCTGCTGGTTGCTCTACACTGTGATTGCACATTCCCTGATACTGAAACATAACAAATCCTACTTTCTAGTTTACACTAGAAAATAGTGTGAGTGACAGAGGAGTGACAGATGAGCTCAGGGAGTGACAGATGCTTCACCAAGTGGAATAGATGGTGCATGTGGCTGTGTAAATGTCTCAGGTTAATGCAAATAGCTGGGAGTCACACCAGAGGCTAGCACGTCATCAAGATGAAAACATAGTAAAGCAGCATCTTCAACTTACTCATTTGTATCTTGATGATTGGCAATTTTAACTAAAAAATTTAGCTCTTGGAGGTAAATATTACAACATCTCTATTTTTCCTTCGAATAATAAAAATTACATTATTGTTTGTTAAAATTACTCTTTCTTGTTTTGTTATCTCTCTTCATGCTACCTCAATCCAGACAGTACTATGCAATATGTAAGAAGAAATTCCTCCTCTCATAAAATTTAGCACTCATGTTCCCAAACTATGTCCCTCGGAGAATAAAAAAATAAATTAAAAAAAAATTATTATCCAGATAAGATTGCTGAAAATTTTGTTCATCATTCAAAATGTTTGTGGAGTGCTATTCTTGGAAGAGAAGCTGTGACACATCAGAAAGGCTTTTCTGTTTATATATAAGTTTCCACCTGTGAGTGTACTTCTATTAATTAGTTCCTCATAATTTCTATTAATATATGAAATACAGCAGCTGTAGCTCTCAAGATGCAATTATAATTAAACTCCATCAAATGCAGCCATATTGTAAAACTGCCATATTGTGGTTACAAACTTATGAGCTTAAAACAATTAATTTGCTAAAAGATTACCTAAATCTAACTAAGTCTGCAAAAATCTTCAGAGTGGATTACATTGTCAGTACTGCAGAATTCATCACAAACAAAAAAAAACAAAAAAAAAAAAGGAAAAGGGGAATGATGACAGAGATAAGTTCTAGGAATATGAACAGATAAGTTGATTTGATCCACAGGCTTTTTACTTTTGCTTATATACAAAGATTTACTTTATTTGAAGACAGCAGGAACGAGCACAGTTCTCTAAACCTCTGATCTGGGCTGGAAGGGTTCTGGTACCTCTTCCAAAGTATGTTTGCATGCACTTGACTGTTCTGTCCAATAAATACTTAATTCTTCCAATTCTGCCACGTAGAGGTAGCAAATCGTATCTGCCTCCATGGTGACTATATAATAATCACTCAAAGACTTCCTTCTTTTTAATATTTAAAAAGTTAATTTGTTTGCTAAAAGATTCTCTCTAGCTGTAAAATTCCTAAATAATGCTATCTATGTTTCAAGAGCTAAATGAATGAGAATTATTCTGTTAGTGTGTCTGTAAGCTCACAGGTTAATTTATAATTAAAGGATGATTTTTTATGACTAGAAATACTGTAAGGTTTTTTGTGTTTGTTTCTAGATATCTATTTCCTCCCTGTTAATTATTAGTCCATATGTAGCTAATGAATCCTCTATCTCAAATAGGGCTTGGTTATTTATCTTGAGACAAAGGTTTATAGGTCTAGCTTTGGTGGTCCCAAATGAAAGCTTAACTGGTGTGTATATCCCAACCTTACATGCTGGGTAATAACTCTTGCTATACTAATATATTTACAAGAATCTACCTTATATTCACAAGAATCTACCTTAAGGAAATAAAATTCTTCTGATTTTACAAATTATCTCCATGTTTTGTTTCCTTCAGCTATTCAATACTAGACAGAAATCAGCTCAAAACCCACTTTTTTTCATTTTTCATGAAGGGTTTCTACAAACTGTAACATGTAATTGGAGAAAAATGATGCTGCAGCATACATTTCAGGATGTTTAATGCTATTACACACTGATAAAAGGGTTTGACTTTTCTCTTCATTTAGTACTTATGCAGTTTTAACATACCTGTAACTCCTCAGCTCCACTAGCTTCAGACTTTATGGATGATACTTAAACCAGCAAATGCCATCCAGGAACTAGAGTGAGCTCTTTGAAACAAGATTATTTTCTGCTCATTCAGTGTCTCTCCTGCCCTTGCACAATTTGTTTTCCCTAACCCCTTTTCAGCCTGTAATACCTAGTTGTCATCAATGTGGAACTTAATCTGACATCTCAAGAACCAAACCCAGCTAAAAGTTTTAAATTTGTTAGCTGAAAAGAGACAAGAGGGAAGGGCATTACACTCCTTAAAATCACAGCTGGATTTTCTCAGATCATCAACAGCAATTATTGACTGAGGAATACATATGGATAAGCCTATGTTCTAGGAGAAACCACTTACAGCACATCAGAAGTATCAAATGCATAAAACGTAATCATACCATATCAGCTAAATAATCCTATCTTAGGCTAGAAGTACAAGGTAAAATGAGTCTTTTCTTTTGTTTCTGATAAGAGTAAAGCTTACTGAAAAACAACATATTTCCTTAGTAAATCTATTTATGAAACAAGTACATTTTACCTTACAAAACCAAAATTTGTATCACAGCCCATCTAAATTCCCTTTTCTGGTTTGGAAATGTTTTTAAGTTCTCAAAGATGTTGAGCAATTCTAACCAGAAATTATTTAAATCTCTCATTTCCATTCTGATATGTATGTGACCTCTCAGATGTTTATGATGCAGGACAAAGGGGGAGCAGATCTACATCAGCTGGATGCATTTTTGGTTTTAAATTACTAACTTTAACACAACAGTTATTTCATGGATTGTTGCACACTCTGTGCAACTGGCAGCAGGGGAAGCATTGTGTGGCTAGTTCTGATTGACTCAGTAGAGATGAGCTACCTAAAAAAGAGACAAGATTTCAACTGACTGCAAAATTTGACAGCCATGTGCCCTATGAATCCAGCTCCCTCAGTTACAACACAGTGGGGAACAGTTAAAAACCTGCCAGGGTCCCAAGTGCGTGATCTACAAACCTCCTCAATATGTCAGCATTGGAAGGAAATACCATAGGAAAAAGTGATTTTGAGGGGCATTTGTCATGGTCATAAAGTGGCATACAAATGAACCTACCCTCAATACCAGCCTGGCGCTGGCCATGAGCTGCTCTCCTCTAAACCACAGTGGAGAGAAGTGCTCATCCCAGTGGAGCTGAAACTGTATTGCTACGTAACGGCACAAGGGGACAGGAAAATCAATGGGACCTGAACCTATGTCAGAAGCACCTTTTCTGTCTAGAAACCTCTGGAGTGGGGCACTGCGAAAACCCCACTGAAGCTGTTGTACCCTGCAAAGTAGGTGAGCGTCAATACAGGTATTGTGGCTCATAGGGAAATGCACATACTTGAATTTAAGTACCTTACTCAACGACTTCTTTTTAAGATAAAAGTGAATTATATTAGCTCGAGTCTGTATTTTCTAAGTGGGTGCATTTCAGCACCAAGCCAAAGATACATTTTTCTTCCAATTTTTAGTCTATATAGCCTATCCATTTAAATACATAACACATTTTTTCCCTTAAGATGACATTATCATCTTATATCATCATCTATCAAGAGAAATGGCAACTTAACCATAAAATATTTACACACATAAAAATATCAGGCTAACTCTGAGTGTATACATCATCCCTACCAAATTATTAGCATTCAATCATTTAAGTTTTTACCACTTGTAGAAAAATATACTAGACACAGGTAAGTTGACTACAAAGATTTTTAAAAGGGTTTTATTGCAAACATCTTGAAATCTAATTTTTTTTTTCCAAAGGCTTATAAACTGAATTACAGCACCAGAAAAAATTATGTTGACTAACTTCTTATTTTAAAGCAGTACACAACATGTAAAGAAGATAATAGGACTTATTCAAGAAAGCAAGATATTAGCACAAACAGATTTTCAGAAATCTATTGGATGATGAACCAGTGGGCCAAGACACCTAACTGCACCCTGCATGATGGCTCAGCTCAGAGGAATAAATTAATTTCTATTGAAATTCTCCACCTGAAGGAAAGGCCCTTAAGATTGTGTCCGCAGTTGGAAATGTATAAATAAATATATAATTTTACAGTTGCATTTTACAGTAGAATGGCATGGCATAGGTAAAACAGAAAATAAAGTGAAAAAAAGAAAGAAGTCTAAACAAAGAGAGGGCTGCATTAAAATGAATCTCTGAGATGCTCAGCATGAAAAAAGACCAAATAAAAATCTTTTTCAAGATTTCAAGAAAAGGGCACATATGTGCTCAGTACATAATCTTGAAGGATTACACATTGAAACAAGGTGTGGGAAGGAGGTACAATACAGTCACTGCAACAGTAAAAGCAAGAACAGTGTCCACAAGCACACCAAGAACAGATGTATATGGAGGTTACGAGATCCTGAAGCACAAGATGTAATGCTCCACAGCAGCATAAGGAATGGCTACGACTTAAGGGGGTTGCTCTAGTATTTAACATGCTCATCAAGCCTCTGAAGTACTTAAAATTTGCACCATTAATCAGCCAAAAGAAAAACATTCCCAAAGCATAAATAATTTTCCTACATCAAGATTTACAAAAGACTGTATACAAATTGCTGGAGTTAAGAAAGTTGTACCTCTTTTTGAAAAGTAAAAGTTAGTTATATGCTCCTGACACTTTGCAATAGTTAACCTCTGAGCTCTCCAACAACTTTTGCAACAAGAATTTGCCACAGTACCTAATGATAGCAATAATCACTGTGCAATTTATGAGACTGACCTCTCCTTGTCACCATGTGAGACACCAGGTGGACAGAGAGAAACTGTCCAAAATGAGATTTCCCATCCTTTCCTAGGTACGTCTACCAAGTGTCAGTTTTTTTCCCAGTTTCCAGAGGAATGTAACAGCCTAGTTCATTCATATTTTATTTTCTTCCAAAGAAAAAGGGCCACTCAAATGCTGCCTTTCCTCTTATACCTGACCAGTTTAAAGTCAGAAAGAAGACAGAGAATCTGGGAGCTCAAAAATACATTCTGTGGAAAGACAGGTCTGGTTCCTCTGTGTGTAAACACAAACCATCTCTGTGTAAGTCACCAGGGCATGAAAGCGTTTCATTTTTTCCTTGGATACATTTGACAGTATATGTATAATTTCATGTATAATTTAGTTAAGGTCATCATAGGTCCATGACAGAAGACATACGTAAACAGTAATCTCTAGTCTGAGTGTGCATTTGTAGGGGCACTCAGTATTAAGATGACAGAACACGCCTGGACTCAATCCATTTTGCTCAGGATTATAAACTAGATGCAACAAAAGAAAGTTTTGACATCAGCAATAGATATAGTGTGGTGGTACTTCACCCAACCTTTACTGAGTTTCAGCATGTAGAACTAGTTTGTGAGGATTGCATATATAGAAAATTAACCAGAATAAAACATTCTGTAAAAAAGAGAAGCATTAGCACAATCTCTTTTTTGACTATTTCTTATTAAAATTGTTGTGGGGATGGGACAGTATAATTTAGAATTACAGTCGCTTTAGGTGACAGCTTGTAGTGGTGATAATGTGAAGACTCAGGAAAGGCCAGCGTCTTTAACCCAGCTATTTTTATCCACGGGATGACAGCATTTGGCTCCAGCACACCCTGGTGCACCTTCACATGGTGATACATTTTCTACTATTTAAATCTTTGGTATTCAACTTCAGCATAAACTCTCAGGTTAATAACATAGTAATATTACGATCAACTAAAGCAAGCAGAGATGTCAGGCCAAATACATGCTGATGTTTCCACTGTCAACAATTAAGGGTACGCGTATATACATCTCTGCACATCAAAAGTTTATGCATCAAGTTTGATCAAACATGATCTAGAATGATACTAGAAACCAGTAAAACACAATCCCAAAATGCTGAGTCATATTTACACCCACTAATCTTCTAACTGAATGACAATTAGAAGATTAGATTATTGCACTTTCAGTGCAAAATGATCTCAGTAATTTGGATTTCATTACAATGTGGATTATGTATATAAAACCATGTCTTTAGTAGTACATATTACACAGGAAAATAAATTGAGTCAGCCTATGAATGGATAGTCTGGCTATCAGGAAAAGTTGTTTTGGGGTTAGCAGGGTTGTTTGGCTTTTATTTATGGACTGTAAGAGTCTACATCCCTAAGGGCAGATAGCCACGGAATATATGTACATTGTCAAAGCATTCTACAAGAGATTATCTAAGGAATACATTACCAGAATGATTAAGAGGGGAAATCTCCTATCTAAAAGATGCTTTGTAGGGAAACTATTGCATCTACAAGAACTACTGCTTGAGGTTTTCAGCTAAATCTACTAAAAAACTTTACTGTAAAAAGTACTCTCTCGAGTACTGGTAATTTGTGATTCAAAGTCTAATTATTCAGTACATTATAAGGATGTCAATCCACAACAATGGCAATGAATGTAATGAAGGCACACATCAGTTATATTAGTAAAAATTAAAATTCTCCAAATGAAAATTTTATGGCAATTTACCAAAAAGACACACACATTTGCACTTTTCTCAATGTAATTTCTAGTTTCAGATTTGTATCAAAGAATTACTTAAATACAAGAAATTTACACTTTAGGTTATACTCCTTTAGAGCAGGAATTTCACTTTCTTTTGGATGATATGAATTATGCAATCTGGAGTCAAGGGAGAATTTAAAATCATAAAATACTTAGAAAATCAGTCTCTTTCTCTTTTGAAAACATTGAATTCCACAAAACAACCACAAGAGCAAACAGTAAGGAAGAAAAAATTTGAAGCCAACACAAAACACAGTAAAAGTTTGGTATCTGGATAAATATTACATTAAATAAGAACTTCTAACAAATTAATGGCTTCTCACATTCAAGATTTTCTATATTGTGGAAAAATCCATTTCAAACATATAATTCAAAACTTTACTTTCATTTTTCTTGATGTATAGAATTAATATTGATATTGTTGCCCTTTTGTCTGACTTGAGCACTTCAATCTGATCATCGTATCATCTCTTTGCTGAAGTTTAAGGAAAAATCAAAACCAGAAGCTGGAAAGTATGTGGACTATTACTCTAGGTAGGACAGAAAAACTGTACTCAAAACACATGAAATACATATATAGGGAAAACCTGTAAATACTTATTTTACATTCTAGAATGTATCCCATCAACACTGTTCTCACTTTGGGACTGGCCCAGAAGTTACAGTAAAATAGAGGTAAAACAAGCTTTGCAAGGACAGCAATCCCCTCTCCAGTCTGTGAATGAGAGTCCAACAATACATTGGATCTTGATAATGTAATTTCTCAAATCCTACTCTATTCACAGCCCTAAGCATCAAGTGCAGTAAGGGTCCCCTTCCTTCCAGCTGTAAGATGGAGCATGCAGTGTGCAATGGCACCACGGCCTAGCAGCACTTACCTCACTCTACCGTCTTGCAAAATACAGCAATGTAGTGGGATCTGCCCCAGACCTAACTTTAAATGCAGCTAGAAAGAACATTAACAGCATTATCAGCATATTTACCACAAAACAGAAGTTGTCTAAAGTTTGTAAGACCCTAATCACACTGGCATTTGTTTACCAGATGACAAATACACCATCTGTAGCACAACACCAAGCATTTATGTATGAGATTAAAAAAGTAATTGTCCAGCTGCTTTTAGCTTGCAGATATTTGCATACAAAATTTACATGGATGATAAAGCAATGAGGTTTCTCAAGAAAGACTAATTTGCTTATTTACAAAGACTGGAGACTTAAATTATAGCAAATTATCACCCTGGAGTAATGTTCCTTCATGATTGTTTATGTGCTGTAATTCAGTATTAACTACCATCAGGAAGTGTTTTGTTTGAATGTTATGCAGCTATATGGACTTTACAAGAAATTCACTTTTTAAACAAACTTAAAGACCTCAGTGGCTCTAGGGTAGCAAAGTGCAATCTGGTGTGCTTCCAATGAAGTTGAAGACTCATTTTATTGAAATAGTTCTCAGGCTCCTTGATTTAGTCCTCACAGCTCGACATCATCCCTTCAGCAGCCACAGGCTGTGAACAATACGAATTCACTGTAAATACAGCACACTGATTTTTAACTCAGATAGTTAATTAGGTCTTTTGCATTTTTTAAAAAACTTCTGAAATAGTCAGGTTTTGTGTGGTTTAGAATGCTTATCATCACAGCAATGATTATCCTAAAGGCTTACCTCTATGGTATGGGCATATACTATGTGGGCACACCAATTTTCACAGCTCTTCAGCTCACTTTTGAATTATTAGTCTTCAGTATTCTGCACTCTGTGGCACTTCACAGGTGTGAAAAGCATCCATTTTTAACATTTCCTGCTTCATAACCCATTATTGAAATACTAATTGATTTCAGGATGTTCCACTACATGCTCTTCATACAGTTCTAATTAACCCTGCATCTCAAAACACAGATTCTGGAGAAAGAATTCAAAACACTGCTTAGGTGAGCATATATCTCTTCCTCAACTGACTTCCCACAAGGTATTAATTCTTGTTATCCGTTATTGACTTCAGATGAAGACATATTCTATATTTTCCTCAGACTTCACTTGCACATCATGGGACTACATTATTTCTTTTAAAAAATGAAAAGAAGGAAGTGAATTCAGCAGGAAGTGAGTAAAGTCATGTAAGTATGGATAGATAATAGCTGGATAGATAATAGTCACATTCGTGACTGCTTTGGACAAAGTATGAGACAAAATATGTTGAAGGTAACAGATTTCACAGGTCTGCCATTGACCCCTGAATTGCCTGAGAGTTGAGTGGGGAAGTACAAACAGTATGCCTTCCATTTACCAGAAATCCTTTATTTAACCCAAAATGAAAAATTTTCCTTCATTTGGGGGGTTATGTGATATTTTTTTAAAAGCCATATGAAAACAAAGAATGTTTAAAGGCTGTCAGAATTAAGTGTTTCTATAATTTAAGATTATGAATGATAAATTTAATTTGAACTGAACTTTCAATTCAGTTCAGAGGGGGGAGGATTTCTGCATATGTGTCTGATTCTACATCAGAAAATTTAGCACAAAACATTTACAATATCACTACCAGCTGCTATAGAAACAGCTGTCATCCAGAAAACAAAACATTTTGGACTTCAAAGGAATCATTACACTACACAGCCAAGAAGACTGGGAAGAAAACCCCAGACACATTTTTCTTCCAGCACAGACAAGTGTTTCTTTCACTGCACAAAAGAAACTTTTTGTCTGGTTATCAGCATGTAACCCATAATCTTAGCTAATAAGACAACACCTTACTGTAAAGTTGCTCTTTTAAAGATGAATCTGCTAGACCTCCCTGGAATAAGCCAATACAATAAGATTTTACTGTCGACAGATAGGTCTCATCCTTCATAAGACCTCACTGCCTCTTTTGCAGACACACAATTCTGCTGTAATAAAGCATGTTAACTTGGTTTGTCTTTCTTCTACAGGTGTCACTGTCTACACTGAACTACAGCAGGACTTCAATAAACTCCAGTAGGAGCTGGAAAAGTCTTCCATGTGTAGGCCTTCATTTTCCAGGCAGTCTATATGAAATTGGTGTGCTAGTGCTTTGCTTTGAAATTTTAACAGATTTCATAAAAACATTTTCAAAATTATGTCTTCTAATTCAGTGGAGAAAAATGAGTAGAAGATAGAGGCACAATATATTCAAGTACTGGGGCATGACATATATGCATATACATTCCACATTTCAAATGCACTCACTTGTTTTCAAAATAGCATTAAATGATAAAGAATTTCCAACATCCCAAGATATTTCAGTAGGCATCTGTGGAAGATTTTTTTTTGAAACATAGTGGCAACTTGGTTATTTATCTGCACAGATGTACTGTGGATCTGATGAATCAGACCTATGCTTTTTATTATTCTGTTTAGATGTGTTTAAAGGGAATAACAAGCACATCTAAACAGAATGTTAAGTATATCCACTACATGTTGAGACACATCCCTAGCTGTCTAAGAAGGAGAGAGGGAAGAGGAGGAAAAACAGCATAAGGAAAAAAAAAAGCAAGGTGACTAAATGTTTGCACTTAAACACTTGCGGAGGTTGCTTCTCAGACAACAGTAGGGAAGTGGGTGGGTACAAATGTCAATCAAAGGCCCAGGATAAAGTATAGAATAGCATAATCAACAGAGAGCAAGGGTATTAGGAGCTTTTGACTTATCGCAGGAAGAGACAGAGAAACAAAAGGTGAGTATTTAATCACGCTCATTAAAACTGGGTAGGGCAACGGACCTGTGGGTGAGCCACAAGCAAGTGCATCTGGTGAGCTTCTTGTACACCTACCTGACAGCTGCCAAGCCTGAAAGACTGGCAGAATGGGCAGGACAGAGACATCATAAAGCTGGACAAGGAGAGTAGGTAGTATTAAGGGGCAGGGCTTTAAATGTTAATTACTCTGAAAGGTCTTGACTCCAAGAGCCATTGGTTGTGCACAGGAGTGGGTGAGAAGAAGGCCAGAAAGAGGTAAAAGACAGGAATGTAAAGAAAAAGACAACAAAATGAAAATGAGACCTGAGAAGAGCAAGGTGCTTTTTGATATAGAACAGAAAGTAAATTACTCTAAATCCCATACACAAAATCTCTCCCCAAAATTCTGCAAGAATTTAGGATAAGATCTATATCCCTTTGTCTTGTTCTAGGAAGGGAGGATGTGGATACTTCAAAGTTTCACACAGGGCATCCCTGTATCCCTTTCCCTTCCTCCTAATACATTGAACCCTTCCACCCATATACCACCTCTTCCCTCCACTGCAGAGCACGAGAAGCATCTTGAGACACAGGATAAAGAAATCGGTTGTGGTAATTCTTGCAAACATGCAAATAGTTTTTATGATATCAAAAAAATATTTATCCATCAAGTATTACTCTTCAGGGTTTTTCATAATAATTCAGCACCGCCACATAACTACTTTATTCGTTCCACGCCCAAGAGGCCTTCATCAAGGGAGAGCTGTCCAGAAAGAGCAGAATAGCAGCTTGACTCTGGAGTGTATAAATCTCTATTTATAAAAGCCTTGGCCACTTGTTTTTCACTCACTTGCTGATTTGCACCGTTGAAAGCAATTGAACTTCATATTGTTCAGATCTGAATGAGTTTATATCAATCTTTTTTGCTTTTTACATGATAATTTGTAATACACACAACAGGAGATTATTCAGTTTACACACACACACACGCACACACGCACACTCTGAACTTCCTGAAAATTAGCTGATTTTAAAGCAAATCATCATTACAGCCTCTTTTTGCATTTAATGTGCAATTAAGCACCCGAGTTCAGTAAGTTTGGACCTCAAACTAAAGAATAAGAATAGAAGGTTTCATGATCCCATATATCCCAGCATTTGTCTATAAAACACAAGCTTCAACAAGATGCCAAGACAACCACCTTTCTGACAAAATAAAGACACAGACAATATTAAGATGAATTTTGTTGGTTAAACTGGCTGGCTGGCTGGCTCATTGGTTGGTTAAGACCAAATCCTATCCTACAGGACTTATAGCTCCTATGCAGCCAGATACTCTACATGGGACCTGTCTGCTGGAAGTTCACACTGGTCAATTGAACTTGCTGTTCTGCTCAGCAGTTGAGTCCATACTACAAAACAGTACAAGGGAAGCATATATAAAATTGTGCTAGAAGTAACAAGTTGTAGTTATGATACTCTAGAGCTAACAATAGACCAGTGAGGTACCAGCACGGGGAGTTCAGGACTTCTGACCTGGAACAGGAGGAGGAGGTCAAGTCAAGGAGTTCCATTGGTCTCCTTACCTGAGTGAAGTCTAGAGCGCAGATGGGCCTTCAAACATCTCTTTTCCTGTAGACATATCCCCTGAGCTTCAGCCAGTCTCTTGCCTACTCCACCTAAAACTGTAGATGTACCTACCTACAGATAAACTTCATCTCAAAAAAAAAAAAAGCAGAACCTAGAAATAGAACTGATAGAAATAGTTACTACGTGACTATCCTACATCTTCAGAATACTAAGACAAGAAAGCAAGGCATTTATTGAACAAATAATCAACTGTACCCAGATGGAAAAAACCCTATTTTATCCCAGAAAGATAATGTGAAAATTTGGCTACAGCAATTGCTGCTAATAGAATAAGTTCATGGCAATTGTATTTAGAGTCCAAAACCATCCAAATTCAAATTTTCAGATGATATTAGCTTTGTGTGGCAAGGTTTTGGTAGTGGGGGAGGTTACAGGGGTGGCTTCTGTAAGAAGCTGCTGGAAGCTTCCCGTGTTTGAGAGAGAGCACCAATACCAGCCGGCTCTAAGACGGACCCGCTGCTGGCCAAGGCTGAGCCAATCAGCGATAGTGGTAACGCCTCTCTGATAACATTTTTAAGAAGGAAAAAAAAGTTGGGAGAGTCTGAAAACGGCAGCTGGAGAGAGGAGTAAGAACATGTAAGAGAAACAACCCTGCAGACACCAAGGTCAGTGAAGAAGGAGGGGAGGAGGTGATCAAGGTGCCAGAGCAGATTCCCCTGCAGCCCGTGGGGAAGACCATGGTGAGGCAGGCTGTCCCCCTGCAGCCCAGGGAGGTCCACAGTGGAGCAGATATCCACCTGCAGCCCGGGGAGGACCCCACACTGGAGCAGGTGGGTGCCCGAAGGAGGCTGTGACCCCATGGGAACCCTGCGCTGGAGCAGGCTCCTGGCAGGACCTGCGGATCTGTGGAGAGAGGAGCCCACGCTGGAGCAGGTTTTCTGGCAGGATCTGTGACCCCGTGGTGGACCCACGCTGGAGCAGTCTGTGCCTGAAGGACTGCAGCCCGTGGGAAGGACCCATGCTGGAGCAGTTTATGAAGAATTGCAGCCCGTGGGAAAGACCCACATTGGAGAAGTTCGTGGAGGACTGTCTCCCGTGGGTGAGATCCCATGCTGGAGCAGGGGAAGAGTGTGAGGAGTCCTCCCCCTGAGGAGGATGAAGTGGCAGAAAATAACGTGTGATGAACTGATCATAAACCCCATCCCTGGCCCCCTGTGCCACTCTGGGGGGTAGGTAGAGAATTTGGGAGTGAAGTTGTGCCTGGGAAGAAGGGAGGGGTGGAGGGAAGGTGTTCTGAGATTTGGTTTTATTTGTCATTACCTTACTCTGGTTGATTTGTAATAAATTGAGTTGATTTTCCCCAAGCTGAGTCTGTTTTGCCCGTGACGGTAATTGGTGAGTGATCTCTCCTGTCCTTATCTCGACCCACAAGTTCTTTGTTATATTTTCTCTCCCCTGTCCAGCTGAGGAGGGGGAGTGATAGAACGGCTTTGGTGGGCACCTGGCATCCAGCCAGGGTCAACCCATCACAGTATCTATCTGTCTATTTGACTAGACAAACTTCCAGAACAGTCAGTCTCTAGGTAGGATATTGATACTTAGATTAATAGATCACAGTTTAAATAATTAACAGAATGTGATAGACCAAATACATCTCTTAATGTTTTAACATTTAATACTGATCAAGCACTTAATTATACATTTACAAAGAGTTAACAGTCTAGTGCTCATTTAATCCAAACTAATGATATTTTTATAAGCCAAATTCTATTAGAGAGAGCTATCAAAGTATTAACGCTTACTTACATAAACAATGACTGCTCTAAGTCACTGTAACACAGGCAAATATTAGCAAATATTAGCCTCTCTCTCGGCAAGGCACAAGATAATATAAGCAAAACTAGCATGATACAGTATCAGTAATTTACTCTTGTCTTACATACATATAATACAAGAGCATACTGAAAGTAACTCTAGAGCTAGAAATTGAACACACACACACACACGCACAAATGGACACATACACTTGCCAGCTTGTTTTGTATATGAGCTTCTCCAGCTGTGGGCTTTTACAAAATTCCTTTGCAACTTTATATTAGATGACTGGATTTCACCACCTTCTTCTGGTGAATTCAGACACGAATTCTAAAGTGCTGTTAAGATCCAAGTTCTTGCTTTTTCTTGTATGCATAACACAATTTTGTAGTCTGACCTCTTTCAAATTACTTAGTTATATGGCTTATGGAATGATATAACCCATATTTCATTTAGGTTTGAAGACATTGACCACCCAGTCCAACCTCCCGCTCAAGGAAAGGCTAGCTCTAAGGCTAGATCAGATTGCCTGGAGACTTGCATAGTCAAGTTTCTTCTACCTAGATATCTACAAAATTACTGAGGAAGAAATAAACCCTGTGTTTTTAATTTACATCAGAGCCATGACAAAGGACAGGAAAGGTATGTAAGCATAAGAGCTGCAATGAAACAGCCAACACTTCTTTAAAAACTTAAGGGGCATTCCTAAGACAAATACAGATAGATGGTCTTGGGAGAGACAAGGGTGCTTCTTGCCAAGCACTGCTAGCTGCAGGCAGTGTTCAGGCCATGGCACCTTTCAGAAGAACTGAGTGACAATCAGAAGACACCACTGCCGTAACTATGACCACCACTTTCATGCTTGTTTCCTGCAGTTTTATGTTTTCTTTGGGAAGCCACACTTCCCCCTTTTCCTGCACAGGCCTTTAATTCCCCTGGCTTGCCATGATTGTTTCCTGTTCATGCTGGTTCTTTACGACACATGCCAAGAGACAGACATGAAGTCCCAGGGCAGCACATCCTGTATCACCCTTCCCACTCTATCAGCTGCACTAAGAAAACCAGCAGGCAATTCAAGATACTCAAGTCACTAGAAGTCTCAAACAATGACTACTTCATTACAAAAACTTACTTTTAGCATCACTAAACATGTGCTACCTCACAGGTCTATTAATCTCAATAAATTTACAGGTCTATTAGTCTCAATAAATTTATATATGCTTACAGGGGTTAAACAGTTCTTTCCAGTAAGTTGCATGCTTTAGAATAAAGCTCAACTCCTTCTTATAAGGAGTGTGCAAGTGATGAAACACAGATTTCTTAGTCCACACATTTGTGGCATAAGGCAACTCCCAGAAAAATCTAAGTTTGGAGTTGTTTTGTTGGTTTTTTTTTTAAATCTCTGATAAGAAAATAATACAGTGATTAAAACATTACCAAAATTCCTTCTGAGCTCTTGTTTTCATCAAAATTCTTAAAAAGAAAAAACCCTATGTACTAGAACAGTATTTTCAGGATGCAAAATGTAGGGAAATACTGCCACTCTGTCTTCACAATCCATCACCAATAGGTTTGCTGTCTTAATTTGTATCCTAAATTGGCTATTTTTACTCATTTTTCTTTTCAATATGCTTTTTTTCTCTAAAATTCAGTCACTATCCCCTCTTACTGTGATAAGCCCCCAGCATGTCCTGCATAGTATAAAACAGAAGTAGACCACTCAATTAAAAGATTTTTCACAGATGTGAATCATTTTAAGCTTCGTATTTAAAAACAGTATTTATCTGTTCAAAAAATGCCTCATGCTTGACTTGCAGAAAGATCACAGTATCAGTGAGTGGTGTCATATTTCATTTGAGAAATCTTTCGGAGAAAAAAATCCAGCAGTGTAGAACACAATTAAATGTTGGAAAAAAACCAATGATTTTGAAGTTTAAATGTTACTGAAACGCAGAGTGCATTTCACATAAACCTAATATAATTCCATAACAAATATTGTATTATGAGATTATTTCTAGAAATTGGACTATAGAAATGCAAGTTTATCTCCTTCTTCACTAAAAATGTACTTCCATTAATTCTACTTGCAATGTAGAAAAAGCAAAGATAATTCTAAGCCCTTTTAAATCCCATTTTAGTATGCTGTACAGAATAGCTTTTAGTATACAGCTGTATTCGGTTGTGGGCTCAGTGCCCTAAAATCAGCCCTCACCTTCTGGAGCTCCATCATGCTCATAAAGAAACAGATGAAGACATTCAGAGATCAAGCAAAGACCATTTTGCTTTTTTTGTAAAACAAGATATTAAAGTACAGATATTACAGGCACTGAATGACAGAGTTCAGTAAAGTTAGAGATTTCTCCCACTCTCCTGAGCAAACACATCAACTGCTCTGCTAGCTGAGCCATGCTTTTACTGAGACAACTGAAATAGCAGGTCATTTTGTAGTTTTCATTTTCATTTCTTCTGGGCAATATTGGGCCTGATGAAATAGAACATTTTTTTCTTCCATGGAGATACACATCCCTCATTGAGCTAATAATTTCACTCTTCTTTCAGGGGCTTTTTAAAAAAAAAAATAGAAGCACATGTCCCACAAAAAGAAGGAATGTTTATCATCCAGACTCAGGTGGAGGTGGAACCAACCTTTGATAGTGGTTCTTAGTAAAAATATTGTTAATGACTTTCAGCAATCAACATGTAAACGTGACCTTCAGCTGGTCAGAACAGCTGACCAGAACAGAAATAAAACATTATTTTTGTCACTAAAAAACCACACTTTGCTCTTATCTTGAGTACTGCATGCAATTCCAGTCTTTGAATCTCAAGAAGAGTGACAGCAGAGTCAGAAAAGGTCCAGAAAACAGCGACTGATCAAGGGGACAGAATTGCTGCCCTATTAGGAGAGATGGAAGAGGGTCAGACTGCTCTGTTTAGAAAGGAGAAAGCTGAGGAGAGCACACCTGGGGCTTACAAAATTATGACAGCTATGGATGCAAAAGATGCATTTGATGACACTGGACAGTATGGCTATGCTTGTGGTTTCTCTCTAACCAGCCTCTTCTACTGCCACCGACAAAAACAGGCTACTGAGACAGAGGGACCACTGCTCTGACAAATCAAACTATTTCTTATTATAGAAAAGATCTGAGCCACAAAAGAACCAAATATTATGAGATTTCAGTTTTTACACTATATCTTTTAGATGTCTGTGTAATTGTGCATTTGTTTGTTCATGCAAAAACAAATAAAATGGAGATACACAAATAAGGAAGACATCTGCTAACAGACGATTTTTGTGGGGGGAAAAAAAAGCTTGTCATCAGCTATATATCAGGAATAACTTACTCAATAACTATGAGTGAGTATAGAAAACACCAGAGAGAGCCAAAGACATTCTCAAGATGCCAAATACAGCCCATTTTACCTATCTTTTGTTACATAAAGCCCCATTATATGGGAAGGAGGAAAAATATATGTATTAGTTCTCAGTGTTTAGGCTCTACTTGTACCCAAGACTGTCACGGTCAGAGGTTTTCAAATAGTTATTTTTACTCACCAAAGAAACTAGGGGAAGAAAGGGAGAAGTGAATTAAATTCCTGTGACTTCAAATCCAGCTTCATTGATACAGCTCCCTTTGCTGTTCCCCCCTTGACCAAAACAGTGCATCCAGCTTTTTTTGCTGGTAGTAACAAAATTAAATTTTTATTCTTTCAGCTTCAAAGTTTAGATTAGCACGTAAAATCTCTTCCCTCAAAAAGTCTAACTTCAGCACTGTCAGTTTACATCTTAACAGTAATGTCACCTACTTTTGACAAGTTTTGCACAAAAAGAGAAAAATGTCAGCTGTTTGCCACCGCCAAGTGAAGCTGGAGACCGGTGACAGATTACAGGAGGAAGTACACAGAAGTCTGAAGCAGTCAGGAAGCTCCACAGCCATCCGGCTCAGTTAAGCAAGAAATGACATACCCCATCCGTGTTACACATATCTGAAGCAGCGAACATCCACCAAGTTTCAGATACTGGAAAGTCACTGCTGAGAAGAGCACTGTCTCCACAAACTTCTACTGTCCTACAAGCGTGTGTCGTATAGGAGAGGAAAAAACCAGATCAACTGCATAGGTTATCTCAGTCTACATAGGTCACCGTTTTCTTTCAGAAGGCCTTCACAACAGTTTTTAATAGAGCTAATTAAGAGCCTAATCTGCAGCCTACCATGTCCTTTGTTCACATAATTCCTCGTTTTTGTTCCCTTCTGCCTCTGATGCAAGACTATTTTAAGAATTCACGAAGTCAAATGTACTGGTACATCAAAAGCAACGTATTTGAGAAGTAACAGCAATCAAAAGGATAACTATCTTCAATTTTTTAAAAGTTATAGAGATTTTTATGTAACTAAGACTAGACATAGCAGAAATATAGCAAAGAGATGGCAGGAACACAAGTAATTTTTTAGAAGTAGGGAAAGTAGGAGTAGCAGATTCTAAGTAGATGCTTGTAATTGCAATTAACATTATGGTATCACCTGAGAAGTAAACAAATAACAAAACATACAGTTGTTACATAGAGATTGATTAAAAACTTGGACATGCAGAAGACACAATATCTGTAGGACAGTTTTGTAACATGCATTTAGCCAACAGTCACAATTTTTCCTTTTAAATAGTCTTAATTAATCAGGACTTTGAATATGCTGCTGCAATCCACTATACCTTCATAACACTTCAGCCAGAGGAAAAAAAGGTTCTTAAACATACATGAAAGGTTAAACCTTCCAATAACTTTGGGATGATACTCATACAGTGGTAAACCAGCGTGGACTCTCACAATCGTCTCGAATGACCTCCTGCGTAAGTGGTTGTTCAGTGAAGGTTCCCCTCTGCTGTGCCAGAGGTGTGCTACATGGGTGAGAACAGGAAAAGTGCTTCTTCATGGTAACAGAGGCTTCTTGGAGATTCACAAAATTTAGCTAAAATCTGCATTAACAGGGGAGGGGTGCTTGCACTGATCTATTAGATTAACTTTGGAAATACTTAGAGAGTGAGAATTCAAGTGGCAGAAGATTTAAGTCTGTCTTTTATTTCTTGCAGCAGAATGTTATATGACTCACCAATTAATGTTAATTATTGCTCCTAGAGCTAAGAACAGACACTGCTCCTGCCTTTAAGGAGAGGAAGCAACAAGACCATCAGCCAAGCAGTGACATTTAAACAGTAGGTTAAATACCCATCAATGCCTAAGGGAGCACTTCCTAGCATGTTTCCTATGCTAGACATGACAAGAAAGTTCATAGAAATGATCTTTCACTCCTATCTTCATCTTACAATTAGCTCCACATTAGCTTTCAGAAAGCTCATGACTTACTGAACACTCTTTTAATCTAAGAATATGCACATCACCTGAATGTATTTATTGAAGTCACCACTGATTTTAACAAATGTGTTGATAAGCAGTACAAAACCCAACACGTTTCCTGATTGCAACTTATCTGTTCATATTTTAGGGCTAAAAGATCAAAACCAAAACTGTTATTTTTCCCCTGCTGGAAGATGCTACTTGTTTTTACCTTAACTACTGAACAGTATTCAGTTCTGTTCTAGTAATGAGATGGCCCATTCTCAACTATATCCTACCTTTGCAAAAAACATGACTGAAAACAGGTGCTTCCCTTTCACTGGCTTAATCACTTAAACATGCACCACACAGATGTCTGTATTAAAATTATCATTTTTTTCCTTGTGCATCATCTTTTTTCTCCCACATTTGTTCTACTTAGTTTTGGGGTTTTTTTCTGATTATTATTGCACTCGGGGGCTATTGGAGCATAAATGACCAAAAGCTAACAAAAGAGCATCAGGAAGTTCTCTTTCTGCTACTTTCATTGAGATGTGGCAACTTGTGTCATATAGGAATGAAAACTACTGTCGACTTTCAAGATACTTAATAGATATTTTTGCTCCAACTGTTTTCGAGTTGTGAATATTTGCTGTGTCAATATTTCCAACTGAAATGACATATGCCACAAGAATGAAGATTCATCACGGAATTCAGATACTCTGCTCCTGCTAAAAAGCAAAGGACATTAAAAGAAAAAGATAAATTTGAAATATGAAATGATATTGTGTAATCTTTGAGAATTAATTTTTAAACACTCCAGAGTGTGGCCTTTGAAACACTAAATTTCCCTGTCTGTTCATAAGGTCCACTTCATCTTAGTTTTCTGAGCTTGGCCCACCATCTGCAGTAGTAGACAACATACTTCATGAACCTAGGCCAACCCAAGACAGTATCTGCATTTTCTCTTGGTCTTGAATCCTGTTGACCGTATTCCGATGTGCTGCTTTGATGCAAGAACATGAGCTGCAGCCTCTGACAGAGCAGGGATTTCCTCTCCTACAAGGGAATTCTTAACTTCTTTTAGTATTACAAAGATGCTGGAAATTAATTAAAAAGTCCCATCCTCAGTATCGTCTATTTTTCTCAGACCTAAATACCTTCCCCAAAGTAGGAACTAATCTAGAAGTCAATAAAATATTCTACATGTAGCATTCATATTAGAATATCTACTCCTACATGCCCAAAATACGATTTGAAAGTGAAATCAGGAAAGCTAAAAAAAAAAAATAAAAAGATATTCATCCATTTCAGCTTTTTTGATTCAACAGTGATCTCTGTTAGACAGCTATAACAACGCCATGGATTACTCTCATAGTTTTAATGGATGTACTCACAATTTTCAACCAGAATTTTATGACAAGAAACTGTCTTTGTAAAAGTATGACTTTAAACACACGTCTGTTGCAACACTTGTTTGAGGGCAGCATTGCTAACTTAGTGATTGTCAGTATTATATCCTGACTGTATTACTTCCATTTTTATGTGCCTCATGTCCCTGCATACTTTAGCGCAAAATAAAAAACTGATTTAATCAAACTGTAGGTGCTTGGCGCCAGATTTCTCTTGTATGTGCGGGCACTGCCAAGCACATATTTATTTTTAAAACTGCAGAGCACCAAATATTGTACAAATACTAGAGGGCTAATTTGTCCTTCCCCACAGAACATATGCTCAGAGAAAAATCTGAGAAATGGTAGAATAAAAGAAAGAGCCACGTTAACTAAATCAATAAAAGTAGGCATTGATCTGTCTATGTATTTAAAAGGATCCAGATGGAGAAAAGACTACAGTTAAATCTGAAAGCTTGAAGACTATCCTGCTAAACTAACTTAGGAAGAACATTTAACATATTGTTGTCATAGACAGAGGCAGGGAAACATTTGTGGGGAAAACAGAAACAGCTTGTTAAATCCTTATTAATGATGTAAAGAGGCCAGAGCAAGGACGATAGAAAGTAACAAAGTGAGACAGTAAATTAGAAAAACTTGTGCATGACATTGAAGGTGCTTAATTTAATTAAAAAGGAGCAGTGACAAATATTATCAAACAAACTCTTTAAGCAGTTAAACTACATTTGAACAGAAAAACAGGAATGATTGCAATCTGAGCAAGTCAGAAGGTGTGAGGGTAACGAAAGACAGAAGATGAACTGCTGAAAGCAACAAATAGGCAAAAAATTTTGCAGTATTTCTGAGGAAAAAAACAGGATTAGTATGTGCAATAAGTAAAATTTTCATGTTACAGACCTGAGAAACAAACTGATGACATGATGCATGAAGCCCCCCCAAAATGTCAGATTGCCACAATAAAGAATTAACCTGTTATTTTAACCTAAGCAGACTGCACTGGGGCAAATAAATAGAATGAACAGTTTTTACTGATGAGCAGTAGGAACAATTTCCCAGTTGCAAGTATTCTTAAATAAAACACCAAATGCTGCTGAGAATTAAACACTGTAATTACTACATTTATAATTAAACTGAATATATATTTTCAGAAGAATGTGACATTTTTCTCTGAAGATGCAAATAAAAAGAAAAAACTAGCTTAAGCAATTTAATTATGCAGGAAAGTGTGTGCTTCTAATAAATATATATTGTGTGTATGTATGTTTTTATATAATTGTACTGTATTACACAAGCACTATTTACCAGAAAAATACTTCAGTATATTCTGACTATACAATTAATGATGTCTTTTAATGGAAAATTTTCAGAGAGCAATTAGAACAACTTCCTGGTATGGCTGCACAGAGGAGACACTCCTTTATGCATATATACCTATCAACAGACAATGAAGCAACTTGGACTTGTCATCTGACGTGAAAGTATCTTACATACAGAGGATTTGTAGCAGCTGGCAAAGCAATCATTAAGCAAAGTAATTTTTCATATTTTCCTCATACACTGTTGAGCTTTCAGTAGCTTTGAATTATACTGTAGTCATTTAATCATATATGATTATATTTCTGATTATACCATAATCTCACACAAATTAGTTTACAGAGACATTACTATCTGAGCACATGATAACATTACAGTCAATGAGCACTTTGGGGTCCCATCCCTCCCTCAAAAAACAAAGGAAAGAAACGGTCTTTTCACCTCTCCTTCATATTGCCAAAAGAATATGCTGTTTTCAACCACCTTAATATTATTTATATTATCTTCAACCACCTGCAGCATCAAACATTAAAGTGCAATCCAGTTTTATAAAATCTACCCTCTGGAGGTTGAACATGCTCAGCACTTCTTAGGAGGGTATTTCTTCCACATTCCTCAGCCTGTATGTGTTTAATGTCACTTATAAATGTCTTTCCATATGGGCTTCACACTGCAAAAATGATATATATGTGTATATGTACATGTATACACAACATCATCTCTTACTGAAGCTGATCCTAAGCAAACTTCAGGAGGTACTCAGCAGTTTACAAGACTGAAACATTTTTCTGTGCTAATGATATGTTTCTTCTGCAAATTGATAGAATTTATATTTTAAAAGTGACCTCAGCCATCCTGGTGTTCTCCTGAGAATATTAAATTATAACTGAGGGTTGGCTGGGGATTTTTTAATTAGTAGTTTCACTGAATTTTGCTCAACCATAGATGACATCTGAACTTCTCCGTATTCAACATACCAGTAATAAGTTTTATTTTCTACTTCTCTGTGTTTCACATTAGAAGAGCAATTTTTTTTTCCCTGTGTATTTAAACTAGAAGTGTTTTTATCCAATGCCTTAATTTCTATATCATTGCATAATACAATCTTTCAGGAATAACAGTGACACCTGAAGAAAAAATACCTTTTGAGAAAGTGACAAATAAATAAGAACATGGTTTTAAATTAAATAATATTAGGTGCATTTAACTTTCATTCAGCACCTTACAGCTGAATCAGCCTACATACGGGAGATGATAACAGTGTCACCAAGCCATGTGTAGTTGAGCTGTATTACTGGGACTTTTATGCTTTTATTAACAATGAACATGGGGGTTTTCAGCTATACTGCTCTATGCAACCGTTAACATATGCTGAGAAGACCAGATTAAGGACAGGGTACCCACACAGTATTCTAGGGGGAAAAAAGATATGCCACTGTGCTTAGAAAGGTGATTAGCAACAACTACCTTCACGTTACCAGTCGGATACTAGCGTGTTACAAAAATAAAAGAGTAATTGCGGGATCCCTGCTGTAGCTTGTGTAAGATATTCTGGCCCATATTTAAATAGCTTTCTAGTAACCAACACAACACAGCAGTATCCTACCACAGCAACACTGAAGGGAAGACAGCAAGCAGACAATTGATTTTCTCTGCTACATATTAATTTGAAATAGAAAAAAAACCCCAAACCCAAACCCACACAAGCATCTAGGAGGCTAATGCTCTCTAGAAAAAAACCATGCGTCCATCTATTATTTTACTTCGCTATTAACCATTGGGTGCATTTCTGTGCAGCACTTGCACATAAACCAAAATGAACATTCTCTGCTAGTTACCATGTTTTGAAGTTGCATTGTCCCCTGTCACTCTGTACCTCCTCTAAAAGCCTAGCACGGTAGCTTCCCCATCAAGACCCTAAGGTCTGCCTCTCAAAACCACTGTGAGAAGTGAAGATAGGATCATTAAATTGTAAGAAAGCAGTAACTTTTATAAATTTGGCTTAATTAAACAGTGAAGCCTGAAATAAGACTAGAAAATTACTAGTCTTCCACTCTGATTGTAAAAAACCCAAGATTTAGAGCCACATTCTCTACAGTCTTTCTCTGTTGTTTTGTGGTGTTTGTTTTGCTTTGTTTTCTAAACCCTTTCATGCAAGTAGCAGGCCTGAATTACAGAAGTTACATGACCCTGTTACAAAAGGTTCACAACTGTACTGTGCAGACAAGCTCCCTCTCAGCTGTCAAAGAAGTGATGGAATGAAAGAAAGATTAATAAACTGCAGCATTTAAATATGGATCAGGACACGTTTTTTTTAAAGGAAAATGTGGCATCATTTCACTTGAACAAATTTGCTGACTGAGGATACAGTCGAGCACATGTGCAGCTGTCCAACAGCAGCGAAAGCAGAACTTGCCAGGAACAACAAAACCTGCTGGTGATCTCGCAGAGCAGAAGGGGTCCTGGTCCCATATGGCTTTTCACGCACACACTTCTACACACCAACAGCTCTACGGCTAGGCTGCTCCCAGGAAAACGAGCCTAGGCCTCTGCTCTGGCACCACAGCACTGATATATGCACAAAGGAAAAATTAAGAACCCCAGGCATTTAGTGTAAAATGTTAGATAACTTACACCAGATAGTTTTGTGTGAAAAAGACATGAACACTTCTAGCCATCTTGACTCAGGACTGCCAAAAAATGGAAAACCAGCAGTGGAAAAGCACCCTAAATGTCCCAGATAGAGCAAGTGCTACTGAGCTGCACAATGTCTTCTCTCCATGCTTTGTAGCTAATATGTTTTTTGTTTGAAACATCCTGAACTGCATTTAAAAACCCTGTTTTTCAGTCTAGAATCCTAGGTGCTCTGAACCATCACTGCCATCTCCAGAAGATGGCACCAGCCACCTTTATTGTATTTACGGAAGAAAACATTTGCCACTTTTTACTTTCTCCACCTCATTAATGCACAGAAAACCTGTCTATCATCTTCACTGACCCATTTGCTTAATTTTGAGACGAAATTTGGTAGGCTGCAAATGGTTCTCTCAATTTACATCCACTTTGCAATGATTTACATGTTCTGCAGCATTAGGCTTATTTCATTAAAATGTATAACATCTTCACTGACATTGTAATTTTGTCTTGCAGTAATGTCTTTATAAAAGCAGAATAAAACAGGTACCTTCTAAAGGTAAGTGTATCTGGTTTACAGGGTATAAAAAAGTTATCTTAAACATCGTAATACAACTGTAACACTACTAGAAGAATATTTGCTTTTACTCTTATGAAAAATATGCTGCATAAACCAGCAATGGATTTGAAAGTCATTCTTCTCCCCCCCGCCCCGCAGATTCCAGTGAATTGCTTGTAATTCTGAGTACTGCTTCTAAAGCCAGAGATTAGTCATTTCATTACTAACTTCATGACAATAATGTTCTTTGGGGGATTATAATACAAATATCTTGACCCTTGTGCTAGATAGAAAGGGCACTGCAATGATTATTTTGGAATCACATCTGCAGTTCTAACTTATCTCAAGTCAGGATCGTACATGACCATGGAGTCCATGCATATCTCAGATCTTCCAGTAAAAAAATCTTTGCAACAATGACATCTGTATATTGCCAGAGGGGGGGGGGGGGGGGGGGGGGGGAAAGAAAGATTATACAACGGTAATTTTTAAACTTGAGAAACTTTCCTTCACCCACTAAGTGGTTACCTGCAACTCCATACAGCCACAATTTTATTTTTCCCAATTCCTCCTCTCTCCCTTACAGCACAGGCATACAGCTGGGCTACAAGCTCCTGCCTATTACAGTATCTAACCTTCACCCTGCTTGCACTGCTGTATTTCTCCTTCCTTTGTTCCAATACTCACAGCTGGAAGCTTTCGCCATTTTTACCCTGTGTACCGAAGAGCTATCAACAAAGTCAAACAACAATACTTAAATATGTCCTAAATACGGACTAAATATTTGAAGTCACAAGTTGCTAGTACCTGCTGATAAACAGAAAGCTTCAAGAAATACTTGCAGTTTAGTATATTTTGTTTGGGCTCATTAAGACATTTTGTTTATTTTTTCATTCCCCAGATTTCTCAGGAGTTGCATAGCGATGCTCCCTACGAAGTTGAGATGTTTCCTCAAAGATGTCTGAAGAGCAGGAGAACACAGGGAAGGGGTGAAGGCTGCAGTGCTCCCTTGGGGGTCCCCCTTGGAGGGGGGTGCTGCTATCCAGCAGTAGAGTTATGCTGGCCTTCAGCTAGATTGCAACTTCAGTAACAGCCTTCACCGCAGACTGGCTGCAGCACGCGGTGATGGCCAGAGACCAGACGGGCCTGCTTTGTTGGAAACCTAACATCAGTTCTGCAATACTGGCTATATGTAAAATCCTACTTCATTTTATTGTGAATTTGCAAAGTGTCTGTAATTAAAATGCCATGCCGTGCAGGCAGGCAAACACTGATCATAAAACTAGCTGGAGGTTTTCAGGCATTTTTGTTTAGCTTTGAAAGAAACCTGCAATCAAAGATCAACACAACAAAAAGGTAATTTAAATAGCAGGATTTACTTTAAAATTGCCTAGACTAATTTCACATACACACATGTAAAATAATGCTATTCAACCCAGTATATTATTTTCTCTTCCTCACCAGGAATTAGAATCACCAAGTGTTAGAATCTCACTTTGATTTTCAAAGAATGAAAACTCATAATACAATAGGTCTTATCTTGAACAGAAAGGAAGGATGTAACGTAAAGACTTCCTGAAGAACATCCCAAGCATTTCCAATAGCATTTCACTGCAATTTATTTGAATTGGTTTAGAATTGCTAATTTGAAATTAAGAGGTGCAGACTTCAACTCCTAAGAAGAAACAGAAATAAAGGCCACTAAGAAACATTTTATTAAAAACCTCTCAAACTGAATTCCAACATACTCTTCTAGTGTAAACTACTGCAAGATATGTTTACTCATTCCTCTTGCATGAGCAATATTAAAAAAACCAGAATATCCATTGTGCAAAACCACATATTTGAATACATTTAAAGATGTACCACAAGCAAATGTTCCCTCCCTTTCTTATTTTATTTTATTGTGTATCTTACAGATGATTAAGGGTAGTTCCACTGTTTACTTAAAAAAAAAAAAAAAAAAGTAGTCCAATCACATTCATATCAAATGTTTTCATTCCATGTAATTGTAAATGAAGGCCTGTTTCAAGGAAAATAAAGTCTACTAGGTATTTCATACAGCCTGATACATTTTAACAAGCAAGCAAATCCTAGAAAGAAGGCAACACACTGGCATGCTACTGACCACAGAGGTCAGACCTCCTTCCTAACCTGTAACCTATAGTCTCTGAGAGCTCAGTTATGAGGCAGATCTGATATCAGGCAGATCTGATCAGATAATCAGTCTCCTGGATCCTCCAAATACCATTAGCAATTTCAGATGTTAATTGACCGCTTCAATTATACATTCAAAGACTTCTTAGCTGACAGTGGAAGGAGGATTTGTCCTTCTCAGCATGGAATGCAATAGCATCCAACAGCCAGAGCTGAAGATAGTGACAAAATCAATTCGCAGAATCAGATTAGGAAGTCATAAATAGAAAAGTTTTGAAGCATTTTGAAAAAGGAAATAAAGTCATTTTCATACAGTAATTTCCAGCAAGACAAATAGGTTTTTCTGCATAGACCTGTTTGTCATTAGATTTGCAGATGACACAAACATGGGAGCAGCAGCTGACAGACCAAATGGGTGTGCTGCCATTCAGAGGGACCTTGACAGGCTGCACAAATGGGTTGACAGGAACCTCATTTAGTTCAACAAAGGCAAATGCCAAGTCCCGTCCCTGGGGAGGAACAACTC
Organism: Haliaeetus albicilla; assembly: GCF_947461875.1. Taxonomy (NCBI): domain Eukaryota; kingdom Metazoa; phylum Chordata; class Aves; order Accipitriformes; family Accipitridae; genus Haliaeetus; species Haliaeetus albicilla. The sequence goes on along the minus strand of NC_091516.1, from coordinate 27,869,869 downwards.
CAGGCTCCAGCACAGGCTGGGATCTGACCAACGCAAATGTGTCTTGTCAGAAAAGGCCCGGGGGTCATGGTGGACAACGAAGCTGACCAACAGCCAGCAACATGCTCTTGCAGCAAAGACCAAGGGCATCCTGAGCGCATTAGGAAGACCATTGCCAGCAAGCGGAGGGAGGTGATCCTTTGCCTCTACTCAGCACTGGTGAGGCCACATCTGGAGTGCTGTGTCCAATTCTGGGCTCCCCCCTACAGGAGAGACATGGAGCCACTGGAGAGAGTCCAGCAAAGGGCCGTGAAGATGGTGAAGGGCTTAGAGCACCTGTCATATGAGGAAACGCTGAGAAGGCTGGGTCTGAAGGAGAGAAAGCTCAGGGGGGTCTTATCCATGTATAGAACATAAATACCTGATGGGGAAAGAAAAGAATATGGAGCAAGGCTCTTCTCAGCAGTTCTCAGTGACAGGGCAAGAGGCAATGGGAATACATTGAAATACAGGAAATCCCACTTAAAAAGAAGGGAAAATCTTTTCGGTTGTGATGGTGGTTATGCACTGGCACAACTTGCCCAGAGAAGTATTGTGGTGTGTCTGGCCTTGGAGATATTCAGAATTAAATGGGCATGGTTCTAAGCAACCTGCTGCAGCTGACCCTGCTCTGAGCCAAGGGTTGGACTGAGCAATCCCCAGAGCTGCCTGCCCATTTCAACACCACTGTGGCTGTGGGATCTCTCACGATGACTTTGTTGCCATTTCATCATTACTTTTTGATGAAGAGGAACCAAAATTGTTTCCTTAGCCATTTGACGGAATCAGCTACCACAAACTAAGTCAGGGGCTGTATTCAAAGAGTTCTAGAATAAGATGAAACTTTGGCCCAGGGAAATGTTGATTTCTTATGAGAGCAGGCTGGCCCCATAGTATTCAGTAATAATACTAAAATTAAAGAGCTACAATAAGCACAAGATGGTACCCAGCCATTGTTTCTTGTCAGCTCCAATTTTATACTTTATATAAAGGTAGAAAGAGATTCCTCCATTTTACACCTATGTACATTGTAAGAAAGGCTAACTTGGTATAAATTGATGTAGTGTTTCTAGATAAATCTTTTGAGGGTCCTTCTGCAAACTCTTAATTATGGAGCATATTAGAAAGAGAAGTTCAGTATTCTGAAAGCTTAGGTCACAGTGAAGTTGACTGGGCCTCAAAAGCAGCCCAGTTTATTCAAGGAGTTGATCTAGCTCCCCACAAGATGAAAAATTCTAGCTTTAAAATGACACAATTTCTCATACCAAGTCTAGGGAATGCTCTCAAAATCCAATTTCCATTATGTAGAAGCTATAAAAACTGTCAATGAACAGAGATCTTCTTCTTCAGGCAAGAAAACAGCTCTAGTCTAGTTGTATTAGCTTAAAATAACGCCTGTCCTCCCCACCCTTATTGCGAGTCCTGTGGTTTAAGATGTGACACAGCAGAAGAGACTAGGAACAGAATCTCATTATGCCATAAGTAGAACAAGTTCATCAGAAATGCTCAAAGGGGCCTGTTATCTCCGTTAATACCTTCCAAGATTCCTGAGCTGTCAGCAGCAGAAGCCCATGCTCAAGCACAGGTCATTGCGGCACAGCTCAGAGTAACCCTCCAACAAATTCTTCATGGGGAAAACAGCACATCCATTTCTGAAGAAGGGTTTGGCTTCTGGAGTGCCAGCTTGCAGAATGAAGTGCAGAAACTTTTTCAGGGGCCCAATCTGTTCACATACAGTACAAATGACAGACAGGACTGTCTAAACACATCTGTGATTGTGAGCTATAGTGCTGAAAATCATGCCGTCATTTCCCTCTTGCCATGTGCTGAGTGGAGGACTAATGGTCCCAAGGACTCTGGCTGATCTGATCCGGCTGAGGAAATCACAACGAAGAATGCACGATGCAGAAAATGCAAATAACTAAGCCTCTTCCCCTTGGCATTGATATGGTTAAGTAATCCATATCATATATGCAAACTATGAATATATTGCTAAAATGCTTTTTTTGGAATGAGTGGATACATGTGTGCATTATTGATATCCCTTTATGGATATAAAGATTAAGCCCTGGAAAAAAAAACAAACCCACAGACCTGTAAGATGTATCCCAAATCACCACTACTGCCAAACTGTATAAGGTTTAAAGACATCAAACAATGAAGTCTACAGTTTTGTAGGAAAAAATTAATCAAGGCATCTGCTCCATGTCAGGATTCTCATCTTTTCCTAGAAGGGTGTCAGCCTTTTAAATCTTTTGAATTTTTGCCCACTCTGTTACATAAATAACATATACTCTCATACTCCAGAAAGCAAAAGTTGGTATTTAATAATTGGGGGTGAGACAAGAAAACACCACAAAACCCCACCTCCTCTCCCATATTCTTCAAAATAGCTGCAATATTACCTCAACATTGTTACAACAACAGCACTTCGCTCCTTGGAGAAACTGCCCTTGCAAGGTGGCCTAGTCTATACTTCTTTCTATACTATAGCTTTAACCGTCAGCTATGTTTCTTCATTGTTTTGGTTTGTTGTTTTTTTTCTGTAAATACAGAGGTGCAACTAGTTTTCAGAAGTTATTTTCAAAGGATTGTGTAGTAGGAGTAACTGGATCATTTTTAAAAAACAATACTTGAATTGCCTTTGATATTTTCCAGTGTTGGAACATCAACTTTATTTTGTAACAGGATTGGAAGAATGTTTTCCCAGACTTTGCTCTTCATTCCTTATCTAGAGGATTATTTTGCCTTCCTACTATCTGATTACTTTAAACTTTGCATCTTGGCAGCTGAGCTTCCTGAAATCAGCTGTAAAGTCAGATAAACATTACTTCTAATGCCAAGGTAATACAGATGGTTAAATTAAACCACATAATGCACCGATGAGCTTTCTCCTTGTGATTAGTCCTCAGCAGGGATCTTCTGCTCTGGAGAACAGTGCTACCGTATTGTTTATAACCAGTTTAGCAACACTGCTTCTAAACACTCTTGCACAAAACACTGTGCGACAGATTTACTTTCTAGCACAAACATTAAAGCTAAGTATGCAACAATACTTACATTATATAGTAATTTTTTATTGACTACATTTTATGACTGTAAGTAGGTGCAGAAAGGAAGCTTAGGCAACACTGGGAGTGCCCTAACCTTTGAAATCTTTACTCCAAATTATACAGTAGCTTGATGTGTATAACAAAACACAATGCACATGCATCACAATTACAATTGTAATATAAATTTTTAAAAGCTCCTGTACAGTTAGTAGACCTTTAGTAAGTATAGAAGCTTTTGAAACAAGAATCTTAGTCTTTTCTCAGCTTGATTAGATTACACTTTCATGCACTACTTTATACTGTTTCAGCCCTTTGCTCATTCCATCCGTTAAATCAGTTCAATTCTATTTACTGTTTCATTAAAAGTATGAAATGCCCTTTGGAAGAGCAAATTGCTAGGCTAAGGAAAAGATGTAAGAGGGAGAAAGGTTGTAAGATAAATAGTTTTGGTTAGATATTTTTCTGAAAGAATTTTGCTCACCAATCTTCCAAAAATGATACAGTGGTAACAATGCAGTGAAAAAGTCAGACAGAGAGAATAACCTCTGACAACAAGCTTTTCTGTTAAAGCCTGCTTAGTTTAAAAATCCTCATGTAGAAGTTTTGTAGAAGTGTTTCTACACAGTGGTCAAAATCATTACTGTACTCTTGGTTAGAAAAGAGAACTTGAGCCCTAATGAGGAAATTTATGACAGCAGCATAAGGGCAAACATCTGCAAGAAACAGGGAAAATAATGCAATTGTACAAACTGTAGTTTTTATCTGTGATTGTTATCAGTATGGTTGAGGTGACCATGAGGAAGCAAAGATCTAGACTATATTCCACTTAGGGAACAGAACCTGGAAAAAATTTTGGTTTAACTTCAGCAAGAGCTCAGCTAGGCAATTTCCTGAAATGGAAGGTCCTACCACCAGCTGCAAGAGCTGCACAGGTATGTGCAATGTCCTGCCCAGTCAATGGCAGTGAAGTCGTTCCTTTGCTTTCTCCCCTCTGGCAATACAAGGTAGTTTTAATGAGGGCAAAACCTGTAAATTATACTGTTTGCCATGCGTATATGCAGTACAAACAGACTAATTGATTTTTATACTTGTCATTTGGACATTCCTTGCCTTTTTATGGAGACTTTGAAGCAGCGCATAAAAATAAAAGATAAGATACCTTCAAATGGTTATCACTCTTCAGTAAGGAAGAGGAACTATGGCTAAAACAGATTGCATCTGGCTACACAATTCTGATGTGCCCAACCATCTTATCAGAACACAGAGCAAAAAAAAAATTACACACCTGTGGTAAGTCTAGAGCTCCTGGTTAGCACTAAAACTTTAAAAAAAATTACTGTCAGCTGTGAGTGACTGGTCTGTGGAAATGGCTTTAGGGATATACAGTGGTCCCTCAAAAGTATCACACAGTGTCCTCTGCAGCATCTAAATCACATCACACAATTCATTTCAAGGTGGGTCGATGTTGTTCCAGATCAACATATCAAGGCCTTGGCCACATACTTACATTTGATGTTATTCATGCATTGTCATAATCCTCTTGCAAGACTCCTCTGTTTATCTCATGCACATAGACTTCCTTTGCCACACGAAAGGTTCAGCTCTTCCAATTTGGGCTCTTTCATCTTCTCCCATTACAAACTTCTTTCTCTGTCTCCCTGACCAGAATGACACTGGTATCTTTCCAGGAGCCCTCACATACACAGAGAGGAGAACAGAAAGCAAGATCTCCCCAGAAGACAAATTCTGCTAGCAGAATTTATTTGTCAAATATATTCAGTGCTTACTGCCTTTGTTTCAGTACGAAGATTCAACTAAGTTGTCAAACTTGTATCACAAATGACAGTGTCTGCCTTTACAAAAAGTCTGGCATTTTATGTAATGGCACTGTTTATTCAAGCCAAATATATGTCAGGTTTCAAGACTACTTTTTAATTATAACTTGTTTCAGTGGAAGAAGAAGACTTAAGAAAAAAGATACACTTATGTGGGAGTCTGTAGACACTTTAGTGCAAATGGCAATCAAAAGGCTGCTTGAAGAACATAAATGCCATACTTCATTCTTGTTTTGGTCTCCCTGGTTATTTTCTTTAATAAAGTTACACTTCTCATCCTCTTAAATGCAGGACTAAACTCCATCAGCAGTGCTGTTAGCTGTTAGTGTATTAGTCCACATATTTGCTCCCCTGGGCCTCCCAAACCCTCCTCCCCAAAACCAAGAAAAAAAAACCAACAAAAAACCTCCCTGCCTTTTCTATACAGTTGCACAGGTTGTTTCCATTATGTTTAGGACCAAAAATTTGAGGAAATTTGGCAAAAACAAAGCATGTCAGATGACCAAACAGCCTCCTTAGATAAAAAGAGCCAGATTTCTGAACGAAGGGGAAGTGTAGTAAATTTTATCTCTTTTGACTGTAATAAAACATTTGACATGCTGCCACATAGCAAGAGATTAGATAAGCTACAGGAGAATGAAATTGTTAAAGAAAGTCAAAACAACCACATGAAAGGGTGGTTAAGAATAAAAATGCATCAGACAAGAGGGAGGTTAGCAGCATATTTCCTCTGCTATCATTCTGGAGGCCAGTCTTATTCCACAGCTTCATTATTTGCCTTAATGTAAAAAAACTGTTCCAGTAACAGCAGTCACACTTGTCAATGACAGAATTTTTGGAAAGCACCACCAGACACACACACAAATACCTGGATGACTTATCCATGTAAGCCAACAGAAGCAAGATCATTTCATAGTACAAAAGGCAAGATCATACACTCAACAGTTGTTAAATGACAAGGGGGATTACATGGTAAGACTATATGCGACCAAGTCCTAGGATGTATCAGGAAATACACTTCCAGGAGATAAAGTAATTTTGGAATTCTGTAGCAGTAACCTGTAGTCTTTAACCATTTATGTTTAACAAAAAAGGAAAAAAGATTTGCTTCTTGTAGAGTAAGCACAGAGAAGGGCTGTTGAGGGAGAAAGATGTTTGAAGAGGAGAGCTAGATTAACTTCCAGCTGTCACTTACTGATAACACCAACAGGATAAACCTTATCTCATCTAAAGGCTGACATCAAAACAAGAATAGGCCAACAAGGCCATGAATAAATTTAGACTAGAACTGAGGATAATAATGGCTAACCAATTAAAGCAAAATACTGAGCTGCTTTTAAAGTGATTATCAATACACTTAAGGAATGGTCATAATGTAGTACTTAAAATAAGGAGGAAGTAGACAGAGCAATGCAGAAGACACCTTCCATGCTTTCAATGAATGCTGGTCCCCTGTTGGTTTCAAGGCAGACCACTGGGCCAACAAGCATAAGGGCATAAATAGCCTTCAGAATGAAAGCTGGTCCCCTTTGATTTCATATTTGAACTGTGGAACTTAAGTTTTGACAAGGAAAGAGGCAATGCCAGTCTCAAATGTTAAAAACAGGAAAAAAAACCATATTGCTTAAAATTTTTGTTTTCACAGGAACTGAAATCAAGTCAGCAATATTTCTGTTAACATCTTCATAAAACTATAGCTTTTTCTTATACAAGTCAACACTGGAATTAGTTGAGGTTTTGTCCACATTAAACAAGCTCTCAGTAACTGATCTCTAGTGGGCTTCTGAAGGACATCTCTAATTGTAACAGGCATTCAATTAAGCTTCCAAACAGGCTGAAACATGCTTGTGCAAGTGAGCTTTTGAGCCTAAGCTGAATCACAGGGTAGCTGTTAAAAGGACAAACAGCTACAGATTTGCAAAAGCTTGATTGCACAGTTATATGTGAACTGGGAAATGATAAGAAATTTTCTAAGTCACCTCTAGATTGTTACTGGATGCACCCAAGACCAAGTGAGAAGTCTAGACTGCATTTTTCTCACACTCCTGTGCATCAGCCCTCATTCTCTTGGGATATCTAGAACAGCTCCAGGCATTCAAGGATACACATGCCTAACATGATGCCAGGATTAGTATATATGACAAAGGGAAGTTTTATACAATGTAGACTGTATAGTCACATAGTATAACTATATTAGAAAATAAAGTATAACCAAATCCCGAAATGGCAAGTAATTTTTTGATTTCTGTCTTCTGAGTGTTTAGGTCATATTATGAATTGCCTGGTCACCGACATACCAGTCTTACACTTCACTTCCATATACCATCCTGGTTGAGCAAAAGCAAGCAACAAACTTGTAGTATCACACGAAGTATGCAACTAAAGAAGAATCAGAATTCTTCAAGTGTCATGGTGGGAAGACTTTGTGGAGATGACAGCACACAAACAACAGCCCGTGCTATTCACGTTAAATCAAAAGTTGCCATGGCCACACACAGAACTTCATGAAATCAGTTGTTATCATCTGAGAAAACAACGTCCAGCCTAGTAGAAAACATAATGAAGCTCTGTGGAACTCCAGCACCTGTCAAGTACTCTTAAGAGCAAACCATTCAGAAAAAATGATAGGCAAAAGGCTTTGAAATCATATTCTGCACATGGGGTCCCTTGAAACCCAGAAGACTAATGCTTGTTCCACCATGCAGATTAGCCAGACCATCTTCAGCTTCTGTCCTCTTTCTGAGGGCTCTGTTCAAGACTTACTTGCAGGCAGAAGTCTTCTCCAACAAGGCTGAAACAAAATGATTTATTACTACAGGCTTGTCCTGGTTTCAGCTGTGATGGAGTTAATTTTCTTCCTAGTAGCTGGTATAATGTTATGTTTTGGGTTCAGTATGAGTATATGTTGCTAACACACTGATGTTTTCAGTTGTTGCTAAGCAGTGTTTAGACTAAGTCAAGGATATTTCAGCTTCTCATGCCCAGCCAGCAAGAAGGCTGGAGGGGCACAAGGAGTTGAGAGGCGACACAGCCAGGACGGCTGACCCAAACTGGCCAAAGGGGTATTCCATACCATGTGACGTCATGCCCAGTATATAAACCGGGGGGAGTTGGTGGGAGGGTGGGGCAGATCGCTGCTTGGGAACTAACAGGGCGTTGGTCAGTGGGTGGTGAGCAATTGCATTGTGCATCACTTGTTTTGCATATTCCAATCCTTTTATTATTATTATTGTCATTTTATTATTGTTATTACTATCATTATTAGTTTTTTCCTTTTTGTTCTATTAAACTGCTCTTATCTCAACCCACAAGTTTTACTTTTTTTCCGATTCTCTCCCCCATCCCACTGGGTGAGGGGGAGTGAGTGAGCAGCTGCGTGGTGCTTAGTTGCTGGCTGGGGTTAAACCACAACAAGGCTGTAACCTAACCTTGTATGTCTATGCTTGTAAATCAGTTCTCATGTGATACTGTCAAATGGAATTACACTTGAATGGAAATTTCTATGTGATATGCAAAAGCAATCAGATTTACACTTTTGCACTGCACACACTTAAGTAAGATTCATTCTAAAATAGAGAACTCTGATTCAGAATTGAAGAGTCTAAATATTTGACTTAATGCATTGAGTCCTTTTTTTATTATAAAATTTTTGTTTCTAAGTCCACTTGCTGCAATAGGTAGGCTGTAGGCTGTACACATTTATACATGTCTAAACTGTGTGTTTCTCTACAAAAGTAATGAAAGTTTTCAATATTTTATTGCTAATGTTCTCCAGACACATCCCACAATATGTCAAGCCTAAGCATGAAGATGTTAAACAAAAATTTCAGTCCTCTATGTTCAGAGAAAAAAGAATGGTGATGAGACATGCCCTTCAAAAAGATTAATTTTTTATGTTTCTTTTCTCTTCCAAAAGCTATAGTACTTTTTTTTAAAGGGCAGACCTAACTGTATGTTCAGAACAGATTTATTGGATTTTTTTTTCCGTCTGTTGTTGGCATTCGCTGACAGCTTCCAGGCATTTGCTGATGGAGAATTCTGTAATAAATACTTCTAAGGCTACAAATAAAATACTAACAACAGTATATATCAAGAGAGGCTTTTTATTTAAGCACTTCTTTTTAATGGAGTCCTATATACTTCTGTACCATTGTCCTGGTTTCAGCTGGGATAGAGTTAATTGTCTTCCTAGTAGCTGGTATAGTGTTATGTTTTGGATTTAGTATGAGAATAATGTTGATAACACTGATGTTTTCAGTTGTTGCTCGGTAGTGTTTAGTCTAAAGTCAAGGATTTTTCAGCTTCTCATGCCTAGCCAGCAAGAAGGCTGGAGGGGCACATGAACTTGGGAGGAGACACAGCCAGGACAGCTGACCCAAACCGGCCAAAGGGGTATTCTGTACCGTGTGATGTCATATCCAGTATATAAACTGGGGGGAGCTGGCCAGGAGGGGCAGATTGCTTCTCAGGAACTAACTGGGTGGTCAGTGAGTAGTGTGCAATTGCACCATGCATCACTTGTTTTGTATATTCTAATTCTTTTATTATTATTGTTGTATTGCTATTAATATCATCATCATTATTATTATTATTTTCTTCATTTCTCTCCTATTAAACTGTCTTTATCTCAACCTACAACTTTTACTTTTTTTTTTACTTTCTTCCCCATCCCACTGGGTGGGGGGAAGTGAGTGAGCAGCTGCGTGGTGCTTAGTTGCCAGCTGGGGTTAAACCACAACAAACATCTATACACTTCAAATGTACTGACTGTTTAAGAACTCCACAAAAATCCTCTCTGGATTTTTATGTTTTAAAATATACTCAGATGCTTATTCCCTTTCCCAGTTTCATCTTACTACTGTGGAGGTAATAATTTAGCAATTCAATTCTAACTTCTCTTGCACTGAAACAAGGCAAGTGATTAGGCCAGAACTTCGGACCTCTCACATTCCTGGTACCATGCTGAAGCAGACAAAGAAAAAGCAAATGGTCATCTGCACAAAAACATTCTAAAAGCAACTTGGAAATAGTGAATCGTGCTTGTCTTGATCTTTAAACTAACTGAAATTATGACTATAACCCTTATCTCTCAGAGCAAGTCTTAAGAAATCAAAAGAACAGGCTCAGGTTGCCTACATCACTGCAACAGGGCTTAAAAAAGACTCTTTGTTTTTTGGAAGAGACTTTTAAAATGTCCTATTTCTTCCATATCACCATCAGCCCTCCAGGAGTCTGAGAGTAAACAGTAGGATGTATTTCTTAATATACCAAGTCACCTCTTAAAATTCAGTTTGAGAAAGAACAAAAGGTTCCTTCTTCAGTGAGAACTATATCTTTCCAGACTTCAGCACTGTTGATTCTTAAACATAATCAGTCACAACAGAGGTTTCTTAGTGGCATAATTCTGATATAAACGAAGAAAATGTTCAGTTTTGAAAGACTTTGTGTGATGAAAGAATTTCTTACTACCAGGACACAATTTGACCTCCATATATTTCTTAATTATTTGCAAATCACTGCTATGCCAGGTTACTTAGCATATTGTCTTAAAACAGTTTCAAACACATACCTTTGTGACATTACCATTTATCTGTATTTCAGGTATTTTGAGTATTTCTCCAGTATCCTGGGAAGTGTATGCACTTGGTTCTCTCTATGTAAGAAGATGGACAACACCAGTGTCTAAAAGTATGCTGATAACTGCACAAAGATTTTATTTAAATGTGAAAAGCAATTGTATCCATCAGAGGTGAAAATGTCAAGAACAAAACACAGTAAGTTTTTCAACAAAGTTTAGATTTTTCTTCCTTTTTCCTTTGAATTCCACATAAATATACTATTATCTTGTCCAAGTATGCTTGGAAATTCACTAGGTCCCCTACTGCACCTGTGAAAACATTTTACTTCATTGCTTGCATGTATGAGAAAGTCATAGTAGCACTTTTTTCAACTGTGCAATACTCATATTTTATGAAATGCAGAGGTCTTATACAGTTATCTAAAATAAAATTTAAAAAAAGAATTGTATTTGTACACAACAAGCTCATCTCAAAGTGAAGTCTTGTTCATTTACCTCTACGGCTTCCTTTTGAAAAAAATTCCACCCAAACTGACAACTAACTCTGGATAATGTATAAAGATCATATTCCATTTCTTAAAGTAGTAAGGCTTTGCCAGTGCCACACCATGATAGAAGAGTCTGCTTTAAAACCACAGTAATATGGGGGACTGTGTTTAGGACAAACTCTTCTATGTAGAAATCTGGGAATCCTCTAGGTGGATTAGTTCCTTAGTTAATTCATTAATTCAGCTACAGCTTTTGTGACAAAGTGCTGTCCTGGACTGTGAATTTTTCAGAAGAAAACAGCTGATGCATTATATACCGCATGTGTGCAAGCCCAGAGCAGTCCAAGTGCATCAGAAGCCAGACATACCACACGTGCACAAGCCAGCTTTGCAAACTCTTGTTTTCTAGACATGTCAGATCTACTGTGTACATGCTAGATTTCTCACCTGCACATGTACACCAGACATACCTGGATTTCTGAACACTCAACAGTACATTTGGAAATACAGCTGTGGGATATCTAGAAAATACCGGAAAAATCAACAAAGCCCACTGAACAAGGGCAGGTGGAGGCAAGTGGAGGACTTATTTACAGTACCCAGGTAAGTGTTAGCTATACTTTCCATATCCACTTCATTAGGCACTGAATCAGCTGTGTATCTATTGCCAGCCCTTTAACACTAATGTTAAGAGTTTTGTGTGCATGAATACACACATGAATCACACTAGCAGTACAACAGTTGATTCCAGCAGAATCAACGTTTTAACAGCTGATTTTCCTCATAAAATTTGAGACTTATCACCTCCTTCCCTATCTGACAGCAAAACAGTGATTTCTAGTTAAGGGGCACATCAAAATCTAGAGGCCTGGCAATTACAGCAGCTGAAGTTCTGGCATTAATAAATTGAATTAAGAAAATGCTTATGGATTTTCACACAATTAAACTGAGACCCTATTCCCAGTGTACTAGATCTGATTATAAAGGTATTGGCATCTCATCTAGTCAGATTACTGGAAAAGTGAAATAACCTCAACTTTCTTAATTTGACTTGAAGTGTTCCTTCCATCAGGACACATTCTGCAATGAGATATGCAGCTGTTAGTGGAACACACACCCCAACTGCTACCAATAAACTGTGATCTCCCTAGCTGCCTATGATGACAACATCATACTCAGCAAGGTCATTAGGACAGAAGCCACAATTAGCTATAGTTTTCTAGTGCCATATTATTAAGTGAAGAAAAATACTCTTATAAGACGGCATGATTTCATTTTTTTTAGAGTCACTGCTTCCAGGAAATTAAAAATATTTTAACCTTTATGCAAATGGCATATACCTGATATTTGAAGCATGAGACTAAAGATTACCCTCAAAATCATAACATTAAATAAAATGAGTTACGAGACTAATTCTATCAAAGACTATCTCAGTCTCTGTCCAGGTATCAGAAAATGGTCTAGGAAATGTCCTTATACAAATTTGCCATGATATTCTTTTAACCTTTCCCAGAAGTTTAAAGAAAAAAAAAGAAAAAGAAAAAGCCAAACAGACACCCATATTTGGACAGGCACCTTTGTTAAGCCTTGCCTCTAGTTTCAAAATTAAGTGCTTTGTTTTATGTCACAAGACCCCTGACTATCTTCAGGAGTACCAGGTATTTTTACTAGCCGTTTCAACTGTAGCGGGCTGGGTCTGAGACAACTCTTAAGCTCCAGCCTGTGCTCTAACTCGCGTGACTCTTTCTGAGTCAGGTAACAGTCTGGGCATCATAATATTAACTACACTGCTGTTTCTTAGAAGACAAAACAGAGGAAAGGCTGTGGGAACCAAAAGAAAAGTAGTGGGTAGGAGATATGGAATCAACCGTGGTGCAGAATCGTCACTTCAAGCATCCTGTACTTGTCTGTAGATCTAAAACCCAATGAAAAGGTGGGATGAGCCCATTAATGCTTTTCAGTATAATAATACTTCTGCTCATTCTCCAAAAATAGCACAATATAAACACATCCCTATGACTCAATTTTCAAAAGGACTTTACATATATATATATATACACACACACACACACACACACACATATATATATATATATATAAAAATTGGAGTGGGAAGAGAAAAATATGCAGAGAGATGGTAGTCTCAGTGTTGCAGAAAGTCTCTGAAGGAAAGAACAGAACAGTTAACACACACAAAAAAGACAGTCCAGGGAAGACACACGCAGATAAACCGCTGACTTCCAAGAAAAATCTGACATCTTTAGATACAATTAACTCCTAAAAAGGGAGACTGGACTGGGGGAGGTTCAGACAGTGCCACACCTGATGAAACAGGAAAAGTGGGACAAAGAGGTGCTTATGATGGGCAAAGAGAAGCATAAGTATATTTTGGTGAGTGCAAAGAGCAATCTACAGAAGCTGGGTAAACTGCATTTTTTCTTAAGCCAAATTAAGTCACAGCACATAGGGATCTTTAAAGGGTTCTAAGTTTCTCTTCAAATGAGAAACTCCTCCAACAGTACGTACCAGTGAGGATGTTGCTTGTTACCCTTTTCCCCTTTCAAAAAACAGAAGAAATAGCTAAGGCTAATTTCTGCTTTAACAGACATTTTTGTACAGTTGCTACTTTGCCATGGCTTTCCCATTGAGGTACCACAACCAGACTGCAATACAGCAGTCATTAGATTACAGAGACGCAAGTAGAGACTTATGCTTAGTTTATATCTCACAGTCATTGTTTATTCGGTCTGCAGTGACAAACTTGTGTCTGTACTGAAACAAAATCCAAACCAGCATCTCTGTAGCCTAGAAGCATCTTGTTCATAACAATGAGAAAACCACTTGATGAACCAAAATCATAAGTGTGTTTCTTTACTGAGTCAAAATTAATGCCTTATTTGAGAAACTATTAATAGTAACAGAGGGACATTCATTGATTAGGTTTTGAGTAATATCCTTCTGTGAGTAATTTCGGTATTTTGCTGTTTGTACCCTCTGTTAACTACTGCAGAAAAATCATGTGATCAACAGCACTGTGTCTCAGTTAATGAAACCACTGCTTTCTACTGCACTGTCATTTAAGAATGTTGTACATTATGATCCACATACTATATTGTGCATTTACTTTGTTACTCAGCTTAGATTTTCACCAACTCATTCTGCAGGCTGAGTAGTGCCACCCTGTTTGGAACGTGAACTGGCATCTATACAGTCACACTCCAGCACTGACACAGGGACAAATCATTACTGCTCTTCTTGCATCATAATTCAACTGATGCAACAGTATGAAATAGGACATCTTTGAAGCCCTCTCAGTACCTCAGAGAAATAACCATCAGGGAGTTCTTAGTAACGTTGTCAAATCTACTGACAGAGAACAATCATAACTAAGGGGCTTGCCTTCTTAATGACTTGTATGAATTAATTTTAAGACTGTGACCTTTTAAAAGCTTTCTAGTATCCCTAGACTTTTACATTCTTGTATTTAAAGGTTTTATATGCTCAGCATGAGGGCACGTTCCACCAACTTCAAATGCATTGTGTCAGGAATGAATTTGAGCCTTTGTAGTCCCGGTCCACACAGGCTGAAAGCTTGATTTCTGATTAAATTGTGTTTTCATGCAACACAATATCTGTGTTCTTCCATTGTCAATGTAAATGATTGACAACTATCTTTTAATATTAGCTTTTTTAGGTATTAAAATAACTCTAATACCTAAACATGAGGGAAATATTTTCTTCAAACCAAGATGCACATCTAAAATCCAAAGGTCATCATCTCCAGAACAGTTACATTGAATCAAATCCAGCCCTGTCACAATTTTGATAATTGAGTGGGAGAACAAATACGCTCACCTTTGTGAGGTGGACCTCACTGCTAAGCTCATTAAAACCTTTCTCTTATGCCTGCCTTGTGGCCTCATAGCTTTCCGCTTGTCTCCAAGCTTCATTCACAACTTCTGATATTACTACAGACTTACTCATTGACTATGACAACTTTTTGACAATGTTTTGAGATCCAAAGCTTCCCACTAGAACCTTTGGAAATTCTAGGTCATCCAGTCATGCACAGTGGCCACATTTCCTTTTCTGTTTCATTCCCTTTTTTTGTATGCCCTTCTCTTGACAAACCACTAATACAATTCCCTAGACCACACCTGACCATGAAGAACTTCTGGTGCCCAGGAATCCTTTAATAACAAAGGCTGGCTTACATTGAAGTAGTTACTGCAGATTTGGGTCCTCCATAATAACTGTCTTCAAAACAAAAAGAAAAAACAAGAGCAAATACTGAAACCTATTACAGCCTGCTTCAGCTTTTCCATACATATTTCTCCATTCATTTATTCTTGATCTTAAATGTATAACAGGATTGAGCATAAATACTCTGACATCACTGAAGCTTCACCTATCTTCATAAGATCTAAATTTTCCTGACCTGGTCTATAAACCAACTCAGCTCAGCCACTAAATATAAAAACTATCATCTGATGTGTGTTCATAACAAGATAATTAAATATATGAGTAAAATGCTGAAAAAATAGTGACAGTCAATATCATGTTATTACCATTCAGAGGGAATAATGAGAACTAAAGACAGAATAAATAGCTGTGATAAATTAGCACATTACCATCAGATACTTTTTCTCATTGCACTTTATTTCCAGAGAGCAAGCACTGAAAGTCTGGCAAAAGTACAGAAAGTTTTAATTTGCTTGTTTACTTAGAAATAATATTTTATTTTTTTCTCCTTGCACCTCTGCAGTCGCTGTGATTCACAGGGTTTTCTAACAAGACAGTTTCACAGCAGTTCACTGCAAACTTAAAAAAATTGCAACAGGACATCACCTACTTGGTGTATTCTTTACACAACACTTCCATTATGTCATTAAAGCAAATACGTTATCTAAAAGCCAAAAGAACATAAGCACAGAAAAAAACTACTTGTACTCAAAAAGAACAAGACTTTTTTTTCAATATTTTCATTTTGAAATGTGACAGGATTGTTGAAGTGAAGTAGTTGCTTCCTATGGTGAAAAAAATATTATAAAAAAATACCACACTGATCAAAAAAACACAGAGATCTCACCTGCAAAAGACACTGTGGAAGGTAAAAGTGCCTCCTAATCTAAATACAGGTTTTCATGCTCCTAGTCAGAGGTCTAGGGATTTCTTATCTCCCCACATCACTTGGTTTCCTTTTCCTTACTCCTAAATTATTGTTTGTAATTTATAACTTTTTTGTCTTTTTAATGAAATCCAGTATTTTCAGGCAAGACCTGAGCAAGTTTGCAGAATGGACAATAGATAAAAGGTCCTATAGGAAAGCAAGCCTTCAGGGGCCTGTTTTGGCTTTTTGCAGGATGGTCAGGGACAACAGTATCTCTACATCACTCACTCACAGACTACCAGTTTATCCACAGCATACAATTAGAAGTGCTCAAGATTTTAAAAGATTTCTGTTAATTCTGGATATTCAGTTTGAAATCAATCTTTTATTAAAAAGGAAGGCCAGCCACCACTTAAAAATTATCAGGCCCCAAAGAAGCAAATGAGATAAAGTCAGAAATCCCCAATTATTAATAATTTTTAAATTCTGCCCATTTTTTGACACTATCATTCTAATTAAACTTGCACCTCCTTTTGAAATACATGTACTTTGATTTCAGATACAGAATAGGCTGTACATTAATAAATAATTATTATTATCTCCACAAGAAAGAAAGAAAAACAGCAAGGTAACTTCAGTCCTTGGTATTTTCTTAGACACAATGTCTTCAATATAATAACCCCTGACGCCTTTTCAGGGGAGACAAGCAGATGAGAATTGTGGAAATGGAACTATTGTTCTATTTTATCATTTTAATGAGAATTCGTTTCCCTCTTTGTTTGGGTTTAGTTTTTTTTTTTTCCTGTTTTTCTCATCTTCTGTGCTAAAAATCACATCCTAGCTCTGCAGTGACTTGCATCACCTATGACTGCAGTCAGTTATGCCAAACTCTGCTCTACCAGGTACAGAGCACCACTCTCAAAAGCTACAGTCATAGAATAATTTACACAGAGGGGACTTCTGAGGATTGCCTAATATAAGCACCTTCCAGAATTATTTAAATCCAAAGTCTGAAACTTTCCCTTCAGCACAAAATTTAGCAATTTCAATGTCACTTCATACTAATAATGGAGGATTATGGATGTTTTTCCAGTGTCATACAGAACTCAGTCCACCCAACAGAGAACTCCTTCCTAAGAATGGTTACAGGCAGGCAAAAACATTTTCCTCAGGACAGTTATGATAAAAACATGATCCCTAAAATCATATTGGATTATTAACTTCTAAAAATCCAGCTGTCACACTGCTTAACAGACTAATCCACACATGCACCAAAGAAGTAATGCACAGAATATAATTATTTTTTTTTCGCACTGGTAAAAGAGCAAACTCAAGATGGCTGCCCAGACAAGTATATAGGACTGGTCTATTATAAGAAGTTTCTTGACAGGTTTCCTCACTGGAAGCCCACCGCAGGGAGACATGAGGCAAAGCAACCTCACGTTTTGGTGCAGGAAACTGCATTTAATCTGAAGTATAAATATCCATCATTCTTGGCTTTGTTATTAATCTATCCAAATAAGCAGTCAGAAAAAGTGTTGTTCATCCACAGAAACAAAATAAAAAAACCCCAAACACTCCACTTTTTAATAGTTTAAAAACCCATTTTATAGATGCCAAAAAAATAAAAGCTAGACAAAATGTCTGATTTGTCATACATGACAAAGTATTTGTGCAGAGAATTAGTTATGCTCTCTTCAACTACCAAGAACTTTAAAAAATTCATGATAAAACCAAATATTTTCTTCAAAGATGGTAAAAACACATCGGAAGTAAAATTCATTACAACTCATCTGATAATGTGAGTCCTACAGCAGCACAACGTCTGACCTGCAACCTGCGCAAGTACTCTCATAGGCTTCATCCACCCAAGCCCTCGCCTCAGCTGCCAGTCACCCTGCTGACAGAGATTTCTGCTTTCCATTTTTACTGGATCTTTTATTGCTACACTTTCTTGACAATGAAATCATCAGAAAAGTATTACATTCAAATGTAACAGACACCTGCCTTTAGCTAGCTCCTGTGAGCTAACTGCTCTAGCTGGAGGAGGCAGCAAGGAGCTGGGGCTGGGCAGGGGGTCTGCAGGGGAGAGGGGTGCACCCTCCCTGCAGGAGGGAGAATGGCCAGGCAAAGTGTTACTTTCCATTTCACAGTATTATCAGATTATTTTACCAGTCCCTGCCCCGGGCTAGAACTGCTATTTTAGTTTTTCTTAAGAAGTGTGTTTTCGCTTCTGATAACCACTGTTGGTAGACTTTTTAAGTTTTCAAGATGTTATTAAGATTATAGACAAGAGTTACTAGATGTGCTATTGTGCATCTTGTAAATTAATTCTCAAAGAACTTTTTAATGTTGAT
The DNA here is from genome assembly GCF_947461875.1 of Haliaeetus albicilla. Classification (NCBI taxonomy): domain Eukaryota; kingdom Metazoa; phylum Chordata; class Aves; order Accipitriformes; family Accipitridae; genus Haliaeetus; species Haliaeetus albicilla. The sequence continues at coordinate 27,851,430 of NC_091516.1, read as the reverse complement.
TTACACAATCCCAGGGTAACTCAGGCTGGCAAGGATCTAGAGAGGTCTCCAGTCCCAGCCCCTGTCGGGAGCCAGCTGAGCTGGGGGGTCAGATCAGGCTGCTCAGGCCTTCATCCAGTCAGGGCATGAAACCCCCAAGGATGGAGACAGTGCACCTCCCCAGGTCCCGGCTCCACCGCTGGGCTGTCCTCCTGGGGAGAAGGCTTCTTATCTCCAGCCTGAGCTTCCCCTGTTTCACCTGTGCTGCTGCCTCTTACCCTCCCACCACACACCACTGTGAAGACCCCGGCTCCATCTCCTCCATGACCTCCCATCAGTGCCAGGGATGCTGTTGGGTGCCCCCAGAACCATTGCTTCCTCTATCTGAACTAGTGCTGGTCCTGCAGCCTCTCCTCACAGGGCAAGGGCTCCAGCCCCACCATCTCGGTGGCCTTCCCTCACCTCCCACCAGTTTGTCAGTGTTGTTTGTGTGTTGGGGACCCAAACTGGAGGTGGTACCTAAACAGGGTGTGACAAGGACCAAGCAGAGGGCACAGTCCCTGCCCTCCCCTGGCTCTTGGGCCATGTCCTGCTCACACCACCACAGGCACTGCTGGCCCTCATTGCTGCCTGGGCACATGGGTGGCCCTGGCTCAGCTCACTGCCCACCAGCGCCCAGGGCCATGCTCCAGGGCTGCCCCTCCCCAGGGCTGCACTTGTCCTCCCTCCCCTCCTCTGGGTCACTGGTGGAGATGCTGAACAGATCCTGAGGGACCCTGCTTGACACCGGCCTCTAGGCAGCACCTAACCCAAAACACCACCCTGTGAGCCCATCACCCAACTGGATCCTCAGCCATCAATGTGTCCTCCCTCCCAGACCATAATGTCACAGCCCAGGTACAAGAATATTGGGGGAGACAGTGCCGAAAGCCTGGCTAGAGTGGAGTTAGGTGGCATCCGCTGCTCTCCTCTTGTCCCCATGATTTTGTGGCAAAAGGCAGTCAGGTGGGTCAGGCACGATTTACCCTTGGTAAATCCTTGCTGACTGCTCCCTGTTGCTGTCTTCTCCCTGCTGTGTCCAGATGTGGGCTTCAGGAGGTCTCACTCCTTGCTTTTACCCGGGACTCCTTGCTTTTACCCAGAACTCCTTGCTTTTACCCAGGACTCCTTGCTTTTACCCAGGACTGACAGGAGGCCAGCTGGCCTGTGGTTCCTCAGGGTGGCTTTTGCCCTTTTTGAAGGCAGGTATGACATTTGCCTTTCTCCAGTTGTTGGGCACCTCCCAATCTCCATGAGCTGATGGAGAGCAGCTGCACAAGGACATCAGCTACCTTCCTCAGCACCTTGGGGTGCCCCCTGACAGGTCCCAGGGACATGTGTGAGTTGAGTGCTCTTGCATGATCCCTGAGTACACCCCGGCCCATGCTCTGCTGCAATGCACATATGACTTGGCCTTCAGGCTGTGCTGTGCTGCACAAATTCCTTGGCCACAGGACAAACTCGGGCAACTAATTTTAAGAGAGGACCCTGTGGGCAGCTCCCACTTGTCACCAGCAATCACACCACCTGCACTGCTTTGCCTTCATCTAAAAGTGCAGGAAGAAGTTCTCATGAGAACATTGTTTCTGCTTGCCAGCTGTCCTGGATTCAGCTGGAATAGAGTTAATTTTCAGAAGAAGCTGGGAGCAAGCACAGCCAGCATAGCGGACCCTAACTAGCCAAGGGGATACTCCATACCATGTCATGCTCAGTATATAAACTGAGGAAGCTGGCCAAGGGGGAGGAGGGATCATGGCATGAGAACAGGCTGGGCATGGGGTTCCAGGTGGTGAGCAATTGCATTGTACATCACTCACTTCTTATATCCTTTTATTAGTATTACTATTATTCCTTCTCTCCTTGTGTTGTCCTATTAAACTGTCCTTATCTCAACTCATGAGTTTTCTCATTCTGACCCTTCCAATTATGTCCCTCATTCCACTGTGGGAAGAGTGAGAGAGCAGCCACGTGTTGCTTAGTTGCCGGCTGGGGTTAAACCATGACAGTCCTTTTTGGCACCCAACGTGGGGCTTGAAGGGTTGAGAGAAAGACAGATCTGACCAGAGTCTGTTAAAACAAATTTGTTATAAGCATAGTCACTGGTCACAATGTTGGCTTATTTGTTCACATGGTGGCATTATGTAAATCCTTATATATGCACTATGTATTCCCTGCAGCAATATTTATCAGCTCTGGGAGAGGGATCAGGACTATCATTTTGCTGTACTGGGTAATATCAACTTATGATATGATTACATCACTGGTCATAAGGTTAAGGTGGTATTTGTATGCAAGCACTGTTGTCATGCCTGTACCTCGGGCGGCTGCTCTCAGAATTTATTAGTAATCGCACCCAGTCTATGGGGAAGACAACAGGGGATACCTTCTCCTGCTCTTTCAGCTCCCTTTTCTTCTTCAAGCTAATTATGACAGCTTTTGTGAATTTTTAATATCCTTGGGATGTTCAAGCCAGCATGCTATTATTGCTCTGTCTCCTGAATGTGTTTCAGGTCTTGTTTAGGGTTACAAAATCTTTTTTTAAGAATACCACCCAGAGATCCGCCCCAAGGCTGGATAGTCATGGGTGGCATGGCACGTGGGTGAATATGGGCAGGTATCTAGAGAACTTTTCACCTCCAATAGTTTGGAGCTTCACTCCTGAACAACTACAGGACCCTGATAAAGTGATGGGATATTTGAAAGGAAAATGGTGTGGCTATTCCAAAAAGGCACAGCTTACCGCGCTGTGCTGGGCCCTGGCCAGTATCTACCAAACACTGCTCAATGTTATACAGCACCCTCAGGGGGAAGGGAGGGAAAACAGACCGACAAGCACTGCAGCTACTCTAATCCCCATGACATGCAGTGCAGCTGAACCAGAGAATCAACCTGTGCTGTTATCAGTCACCCCTATACAGAAGAAATACATGGAGAAATCAGTTCACTTAGCGAGGGTTGAAGATGAACCAGGGTGATCACGAGAACAGGAGGAAGAGGCAGAACCAGAGATAATCACCCGATCCCTATCCCTGGGTGAGCTGCAGGATATGTGAAAGGATTCCAGCTGCCACCCAGGCGAGCACACTGTTACCTGGCTGCTCTGATGCTGGGATAACGGGGCCAGTAGCTTGGAATTAGAGGGTAGGGAAGCCAAGCAGCTGGGATCCATGTCTAGGGAAGGGGGCATTGACAAGGCAATTGGAAAAAAGACACAAGCCCTCAGCCTCTGGAGGCAACTTCTGTGAGGCATGAAGGAAAGGTACCCCTTCAAGGAAGCTGTTACATGTCATCCAGGCAAGTGGACCACCACAGAGAGAGGTATCCAGTACCTGAGGGAATTAGCCATGCTAATTTATAATGATCCAGATAATGAGCAGTTACCCACAGATCCTGATGAAGTCCAATGCACACAACCCATGTGGAGGAAGTTTCTACAAAATGCATCACTGTCATATGCCAACTCATTGGCAGTAATGTCCCGGAAAGGCGGCAAGGGACAGACAGTGGATGAAGTGGCTGTCCAACTCTGGCAATATGAAGGAAGTCTCTCTTCCTCCCTACAGGCCTGCGTCTCAGCTGTGGAAAAACTGCCAGACATGCTAGCCAGGGAACCATCCCAAGAGTTCCTGACTGAAGGGTAAGTTGTGCCTCCCACCTCTATGGGCCTGTATCTCAGCTATTAGCAGTAAGCATTCCTCTCCGCAAGAGAGATAATAGAAGGTACACACAACAGGGTACCCTGTCGTTTTACCTCCGTGACCACAGGGAGGACATAAGGGAGTGAGATGGAAAACCCACCTTGACCCTAGAGACATGGGTATGTGAGTTGGAAGGAAAAACAACCACAAAAGGGGATTCCTCCAGGAAAAATGCTGCTCCAGTTTCCAGCAGACAGTTCCCCAGACAGCGTAGAAGGGCTGATCTCACTTCTGATCCTCTAGAAGGGACTTCTGATTCCTCCTTACAAAAAGTGAGTAACGAATACTATGACCAGGATTAGAGGTGCCCTGCCTCCAGCCAGGTGGAGGAGAGGGACAGCCAGGTTTACTGGACTGTGTGGATCCGATGGCCTGGCACATCAGACCCACAGGAGGAATATAAGGCTCTAGTGCCAACTGGTGCACAATGTACCCTAATCCATTAAGCTGTGAAGGGGCAGAACATATCTCTATTTCTGGAGTGACAGGGAGATCCGAACAGCTAACTGTACTGGAAGCTGGAGTCTTAACTGGGAATGAGTGGCAGAAACACCCCATTGTGACTGGCCTAGAGGTCCCATGCATACTTGGCACAGAGTATCTCAGGAGAGGGTATTTCAAGGACCCAAAAGGGTACCGGTGTGCCTTCAAGATGGAGGAAATTGAACAGCTATCCACCTTGCCCAGTCTCTCTGAGGACCCTTCTGTTGTGGGGTTGCTGAGCTTTGAAGAACAACAGATACCAATTACTACCACAACAGTGCACCCGTGGCAATATTACACCAATCAAGACTCCTTGATTCCCACCCATAAGTTGATTTGTCAACTGGAGACCCAAAGGATGATGAGCAAAACTCGCTCACACTTTAATAGTCCCATATAGCCAGTGCGAAAATCTAATGGAGAGTGGAGACTAACAGTAGATTATCGTGGCCTGAATGAAGTCATGCCGCTGCTCAGTGCTGCTGTGCCGGACATGCTAGAACTTTGATATGAATGGGAGTCAAAGGCAGCCAAGTGGTATGCCACAACTGATATTGTTAATGCATTTTTCTCAATCCCTTTGGCAGCAGAGTACCGGCCACAGTTTGCTTTCACTTGGAGGGGTGTCCAGTACACCTGGAATCAACCACCCCAGGGGTAGAAACACAGCCCCACCATTTGCCAAGGACTGATCCAGGCTGCACTGGAACAGGGTGAAACTCCGGAACACCTGTAATACATTGATGACCTCATCATATGGGGCAACACAGCAGAACAAGTTTTCAAGAAAGGGAAGAAAATAATCCAAATCCTTCTGACGGCCAGTTTTGACATAAAACGAAGTAAGGTCAGGGGACCTGCACAGGAGACCCAGCTTTTAGGAATAAAATGGCAAGACAGGCATCATCAGATCCCAAAGGTTGTGATCAACAAAATAGCAGCTATGTCTCCACCAACTAGCAAAAGTGAAACAGAGGCTTTCTTAGGCATTGTGGGTTTCTGGAGGATGCATATTCCAAATTACAGTCCAATTGTAAGCCCCTTCTGTCAAATGACTCAGAAGAAGAACAATTTTAAATGGTAGGCCCGAAGCAACAACAAGCCTTTGAAAAAATTAAACAGGAGATTGTTCATGCAGTAGCCCTTGGGCCAGTCCGGGCAGGACATAATGTTAAAAATGTGCTCTACACCACAGCCGGGGAGAATGGCCCTACCTGGAGCCTCTGGCAGAAAGCACCTGGGGGGACCCAAGGCCAACCCCTGGGGTTTTGGAGTTGGGGATACAGGGGATCCGAGGCTCGCTATACCCCAACTGAAAAAGAGATACTGGCAGCATATGAAGGAGTTCAAGCTGCCTCAGATGTGGCTGGTACTGAAGCACAGCTCCTCTTAGCACCCCGACTGCTGGCGCTGGGCTGGATGTTCAAAGGGAGGGTCTCCTCTACACATCACGCAACTGATGCCACATGGAGTAAGTGGGTTGTGCTGATCACACAACGAGCTCACATAGGAAACCCCAGTTGACCAGGAATTTTGGAAGTGATCACAGACTGGCCAGAAGGCAAAAATTTTGGAATATCGCCAGAGGAGGAGGTGATGTGTGCTGAAGAGGCCCCACTGTATAATAAACTGTTAGAAAATGAGAGGCAATATGCCCTGTTCAATGATGGGTCCTGTCACATTGTGGGAAAGCACTGGAGGTGGAAGGCTGCTGTAGAGAGTCCTACACGACAAGTCGCAGAAACTGCTGAAGGAGAAGGTGAATCAAGTCAGTTTGCAAAGGTGAAAGCCATCCAGTTAGCATTAGACATCGCTGAAAGAGAAAAGTGGCCAGTGTTCTATCTCTATACTGACTCATGGATGGTGGCAAATGCCCTGTGGGGGTGGTTACAGCAATGGAAGCAGAGCAACTGTCAGCGCAGAGGCAAACCCATCTGGGCTGCCGCACTGTGGCAAGATATTGCTGCCCAGCTAGAGAAGCTAGTGGTAAAAGTACATCATGTAGAAGCTCACGTACCCAAGAGTCGGGCCACTGAAGAACATCAACCAGCAGGTGGATCAGGCTGCCAAGATTGAAGTGGCTCAAGTGCATCTGGACTGGAAACGTAAGGGTGAATTATTTATAGTTCGGTGGGCCTATGATACCTCAGGCCATCAAGGAAGAGATACAACATATAGATGGGCTCATGATCGAGGGTTGGACTTGACCGTGGATTCTGTCACACAAGTTATCCATGAATGTGAAACATGTGCTGGAATTAAGCAAGCCAAGTGGTTAAAGACCCTGTGGTATGGAGCATGATGGCTGAAATATAAATATGGGGAGGCCTAGCAGATTGACTATATCACACTCCCACAAACCTGCCAAGGCAAACACCATGTGCTTACAACAGTGGAAGCAACCACCAGATGGCTGGACACATATCCCATGCCCCACGCCACCACCCGGAACACTGTCCTGGGCCTTGAAAAACAAGTCTTACAGCGACATGGTACCCCAGAAAGAATTGTGTCAGACAAAGGGACTCATTTCTGAAACAACCTCAGACACCTGAGCTAAAGAGCATGGCATTGATTGGGTATATCACATCCCCTATCATGCACCAGGCTCCGGGAAAATTGAACGATACAATGGACTGTTAAAGACTACGCTGAGAGCAATGCGGGGTAGGACCTTCAAACATTAGGATACACACTTAGCAAAAGCCAGCCAGTTAGTCAACACTAGAGGATCTGTCAATCAAGCTGGCCCTGCCCAATTAAAACTTCCACATACTGTAGAAGGGGATGAAGTCCCCGTAGTGCACATGAAGAATATGTTAGGGAAGAAAGACAGTCTGGGTTAGTCCTGCCTCAGGCAAAGACAAACCCATCCGCGGGACTGCTTTTGCTCAGGGACCTGGGTGTACCTGGTTGGTGATGCAGAAGGATGGCGAGGTCTGTTGTGCACCTCAAGGGGATTTGATTTTGGGTGAGAATAGCCAGTGAATTAAATTGTATGATGTTAATTACTAAATAACACTGCCACAGTATGGCATCACTACTACAGTTGTGATACGCCATATCAATGGTATTACAGTAAGAATCACCCAAATCAATGAAGGATGGACTTTCATGAAACCAAGCAAAGTGCAGCAGTGATGGAACTTGAACTGGCTTCAGCAACTGGCACCCAGCAACTTCCTCAAGACTGACAACTTCAACCCAGGGCATGGGCATGGGCTGCACCAAACACACCAGCTGCAAGCTCTGAATGCAGCACGCAACAATCCAACACCACACACCATCTCGCCTGCCCTGAAAGACTGTTATGACAGATGGAGCCCCAAAGTCATGGATTAAATGAACTCAATGGACACATTAGAGAGATGGCCCATAGACTGCAGGAATGATATCTCTGTGTGTGTGTGTGTGTGTGTGTGTGTGTGTGTCTATATATATGTGTATAAAAAACAGGAAGACTGGTAGTGATTAATTGGAAAGTGTAGGATCTGGGCATGACATGGTATAGAATAAGGGGCGGATTATGTCCTGGGTTCAGCTGGGATAGAGTTAATTTTCACAAGGATCTGGGAGGGGGCACAGCCAGGAGATGTGACCCAAACTAGCCAAGAGGATATTCAATACCCTATGATGTCATGCTTAGCATATAAACTGGGGGAGCTTCCCATGGGGAGGAGGGATTGTGGGATAGGAACAGGCTGGACATCAGATTCTGAGTGGTGAACAACTGCATTGTGCATCACTCGCTTCGTGTATTCTTTTAATAACAGTATTATTATTCCTTTTCTCATTGTGTTGTCCTATTAAATTGTCCCTATCTCAACCCATGAGTTTCTACCTTTTTCTTCCAATTGTCCTCTCTATCCCACTGTGGCAGGGAGGAGTGAGCAAGCGGCCACGTGGTGCTTAGTTGCCCACTGGGCCTAAACCACAACACCAGCAGAAAAGACAAATAGAGTTGTCTGCTTGGAAGAAAATCCTGTAATAGCTTGAATGAGCAAAATGGGTCAGCCTTTCTACAGTCAGAGTCTGCACTGTGTGCTGTATGAGGACAGAGAACCATTCAATAACACGAAGTTATCCCTGACACCCTCCGGGATGGCTACTGTCCTGACACATTAAAGTTCCCATTGAGGATGAGGGTCTGTGACACAAAGACTTCTTCAGATTTTTCAGAGAAAGCTTCATCTACTTCCTTTCCTTGGTCAGTTGTCTGTAACACATCCTACCACAGTGTCATGTTTAGCAACCTCTCCTCTGACCCTGACCCACAAGCTGTTAGCCAGACCTGAGCCCCTACACATCTGAGCTGCTCCTTCACATGAAGGGCAGCCCCTGTCCTCCTCTTCCCTGCCTGACTCTGCTGAAGGGCTCGCCTCCATCCATCACAGCACTCCAGCCACATGAGCTGTGCCACGTCACCAGTATCCCAGCGATGCTGCAGCTCTATGGCCACATGCTGAGCTCTCGTTCCTCCTGCTCAACTCCCAGGCAGTGCACAGACGTGCACACACCCTGCAGGCGGGTGTCCTTTTGTCCTGTTTTAATATGCCAGAGCTCTGCCTTGTTCCCCCTACCCTGCACTTTTGCTTTCTGCCCTCGCCCCACCATTTTCTCACCTAACTCTCAGCTGTAATCTCTCTCCCACGTTACTCCCAGTTTAAGTCTCCTCATCAGGCTGGCCAGCCTCTTGGCAAAGATGCTTTTCCCACAATAAGTGAGGAAGAGAAAACAGCAGCTGATTTCATAAATTCACAAATGTGGAACTCAGAGGGCAAGCTAGGTTTTGTTTGAGGCCCCCTAATCTGCTCCACAAGTCACTCTGAAATCCAGCTCTTCACTCACTGGGTGACAGCTACTGTACACATACTGTTCCGCAACCACGTACACGTGTAACTATAGCTCAGGTCTGCCATAAGGTAGCTGATTTCTCCCTGCCAATCTTTTGTATTCAGTCCATTTGTACTCAGTCCATCTGATTTTCAGTCTCCAGGACAGGACCAACGACCTGGTTCACAGTTGTAATTTCACTGATGCCACAGCAAAATAAAAGAGAAAAGTTATATTTCATGTGTTTGTACATTTCTCACTTGCGACTGTGTTTCTGAGCTACTGTAAATATCCTGTGGGAAAATTCAGCTCAAAAGCAATAAGAAAAACCTATTATCTTTGAACAATAAAGAAAAAGAGTTGCTGTAATCAGAAACTGTACAGCAGAATAGCCATTTAGCTCCTTTTTTACTGAACTGGAACACTATACTGTGCAGCCCCTGGTTAAAACGGGTTGAAAAACTCACATAATTCAGAGGCCATAAGTACAAATGACACTCAAGATCTTGGTAGAAAGAAGCAAGATGTTCCTCTTTATGGGCAGAAATTTAACATGATCCAAAACACGACTTCTTGTTTTGAATGGCAAAACTTCCACCAATTTGAGCAGGGGGGGGTCCACTCAGCTTTCCGTTACCAGAGTTACACAAGCATATGATGGAGAGAGAAAAACAGCAGAAAAAGCTTCATTTCCAAAGCAACAGCTGTACTTTAGTTCCTTGATACGTAACCCCCTTACTCAAAATGTAACTGGGGTCAGTACACCATAAAAAAAGATAACAGCTTTGAAGTTAGAGATTGTTTAGAGGCAGCCACATGTGTGATCTAGCCAATGTTAGCTCTTGCAACCCTTTTCTATCTCAAAGATCCTTCTCCTCCTCAGCTCCTGCCAATAAAACAACTCCCTTCCTATCACTCAAGGGCTAATATCAAAACAAGCTAAATAAAATTAAAAAAAAATGTTTTGGTGAAGAAATAAGACTACAAATTATTCTTTGGGAATTAACAAAGAAATAAAACAAAAGTCACCTTTTAGGATTATTACTTGTTAATTTTTCATTGAGTAACAGTGGAGCATTAGGATCAGCAATTTCTACAATCATGAAGAAAAGGAAGGTTGGAAAATTCAGATATCGGTAGATAGTACCTGATGAGAAGGATGCAGAGAAATAACATAGCTATTCTCACTACTAACCACAATGTGCAATTACTAATTTAAAACTTCTGCATTTGACATAAAATCTAAAGCAAGCCTTAATAGGGAGGAAATTAGTTCCTCAAAATGCAGAATTTTCCTTTTCTTGCACAACAAGGACACCTACCTAAACGGCTTTGCAAGAAACCCAGATGAGACCCTTTATGCAAAACAAACACACACACACACACACACACCACCCAGGTTACTCTGCATTTTCTTTTGAATAAATCTCAATTTTGAAGAGTTAAGTTTGTCACAGAGGTTAAACCCCAGAGACTGCCCTAAAGAAGTGATCTTCTAAGTTTTCAAGAAGGTGCTGAAGGATTACCCATACCACCTTTCACCTATCCAAAACTGCCTGCACACAGTAGCGGCCTCTCCCATAAGGCACATTACAAAAGGCTGTTATGCTAGCCTGCTTAAGGAGCAAAAGAAAGCAAGTCCATGTATCCTGGCTAGTTTCCAGACGATTAACAACACTGACCAAAATGAGCCTTTCTTAGTTAAAAAGGCACAGAAATCATCTGAGACCCCATACCTTTATACCCCTTACTGGTATTAAGACAAGATTAGGGAAGAACCGAAAGCAAAAAAATACCCATGCACAATGTCACTTGTGCCAGCCTCCTACTTCAGCACTGACCTCCCAAAAGTCCTCCTCAGACCAGTGACAACCTTTAAAAAGTAAACTGTGGCAGGCAAATAGAAGTTACTACAAGAAAAACACAATCAGGGAGGCCAGGCTGGCAGGGAGGCTATAATGCTAATGCTAAAAAGGTTTAAATCTTACACTTTTTTTCAGGGATTGTTTGGGGGCAAGGGAGAAGGAGAAGAAAGGTGGTGGTGTGAAATGTCTTGAGGATTCGTATGTTCTAGTGTTGCTTTGGAAAATGATCCCAAGTGAATTATCCTTAGCGAAATGTGATTTCAGAAATCCGATGGTCTCTTATAAAAAAAGAGAAGTGTGTAAATGAAGAAAACAAAAACTAATAGCTACCCATTTACAAAAAAGTGTTTTACAAAAAAACTAACACAAACTGAAACAAACAAAAACATTGAGAATCAACCATTCCCGTCTGCCTGCAATTTATGGAATTTAGTAGTTTAAGCGTAATGCAAATCCACTAGTATAAACACACCACTTTAGTACTGCTTTAGAGAGGAAAACAGGAAGAAGTTGCTCATCCATTCAGAAAGATTCTGGAAATGTAAAGAAAAAATCAAAGACTAATACAGACTTTCAATTCTGGCCAAACACTTGCAACCTGAATCTCATTCAGGCTTCTGCCTAGAGTAAGAATTCATTTCTGCTGTAAGGCACAAGAACCACTTTGTTTAGAACAACAGAAACTCAACAAGCCCTACAAAAACACCCCAATCCTCAACTGCATTGTGCATTTTTCTGATGAGTTCTGGTGATAGAACCCTTACCTGGGAATTAAATTTAAGGCACCTACTGCAAAGAGAAGCTAGTGATTTCTGAAAAAAACCCAAACCCTCAATTATAGTATCTTAATCTACAGTGTGGTACAGATGAATGCAATGCTCTTCCCCCTCCATAAGAGAATATTGTTACTTTCTCTGATGCTTTCTTGTTGCCATGGCATCCTTTCTACCGTAGGTCTCTTCACCCTTATGTTATTTCCCCAATTGGCATTCAACCTGTGGGCATCTTCCCCCCAGCTCAAAAGGTTATAAATTTATGCTTCTTTTTGAAACAATACATTTGATCTGTTGAAGAAGGCATCTCACCCCAGACCTCAGTGAGTCAGCTTTTGGTAAGGACACACAACATCATCGTTTCTAAGCTCAGGAGGACTGAGGTTGTACTTGGACAGCGAGCAGTTCCTCCAAAATCTTTGTTTGTACGTGTTTGTTCGGCACCTTGCACCAGGGTTCTGATCCTGAGGAAAAAGGCCGTCAAGCACTCTAATAAATGCCACTCACTACTTCTACTTGAATACTCAGTTTGATCCCTCAATTTCCGTGTGTATCTTGCCGAGATGCTCGTTTTCCTGACATGCCACCTATGCCGTGGGGCGCATCTTCATCAAGATGTCTGTCCATCCACCTCACAGCCTGACACATCCCACCGAGCTGGCTGAAGGCAGACACACCACCAAGCCAGACACCTGCCCAAGAAGAAAACCTCTGGTTCCCACGCGCGTCTTTTCAGTCTACCTGCCTTCGAATCTTCGGCTTTCCATACCTGCCACCTCCCCCTCAGCCGCACAACGCCAGCCCAGGGCTCACGTCGCGACTTCGCTGCGGCCACAGCCGGCTCCGGGAGCCGCGCCGCCGCTCTCCCCGCCGCCGCCCGCAGCGCCGCCGCGAAAGCACACACGGGCACACGCGCACACAGACCGACGGCAAAGCCGGAGACGTGCACCTGCTGCAGCTGCAAAGCCAGACGCAGCGCAACGGCAGGGGGATTCTTCCTCCCGGAGTGCAACAGGTTTCTGAACACCACCCCCACCCGGCACCCGGATCCACGCGGTGCCCGGACGGAGGAGCCCCGCTCCCGGTCGCGGTCGCGGTCGCGGTCGCGGTGCCGGTCGCGGGCACTCACCGGCGGCGCGGGCGCGGAGGGTCCGCCGCGCTTGGCGGAGCCGCGCCGGGAGCTCAGCCGCCGCCAGGACTCCGCCAGCCGCCCGCGGCCGCCGCCCGCCGCCCCCTCGGCGCCACAGCCCCGCTCCGCCGCCCCGGGGCTCCGCCGCCTCTGCCCCATGGCCCGCGGCGCCGCCGGGCCCCGCTGCTCGCCCCGCGCCTCTCCGCGCCGCCCCTAGTTTTAACGATGCTGCCGAGACACCGCGGGGGGGGGGGGGGGGGGGGCAGGGGAGGCGGGCTGGGGCGGGGCGGGGACTGCCCGGGGGGAGCCCCCGTGACGGCGGGGGGGGGGAGCGGCGCGTGTTCCGCGGGGGCGGTGAGCGGGGTGGGGAGGGGAGGAGGGAGGGCGCCCGGTTGCGGGAGGGGCGGGGGGGGACACCCGCCCGGGGGGTGACGGGGCAAGCGTGGTGTGCTTGGTGGCAATTAAAGCTCGTCATGTGCCGCAGCAAAATGAGGGTTTTAATCGCGGGCGCGAGCCGAAGAAGGTGCCGGGCGCGAAGTGGGGAACCGGCACGGTAAGTGAAAAGCGCAGGTAGGGATCCGTGCTCGGAGGTGGCAGGTCACAATACCTGTTCACTTCGGAGTCTACATCTTGCCAAAATCTTGCCAGGAGGCTTCTTCTCGTTAGGCTACATCAGTAGTTCTACGGAACTAAATTAGTAGTTTCCCCATAATAAAACATGGTCCTTCCTAAAGTCCAGCCGCGCTTACAGGCGCGCAGCTTCCACATTAGGTCCGGCATTTTTCCCTCCCGTTTAACACTTAGGAGGAGGGAAACACCAAGTCAGAAGCAAAAGGCGGCATGGTACCTGTTGGTAGGGCACACCTTTGGGGGGCCTGCTTGTCTTTCTTAAATTCAACGAGCAGCGTCTCTGGAATTAACAGTCTCCCTGCTACTACTGGAAGGGTCTCCTGTGGCCCTGGTCACGATCCGGGATTCAATATGCCCTACCAGCAACAGGCACATCAGGTTCATCAGCTCTACCTGCTGAGCACAGGGCACTGGTGCGGTGCCACAGAGGAAAGCTGCCTCTCCTCTGCCCTCCCAGCTCACTGCTGATTTTTCTTAATGAGGTGAGAGGATGCTCAAGTCCCCACGGCTGAACTAACAAGACGACTAGTCAGCATGTTGGTGTACAAGCTGAGGCCACAGCATTACAAGGTAAACATTTCATCTTGTTCTACAGAGCCATATTAAAAGAAAAAAAAATCTAGATAGACACTTTTTCAGGGATCATTAAAAACAGTGAGTGTTTTGCAGGCATTAAACCATTGACTTGTACTTATGATTTAACCCTTCTTATAAAGATTTCTTAGAAGACAGTTTTACTGGAAAAGTCAAATGTATACTGCTCTCTCGAGTAGTTGAACTTTCTATTTTAAAAAGTTGATATGACATTGTAATGAATAACATTATTCTAGTTATAGCCACAGTACTTAAAATGATTTATGAAAGGATATGTTTTCCTCACAGTGTACCTAATGCCGTAATAATAAGCAAGAAAGATGGGTCAGACTTTCCAAAGAACACGTTAAATTCTCAATTAAGTATAGATTGGAAGCTAACGTCTAAGGGTTGTGTTATGGCATTAGGTAGCCTAATGCCCTCCACACCCCTAATCAGACTCCAGGCTGATTGAGTACCTTCCATTCAGTGGAGATAGACATTATCTGCAGGGTCTTTTCCTTCCAACACCTGTAACTATAGCAAGTTACTTTATTTGGGTGAACTATTCTCATGTCTGCCTTTAGCTTCATTTATTCCCCACTGAGGTGCATCAGCATTTGGTCAGCTTTGGTGATTAAGTCAATTAGCTGTACCATTTTTAATGACTTCTATAGATCAACTCCTCTGATGTCTCCTCTATCTGCTAGTCATAACTATCAAATTTCCCAACACCAGCGTTTAATTACCCATTAGAGGAATCTAATGATTTTCAAATCCCACAAAATCTTGTAAGCAAGTTAGTTTTTAAAAACTCAGATTACATAAAACCCAGCAGACATGCTTTTAAGGAGTCTTGTTGGGAGGGTGGGGAATAAGGATCTCTAAAGGAATTCATGGACAGGATACAAAAGTATTTGTGCTCCTGATTTGTCAGTAGTCTTACTGATTTGTCAGTAGTCTTCACGTTCTGGCTTTGGTAGCTGGAATATGAAGTTTGCTGCCTTCACCACTTTGTTACACAGACAGTTACACAGACTACTTATTAAGCTCACAGTACCATGTAAGATACAACAGAAAAGCAAGGAAATGTTCTTAAACTAAACTAAATGTTCTTAAACTTCAAACTAAAATAGAACAAAAACATAGCCAAGAGCAATTTAAGCTTCAGTAAGTCTAATACACAACACAGTCATTTGAGTAGCATCAGAAGGTCAAATTTTGTGAAAAGCAATTCACTTGTCAATAGATGTGAAAATATTGTTTCTTTTCAGATGTTAAGGCTGAAGTTTCAGCACAGAAAACAGCTGCTTTCTTCTTACTTCCGTCCATAATTCATCTGAACCTGAGGATCTAAGTGCCAGTCACCTTTTGTATAAACCATCATAACAGTAAGTTTCAATTTGTTACATGGTCTGACAGGATTTAATGCAACATGTACGTTTAATAACCACCTACACAGGATTGGTTTCTAATATTTATATTATACGTGCCATATGTTTATCCCTTGTATGCTTGTAAACATTGCTGTTACAGCTTTAATCAGGCGTACTCTGCCTGGCCAGAAAGTATTTTCATCTTGAGCAGAGAAGGACATGACCACATGTTATGTATACAGTAGCCTGATATCCTTATTTCAGCCTTTCTCATTCCAGCTACATGTTTGTTCTTCACAGTTGTTTATAAGTACGTTCAAGTATTTATCAAGAATTACAAGAAGGCATGTCAGTAGGTGGTGACAGGGCTCCATTTGCTTGGTTTAAATCTTCTAGCCTAACAGAGTCCAAGACCCACTGAACTGTTTGGGATAAGTTTGAACAACTCAGAGGTGTGGAAGCAGTCATTCAGGGCCTATGAAATGTTTTCATTTCACTTTGCATTAGTAAGACAGAAGCTATGGAGTAACTTATGTTGTTAGGGGCCACTGGAAGTCACCTGGTCCAACCCTCTGCTTAAAGGAGGTCCGCTTAGATCAGCTTGCTCTGGGCTTTGTCCAGTCAGATCTCAAAAAAACCCAGAACTAAAGATTTCATAGCTTCTCTGGGCAACGTTTCAGTGCTTAAGCGTGGTCTCAGTGAAAAAGCTTTTCCTTAAAGCTGATTGGAATTTCTCATGTTCCCACTTGCGTTTGTTTCCACTTCCCGCTTCACCATACACCTTCAAGGACAGACTGGCTCCATCTTCTCTACACCTTCCCATTCAGCCGTTGGAGGCAACAATTAAGACTCCCTGTAGGCTCTGTTCTTAAGTCTGAACAAACCTATTATTCTCCCAGTCTCTTCTCATCAGTCACGTGGCTGAGGCGTTCTACAGACATCTAGATGTAGCCTCACATTTACAGGCCCTGGTCCTCACAGGGGAGCTTCAACCACCCCAGTTTTCTGCTGGAGGAACACCACAGCCAGGTGTAAGCAGACTTTGACCTCTGCCTGGATATACTTGAAAGAGTCCCATAGGATAAGGACCTTAAGCAAAGAGGGGTCCAAGAGAGATGACTGATACTCAAGGATCACCTCCTCCAAGCTCAAGAGTGGTCCATCCCAATGATCAAGGAAGTCAGGCAAAAAGACCAGGAGACCTACGTGGATGAACAAGGAGATCTGGGCAAAACTCAAATGTAAAAGTAGACAGAAGGTGAAAGCTGGGACAGGTAGTGTAGGAGGAATACAGAGTTATTGTCCTAGCACACAGGGATGACATTAAGAAAGCCAGTGC
This sequence comes from Haliaeetus albicilla, assembly GCF_947461875.1. Classification (NCBI taxonomy): domain Eukaryota; kingdom Metazoa; phylum Chordata; class Aves; order Accipitriformes; family Accipitridae; genus Haliaeetus; species Haliaeetus albicilla. The sequence goes on along the minus strand of NC_091516.1, from coordinate 27,834,713 downwards.
CCAATTGGTGTTGAATCTGGAAAGGATGTCATAGAATGGTTTGGGTTGGAAGCGACCTTAAAAAGCATCTAGTTCCAACCCCCCTGCCGTGGGCAGGGACACCTTCCATTAGACCAGGTTGCTCAAAGCCACATCCAACCTGACCTTGAATACTTCCAGGGATGGGACATCCACAACTTCTCTGGTCAACCTGTTCCAGTGTCTCACCACCCTCACAGTAAAGAACTTCTTCCTTATGTCTCATCTAAATCTACCCTCTTTCAGTTTAAAGCCACCACCCCTTGTCCTATCACTATGTGCCCTTGTAAAAAGTCCCTCTGGCTGTCTTGTAGGCCCGCTTTAGGTACTGGAAAGCTGCTATAAGGTCTCCCTGGAGCCTTCTCCAGGCTGAACAACCCCAACTCTCTCAGTCTGTCCTCATAGGAAAGGTGCTCCAGCCCTCTGATCATCTTCATGACCCTCCTCTGGACTCGCTCCAACAGGTCGGTGTCCATCTTATGTTGGGGGCCCCAGAGCTGAATGCAGTACTCCAGGTGGGGTCTCATAAGAGTGGAGTAGAGGAGGAGAATCACCTCCCTTGACCTACTGGTCACGCTTCATTTGATGCAGCCCAGGATACCGTTGGCCTTCTGGGCTGCAAGAGCACACTGGGGGATCATGTTGAGCTTCTTGTCAATCAATACCCCCAAGTCCTTCTCCGCAGGGCTGCTCTCAATCCACTCATCACCCAGCCTGTATTTGTGCTTGGGATTGCCCTGACCCATGTGCAGGACCTTGCACTTGGCCTTGTTGAACTTCATGAGGTTCTCACGGGCCCACCTCTCAAGCCTCAGGGTCCCTCTGGATGGCATCCCTTCCCTCCAGTGTGTCAACCACACCACAGAGCTTGGTGTCATCAGCAAACTTGCTGAGGGTGCACTCAAAAATGCAAAATAAAGTCCATACGGAAAATAGTGCTGGGCAGTTTGGGGCAGAAGTCTATAGAATGTTTAATTTTGTTCTTATGATATTAGGAAAGAACAAAGAGGAGCAAATTTGTTATTATCTATTAAGTTGCTCTATGTTCAGGTGAAGTGACAAACCTATTATTAGCTACTCTAATCTGTGGCAGGCTCCTTGTGCAATGAACATGTTTTGACTTACCTGCAGCTAGGTGAACACGGATAGCTTGTCAGCACCCAGCTGGCCAGTGTAAAATCTCTGATTTCTTACTGCTTATTTGTATCTCTCTACTTAATACAAGCACCATTTTTTGTTTGTTTTGTGAGGTTTATGGGAATTTAACTATCAATCAGACTTTTGCCATTTTTTTTTTCCAATTGGGTAAAACTGATCAATAGGTTCAAAAGCTGGGTAGTGAAACCAGAGGAGGACAGACAGCCTGTTTTCTTCGGCTACCTTCCTTAAAATGAAGGAAGGATGCCAGTTAAAGTGTCTAGTTCTACTTCGTAGTAATTTCCTTAGTTGTGCTTTCCCTCTAAAACCTAACTGTAAACAAGGTTAATATTATAAATATTTAAATTAAAATTTATTGTCAGAAAGATTTGGGAAATAATTTAGCTGAAATAGCTTTGTTGAACTAAAAATGCACTAGGGATTAATAATTAAGAATGTATGGTGACATTCATGCATTTGGAAGTGGAGAAAACTCTTTGCTTATTTGTTCTTGTTTTCTGTCTTTCACTGCAGAAATACAGAGGTTAAGATGCATGTATAGCAGAGTCTGTAAGAGTGAGGTACTGCCCACAGTAAAGGCATGCTTAATCCACTGGACACGTACCAGTCCGTGGGACTTCATGGGGTGCATCCAAGGGTGCTGGGAGAGCTGGCTGCTGTCAATATGTGAGGCCACTCTCAATCACCTTTGAAGCATCATGGCAATCAGGGGAGGCTTCTGATGACTGGGGAAAAAAAAGTCAAATATCATACCCATATTCAGGAGACACGAAGAAGACCTGGGCTACTGCAGACTAGTGAATCTAACCTCACTCCCCGGGAAAGTATGGAGCAAATACTTCTGAAAGCCATTTCCAGGATCACGAAGAACAAGGTGATGATTAGGAATAGCTAGCATACTTCTACCATAGAGGAATCAAGCCTCACTGACCTGATTGCCTTTTGTGATGAGAGAACTGACTCTGGGGACAGGGGAAGAGCAGTGGATGTTGCATAGCTGGACTACAGGAAAGCCTTTTATATGGTTTCCCATAGCACCCTTCTAGCAAAACTGCTAAGATATGGACTGTATTAGTGGATAATAAGATGGATGACAAACTGCTGAACCATTAGGCTGAAAGGGTTATGATCAGCATAAAGTACAGTACAAAGCACAACTGGTGGCTGGTTACTAGTAGCATCCTTCCAGGATCAATACTATCAATATTGTTTAATCTTTTTAATGACAGAGATGGAGTCTGGTCTCAGCAAGTTCATAAATGATACCACATTGGGGGAAAGCAGTAGATACCTGAGGGGAAGGCAGTGCTGCTATTCATAGGGATCTGGACAGGTTGGAGAAATAAGCTGGTAGAAACGTCATGAAGTTCGACAAAGGAAAATCCTTTTTTATTTTACAGTACAGACATTTTGTTAGATCTTACATCACAAGTAGATCACAAGTATGAAATATCTGCAGGGCTTTAATTCCCAGGCCTTTCATGACTACCTCAAGCTCCACAAAATTATGCAACTATTTCATAAACTCTGCCAGCTCCATGAAAAGACATAAACAAAGTTTATATGTTTTCTTTGATTAGCTTTTCATGGAAGTAATTACTTCAAGGATATTATAAAATTGCAGAGGGGCAGAAAGATTGTCTGTGAGTTCTCCTTTTCAAAGTGTGGGTCATAACATAAAAATACAGGTTTTCAAAGGCCAAGTTCTCTGCCAAACTTTTTTTTTTTTTTTTTAAGAAAAAAGCAATTCCTTACAACATTTCCTCCTTCAGAAAAAGAAAAAATAATAATCCAAGAGCTGATGTAAATTATTAACTTCTTTTAAAATGGGAACAATATTATAGTTTCTTTCATCTGCTGCTAGGAGTGGGTCATACATGTCTGCTTTTTATCACCTGCATTATGGAAGACTTTTTCCCTTCTCCAGTTTATAGAGCTTTGATTAGGAAAGTTAAATACACCAGAATCAAAGTCTGCAGGAGTCTTTTTCAGAAATTCTGTACTACAGTTGCTGCTTATTGTTTGTATTGCCTAACACAGTTGGGTTTTTTTCTTTTTTTATACCTTCCAATTTTGTAGAGACAGATAAATCAAAGGCAATACCAATATTCTTTGGTGCATACTTACAAATGCTTGTTTAGTTCAGCCATAACACTCTCTGAGAGAGGTAGGACTCCAACACAACACAGCTTTGATTTTGAAAGAAAAAGTGACTAGTCTTAACTGCTTGTACAATGAATGAAGATGATAATTCACTTTTCCAATAGGTCAGGCAACAAAACTAGACCTGAAACTCACTTAGAATTCATACTCTGACTGGGCCACCAAAATATCTGAAATATTAGATTTTAGGTAATAAAGATATCTCTGTTGAAATTCTTGGTAATTACCACAGTAAAATTTATTTTCTAAAGCACAAAGCTACAGCAGTCTCTGTGTTTTCAAGGTTATAGATGAAATCTTTTACCTTAAATACTGCTTGTGTCATTGACAGAAAAAAACCCCTATATCCTAAATAAGAACAGGCTTCTTATTTCAAAACAAACTAAACATTGGTTTAAAACAGTTTTATTTTTTTCTTCCACACAATGTGAAAGATGTGAAGGTAGAGCTTTGTTACACTGGATCATTACAAAATGAACTTTATATCCTTATGTTTACCTGAGTCGTCATCATAGCACAGTGGACTAAAGAGAAAAGAACTGTTGGCAATTTATGTCTGAAAAACAGAGTTAAAGTGACCTCCTCTTTGTCACGCCAACTTTAAAACTGAACCAGGTGATGTTAACTTGTATCCTCTTAATTCTGTTTAATGCCCTAGCCACCTGATCATTCTCGCCTTGGAGTGTTTAGACAGGCAGACACTACAAACAGATAGTTTGGTTTTTGGCTCACTACTGGAAGAAGCAGTATAGAAAAATACTGGTGATTATAATGATATCTCTTTCTAAAACATGCCTGGACACCTCATTAAAGTATGACAGGACAAAGGCACAATTCTTATGGTTTCTTAGAAGCCCTTAGTGTAGTGTTTATTCAAGCTGAACTTCCACTACAGAGGGAAGTCATTTTGAGCACAGACTGGAAGATCAAACTTTCAACATTTAACTTTTAATTATGTTCAGTTTTTCTTTCTCCCGTCTGTTCACTTCAAAAGGTCACAGTCTCCACGACAACATTGTCAGAAACATTTGTAATACCTTAGAGAGCAGACAGCAAGAACAAATACTGTACAGTATTTCTGCTAAGACTGTTGTTTATCTTATGCAAAACACAGGCAGCAAATTCAGAACAAAACAAAGAATTGCTCAACTTGGAATTTAGCCTATTTTTTACAGAAATGTTAAATTGAATATTCATTTCAAGGCACATTTAGCACTTGGTAATACAGCATAAAGAGAACATTTGATGACACAACATATTTGTGCCTAGACCGTGAAACTTGCCTGTAACGTGAGAAGTGAACAATGTTTTGTAAAGTTACTCTACAGAGAAAGCACAGATGCTCATTCTGCCTTCAGGAGAGGGGCCCTAACAGTTCAAGATATATAAAGGTTTGGAAGCAAGGTTCCTCTTGGGACCCATGGTATCAAAATATCAAGTGCTTAAGAAACACCATGTCATTCTCACAATATTTATGCTTTTGTTAAAAATATGCAACTGTCAATTAATGGAGACAAATAAAGAAATCAATATAGCAAGTGATGAAACAAAGACGACACTGATAAAAGCATTCCATTAGCAGTTATAAAGACCTGGTTACAAAGATCTGCTAAGTACCCTGGTCTGCATCACAGGTCCAGCTATATTGTTGGATACAGCTGTCAGTGACTTTTCTTCACCCACGTAAAACTTGAAGAGAATGAGGGAAGTTACAGTTTCAAAAACTGCACTTACTTTGAGAACTACAATTTATCTTTACACAGTCATTTTATTAAATCACATTTTCACAATCCAGCATGAATGACAATGCTAGCCTTAAAAAAATGACTTTGTGCTAATACAAGTCCACAGTATTTAGCCCTTCAGTCACCAAGTAAGGCACAACAGTATAGTTAGAATAATCTCAGTACTGTTACATGACTTTAAAAACTTAGGTCAGTATTTTAAAATGGAGTGGTTTCCCTCAGCATATATTTTAATGTCTCCTTATTGTTCACTAAAAACCAGGTATACTAGTTTAGCATATGCCCAACATGAAAGATGGAAAAAAAATAGCTTCTGCATCTGTCAGGAGTAGTTTTCATCCTACTGCTACATGCAATCTTTCAATTAATTCTTCTCAATTAAAAAATTATAGCAAACTAGGACATTCCTGTGCAAGTTTATCTCTTTTGCTTTTACACCCCACTATAGTAATTACATATTAGTAAATGTATGCAAAGTTTGGGGACACGTATTAGCCTTAAACAAGTGACAACACTGGACTCCATCCTGTGGCAATTTTGGATTGCTGAAGTATTTGTGACTTAAATTGCGAGTAAAGGAGCTTCATTGACTATACGGTTGGCTGTCAGGGATAAAACACTGAAACACTGAGGGGAATAGAAGGGATGTCAAGATAAATCCATTCAGATCAGAAAAAATTGAGTCCTTGCTCTGATTTTCCATCTCCATTTCCCTGTTAGACTATTAATGCCTCAAATCATAACTAATTCACTGATCTGTTCTCTCTATAGGAATCCGTCATACAAACGTTTGAATAGCAGGGGATGAACCCCACACACACAGAAAACAATTTGCAAGTAAAGAAGAAAAGCTTCCAGGGAAAGAGAAAAGGACAATATTTTTTAGTTAATTTATCAGATTTTCCTGTACAGTGAACAGCAGCTCAGTGACCTCTGAAATGCCCTTTTTATTTATTTAAGGAAAGAGTATAGGCATTCAGTGCAAAAGTTCTGGAAAGCTTGGTAAACCTGTAAGATTTTTTTCCTCACTTTTCTTTATTTCTAAAAGATAATTCCTTGTGAGAGCCACCATGCTGCCCTTTTTCACAGAAAACCTCCTAACACTGATGGGTCCGCAGCTTGAATGACATCTATGTTTATCTGATAGACAGAACTGGTCTGTCTCACCCACAAAAGTTAGTAATTGCCCTTTGTAGATAAAATCATCATAATCTTTATCCATCACTGTAGGTTTGCCTTAATTCTTCTAGCCCCTCTGCCAGACTTAAGGCCAAGATAGAATGGCAGTGACCCCAGAACTGCTTCATCTTGCTACCATGCATCAGTCCTTACAGAAAAGAAGCTGTGAAGAGGATCAATATTGAAATGGTCCAGCCAGCATTAGCCATTAAATTTATATAAGAGGAATTTAGTGATCTTTTAATCTAATTTTTACTTCTGACACCTGGCAATTGGGAGCTTAATAATTTATGTATTATTCACATACATAAAGACTATGACTTTTATTGAGTTGAACATCATAATACTTTCTTCCAAATAAAATTAAGATCTTAATGCAGCAAAGCACTTGGACCCATATTGAACTTCAAAGTCAGGAGAACTGCCAGTGATTTTTGTTGAAGCTACATGTTTACTTCAGGAAGTGCTGCTGAATACATAAGTACTGCCACAGGAATTATGTAAGTGCCAGTTATTAAAGGTTTGATTTTCACATCACCAACATTTTAGATAAGCAAGCTAGTCCTCTACAGTGCATTCTGTAATAGGGTTATTAGATACAGTCCCAGAATACAAAAATTATTTGCTGGGCATGAATGAGTTTACCTCTGGAGTATATACATGTGTAAACTATATAAACTATATTCATGTGTATAAACTATATACATGTGTAAACAGATAAGCACTTAAACCCTTACAAACTTTTGCAAAATAGAACCACTAACATTACTGTATTAATTCCTCTGCTTATAGCACTTTGAGGGAATTTAACTAATGAGTAGAAGAAAACAGTATTTTATGCACACTTCAAAGTGGGGAAAGGACCTACAGGGGCTGTTTCCAATTAATGTCCTATATGTAGGCCTTAAACTATGAAGAGTTAACACTGCAGTCAAAAGTTGTTACTCTTTCAACACAGTTACAAGTAAAAAGATTTTTCTTAGTCTTAAGCAAGTAGTTAGAAGATTTTCTTAGGACTGGGATGAAAAATATAACAATGGACTTCTTATGCTTTATCTCATTAGCCTATACAAGATATTTTCCATAACTAGTGATAGACATCTTTTTAACTCCAACTGTAACTTGTGAATTCTGGAAATATTACCAGTTACCATGGTACCCCAAGTTCTTTTAGCAGATTAATTCTTTCCCAGATTTGGTATTGCTATGTCATTTAATGTGATACTCAAAATGACTGATGATTTATATCAACAAAAGAATGATTGCTATCACCTTCTTCTTTTCTACTGAAGTGGCTTTGATTTTACAGCAGACATATATGTTACACTGAAATGCAGATGTATGATTTTTTTACCTATTTTTAAGACATAGACTATAAAAAAGAAAGACAGTTAAGCAAAGTATTCCAGACTTTTTTTTCCAAATACTTCACCTTTTGATGCTGTAGAGGTTTTTAACAGAAATATTAAAGTTGGTATATGAATGCAGTAGGTATGAATGGAAACATCTGCATGTTCACTTGGACACATATATCTTGGTGCTTGCGAGTATGTGCATATGTGAGTGAATGAGCGAGTGCGTGAAGACCATGAAAGAACAAGTGTGAATGCATAAAACCAACTTGCTTAAGGATTTTATAAACAAGTATCACATTTTCCTTCCAAAGGCTTTCACGCTGAGTTATATTGCACTACTTTTCCTGCAACATGTATGCATAAATCTTAAAGATTGGTTGACAATGAGAAAGTATTGCTCAGAGTCCAAAAGTCCCTGGAGCCAGCTGGAGATTTGGATTAGAAGCAGCAAGACAGAGAACACAGAATCTGTGCCACAGTCCTTCACTTTAGAGACTAAAAAAAGAGTTGTCTGTCTTTATGCTGTAACTTACCTCACTCAGCCAAGGAATTTCAGTGTTTAAAATGAGCGGTCCATACCAGTGTAAGGATCTGGTTCAATGTACATACAATGAAGCTGGAGCAAGAGCTTCTGGTAGAGGGTGGAATAATGGAAGCATGGCCACACTTCATAGCAACTCTTTCCTTTTACAGGTATGGAGCTATAATCGTACAGTGTGAGGGTTTTCTTCCAGAGAGTATCAGAGTAAAAAATATAGCAAATAAAAGTTATTATAAACATTCAGATGTTATAAACAGGTGCTGATCATTTAAAGGGATTACAGTGAGGCTGAGTTCTTTTAGGTCTGATCTTGTATTAAGTCTACTGTAACAAGAAGGTCTCTGTGTGTGTGGTGGGGTGGGGGTGGTGTGACAAAATTCAGGAAGACAATGCTATTTTAGCTTAGCTTTGAGAAAATAGTGAGCTTGGTGGGAGGAGGGAAAAGATGGGGACATAAAAGAAAGAAAGGAAGATAAACCAAGAGAAAAAAGAAGACAAGCCAAAAGGATCTTACATGAGACAAGGAGAAAAATGGTATGCCAGAGAAGAGCTGTCATAAAGACATGGTGGGTAGGGGCGAGGAAAATGATCTTTTTTAGACTTTAAGGAGTCTTGTATTCCCCAGAATTCCCATCATAAAAGAAGGGAAGTGAAATGGATATTTGTTCTGAAAGGGATATTAGAGGTTTCTGAAATTATTCATGACCAAAAAGATTGTGTACATACGCATCAATAGATACAAGTGAAAATTAATTAGAGGTATTGCTGATTAATACTGTCTTGCTGGTAGTTTAGTAGCCCTGCACATCCAGTGCATGGCCAGTATACCAGTCCATTGTAATTATAGAGGTTGTGGGGATATACAGGGCATAATTCCTGCAATTTCTTGCCAAAATAAGGAGGAGAGGTTGTGGTCAGGCCATGCCGGCATGCACTGATGCTGGAATACATATAGCAGATGTTATTTTTGAAAAATCCCTTGTTCCAGGGTCATAAGCCTGATTTTAATTTTACTGAATGATCCTTCTAAGTACAAATAAAAATTTACCAAAAAAAGGTATGCATTAATTTGACACCAGGCAAAAAAAAAATCAAAACAGATTCTTAATACTGCATTGATTTGCATAGCTCCCTAACACCTTCTACAGTATTTTTTTAATTAGCCACCTGCTTTTGTTATGCATAACATCTATTTATGATCCTGCAGATGAGCAATTCCAGGAAGTAATGGTAGCATGAAAAGCAAATAGCTTAGTTTGACCTCTTCTGATCCCCAGCACTCCCCATATAACAAATTATGATGATGATCTGAGAGCCTGCTGAAGACCTCAAAAGGTAAAAAAAAAAAACAAACCACAAAAAAACAGGTTATTTTCTGTGAAAACATTTTTTCTATATACGTAAGCAAAACAAAGTCATCCAAACACATTATTTTTCTGGTTGTGGTGCTGCTGCAGCAGACTCAGTATCCAGAAATGCTAAGCTATTTAAAGAGTGTGCATAAAATAGGTTTTGTTTATAACTTTCAGAAAAAAAAAAAATCTAATTCAGACATATTACAGTAATAAATCAAAACCTTTTGACATGCTTCTAGACTAAAGTTCAGGAGATATTTTCCTAGACACATTGGAAAACCTACTTCCTAAATTCTCTGTCAATGTGTCAAGCACTACATAATTCATTTAATGTAAAACCCACAGTCTAGCAATATTTTCTTAACTTAACGGCTCCCACTACATTTTGGAAGTTAAAGAAAAATAATCTAAATTGCTTACACCAAAATTCTCATTTATCTTGAACATGAATATGTTCCATTTTTGTTTTGAAGAAGGAAGTTTTGAAGCGCTTTCCATAAACTTTTCCAAACCGAGAAACCTCTGAAGAGTTATACTGGAAAAAGACAGGGGGAGTGTGTGTAGAAAATTAAAAAAAGAGAGTAGTACATTCTGCATCCCTAGATGTTTTAAACAGAAAGGAACAAGTGAACTGAAGTAGGGACAGAGTCACTGTGCCCCAGTGGGGGGCATGAAGAGGTTTGCACCAAGAACATTTGAACATCATCACTCACAAGAATAACTTTACCAGGAGTCAAGGCCTAACCACAGGAGCAAAAAATGTTTTTTCACTCCAGTGAAAAAGGAAGGTGCCTTGCATCAGAGAAGCCTGGGATCTCAGGTAAAAGAACAGTAAAATAAAAGTACTGAGAACAAGACTGCCATTTCACAAAAAGCAACATGAATGATGTCAATATGGTGGACATGCGGAAGACACTCTATTCATGCAGACTGCAATGATTCCTTGTGTCATCCTTAAGTATGCTGAAGGAGTGATGCAAAAAACTCTGTGCATATTTATTGGTATCAGTTGAAGGTGGCTTACTAATACGAGGCATTTTTTAAAAGTACGTAAACCTGGTTCAAATTGCAAGACATGCAAAAATAGAAAAAAATTAAGACTTTTATCACTAAGTGTTATGGGAGATTTCTGTGTTACTGAACGTACTGGAGATTATATGAACCAAAGTCTATCTGAGCCAATGTTTGTTGTGCAGGCAAAGATATTCCTAAATTGACAAATCTCCAGATGTCTTCCACAGCTGTTCAATGTGCAGAAGGTATGTAGGGATGAAGTACCAGCTGCTCTCAGGAGTGTTAAGATTGGATTTATGAGCTTTTTTAATCATTTCAAGACTGTTGCGTTCCTCCTTGTTCTGCAACAAATACAATCTTTTTCTTTTTATTAGTTAATTCAGTAGAAAATTAACTTCACCAATATAGCGTGAAGACAGTTTACTGACTTCAGTCCAAAAGGAAAGAAAAAAAGTAGGAAGATACACACACAAAAGGAAAATACAGGGTGACAGAGTATTCAAGAAGTTCCGTGTAATATAACCACCCATGCAAAGACTCACACCAGTATTCTCCACAACTAATAAATTTCATATGAAATAAAGACACCAGAAGACATGTATTTTTCGTTTGTGTTTGCACAGATTGATTCCTATTAGAGTCCTGCCTTCTTACTTTTACTGTTTCTGAGATTATCCTTCCCGCGGGTACAGAAAGGGAAAAAAATGAATGATCAAAAGAGCTAAACTAAACAGAAATTGCATACGTATTGGCTTCTTTAGGCTCACAGCTGAAAAAGAAGTGAAAAAAATCCAGCCCTGATGACTTGTGCTATGCTTCTTCTGCAGACCTTGTTTACTGGTGCAAAACGAAGCAGTGTGGCTGCTAAGATTAACTCGCTCTGGTAAATGTGAAAATTTCCCACAACTTTCCCAAAGCCACTTTAGAGGTCAAATGCCACAGTAAGAGGCACCATATCGTGTCTTCTAGTCAGACTAACTTATGGCTTCTCTTTTCAGCAAGTTTAATAAAAAGGATACAATTCCTGCAATCCCTTGCTGGAGCAAAGAGAGGTTGTGGCTAGGACATCCCACACACAAATTTGCTTGTCTGGAAAGGAGGTCATTTACATAGAAGTATTTTGTTGCTTAAACTCTCTGGGACCTATTCTGAAATGACACAGAACAAGCTGCCCGCAAGAACAAATTATGAGATTTTTATGGCCCAGATCTCTTCTAGTCTCACATTTCTGTGACTATAGGAAGTTTTTCCAGTGCAGGGCCTTCATTTCTACATCAGGGGCTGGTTAAGTTAAGCCTCTAGTGGGAGTGAAGGGTGTGACTGACATCAGCAAGGGGCATTCTCTAGGGTAGTAAGAATGGGCCTCAAATGTACAACTTTTCAGGCCAGGCTTAAATTGTACTCAACATGGGAAGTGTCTTGCAATAACTGAGCTATTCTAATTTAAGACATGGGTACTTAATCCTTCTCATTTGGAAGCCTTCAGCACAGCTCCAGTCAATATTTTTTGTTCATTACTCAAATATTTTTTTAGACACATAGAACACAAAATCTCAATTCCTATTTAAATCCTCCAAGATTTTGCATACTTAATGCTTTGGTCTTGTAAGATATCTGCCTTCATTTGCAAGGACTTCAACAGGAAAGGGGGTGAAATAAATCTTGTCTTGATTTAAAGCAGAAAGTAACATTTATGTCATCAGTGCCCTCCGTACCTATCATCCAGGGTTAGGAGCTGGAGGACAGAAATCCTTCCTGGAAGGAACTAAGAGCTTTTACCTATCGAGAAACACAGAAACAAGGGGGAATCTTAGTATGACTAAGATTACCTAAGAAACTCCCTTAGCATCTTCAGGAAAATACAGTATGACAATGCCAATTGCCACAGAGATGAACACCACATTTAAGGAAAAAATCCACTGTGTCTGCTTTGATATTTCCTGGTTGAGAGAAAAGTTTCTCACAGGGTTGCATTGAGTGTTGCTGCCTTCCTTGGTCCACCTTCTGTAGGGGACATTTACACCTGGATCAGCCTTCAGGGGAATGAAACTGTTTCAGGCTGGTTTCTTTCCAAACCGGTTGCTTTTAAAGATTATCTTTCCATGTTGCAAATCTTGAAAATTTAATGACCTTCTGGTGAACTGTTTTCCTCATGGTGGTGCATAAGACATGAAAAGCTACATCCCATCTCTCTTGCCAGTGAGTATCTTTCAGCAAGAAAAAAAAGGCTGAAAAAGATGTGTTGTGGAAAATGAGCAGCAGCTGTACTGAGTTTACTGAGACAGTTCTCCCTCCATTGGCATGAAAACAAGGATGTTGAAAAATGTAGGTAAGATATATTCACTAGCATTAAATGTATATATTGACTTGTCCCACAACATTAAAATTGATTTAGAACATAAAAAATCCAGGTAATTCAAATAGCTGAGCAAATCCTAACCTGAAGAATCCCTTCATCCAAAAAGACAAACTCTGGAAAAAATGACAGTTTTTACAACCCCTCCCCCCAACTTTTCATTAGTAAGAGCTTTACCATAGCAACTACATACAATTATATTTTCTAGAGCTCCAGCACAGATTATTCTCATGCATACAGTCAGACAGGCCCAATCTTATAACTGTTGGAAGACTAAAAAGAAAATTATGTGGCTGATCGCATAACCTTGCATGCAAGTTAAATGTGGATATTACAGTAATTAGGCCAGGAGCAAAAGAATGAAGCAAGGGGTCTAAAAAGGTTGTATTGTAACAGGGTAAACTTGCAGTTTCAGGTGAAGAGAACCATATGTAATACCTAGCTTAAAAGAGTATTCAAAAGACACGAGAATTAAATGATAACTAAGATAACCGTCTTGTACATCGTGACATACACCCAGTGCAGAACTGTGATTTCTTTGCACTCAGAACGCAGAGGGGAAGGATACAGTCAACTGGCAAATTAAAAGTGATATACTACATAGAAAAGGGGAATCACAGCTAGTGCCTTTGGACAAAAAAGTTCAAATGGGTATTTTAGTATCCCTTCAATAAAATGTTGGTTAGTGCGCTGCTGCACAGTTTGAATAGAAGTGAACAATGGTTTAATGTTAGATTTACACAAGGGAGCCCAGAGTTCCAGAACTTAAAAGAGATACTGGCTACTTCACTGAACAACAAAAATGTTATTTGTAAGGCCATTCAGGTAAGAGAGTAGAAGGATGCAATATGTCAATGTCTTTACATGGGAAAAGTTCCCTGCTTTTTTTAAGCAAGATTTTAGTAATTCCCTACCTTTTAAAACCGCAGCAGCAGAAACCAGAATTCACTGGGGAAGGAAATCAAGAAACTGAGTCCCAGTTTACCTCCATGGGGCATGTTCTTAGGCTGAATTTCAGCACATGATCTGTTTGCCATAGTTAATGAAGCTGGCTTCTAGTAAGTGCCTCTATGCCCAGCTACAGAGTATGGTAAATATAAGGCAATTTGATTCAGCTTTAACCTCTCTTACCATGGGCCAGGCTAAGCCCACAAAGAGACTAGGACACACCAGATTGCCTGTAAGCACATACCGGCTGACAGTAACCACAACTCAAATGCCTGACAGCAGCTATGGAGGCACAAATGCCAGGATCAACTCTTTGATGTGAAGCACTGAGGGCCATGACGTATGGCACACGTAGACAGGTGCTTTGAGCTTCAGTGCTGTGTTATAGGGACAGCCAGGACAGGTTTTTTCTAGAGGGCCACCCCAGCATTTCTGGGCTCAGTCAGGCCATTGATGTTATAGCAGCAATTTTCTTTGTCTCTGTGATTCCTAAAGTACGTGACAGTAAATGGAAACCTGTCAACCACAGATCTGCCGGCCTGTCACAGAGGCAAGATGTTCTTCCTTTTCATGCCAGAGGATGCCTCTTCCCCCTCTCCTCACCTCTCCTGGGAAAAGGAGAGGGAACTCTGGTTATTCACTGTTTTGATGAGCAGATTAAACTCTGTGCTAAGTGAGAAGTTAACAAAAATACTGGACCTAAGAAAGACTAGAGCACATAACACACCCACAAGGTTTCTTCCTAAGCAAGGGTGCCTGGAAAGTAAACAATGAATTGGGTCATTAAATAAGAAATAGAACTCTTGCTAACAAAGAGAATAATGATCCAGGAAATATGTGTCAGTGGAAAATGCAAGTCTCTCTCCCCATTATCTCCAATCAGCAGCAAATGGACAGCTCTCAGAAGAAGGGAATAGAAGCAGGAGAGGAGCTACATTAATGACAAACCATCCTAACAAGTCCGGGAGCAGGGAGTCTACATTCTGTAAGTATCTATGGTACAAATGAGTGACATGATATGTATTTGGCAAAAAGGTCTTTAGCTACTGGACACTTTTTTTTTAACCTTTTAAGAATACGTGTAGTTTGATTCTGGGCAGAAAATCACCAATGGGCCAAACCCTTTCCTGTGCTAGAACTTTGGCTACTTGAACCTCTGATTATAATGAACTCATTTTATATATATTTTTCTTTAGTGAGAGGACCCTGGGCAGTACACAGGGTAAGAATTTACTAAAAGGTACCTGACAACTATTTCATCAACTTTTTGCTGTTCCCCACTTCTTTCCTTACTTCATCCTCGAGTACCAAGATTGGGCTCTAAAGATCAACGAAGAGAGTTGAGGGTAGGGCTGCAGGGGGACAGGCAGATCCCCCACAGCCTTTTTCCTTCTCAATTCCAATTCTCAGTGTATGAAATTGCAGCATGGCAGAGCTAAGCTGCACCCACTTGTAGATGCCCCAAAGCTTCATGTCCCCCAGGGAAAAGGGATAAAGTCAGCTCTACCATCTGAAAGTCCTGTTTTCTGTTACACCTTCTCTGCTAAACCCTGTTGCCTGCTTTCTACCAAGGTGAAGGGTGACCAGGTGATGCCCTGCTACCCCAGAGCTCCTAGGTGGTGGATGAGGCAGGTCTCCCTCAGAGCGGGGAATGGGCACTTCCAGCCTGAAAAAAGCTCCCAATAACAGCACACAGCTCTGTTAGGAAAGTACATTTCGACTTCATTTCTATCTCTGCCTCAATTCTAGCATTAGTATAGAGTCATCTAGAAAATAAAAATAAATGTATCATTTTGTCTGTTTCTGTAAGGCAACTGCATGAAGCTTAGTGCTATGAGAAGAAGTGACCCGAAAGACTCTACGCAGGAAAGCAAGGACAGAAGTTGCATTGACTGATCAATGCTGTGTGAGACTGCTGGAGGATGAGGAGCTGGTGAAAGGCTCCAGACATAGCTTTCCTTTCCACATTGGCAGAATAACTCTATAACAAAGTAGGAGAAAACTGAGAAAAAAGTCATCCTATCTATTAGGGAAAATGGTATTTTTGTGGTATCTTCTTCCTGGATTTTGCATGTACTTGGTATTCATATTCTAGGTGGTAGACTTAACAGTTGTTACAGATGATATATAGTGATTTAACACTCCTTTTGTCATTTCAAAATAAGCTGTAGCTATGTAATATTAAATTGGTACTGATTATCACAATGGTTAATGAAACAGATGCCTCTACATAAACCCTTACCTGAATTAAGATCTGTAGATGGATACACCTGTAGATGGATCTACTGGTGCTCTGAACTCCCTCCCATCCCTGGACAATTGCTGTTTCCATGACACCCACATCCTCTCCACTCCTAGGAATTGCTCAGGGAGTCAGACACATTAATGCATTAAGCCTGACCCAGTAACTCATGTGAAACACCACATGCTTTTGGGGTGGTGGTTGCAGGTAGGAGAGAACACCTTTCCCCTTAACATCTGTTTCTACCATTTCAAATCACAAAATCAAGGCAAACATTTCCACCTTTTTTTTCTTCATTTCTGATGTGAAAGAGTCACTTGCAGTTCCCTTCTGCCAGCAGGATATCAGGAAGAGGAAAATTTGACTGCTGGAGCATGCTGCAAGATTGTTGGTTTCATCTGGGCTCTGCAAAAGCAGCAGTAACATTGCTCTATTAACCACCACTATGAGCTTACTGCTGCTTGTTGGGAGCTGAAAAGGAGAAAAGGGGAGGAGAAAACCCCACCCAAACCCACAAGTTCCAGACAAGTTTAACAGATAGCAGCAAGGTATGTAAATATTTTCCAAAGCCATGTCTGTTTTAAAGCAAAAAGAAATTGCACAACTACATTATCTTTTTTATTCATCAGCAGGAGGGCAGAAAACCTGCAATATAAATTACATGCCCTGTGTCAATTTACAAGAAAGTTCTTTATCCCAAAATGCTCAGTTTTGAGAATGTCTAAATTTCTGGTTTGAAAAAAAAGCCATACCAGAAAAGATACAAGTACTTTTTGGTGCATTATGCAGCATAAATTGAGCTTAGGTCCAAACTCTCTTAACCAAACTTCTTTTGGTAATACAACTTGGAAAGCAATCTGCCTGCAAGAGGGCTGTTCAGTAGGAAGATGGAGCAACTTTGACTAAAATCCTAAAAACCTTGTCCAAATGCTACAGCAAATTGTATGAAGGACCAAAGTCTGTCCCTCTTAAACTTAAATCACAGAGTTAAATAAGCCCTCTTGCTGTTCTTTACAATTGCACTCACTGTAGAAGTTATGAAAGAAAATCCCAATACCTACACGAAAAAAGTTTCTTTTAACAGCATTTCCCTGTATGCTATTGTGCTTTACTTACCTACAAGCAATTGAATGCTTACAGTTTAAATCACAGAGCTCGTTGCCATAGAGATTGGGAAATTTAATATGGCTAGGTTTATTATTATTATGATGTAGGTTTATGGCACCACAGCTGAAACTTTCCAGTTTGAATAGTTAGCTCTAATTAAAGCATAGAGTAGCGGATAATACATTGCCTAGCCGTACACTTATTTTTCATCTTCTGTTTTGATTACTAGATTTCGGTCCATTCCAAAGGTGATTTACGTGTTATTGTCATCTACATACTTTGTAGACACACAAGCAGCTATGCTTGCATCATAACACATTAATACTACATCACAATTTGATGTAGTTCACAGAATCCTTAACATTAACAAAGAGAATTAATTGTCTCTTCCCCAAATTCACAAACTCAAAAATGTATGATTTTTAGATCTTCATTTTGCCTGAAGAGGAAATAGCTTAGATTTGTTGAAAGTTGCTCTATTGCATCTGGGATTTGTCTAACAGGTTAATGAGTTACAAAAGGCTTAATGCTCTAAAATCCACTTAGGTGTCTAATTCAGAATGTATGCCAGAGCCTCTGTGACAAGGATTTTATGAAGCTAATAGCAGTATTGCGCCTGCTAGGTTTTTTGGGTTATTACAGGTAAGATGAAGACAGCGCATAGCACAAGCATTTGAAAGAGCCAGCTTTGTTTTATTGAACACATTCTGCTTGAAGACAGAGTTGGTTCCCTGATCATAAAACGGTTTGTACCAGGATATTAAAGAGAAAATATGCAAAAAAATTGTGCACCTCTATATGGAGGCAGAGAGCTGTGGAACTGTGGATAAAGCGTCATTCAGGAAAGCACAGAGATCTCTAAGATAAGGCACTCAGGTAGGAGGGAAAACCCACCTGAGGACATCCTGCACCCTATGAACCCAGCCCTTCCCTCTGCACAGGGGCACAGCTGTAAAGAAGGGGCAGGGCTTGTCCCTGCTCAAAGCAACCTCCAGATCATTGAGTGGGGCTCTCCCAGGGGTCACAGGTGGTGCTCAAGCCACGAGCCACGTCAGCCTGGGCAGAGCAAACACTCCAGCCATGACTGGTGGTGCTGAGCAGAGCAACCCCTTCTTTAGTGATCACATCATAAGAAAATTTACTCAAGAACAATATATTTTGGGAAGGCTTTAATCATACTAGTCTGCATGAGAACTAATAGGAGGACTAACTGAATGAGACCTGTCTGGTCCTTGGGCATCTGGAACACAGGTCTTGGCCAGTTTTGGCAGGAAAGTGGGCTTGGGGAGAGCTAGGTCTCCACAGGCCTAGGAGCAATTTGGCTATGTAGCCAAACCAGTCAGACGTGCAGGTTCAGACACCCCTAGAACTAGTTATCCACTCCTTGGTGGAGTATTCCTCAGTTACAATTTTGTCCCTACTCCCAAGTCACCAAAAATAAAAATTTAGGCTGTTCTACTGCTCTTTGGTTTCAAACTGAAAGGATTGTTTTTAAGGGCTTGATATTGACATTAAAAGAAAAATTCCCAAAGTACAAAATATGAAGAGTTTACAGTACTTCAGTAAGCTAGTGTGACTAACTGAGTTCTGTGTCAGCCCTTCCTGTTTAGGACATTTCCTGTTTAGGAACTGTAAATAATCTTCTCAATATTATCATCCATGCAGTCTTATGTTGGACTGAAGACATCTCAAACTGAAATATGGCTAAACTATTGTAATCAACAGGCTTATATCAGGCCAAAGTCTTTTCCAGGTTGCTCATGTGACCATTTGGAATTAGTAAAATCTTTGATTTAGCAGAATTATCCTGAAGTTGAAGGTTCAGAGCTGTCCAGAACACTGGTAATACTTCATAGACTAGATTTTTTTATACCCTACATTAGAGGTAGGATATAAATGGGTAAGCTGCACAAAATAAGAGTCGTATCAGGACAAAAAGATTTACATGTGTTAGGATATCTAAGAAGCCTGATAACACTTTAAATCAGATTCTCGGAGACGGATTTATTGATCAGATTGCCATTACACACGACGTAAATGCCATCCCATAATCTAATTACAATTATTTGTGATTAAACAGCTGAGCCATAAGATGCTTCTCAAATCTTCAGCAAGTGTGTTTCAATAGCAAGGAACTGTGACGATATTTCTTCTTAATTTGGATAATTTGGAAAAATACGCTGGATGTTGATTTAAACTATAATATGGAAATGGTCAGTAAGCTTAAGTGATTCTACTACGGAATTTATTATTCCTGCCTATTTTGTACAGCAACCAGCATAAGTGGGAAGAAGTAGAGGGCTAAAGAAAAAGGCAAGGGATTTTACAGCCAGACAGAAGGTGCAGGCATTTGCAGCAGAAGGGAGAGAATGAAACTTGGCCTTCCAACCCAAATCACAATTACCTAAGCGTTTGCAGAAGCTGTTGGTACCCAAACAGTGCAGAAGGCTGCCTTGTGTCTCTTTGCCTGGGTCTTGCAGGTCTCACTGTCAGTCTCAATTTTCTTTCTTACCCACCTTCTTACCCACATCCACACAAATGCCTGTCAAAGCCATTTTCCTTACTACAATTTTCACCACATTTTAATTCTTGAATCCCTCCAACAGCACAGGCATCAAAATGTGAACATCTTATTACCAATTCAAATCTTTATTCCATCTTTTCTTATTTTCTACTTATTCCATTTTGTCTCATTTACCCATTTGCCAGCTTTTTCACAAGTATTTCTACGTGATTTTAGATGCTGCACACTAGACATGGAAAGTCTTTCTTGTCAATACTCACAAAGCTCTCTACTGTTAATACAGGTTTTAAAGACACCTACTGAGAAAACTGAAGTGCTATCAAAGAGTAAATAGAAACAGCTTTTTTTTTTTATTTTAAAGTGAATTGCATAAACATTAGCTAACAAAGCTAGTGCTCCATGCAGTATAGAATATGTGATATTCCTACCACCTAACTTTAGAAATCCACATTTAGTGTCTGCTTTGCAAGCCTAGATTCATGCAGTTATTGATCATCTTCATACTCCTTTATCCTTTGAAGGAGAAAAATACCCATATAAAACCATAAAAGTTTAAGGAAGATAAAAAGAAAAAGAATGAGAAGTGCATTGCTTATTCATCTTCAACAACCGGGAAAAGCATGTTTTTAAAGTGAGTAGCATTTAGAACTTAATTGACTGAAAAAAATAGAGGCTATGTTTTGAATGGACTATTTAAAGAAGTCAGTCACCCTTTTGTGCAGTTTTTTAATTTAATAAACCTGAAAATTTTAACATTTTGAAGTGTGCAAACAATTTTTGCCAAAAATATAGATTATATCTGATATAGCAGCTCTGATAATATGCATTATTTCTCTAGTAATGGTTTATTTCAGGGCAACACAGGCATGGTTTTGTTAAGAAAATAAACTATTTACTAAAATGGAATGACAAAAATTTGAATGTTGGAATCAGAACCAATGGCAATGTGGATCCTTTACACTGGGATAGAAGAGAAGTAATTTTTCTTTTGTTTCTAAAGAGGAAACCAGCAAAATTGAAGTGGAGAACAGGAAAGATCTTATTTGACTTAAAAATATTCACAAATATGTATATTTCAGTTTTTCACCTTCTCCTACTATGGGTACAAAATATCTCTAGGACCCTGCTACAAGGGAATGGACAGCATCATGTTGGGTACCCAGAAACTTGTCATCACTGGTGTAAAAACAACAAGCAGCTGATCTGTGTGAGGGGAATGCTTTCCAGAGCATTTTGGCTTTTGTCTTTTTATTCGTGCTTTGACATCTTTCACAGGACAACATTCTCTGATTGTAGGGATGCTTGGAGCGGTTTCAGGTGATGTGATACCAACAGACTAACAAAACTGTACTGTCCATTTCCACAGAGCACAGTGCTTTACAAGGCTTAAATAATTAAAGTCAGGATCCAGAACACAGGAGACAAAACAAGTGCTTGCAAGAAGGGAGGTTTATGGACCACATGGTCATATGGATGGTAGGAAGGATTATTTTATTGCTCTTTTCTTTGAAAGATATATGTAATGACTACCCAAACTGAGAGATCAGTTAGACATGTTACAGGATATGACAAATACGATGTCCAAGCATGACAAGACTAAGACCCATCGTCTGTTTCTTATACCCAGGCTATTTCAGAAAGTGATGTAAAATTGTCCTACTGGGATACCTGGCCAAATACATACTCTCGTGCCATGCCCCAGACTTTATTTAGTCATTTATCAGTAGCTGTTTCCCTGTGTGATCTTTCCACAACGAATTATTGAACAGATTAGCCCTAAATTTGCATATCCACTGTAAGGACATTGATTTTCATTTAACTGGCAGCTTTCTGCTTGGGAATGCTAAAACAAGTAAAAAGGGAGGATCTGGTTTGCCTTTTTATATGACTAGATATAACAATTACTATTCTGAACTTTTTTCCTCCAAACGAAAAGATCTTTTATTAAGGAGAAAAAAACCCCATATTTTCTCTGAAAAACATTCATCTCTTTGCTCACTCATTTAAAGTAGCATGAAAAGCAGCAAAAACATCAAATAAAGCTACATCTAGACATTCAAATTGTACACATTTTTTTGATATTACCTGTGACAGCCATTCTTCTCAAAATGCAACACACCATTCTTTATTCTAGTTGCTGCTTGGCACCCGATTTACATCTCAAGCATATTCTCAGATGAGCATTTCTCTCCCTTAAAGGCTAATAAATAGCAGCTAGTTACTTTTTCAAGCAGAGAAGCAGAGGTTTTATTCCCACACATGTAACACTGCCAGCACATAAACTGCCCAGGTGGTAAAAATCAAGCAATTGCCTCCCCTCAAAATGCTTCTGCCTGTTAAATGAAAGGCCAGCCACACTTTATGAAAGTCCCTTAGTGTTACTGGCAGCTTTCTGAAGGCCCGTGAGAGGATACCTCTGATAAAGTTCCCAGTTCCCAAAAGTTTTCCCTATTACTGAGATACAGGAGAGTCTCCTTGGAGTATGTCCTTGTAACCAGATAAGGAACTAAGCTTTAATAAACCAGTGTTTGTTTTTTTCAGTTGTAAGCATTGGTCATGTCAAAGCATCGCTCAGAGCAGCGAGGAACCACATGTTAGCAAAACTCCTTCTTGTTAGGCTTGCCTGGATGGAGGTGCACTGAACCTTCCTGTCTCAAACTCTTCCTCAGCATCCTCCTTGGCCTCTGCAGTCTTGACGTCTGCAAGACCTTCTCTTGTTTTAATCTTTACTATTACATCCATCACACAAGCCCGCCATTTCCTCAGATCTTTTCAGCCTCTGAAGCCTTTTCCTCTCTCCAGCCCATGGAATTTTTCGAGAGGGGACCACCAGAGGGCAAAGCCAGATCATGAACATCTGAGCTAGCTGTGACTTTGTCCTGCAGCCCAGAGTGCCGTGGAGGTTCAGGGCAAGCCTGGCAGCTCAGCTCCCTGGATGCTCACAGTTCACACGGTACATGTCATGATTTAACTATTTGCAAGCACCAGCCAAAAGAAGCCCTGGCTTCAGGAAAGCCTCAGCATCAGTGGCATCAGGAATCAAAGGCCTGGCAGTGTAATTAGACAACAGCCTCATTAACCTTATAACCTCTTTCGATGCTTGTGGGAATCTTAAACATTTTGCTGTAAGAAATTAAGGAGAACAACATGAGAAAAATGAAAGGAATGACTTGCATGTTAGACACTTCAGTTCTTCATTTTGAACTCATTAAGAGATACTGCACTGTAGAAATCTCATTTATTTAGAGAGGGAAAAGCTTTGCAACTTCATCTCTAGAACCGTTTGCTCTAACTGGCTCTAACTCCTCAAACTTGGATGCAGTCTCCAGTTCAGCAGGACACCATCACCATGTTCATGTAGCATACCTGAAATCATGGTAGAGTAACCATCTGTCACAAGAGAACCCATCCTATTTAAAATGATAGCTAGAGGATGTTTTTTACTTGAAGTTTATCAGAAAAACTTAGCAAATATGCATTTCTTCCATAGAAAGTATCCAGTCCCCAAAATATATTTCAAGCCTTCCATGCACATGATGTTTTAAGGGAAGGTCTCATTTAAGGCAAACCAAAATTCACCTGCATCTGCCTTAGCTTCAGACAAAACACCTGGCCCTGGCCCTCCATGAAGGCTGCTTCCCTTCTGTCTTTCAGACCAGTGTCTTCCAAAGTGTTTATGTTCTCCCCTGTGACTCTGTGTGCTATTCATACTGAAGATAATTAATGATCATACGAAAGCAAATTCATGATCAGCACTACCAATGTAACTCTTGAACTAACTCTGTGAGCACAGTTTTTCTCAAGCATCAATGCCATCAGCAACCAGCCATTTATGGCAAAAGTGAGGAGAAGCTATTGCATGCCATGAAGACTTCACACCTGCCTTTCAAGACAACTAACAACCCCCATGCCACACACACATACCCATCACCACAGCTGGTTTTCAGTTATAATAAACTTTTGCTGACCCAGACACCAGCATATTACATCTCCAGCCTAGGCACTGAGCCAGCCTGTTGGTAGAGCATTTATTTTCCAGTGAGATATGATATGGTATGCACTGGAGATCCATGCAGCAGACCTCATCACAGCACCACCGACCTCTGGAGCACTCCGAAAGCAGGGAGGCAATCCTTTGGCCAGCAGAGCTCAGTGTCAGAAAATGGAGCAGATTGATAACCAGATGGATAGAAAATGGCAGTGTTAACAATCACTGCAAGCAAGTGGGCTGCTATGCCCACAGTCTGGAAAATGATTCATCTGGTACTGATTCAGGAAGGCACCCATCCGTTTGAAATCTGTGAATGGAAAGTGTTGTGATGTCTAATTCACACATGTTTTTTGGCCTGACTGTTCTGAAAACGTGCTTCTTCAGGTACCATGCTGGGTGCTGTCCTGAAGCAGGACCTTCACCCACTGATGTGAGCTGGTGAGCCTGGGACAGCGATGGAGCTGGAGGACACCAACAGAATCAGACTCTAAGAGGCCAAAGCTCTTCGTTCACTCAGTGGAAAGCTACTTCAAAGATGCATGATGCTGAAAACCCTATGCTTCTTTGCTCTTTTTTGCTGGTCACAGGAAGGCTTTTCCAGAGCCACCTAGGGAAACTTCATGCTCCCTGGCCAACCTTGACATTTCAGCTTCTTGGAGAAGAGATGTCATGCAACAACAGTCTTTAAATGGTATTCTCAGACAATATTGTTACAATACCATCGGGGGGGGGCGGGGGGGGGTCCAGGACATACACTTTAAACAACAACAATAGTTTTCAATACGTTTCAGTGTGTATGCATGAAGACTGGGTTGCTAATGTTCAGACTAATGTTGTACTGTACTAGTGATCTTCAAAAATATAGTAGTACAGGTAGTGTGACTACATCTGCTCTTTTTGCGATAAAAAAACAACATGGGGAGCATGTCATTGCACAGCTGAACTATCATCTTCAATGTTTAGAAGCAAAACATGCAAACAATTAGTCCTTTAATCTTTATGATATATGAAATCTTCTAAATTACATTCCTAGCCATTTTAAAATGTACTGATGCCTTTCAGAAAGGAATCTCACCCTTCAGAAGAATTCCTGCTATCGGACAACATTGTTTTTTAATTTTCTCCTCCTTTTTTAGTATTATTTTGTTCTCATGTGAACTTATGTTTATTGTTTTAGTGATACTCTCCTGTTGATTATTGCCCCCTTCACCATTTGTGACATAATAGTTAGTATTGTTGTGGAGAATAATACGGTACTGAGATCAGCAAGAAGAGGACCTTAAAAATCTCCAGATACCTTGAGTTTGTGCAACTCTTTGCATTAAAAGAGGAAAGTACAAAAATATACAAAAAACATATCAAAAGATCTCCACAAGACAACATTATGAAAAGCCAGCAACCTTCAAAGGGTACTTGTATGTTTATAATTGCATGGAGGGAGTGAGATTAGAAAAATAGTTCTCTTCTATCATTTAACTACAAAAAATAAGATGCTTAAAACACACTTTATATATAATTTTAAGGTACTACAGAAGTATGTTTGGGATCCAGAGACTACAAACCATTTCATAGTCCAGTCCTGAGTTCCCCCCAAGTCTTTCTCCCCATATACTTTTCAAAGAGACTTACAGCAGTGTAGCGAACCACATAAACAACACATATTTTTAAGAATCCTTCAGAAGCAGTAACTCTCTCATGCTTTTCACTTGCTGAGGAAATACTCCTGGATGTCTTCAGCTCCCTTGGTACGCTTTATAATGTGAGAGACTCTACATCTCTGCCTCTGACACTGCACACAAGCAAGACAGACCTGGTACTCCCTCCACTTGCTTCTCAAAACATTTGTGCTCTAAAACCTGATATAGAAGTGGGAAAGACCCAGAGAATCTATTTTACATTTCATCTGTCCCTTCTCCCAATAATGAGAATGTTATAATATCCAGCCATCTATAGACAGGTCTTAATGGTGTCAATAAAACAACCTGAATGTCTACAGCGAGCCACAAACCTAAAATGCAGGTCCTCGCCCTCCTGCACCAGAGGACTGTGACGGCAGTTCCATATAATATTTTTTTTCCTCTTGTCCAGCCCCTACTCTGTCCAAAGAAGGCTCCTTCTGCCCCCATCTCTAACGCCACTGTCAAGCAACAGCTCTCAGCACTTACCTCACTCAGCAGTGCCTCTAAACCAAGAGTTCTGTTAAAGTCATAGTATGGAAAGCACAGGAAGCAAGACACACCAAATCGCAGTCTATCTTTTAAGAAGTACTAAGATCGCTTACCATAGTTGGAAACCCTTTCAATTAGTCATACATGAATATGTTACATTTAAAATACATTTCACAGAGCAAGAAAATGTCTATGATTTTATCACCTAAATTACATAAAAATAATTATTGCACATAAAACAAATTAGTGTCTTTAGTCTATTAAACTGTGAGGTCCAAAGTAGTAACAAAGCAAAACCCCAAATGAAAACATCTCACTCATATCCAAAACCAATATCACTTGTTCAAAGTTCTCAACAGAGTTAAGTATCAGCCCTCAAAAGGCATTTGCATATTGCTTACAGAACAGGGTGCAGAAGCAAGCTGTCATTTTGTCTAGTGGATACTTCCTATACCATACGACAAATGTTACTGAAAAAGTAGAAAAATTCTACACGTAACAAAGACCAAAATGGTGCGCACTCTGTGTATACACTCTGTGTACATAAATTAAACATTCAACAATCAGGATAGAGAAGGCAAGACACTAATGTTCTTTCATAGCTTAAAAAAATGTAACTTTTGTTTATTTTGTATTTATTATTTAAGCATTATGAATTAATTAACAAAGTTATATTACATTAAACTGTGGTAGTTTCAAACTTCATCTTTTTCCTTCCTTGGACAGTGTCAATTTATTTAAGAGATTTGAAACCTTTCTGCATTCATCATTTTGTTTGTCTTTCCTGGAACAACAAATCTGGAAACAGCTTATCACTGTAAGATACATCTCCGGTACCCTGATGCTGCATCAGCCAGGAAGATTGATATTTTCAGGCAGTTGTGGCTTTGCAGTCATTCTACTCCACAGCGCACCTGATCTCAAAGTGAGCTATTAAAGTAAATTTCCTTTCCAGAATTTCCCAGCCATGACAGCCTCCACAGACTTAGGAAAGAACAATCCCAATATCTGAAATTAACTTTTTAAAAAAATCGCCACCAACAAAAGTCTTACTTCATTTCAATACATTTAAATAGAATGGGAAACTCACCAAATTCACCTGTTTATTCTTCATTTGGGCAGCCAACTCTCTGCAGATGAACTGCTATGAATCCAGCTGCCTTTCCCTCATTCTGGGAGATGTAGCAGATGCAGCAGGTTCAAGTCTATCAGCAGAGTGCAACACTGGTGCATTTCTACAGCAGGGAGGCGGAAAAAGCAGGGGTGGAGGGAGAAGAGTCAGCCCTCACAGCAGTTTAAGAGTTCTTGCATGTTGTTATTGCCGCAGGTTCCTGTGACTGGCTTTAGCTGATCTCCTCTCCTCTGACATTGCTGCCTGTTGAGCTGGGGAGCACAAAGGAAGACTAATCACTGTACACCTCATGCTGTCTCCTGCAGTAAGCCCTGGTGTTTTTTCAACTGCGGAGGCAATCGATACCTGGGGAGGAAAGAAGTTTTGCCACCTGTCACCTGAGATAAAATGATCAATTTCCTAATTCTAGTACTAATGCTGGATTCAAAGCCAAGTGATAATTATCCCAGCTGGTTCTTAAAACAATCTATGAATGACACTGATCGTGATTACTAAAGCTGGTGTGAAAGGCATTGTGGCACATGGGTTCTTTGGGTCTATTTATAGATTATTTTTCTGCTGTTTATGGAGTCATATTGAATTCAGGAAGGGATTGGAGTTTTCCCTTGTGAGAAAGGCTTCCCCTTTTCCTACTAGGTATCATTACTTGCTAGATGCATAAATTGGCAAACCTTTCACGCTAATGGCAAACTACAATAAAACAGTTGGTGGTTACTTAACAATTCACTTTATTTATTTATGGCTGGATAAATAAAGGCTGTAGTGAATCAGCTTTGCCAGTGTCACATGGGGACTGAGAAGATGCTGTTTTCTAACATCTTGAGGGTCACAGGCTACCAGACAAAGCACCCCTACAGCCTGAGCTCTGCTTTCAAGTATTGCTTATTGCCCTCAAAAGCAGCATGCTCATCAGATTGTTTCACCTCTTTGTAAGCAGTAGAAGGAGCTTTAAGAAACTTCAAGTCACTATTAGCAGAAGAAGAACAAAGTTGTATTGTGTTACTAAAGCTTGCCTCAATGTGACTTTGGACAAGTCTCAGAACATTGAACAACTTACTGGTGAAGTAAAAAATAATACTCCAAGCAGGAACAATAATAAGGATGAGAATTTTTACCATAAATTATATGTGACTTTTTTAAATTTTAGTTTATCAAATATGACGAAGTTCAGTGACTCAGTAAACTCAGACCTGTGATTCTTTTCTCTGCAACTCTCTAAAACTTGACAAAGTTCCTTAAATGACTCCATTTTTATTTTAGCCTTAAAGCCTTCTAGATACTAGGAAGCTACAAGAACCTCAGGTACCGGTTTCATACATAGGCCTGACTGTGATATTCAGCCAGAAGCATTCCTGCCTTAGCAATGCCCTCTGTTAGGCAAGCTATACCTCGGACTGTATATAAATACCTTTTAGCAAGACCTCTGTCTGTTCAGAACACGCTGACAAACCTGCTCACATTTAAAGTGGTCACCAAGGGCTGGTGAGGAGGAAAACAGATCCGTCAATTAGCAGGGTCACCTGTTACATGACAAAGCCAAATTTGGTTCCTTCTTCTGCTCCAGAGGGTCTAAAACTTCTCTCACAGCAGTCACCCCAACCGTGTCAATGTGATGCATGAGTCAAGATTCATGTGGGACTGAGAGAAACCAAGGACGGTACACCAGTGCAGCAGGGAGCTCAAGTGTCCTGGAGGGTGTACAGGTTCTGATCCCCACATAAAGGCTTGTTATATGCGCTATAACATGCATTTGTTGTCCAGTGGCTGATTAATGACCAAAACTGTTAGGAATCTCAGAAATGGGGAGCAGAGTTCCTTCCTTGCAGGAGACAGTCCTGTTGCCTGCTCCCTGCGTAAGGCCTGTTCTTGCAGACTATCCCTGGTCCCAGCAGACCGTGAACATTTCCTGAGGCTATTCCCAGTGGGATGTAAGGCTCCCAGCTCCTCTTGCCTGTCCCTGGGTTCCTACAGGCGCCTACCACTGGTCTGCCCACCCCAGCAGGCAGCATCCATTCATACACAGGTGGATTTCCACGTGTGGATCTCCACAGCAAAGAAAGGAGCCGAACCAGTGCCCTCGGGTTTTAAGGAAATTCTAGACACTATTACATACATTGAGACCCAAACACTACTTTCTGCATCTTTAAGTTAGTCTTATTTTTTTGCCTTGAAAAAACAGGATACCAGGACCAGGTCCATTCAAGAATTTCTTCTGGAGCATGTGTAGACAACTCTCTGCAGCCTTGAGCGTAACATCTGGAAGCTCTAATGGAAGTCCTTGTTTATATTGGTATTTTCTTACTGACTAGCTTTAGGCAGTGCTGTTTTGGGGTAGTTTGCTGTTCAATGTGTAGAGGGCTTTGAACTGAGGTCTGACATGTACCATATAGAGAGAGTTTTCATGCCAAATTGTATGCCAGGTATGAAAAAAATTTATTCCAGATACCAACCATCCAGACCTTTTCTGCATTTCAACTACATTGCCATCTTGGGTTTTTTTTTTTTTGGTCAAATGTTAAGAAAGTCAAATCCTTCATTATTTCTCTATTTGCAGACTCTTTTACTTTTTTACAGTAAAAAGTAAAAAATTTCTAAATCACCCTATTATTAAGCAAAAAAGAAAGGAAGGAAAGACATTATCTTGAAAAGATACAAGGGCCTTTATCCTCTTCAACTCACTCATATTATTTGCTTCCAATGAAGGTTTTGACAGCTAAGATAACATGTGGATAAAACAGCAGGTGTGTGTCAGACCTTTCTCCAGATTTCATCCTGGAGAGAAGAACAACTACAATCTAGTTTATTTTAAAACAAAAGATAGGAGGATTGGTAAGAAAAACTAAGTAATGAAGATTTTTTCATTAAATGTAAAGCTACAGTACAAGCTTAGAAACTTACGATGTAAAAACGTAGATTACCTCTACCACCCTAAATATGTCTAAAATCAATGAATTCTAAGAATTAAGTTATCCTGTCAAAATGCTTGCTCTTTACAACTTAAAGTCTTCTAAGTTGTGGCAATGGAGGAAAATGAATTGTGTTATTTATGATGTTCTTCTCCTTCAGTTATGCAGCAAGTCTGGGTTTTAAACATTTTGTGAACATGTTACTATTTAAGAAATAGTTTTCTCTTGTATGTATGTAGTGCAGTGAAAATTTTTAAAACATTTTAGGGTTTTTAGAAGGTTGGTTTTACACTTCAATTTTTTGGTGGGATGAGTTTTAAATTGTTTGGTTTGGAGTATAAAACACAAAATAATAATGAGAATGGCCAAACTGTAGTGTAGCCACTGAAATTTAATGTGAAAGAAAGTGACACGGTAAACCCCAGAAACAAAGCATAGACTGCCATTAGGTCTTCTCTAGATTTAAATTAAAACAACATAATGCAATGAATAGTTGCTTTTGTATAGAAATCAAAATTATTTTGCTTTTAATGAGGGTGGCTCTTTCCTTGCAAGCAGCAGGTTAACTCCACCAGAAGTTCATAAACCTTGCTAAAATAGTTCACTGCAGCTGTCTTAAGAGTGACATGCAGTGGCAGCATAACACAACAGAGGTAACATTTGACAAGGAGATGGCATGTAATTTACCTCCGTCCATATGTTTTTTGAATTATTTACGACCCTTTTCAAGCAGCCATAGACACACAGAGTATTTCTCTGTGGACTTTGCTCCTATTCTCAAGCTTGCCAGGATGATGATTGACTCCTTGGGCATATAGAAGTAAGTTACAAGGTTCTTTACACTACCATTTTTACAAACCTATGCTATTCTTGTGTTGTACAATACTGTTCTCTTAAAACTCTGCTTGGTATGTAAATGTGCATACATACATTCAAGTCTACTACAACGTTTTCTTTTGAGACCTTCACCAGCTAAAAAGCCTTGGAGCCACCACTGCCATGAGTGCAAAAGCTTGAAATAATCTTATTAGATACTCAACTACAGTCAGAAGCATTTGATTTACAATAAGCGCATTAAGAAAGATTTTTCCAAAATCACATATTAGACTTGGATCTACAAACACATGGTTTTGCTTAATCCTCATGTGCTCAAAGAATCATTCAACATAATCACATAACTAAATATCCATAAGATTAGGCTGAGTAGCTGACTCGGAATAAAAAAAACACAAGCTGAATTCTTAAACCTGAGTTGTCTTTGTCATAGCTTGTACAATTATTGCCAATGAAAAGTAGCTTTGAAAAGGTTTGCTAGAATTTCTTTGATTTTTGAACACTGAAAATGGAAGTGAAACATCTCACCTGAAGTAAGAATTTGAAAGTAAAAGATGCTAATTCTTTTTTTATTGTTTATTGATATATTTATCTTGTGGTTTGTTACCAGGTGCCCAACGACTTTATTGATTGTCTAATTCTGAACTTTTTTTTTTTTCAGGAGCAAAACTGGCAATAAGGTCAAGTGGAAAAGATTGATACATCCAGCTGAAAACCTTTTATACAGTATTGAATGTTTTTGCTGAAACAATAGATCTGAGAGACATCTGAGACCAGTTGCTATAGTAATATAGTTTGAGAGAGCCCCGTGTTGATGCTGTGCATATGGGGTAGAAAGGCAGAGAGGAAATGAGCCAGTTTGTTTTTCCATGCACAGCAGGGCCAGCCTGCACAACTGTAACAAATGAGCAAAAAATGTCACAGATTGGTAGCCAGTTGGATGTGGGTGGAGGGGGAGGTGAGTGGAGAAGAAACAGGTCAGATCTGAACCACAAAGTTGGGGAAAGGTGCAAGTAAAGGCTATATTTAATCTAATTATCTTGTCGGCTAACAGGGAAGATACCAGGAAGAAAAGGGCGTTATAAAAATGTGTTTCAGCTCTCTAATTGGACCAACGCCTCTTGCTTGCTCCTCTCACCTCCCAAACCAGCTCTGGCAGCCACCTGACAACACAGTTCAAATCCTTCGCAGCCAAACTTCACAAACTTCAGAGGTTTTTTGCTTGAGACTCAAAGCTGGCAAGCAGGCCAAGTTTTCTTGGT
Organism: Haliaeetus albicilla; assembly: GCF_947461875.1. Taxonomy (NCBI): domain Eukaryota; kingdom Metazoa; phylum Chordata; class Aves; order Accipitriformes; family Accipitridae; genus Haliaeetus; species Haliaeetus albicilla. The sequence goes on along the minus strand of NC_091516.1, from coordinate 27,802,715 downwards.
TAGTGTGAGCGGTTGTCTCCCTTCTCTCCATTTCCCCCACCTGAAAGTATTAATACTTTCAAAGGTATTTGGTGCCCTTACTGGCCAACAAATGGTGCCACTGTCATCTTTCTGACTGTGAAAGAGAATGAAAGAAGTGTGCAGTGGCATTAAGGGTCTCTTACTGGACTGCTGAGAACTTCTGTTTGATGCAGTAGGTCCTTAAGTTTTTTTCGGTCAGAACGCAAACTTCTCACCTTTAACTTCTCCCACGCAAGGGCATTCACACAAGCTGTGACTATGCAGACTCCCGCTTTTGAAAGGCTCCCACTGAGATGAATCTCACGAAAATGGGGCAGGTAGACCCTGAAGAAAAAGTGGTGTCCAAAATAATGATTTATTTTTTTTTTAAGTTAGGCAAAGCTTGAGGTACTAATATCAGTCTTATAAGCTAGGAAGTGATAATGAATTGAGGAAGAAAGGTGCTTACCCAGTACAGAGCTCTTTTATAATTGTGTGACTGATTGCAGAAAGAAAATTACTGGAAAGTGGAGGAGGCAAAGAGAGAAACTAAGACTCTGCACCTTCACGAAGAAACCCCTTGTAGGACTGGGGATCCTGGAGATCCTGGACTCCATAGGGGACTGTAACCTATCTCCAAGAGTGGTCGAGAAACTCAGATAAGCACAATGTTTGTAGGGACATATGTAGTTTTGCCAAATATTTGAGTTTGTTATCAGCTGCTAAGCATGTTTACTGCCTATGTTTCAGTCTAGTCACAGTCTATGCACCTTCATGTGCCTGAAGAATTAACTATAAACCAACAGTATTTGCAAGCTTTGGGCTTACAAAAGCAGTGCTAGATATAGGGAGTTCCTATGGGATCAGAAATGGCCCTATGGCTGTAGTTTATGCTACGATGGATTAAGGCAGAAGCAGTGAAACTAGTGCTGGTTTGCCTTTATATGCTGTGCTGTGAACTTCAGAGAATCAGGAGCAACTTCTCAAAACAGTTAGGTCTTCCCAGGCAGAGGTTGGAGGGTTATTAACCTTGTCAGCCTTTCCAATCTAACCAGCTGATGTCTGAGCCAAAAGGCACTGAAATCCCTCCTGTCCCAGCTGCGGGGACAGCCTAGAGCATGTTTAGCTGGGAGAAGTAGACCGTGGCCATGACAGGCACAGGGGGGAGGATGCGGTGCCAGAAGATCATATGCTGACATCTGGGGCGATCGCAGCAGGGGCTCCTGATTAAAACAGACGGATGAGGATCTGATTTTAGATTTAGCCATCTTGGTCTGTGAGGTGTATCAGAAGTAAACCCCCGGACTGTGAAGAAGGCGACAGTTAGTTATCCTGCTCTGGTTTCCAGCGAAGGCTAGGAGATTGCTGCTGTGGTTTACTCAGCTAGTCAGCTCTGAGCTGCCCGCTGGCCAGGACCATTTACCTCTCTCTTTTCTTCTCCTGTACCACACTTTTTAGCAACACTTGGCTGCCTAAGTGATGTTAGTCTGGACTCTTCTGTCATGGGGCCACATTCGTGCTCACTCGTTAGAAAAGAGGCTGACAAGACGACCAAGCATCTGTGACCTTGCTTTGTCAGTTTGGAGGCATGAGTGTGAAATGTCATAAGAGGCAGCTCTGAAGCAGGCTGCAGTATTCAGGGTGTAAAAGCAGAGAAGATCAAACAAGTAAAACAGCTTCACGGATTATCTCTTATAAAACTTACAAAGCGATTGCTTCTTTTTACCCCTAGTTTGACTTGCTTGTTCCAGTTCCATCACAGTTTAACAGATGTGTCTTGAATGAGCTTCCTGCTACAAACTGCACAGCAAGACAAGTCACTGAGAAGATGGAAATCAATTGTGCAAATCAGTGTTCAGGGCTAAAGCTGCAACAGATAAGTGACATGAGCTGCTTGCACTACTCTCACCTGTGAGTGCAATGTCATTTTAGCAATAGAAATAATTCTAAATGAGAATTATTTTAAGCTAGTTTTACAGGCTGTTACTTAGTTCAGTGCTACTAAGCTCAATCTGTTTTCATCAGATAATGTCAGTGATAAGTTCAGGAACACAAAGAACATGAAGAATTAATTGCCAACACTTCCCAGAGTCAGTTTTGTAAGGTTACCAAGTGATAATGAAATGCAGGTAAATGCACCTTTTTATGTAAAATTATGGACAGTCACTTCTTTGGCAAAGAAACATTCAAGAGAGGATCAGGTACAGATCGCACTTATTCAGGCTACAGAGGAGCAGATCCAGAGCCTGATGCAGGCTACCTTTAGTGAAGATGTTGAGTAAATGAGTCTAGCTGCATTTGGTGTCTCACAGACACCAGGCTGATTATAAAACTTATTTTTATTTCTGCACACTCAAGTAACTTTGGAATGAGTGAAAGAAAAGATAACTTTCTAGAGGAAGTTGTGAGCTTGATACATATAAAATAGACAAAAAATGAGTGGATTTATCTAAACAAATTTTTTTGACTGTTTAAGGTTGCTCTGGTACTGTGGAATCATGGAATCACAGAACAGTCCAGGTTGGAAGGGACTTTGAAAGATCATCTGATCCAACCTTTTGTGGGAAAGGGAGCCTAGATGAGATCACTGAGCACTCCGTCCAATTGCATCTTGAAAACCTCCAGTGATAGGGACTCTACCATGTCCCTGGGGAGTTTGTCCCAGTGATTGATTGTTCTCACTGTGAAAAATGTCTTTCTTATGTAGAGATGAAACTTCTCCCAGTGCCACTAGTACCAGTTGCCTCTTGCCTTCTCCATGTGGCTCTTTGTGAACAGAGAGCCTCCATCCTCTTTGTATTCACCCTTTAAGTACTGGAATACTGTGATATGGTCCCCCAAGCCTTCTCTTCTCCAGGGAGAAGAGAACTAACTCCTTCAACCTTCCCTCAAAGGGCAGGTTCTCCAGTGCTCTGATCATCTTCATAGGTCTCCTTTGACCTTCTCCAGTCTTTCTTGAATAGTGGGGACCAGCACTGGACCCAGTACTCCAGATGCAGCCTGACAATTGCTGAGTAGAGCAGGGTGATCACGTCTCTGTCTTTGCTAGTAATGCCCCTGAGGATGCAGCCCAGGATTTGATTTGCCTTGCCTGCTGCAGCGGCACACTGCTAACTCCTGTCAGCCAGCTTCAAGGCACAAATAGGGCAAGATTGGAAGCTAGTACTGACTGTAGAATAACCCATATATCCCAGTGGCTCTGGTTAGATACAAAAACAAATAATCACACTTCTACTTACATAATGTGTGCACATTAGTGATCAGTTATAATACAGGAGAAGATAGTTTAGCATTCCAAATCCCACCAGTAAGTAGTTCATCTAACTCCATATTTTGACTCGCCAGGGAAAAAAGAGGCATCAGAATAGAAGGGCCAGTGAAATTTATTTGTCCTTGAAAGGAAGTTCTTTCTAGCAGAAAGACATTTTTTCTCCCTCCCTCAACTGAATAAAAATGTATGCTACTAAGTATTATATGCAGGCAGGAAATTATCTTCCTGTCTGTTGTGAACTTCCAAGCCTTTCAAAAGAGTCTATTCCAAATTCAGGCAAGACTTTGGTTTCTGGTTGTTAATGGAATGGCTAAACTATTGCCCTTAATGTTTTGTATAGATTTCAGCTTGTTTTATATAATTAGTTGATATTTTCAAGATGAAAAATTCTCTTAGTTCTTGCCAGTCGGGTTATGCTGGTTTCAGAACTCTTTTTCCAAGGATTCTTTCAAAGCCAAGGAATTTCTTTAAGCCAACTTATTCAGAAATATTTTAGCTTTGCTATTTCCCCACAAACTGTTGATAAACTTTCATACATCTCCAAATCACAGCCCAAAGAACACAAACTGTGAATTTTATTTGTAAGCATTCCAAGGATATAAGGGTATGAAATAAACATTGAAAATCAGATCAAGAAAACCTTTGAATATTTCACAGCATTATTGATTCACTAGGACTATGTAGGACATCTGGATTGTTGTCACATTTTTAAGAGGTATCAGTACTGCCAACTGATCCAATTTCTCTTTCTGTAGATAAGGAAATATGTAGTGCAAGGAGATCTGTAATAACAATAAAATTATTTTGTTGACAGCTGTTCCTGTGGCACTTTGCCTCTTTTAAATTATTTTATTGGTTTAATTGTTTGGCTTAGCTGAAAGAAAAAAAATTGTCTTCCCTCAGGTTTCTCTGCTTGCCTGAAAGAACATAGCATCTTAAGCAGTTCCCTGCTCCTCTTCCTTCTTTATTTACACAAAATAAAAACAGAAACAGTTTTATGATGTTGGAAGGATACATGGCCCCTGTGACTCACTCGTTGGCCAGGTTTCCTTTTGTTCAACTTAGTCTGGGGTTTGCATCTTTGAATATGAACTGGAGATCTTCTGATGGTAGTGAAGCTTAATTTGATATCATACCTCTTGTCTCTAAAGCACTTTGCAGTCTGTCTGTCTCATTTCATGTGCCCACACAAACACACAGAGCATCAGCCATCTCTAGTGGGAGGGTGACAGCCACACAAGCCAACTGGTAGCCAGCCAATGCACTGCATGGCAGTGGGAAAATGGAATATTGGCCAAGGATGCCACATCAAACCCTCCTCTCCAGAGTGTGCCATGGGATTTTCAATATCCACAAAGAGCAGATGTCTTTAATTTCTGATCGTTAAAGAAGAGGACCATGCCAAGGACGTGGGTTAGTGGAAGGAGGGGCAATGCCAGCTTGTCAATGGTCTGGACTAGCAGTCTTCCAAAAGACAGACAAGGCAAATAATTGGAGCATAAAAGGGTTCACTTTTGTCCTTGATGAACAAGCTAAGAGGACCAAAGATATGAGGAAGCCATCACCATAATGTGCAATGGGAGACAGGCAGTTTTGCAGCCTATCTCAGGGTGCTCAAGCAGCAGGCTCCATAAGCCCCAGAATTCAAAAGTTACCTCAAAAAACTAACTTTGACACAGCCACAGAAGGGACAGATACATGCAACCAGCGCTAATGTGCCTCAGGATTGGATTTCATGCTTCTGCACGACTGACATTAAGCAGCTGGCCTATACTGTACACTAGCATGCTGTGAGTGTTCCCAGCAGAGGGTCCGATCCTCCATGGTAACACTCTTCAGGGAGCTCTGGAAATGCTTTAATTATTAAAATGAATAATTCCTACCAACACATTTAATTGGAAAATATTACATGTTTAAATGTGCACTAATGGAAGAGCTCTGAAAATCTAACAATGTAATAGAGTATGCTGTTTGAAGTGAATTTTAGCAATATATTTTCAGCCAATAACACCATGCATTATTTATCCTATCTCTTTTTAATCCCATCTGATAGTTCATATGAAGAAGGAATCACTGGAACCTCAGAGATAAAATGCAAATCTGTGAATTGCCCCCTACGAGCTTAACCTGCCACCACTACCTCATCCGCCTTCCTTGCTTCCTGCCCCCTAGTTTCCAAGGAAATAGCTCAATGAATTTATTGCTGCAGTATAAACTAACCCCCCTGTTTCTTCCTCAGCACTGGGAGGACCATGCAGACTGATGAATTACAAGAATGCCTGTTACCTGGATTTCTTACCACAGCCTGACAGAGACTGGGCACATCCAAAGGCAAGAGAAGGCCAATGTGAGTGCAGACTAGCGGGAGTCAGAGGGGAGAGGACAGAAAATAAAGTTTCAGGACGTAAACATCACCCAGCCACTGGAAGCAAGGGCAGGTGTGAACAGGGATAACCAAAGGGGTCAGAAAATGTTACCCATGAAGAAGCAGAGGTGCTAAACACATGATAAAGACGTGCAGCAGCAGCACAGAAGGTTCCTACCAGAAGCTGCTGAGCCCTTTTCAGATTAAGTGGCAAATATACAGTTTCACAGTTGGAGATGTCTAAACTGGTGAAATTGCATACTATCTTGGGGAGGGGCATTCAGAGAAGGATTTGTGCCTCCAGATTAAGTTCTGCGAAGCCCAGAGTCCATACTGAGCATTTTCAAAGGGAAGGACTCACTGGATGTATTACAGCCTTGTAAAGTGATTGTACTGACAGACTTTGTCTTCTCTAATCTAAAAAGATTATGCTAATAGCAGTCTTCATATTTCTTTGCATATTTTTTTCCTCCCTAGAGGGAAAATGTGTTACCTTCTGGATATATGGATGGTGGAAAAATCAAGAAGCCACTTTCATCTGAAAGTTACACTCTCTCCCTCAAAGTCTGGTAGGAACATAAAGATCTGCAGGAAAGGAGCATTCAGGAGTTTTTGTAAGAAACAAGGTCAACAGAAGAGGAAAAGTCAGAGTATATTTTGAAAAAAAATATTTTTGCATTGAAAATGACATCTATTATTTTAACTGAAGCTGAGCAGGACCCATAAGTAATAGTGTAAACCCACTTTGTTCCGACTGGTTTCTGAAATAATCCTTTTCAGGCTCTTTCTCCTCATCTCAAACTGGACTTGTAGTTTGCCACATTTTTCTGCTCATGGTGACACTAAAACAAAATTGTGAAGATTTTCTTATTTACTGCAAATAAAACACTTGCCAGGTCTGCATCTTTTCTGTCTTTTTTTTTTTCTTCCTCTCTATGCATATTCATTAACTGCAGGAGTGCCTTGAGAGTAACAAGTTTTCCCGTGTAGCTGCTGAAGATTTCACACTCCTGGATTCTAAAAAGAGAGGTTTTGTAGCTATCTTCTCTGCCCAAAATATCAAACACAGCATAGCATAACAACCTTGGGAGGGGAGCTGGCAACCCTTTATGTACCACTGACATGTTGGGCCTGTTTGGGATTACAGTATTCATCAGTATCACAATATTGGCAGTAATTACTGAACAGCACCACTGCAGTGCACAGATGAAATGCAAGCATACCCAAAACTCTGGGATTAGCACAAGCCCACCTGTTTCCTTGGATTTGATTCTGCTGTAATACTGTATCTTGTCTGCAGTTTGGCTATTCTTATTAACAGTTCCCGTTTGATAGTGTATTTTCTGCCTAACTTCTTTGTTTAACATTTAACATGCTGTGTTTCCTTCAGTAAACTGCTAGCACTTTGGAATCTCCTGTGACCATTTCTGCTCAGTTGGACATCAAAAGTCAGCTCCCCGTAAGGAGTCTCTGATATTTACGCAAAGCTGTATTTAACACTTCCAACCCATAGGTGTGATTTGCAGCTCTGCTTAATTTATGAATTATAACCAATCACATCAACTCTCAACACATTTGAAAATAAAAACAAAAACAAAACAGAAAAAAAGGGCAAAGATCTTTTCCAGCTAAGAAATTTAAAAAATGGCTCCTGTATGAAAAGAGCCAAGTGTCTGCAGCCACTTCAGTGTTTGCAGACTGCTGGGCTGTAGTAGAGCAGGAGCTGGAAACACGGTTATAGTGACAAGGTTATAGTCACAAGGAGAATTTCTGCAGGACCCTTATGCTTGCTGGAAGATGCCATGTGGGTAAAGAGAGGCAAGTGAAAGCTGTTGCACCCTGTTTGTCCACATTACGGTTTCTTGCCCCCATGGCGAACTGTCTTGATGATTCTGGAATGCCAGTTTTTCCTTCAGGCCTCCAGAGATAAAAAAAGACAAGGGCTTTTGGCTTTGCCTGTTACTCTTGGGAAGTTTTAATATATAAATTTCACTTTCTCCACCATACAGCCAAGTTCTGAAGTTCATCAGAGGTAGTGCGTGACTGAAAGTCATACACTGCAACCCTGTTATGATTGAATTAGGTCAAAACTACTTTCTCTGGCAAGCCTAAAATTCAGCAGTACTTTCCACATGGCAGACACTGTTCTAGGAACACTCATAAATGTTAAAAAAGACACATAAGATTAACCTAATGCAGGTAAAAGTCATCTGATGCTGTATAAAGTATGATTGCATACAGAAAGATGTTTTTATGAGTTAAATGTTACAGGGATAGTTGGCAATTTCAACTACTAGTACAAATAACAAAGAAAAATTTTAATGTTATAGGTTAAACAGAATAAATACCTTTCATTTAAGATAGCTTTAAGATGTGACGTAGGCTCCTCTATGGAGCCAAAAAGCTGAAACACAAACAGTTTCTGTCCAGAAACATCTACTTTCATATCAAATCTCTGTTTCTAACAGACACACCTAGCTGAGACTTTGCAAATGGCATGTAGCTCATATCTACGATGAAAAAAAAAAAAGCAAAATCCCTGTCACAGGAGAGCACAAGATTTAAATTACCCATCAGCAAAGCAGAAATTAATTTAGATGTGATGAATATCCTCTTCTCTTCTTTTATCTTTGCTGTTCTAAAAGCAGATAAGTCTTGAAGGCAAGGCCTGGCCAGCCTCTGAGCCAAAAGATGCTATCTTTTGACATCTAAAGCTTGACAAAAAAGGTAACTATAAAATAATCAAGCTGAAATTAATTTTAGTTCCAAAGTTAAAAATACTACATTTTTTCCAGCTTCTGGTAACTGCTCACGGTAACTACACAGAGAAAAATGGGGTTGAGTGTTCAGATGAGGTAGCATATTTGCACATTGAAGATATGGCAAAAACTGAAACTTCCCTAGTTTAAAAGAAAGGAAAGTGCCAGCTGGACAGGCTTTTATGGAGAAAAGGCTGAGCAGAGAAGTGAGACTTAGAATTGCAACTAAGTTTTGGAGAGGTTCAAAATTAAACAGGAGATATCCTCACATTTAATCTTGAATGAATACAAGCAATGATTTTGTTGGGGGTTTTTTTGTTTGGTTGGTTGGGTTTTTTACAGTAACACAATTTTATAAAAGGTATAACCCACCAGTCTTTCTGGGGTTGCAAAGGTGTTGGTGATGTTGTTGACAGAAAAGTGAGAAGGATTTGGGGTTTTTTTTTACACTTAGATTGCATCCCAGCTTGACAATTTAATATCTCAAGTTCAAAGAAAATCATATCAATATTCACATATGCCTTTCCCCATCCCTGTGTCTTTGGCTTGAGGTTGTCAAGCCACTTCAGCATGCCATCTCACAATCTCTGCCTAGTGTTCATTCTTCACCAGGAGGGAGATAGCTCTCTATTCTACACTGAACACTTTGAGATGACACAGAAAATGCATAACAGATGTACTGAAAGATCAAGGCTTTATTATGGTTTTAAAAACCAGCACTGCATTATTGACATTTGGTTGTTTTACCTGCCCTGCTGGCTGACAGCTGGGGAATGCTGATAATTTTGGACCATCTTTAAGCTTTGCCAATTTCCTTAGCTATCTAAACAACAAAACCTTTGTATTGTTCTAGCCTGCAAGTTCTCCTTATTAAAAAAATACAGAAGTATGGCAAAGAAAAATGCATTTTTGAGTCTTTTTTCTGACCTCCATGGAAGAAACTGATAGATCGATTAAATGCAGAGTGCTTCTTCCGCACATGGCCTTAAACTGCCTTTCCCTCAACACGTGCTTGCACCTGTGTTAATTTCAGTGAAAACTTCAGGCTACCACCCTGTCCCTTCCTTTCTTTAAGGTTAGTAAAAATATTCCAGCTGAGATTTACTTTAAAGGTGTGTCCCTTTTCATAAAAAGTTGCAGCAATCTTAGGCAAACAGAAGAACAGCAGGCAGGAGGAATTCTTTAGCTAGCCAATGTTCCATATTTTATTTTCCAACAGAGAATCTTAACAATCACCCATCGTGTTGGAAAGCCACATGATGATAATATAAATTTACTGATGCAAGTCAAAGAGCTACAAACCTTTCTAAATCAACATAAACATATCCCCAAATCCGTGTGTAGACCAGCCGATATGCATTCCCTCTGTTTTCCTAGGAGCCTTGCCCAAGGCTGGTTGCGCTCAGAGCCACGGGTGAGTGTGAAAGATCAGAGAAGAGCTGGGGTTCACTGCTGCAAGGCACCAACCACCCTCTGCAGCCAGAGGGCCTGGCTTCTTTCATAGCTAATGTCAGCTGAACTGTTTCTCCAACCATCATTCGTACTGCCATATGGGAAGGCAATGCCATCTGTGCACATTGTGTGACCTACACGGCTTATGGTAGACATTTCAGAAACTGCTAGTCCTGTCCTCAGAACAGTATTCTGGTCTATGAGTTTCGATTATTGCAGAAGAACTTGTCTGGAGACATGGGACAGCGTGTGCTGCTGAAGAGCAGCCCAGGGTCTGGGATTCAGAAGTCCCATCTTCAGTCTGCAACAAACGTAAGTTTGTGTTTTATGGAGAAAATCATTACAGACTTACTTCTTTGCTTCCAGTTCTCCATCAGTTAAGTGAAGGGGAATAATAATTACACATGTAGAAAGGGTGGATAAAGAGTTAGTTATTTGGGTACAGAACTGTAAATAAGATATGTAATTTTTAAGTCCTAAAGATTGTTATGTTTGGTACATTTGTAAACATGCAGAACAGAGTACCCATATTGTAGAAACTAAACCAACATACTTCGACTGCATTTCATGTACTTAAGTATTAAAGGGCACTTATTGCACAACCTGTTCCCCATAGAAATAAGAGAGCTGAACCAATTATTTATATAACATGCATAGCAATCACTTGCACTCTGTATCCCAACATCGTATAAAAACTCTCCTTCCCTATCACCAAGGGTTGTCTGAACAATAGTTGATTTTGATATTATCAGAGTAAGCAAACATAATAATCAAAGTAATAAATTAGGTAATAAAAATGGTCAACCTGGTAGTCTTGTGGATGATTCACCACACAAAACACTTTCAAAAAGAGACTGAAAATGGTTGGTGTCTTGAGCTGTTTGGCAGGTGAGAAAAAATGGGTGCTTCACTTTGTACTGGGAATTTTACCTTGTATAAAGGGAACTAGGGAATAATAATTTTTAAAATAATTTTTTAAAAATATGGAATTGCTTAAGGCAGTTCTGAATTTCACTTAAGCTAATATTTTTCTTAAAAACAGGACTTCCTTAAGTTGTCAGTGCTTTCAACTGGAGAAGAGATGCACAAGACCTAACTACACTAAGGACTCTACTACTGATGCATTTTGTGACTACAGGAATTATTTTTGTTCCCAGCAGTAGCATGGGAGTAGTGTTTCTTTGTAAAGTAATTTTAAATTCTTCAAACAAAATGTGCATATTAAAAGATTAAAAACATAATAGCTAGCGTTGGCCAAGAAAACCTACCTGGGGTGCTCTGTCCTTTTACCCTGGAAAGGTAACTTCTGCTGTCACTTCTGAACAGAGCCAGACCTTTGTATGGCTCACATATTTCATTTTGCCAACTATGTAACTGGCAGAAAATACAATCCCTTAGATAGGCAACATGAGTCACTTACAACCTTTCACTTTTTTCCATTCTTTTAAAATCAGAAATTCATTTGCAAAGCACTTCTCATCTTGTTTTGATAACACATTTAAAATTTATCCTTCAACCAGAGACGAGTCTGGACCAAGATTTAAGGAGCCAGCTAGATGGCATGTTATTTTTCAATGGCGCTCACATACAGGCTCTTGCATCCAGACCTACAGAAAGATATCACAGCATTTTCAAACTCTACAGGTTGCTGTTCAGTGGCAGAAGGAGGATACAATACATGGCTGAGACAAGCAGAGCAGCTGTCCTAATCCACCACCAGTGTGCAGGATGGTGAAAGCTTCCAGAGGGGCTGGCATTAGGGGGGGCATCGCTCAAGAAATCCCAGAACGCAGATGTCTTATTGCTCACCTGTTCTTAGGGCAATGTTTCTCAATCTTAGAAATGAGAGGACACTTATAGCCAAAATATTAATGCAGTTTTTTCATTTAAGCTTCAAATTAATATTTGAAGATAGAAGGAACGACCTAGTTGATAATAGATTCATTAACAAATTAAGCTGCTACTCAGTCTGTCTAAGCAAGCATTTAACAAGAAGGGAATGAGTCCTTCATAACTACTTAATAACATCTCGAACATAATTCTGTACACTAATTATGGGTACCTACCTGTTTCTGTACTGTGTCAATCAGTTTTATATGTTTTTAAGAACCTTCCATCCCACTGCAGAAATATTTTATGGCTATAGAGGACTTGAAAAAGACAGTTTGTGACTGAGCAGAAGGTATCCAATTTACTCTGCATATATGCTAATAAAGGTTATGAAGATCACTGTCATTTATTTAACAGCATGTCAGAATCTGTGGCCTCTGAGAGTTCCATGCTGTATTTCTCTCATGTTTGTACCCTCTAGTAGTGAAAATCTGAGAATAAACTAGCACAATGAGAGATCAGCTGTTTCATGACCATGTTGTGCATAGAAATATTTACACCATTTCTTCTACATTTGTGGGTTCTTCTGATTAAATGATTAAAGAGGAGTGAGGTCTAATTACAGTTTGGAAGCAGTTCAGCCTTCTCCAGAGTCTAGTCACAGGCTAGAGGATGTTTCTGGCACTGTAGCTAATACAAAATAAAGCCACAAAAGAGAAAACTAAATGATGCTGATGAAAACACAGGTGTTTTGCATCAAAAATCAGCTGACAGAAGAGGACAAACAGTTGGAGCTGCAATAAGGATCTGCCACAGAATATTCTGTGTAAAAATACTGTAAATCCAGAAATGTTTTAATGCATAGACAAGTATATCAGACATTTCTCTTAGGATGTTTCTATTTTATACTAAATTTATTTTCAAACTGCCACTTTTTTTTTTTCCACAGCAGTCATAGATCCTTTCTCCTGCCACCCACAAAATTACTTAAGATGGCTACTGTAACATCAAAGCAGAGCTAAAAAGTTGAAGTAAGAAAACTCACTAAGCATGCCAGGTGGAAAGGCCAGACAAGGAAGCCAGACCAAACCTCTGGAGCCATGCAGAAAGCAAACCATCATTAGAGGGTGCAAGCAAAGTGATGGGAGGGAGGTGATGCAGTGTGAAGAGGTGCAGACTGCGCTGCAGGACCTCCCATCCCCTCCAGAGGAGATACGCCGAGGGCCTGGGGCCATGGTCCCAGGCAGGTGCAGGAACAGGGTCCAGCTCAGCAGGGATGAGACACGGACTGGGACGAAGGGTTAGGGGGACCATGGAGGGCTGCTGCCATAGACAGGAGAAGGACTGCAGGAGCTGGACCAAACAGAGCAATGGGAAAATAAGGAATCAGGTGGGGACAGAGATATGAGCAGCTAGGAAAGCCCCCATGAAGGCGCTGAGTAGGCAAGGCTACCTGCTTCAGACCTAAAATGAGTTAACTCATACCTTGAGACAAAGGGAAAGCACCATCTTTAACATTAAAGGTAAAATTAAACTACATTAAATTAAAAATAAATTAAATGAAAGTAAAAAATAAAATAAAATAAAATAAAATAAAGCCAGAAAAGAACATTCTATTTAAAATCCTCATAGCCTAGACAGAATTTACCAGGTAGCAAAACACAGGGGACACTGTTTCTTAAAGAAATACAAATGAAATGACATGCTTTCCTATTCAAAGAGTACCTCTGGCGGAAGAGAACTTTCACTCTCCAAGTAACCGAAGCTTTCCTGAAAGACAGCAAACACCTTTTTGTTCTCCACAAGCTTTGCCTCACTCACAAATCTAGACTACTGTGGCTGTACCATTTCCACTATTTACTTTCTTACAGTTGATATCTTCAGGAAACCAAAACTTTTTTGTGCATATGATGCAACTGTGATTATCAGCATATTACAGTAAAACAAAAACAAGACAGTGGATGCTAATGGTGAAATAGTGCATGCAGCTTTCCAGATGGTGTTAAATTTCTTTCAAAGAGAGAGAAAAATAAACCAAAGCAAATAAAGAAAGTTTATCCATAGAGGACTTAGACTGCTAGTATAACTCTGATTTCATATTTATACTTCAACCTTATACCACATAGCCAAGGCTTGGGTCCACATAAGAGTTAATAATACCTACAAATCTCATCTGATCACTTCATTCAGTGAAATGTTCTAAAAGTCACATGCAAGGTAGCAATTCTTGCTATTTACAAACTATTAGAAAAAATAATTTGCAAAACTTTGACTTATACTTCCATCCTTGAATACATGGTCCTACTGTTTTTGCTGAGGTAAAGTTTTAAGTCTAGTATAAGATTAGGCCAAATGGAGACTCTCATGCATATGCTACTCTGCTGTCTTCACGCAAGACCTCAAATTATATTATCGGCTTCTAAAATAGGTATAAGACTGAGCCAGAAGACTGTGTTGAGCTGTATAGTTTAAGTATTCTGCAATATAGACATGTTCAGATTATCTAGAATGATAGTTCAATAATTTCAGCACAAGATGCCAAGTTTTCAAAGGGTTTCCATAGCTGCACCTGCAATACTTTTAAGGCATATGTTTGTACTTGAGGGAAGAAGACTGAACAGTCAGACATATATGTGTGAGTGTGTGCCCTGTGTGTCTGTGTGTGTGTGTATTTTTTCATTTATATAAAACCAGGCTGTTATACTCCAACCAATAAAAATTAAGATGAGCCTTCCAAAATTCAAACCAGAATTATCATTTTTATTATTGAATAGCAAAAAGTTTCACTAGTACAAATAAAAGCACTGTGTGTTTTGCATCCTGGGAGATATCTAAGTGTTATTGAGATTAATTGCTCCAGTACAGGCCAAGCACATACTGGGCAGCATTAGCAGGAATGCAGGCATCAGGTTGAGGGAAGGGAGCCTGGGGCTCCCCGGCGTCAGGGAGATGTCCATAAATGAGCAGTGGAGGTCACTGATGTGGTTACAGGGCAGGAGCACCTGGCATACAAGGAGGGGTGGAGGGAAGAGTGTTGGTTCAGCGTGGTAAAAAGAAGAGGAAACAGGGTTGATATAATTACAGGATAGAAGTTGGAAGGCTGGAGTGACCCCAGGACATCTCTAGTCCAAATCTCTGCTCAGTCAGGGCTGGCTTGAGCAGCTTGCTCAAGGCTTATCACATCTGTAATAGCTTCAAGGGTGGAGATACCATGAACTGTCCACACAACTTGACCCCAGACCACCCTTGCAGAAAAGATTTTTCCTTATATCTAAAGGGAATTTCTCCAACTGGGCCATTAAGTGGTTGTAGACAGCACTAAGACGTTTCTTTACCCTTCTCTTCTTAAAGCCAAGAAGACTTCAGTGAGACTTAATAGCATATACAAAGACTGGAGGTCCCTTTTACCCTAAACTTGTCTGCCTTTCTATCATGTCTACATATCTTGGAGTAAGCAAAAAAGCCCTAAAGTCAGGCATGAACTTCAACTGTGAAAACAGTGAAACTTCTGTATCAGTTGGCAAATGTGGTAGGTGCTGCATCACAACTACATGTGCAAATTTTTCCAGTGGGCCCACGTGAGCATGACCTTCATCAATCAAAACATTTCACTTTTGCACAGGTCTTCACAAACCGACAGTCATGAAAGAACCATATCTTCACCAGTATTTTTGCATTTGACATCAAATGTTTTTCTTACAAGACTCTGGCATGCACCATTACAGAACATCCTGAAGTTCATTAGTTTGTGTTTTCTTAAGGCTGATTTATGAATGTGTGATATGCCAACTCACAGGAAAACGATTATGCCAAAACAGGCTTCACACTGGAGCAAAAGGCTTACAGGGAGCACAGTTTTGTTGCTTGCATGTAGTCAGTGAGGAGAGGGAAGAGTAGATAATGATCAGAGAAAAATATATTGGAATCTTAGTGGAAGGCATAAAGGAAAATCTCTATTTTTCAGTCAGGCCGTTAATGGAATGTTGAATAATCTCTTTGCTCCTTCATCACTGAAGCACTCTGAGAGGTAGACAGGAACAGGAAGGAGTGGATAAGATAGCTGTACCTGTGGTCCCTGATAGGACAGAGAGCAGAAGCTTTAACACAAGGCTATCCTGTTAAATCTATCTATTGGTGGCAGCAGCCCAGCATGTCATTTAGGCAATGAGTTTGAATATGACAGCTTTCTGATACATGTGGCTTATTTTGTTTCAAAACCCTTTATTTCTCTTCCAGGCTCAGGACATATAAACTCTTACAAAGTTTAAGTAAGGCCTCTCACAAAAATGCTCTTCACAATTCACAGCAGTGGGAGAAAGTTGTTGTACAAAATGTGTTGGGACAGATTCCCAGGCACAAAGATGTGTGGATGGGGTCTGTAGCTGGTGACATTTATCAACTCTAATAGTCAAAAGTTACTTACAGAGAAAAATTACACAATTTGCAAAGTAGGGGGGGGGGGGAGAAGAAAGTGATGGGGTGTCCTCAGAGGAACATCCTCCCAGGTGTAGGTGTCCTTTTTCATGCAGCAGATGATATACCTCAGAACACTTTCCCTTATTAACACTACAGGTTTTCATCAGGACCTGCTTGAAGTCCCTGCTGGCTGTTGGTGCTTATGCTGCTGTTACTGCTGGCAGGAGCATGCTCTGGTGTGGGCTGGTACTTCATGCCTGGCTGGCTGCTGAGCTTTGTGCAGGCGCATTACTGTGTCTCCAAGTGAAAACCAGAGCTGCAGCTGCAGGGTAGGAAAAGGGGGGAATGAATCTTATGCCATCGGCAACCCCTTCCCACGAGAACCTGCCGTAACAACCGCAGGGGAGTGGGCAAGTGCGAGGCCGACAGTGTATCAACAGCAGCGTGGGAACACTGTGGGAAAAATACTGCACCAGCGGCTCTGGGAAACAATGTCCCCGCAGCCTGGGTGAAAGGGTACGGATCTGCGAGCAGAAAGCGGCTGTGGGGTTGCAGACAAGAAAGCCCCAGGTGCGGAGCAGCAAAGCAGCACCAGTGTCAGAGGGAAAAGGCGGCATTTATGGGGCCACCGCCATTAAAACCCACAGGGCTGTCTGCCTCTGGCATCCATGGAAATCAATGAGGAACAAAGGGTGCTCAGCTGATAAACTGCTTCTGGCTTGAGCCTCATCTCCCTTTTCTTATTCAAGTATCAAAGCAGGGGCTTCCATCAGTTCTGCGGCTGAATAGGTTAGATTAGCTGATTAGCAGAATGCTAGTCCAGGAGGGCTACTGATGCTGCTCCTTCGCAATACTTATCTATTGCAAATACCTGCACAATTTCTATCCAGCACTTTTGCCTGTAGGTCAGCTTTTAGGGATAGAACGCACTCTTCTGTACAAGTCTCTTTTGTGTCTAGGTCACTTTTGCAAAACAAGGAGAAAGGAACAACAACAAAAATAAAAGATAAATACTACAGAGACAAGAATCAAAACAAAGAAGGAAAAAAGGAAAAATTATTTGCTCCGTAAATTCCCCAGAACTAAATCATGATAAGAAAAATCCAATTACTTAGGAAGTCCAACATAAACAGGGGAAGTTGAATTGTAACATGCATGGTTAACTTGAATAGCTTGAAGGTATTTGATGAAAAAATAAATCTTGCTTCAAAACATTTTTTCCCCAAAATCTCCATTTGAGATTCATTTACTTGACACAGAGCTATGTGACAGAAAAGTTTATTTTCAGGAAAGGAATTTTCCTCGTCAATATGATATGTGATAAATAAGGATTGAGCTAAACAGATAAAAGCTTTCTGCACCAACAAGGGGAAGAAATCAGAGTTTGGATACAAAAGCTTTCATGTAATTATCTCCCATGTAAGGGAGATTAATTTCATGAATTTGATGATACTTCAACTTGAGCAAATGAGGGCCCAAAAGAGCAGCTGTACTGCATGCTGCATGTGAGCACTGAGAGCCAAAGTTACCGCCAGGGTCTCGCAAGTATTTGTATCGTTAAAGATCTATCCATTTACACCCATTTTTACTCTGTCTTGTGGACAGTATCTCAGTATCTGAACAGTATCTCTTGCCTGCAAAAAATAACATGTTTAAAAATATTTGTATTGTAACAGCTACATCTCTAAGAGTTCTCACCTGGTAAAAGCAACCATCAAAACTCTTGCTGCAATATAAAACCAGCAATTGCAAAGCAAGAACACCTAATTGAGAAATAGAGTTGTTACAAAGCAGCACATGCCAAAATGGATGCCTTTCCCACAGAAAGGCTTTTTCAAAATGCCATCACTTCATCAGATCCTGGTAGTACTAAACAGTGTCACTGGAACGGTCTCCCCAGGGAAGTGGTCATGGCACCAAGCCTGTCAGTGTTCAAGGAGCATCTGGACAACAGTCTTAGTCATACGGTTTAGTTTTAGGTAGTCCTGTGAGGAGCAGGGAGTTGGGCTTGATCCTTATGGTCCTTTCCCACTTGAGATGTTCTGTGATTCTATGTGAATATGTCTGGAGACCTTCATGCCATCAGCATTGCAGCGTAACAAAGCTAGGTCTTGAGGTAAACATAGTCTGCTGCTCTTGGCTCTAAACTGTGTTTGAGAGCGTTTATAATACAGTGTTGCCTGCTGGGTTAAACATATGCTTAGAGTGTAAACTAGTGGGTTTGAAGGACATACTTTTGTAAGCAGCTGCTGTTGGGCTGACTCAAGAGTTTACTCTCCTTACCATGCCACTCTTCAGGTCAAAGTTTCCAACCCTCAGCACAGAGAAGACACTTCTCTTTAACCAGTGCTCCTATTCAACAAATTTGCATAAAGCCGTGATTGCCTTGTACCCTGCTTAGACTACGAGAAGCAAACCTCTGCTCAGAGAATTAAGTCACATTAAATCACAACATCCAGGGCCTGGAAACATTTGCTAGCATCTCAGCATTCAGAAAACAGGTATGCAATTTTCAGCTAGCTCTCTTTATATTACAACATGAAATGTATGTGTTGTCATCCAGAGAGTTTCTAATAGCCAGACTCTGTGTGTGTACACAGCAGTGGATGTTACAAAAATCTGTTACGAGAAATACTGCTGAGTGAGCTAATCAAAAATCTGCAGAACTGTATTAGAAATTGGAAGAAGGGGGAGACCAGAAAGAAATCAGCAAGAATTGCTGGATTTGTGCACAAATTGTAATGAGATACCACAGCCAATGTTAAGTGTGAGGGGAATCACTTTCACCGCTATCAGACCTAAATTAGGCAAAAGTAATTACAAAATAAATAATCACAATCTAATAACATCCTTGCATTACTTTTAAATCAAAACCTAGCCATGATCACAGAGTCTGCAATATTTATAAAGGGAAGAACATTAAGCCCTGAAGGAGCCATTTAAACTTTTTGCAAGGAAAGAATCAAATAGGATTGATGGTTTAAATTAATTAGTATATTCAGAGTCATCAGCTAAATTCGTGTAACTGATATGGACACTGGGAGAGATGCTGCCTTTGCAGGAGGAGTATGTAAGGAAATGAAGAGAGGTGGCAGAGGAGCTGATGAAGAACAAATGATGAACCAGACCATCTTTCCCTTTCCTGACATCCTCACTGTAGTCTTCTCACCCTCTCTTCTGCCCCATGGGAGCTCACCGCTCCTTTGTTGGCCAATGGCCACAGCAGAAGTGTGCAACAAGCGTGCAGCTGAGGGGAGGTCTTGTGGGTATCTGGTCGGACATGGGGTGCTCCTGCCTCAGGGGCACCTGGACCCCCTGCTCTGGCCCTGGGAGAGCCAGCTCCACTGCCAGCTCCAGTTGCCCATGGCCACTGTGAGCAATGCTGTGCTTCCCCCAGCTCCTGCTTGTGGCCTCCTGACCACTCCTGCAGCCGGTGGGGCCACCCAACCTCGTTGGGTGTCTCCCATGTCTCCAGCACCTGCTGTGCACCACAGCTGCTCATCTTCACTCTTGTTCCCCTCTCAGACCGCTTCTTCCTCTCAGTCACACCTCCGTGAAATGCCATTACACCAAAATCATTTTTTTCTGCAACTGCTGAAGCTTGACAGGGCATGGCTGTGCTTTCATGGGTGCAATTTGCAATTGAACCTACAAGAAATGCAAGGTGATGATCTTACACGACAGAAATACTCTTTGCACTGGCAGACTGGAGTTCTAACTTGTTTCTGTTGCAATGGATTTGCTACAAATTATTAGAACTCAACTGAAATTTTTTTTTTTTTTGAGAAATCTGTAGATAAAAATGACAACTTGGCTATGTATATTCCATCTTGACGTGAAGGGAAGGGTTTATGCCAGTCATGCCATGGTTTGTTCTCATCACTGTTGTCATCACCTGTTCCTTTTCAAGCCAGTACAGGTGCACAGTGTTTCTTTTTCCCTCTTTCTTCTCACCATAATGTTAAATCATTTAAAACATCCTTAAAGAGTTAAACATCTAACCTTATTTTCCATGCCTCCCATTTTATACAGGCCTGGGGGTGGCAAGTAAAAGGCAGTGTGGTAGGTAGTATTTCTTTGTATATTTCACAAGACAAAAAACAGTTGAAAGAGTAAGTGGCAGTTATATTGTAAGTGTTCAGGGTACAGAGGCAAGAATGCTTTCTTAGGAACCAGCACTACCTACAGACTTGCAAGATACAGCAGAGAGGCTTTTGGATGTGATGGGAATTGCATCATTTAGAATCACAAACCAATGCTGGGGTCAGTATAGTTTTGAAGTTGCTTGATTTTGCCATCCTGTCCAGAGTGGCCACAGAGGTTGTTGCTGGGGGGGGCAGCAGGGGACTGTACCAGGCAAATGGAGCTATGCAGTGAAACCCATCAATCTTCTGAAAGCAGCAAGAGTGGTAACATGTCAAATGAAAAACAGAAGTAAAAACCAAGAAATTGTTTTCACGTTGTCACAGAGCATCTCTATTAGCTTCAGCCGTCAAGTTTACCCAAAAATCAAAGACATAGAAAAGGTCAGAGAAATTGAACTGCTGCAACTCTTCCTGTGGGTGCAGTGGGTGGAACAGGAACAATAATTAGCTAGAGGTCACTGTTGTGTGGCATATGGCTTTTATGTGCAGGTAGATCTGTTATTTAATGCATTGTGAAGAAATAGTTGTCTCATTAGAGGGATCCTGCTGACAGCATCTAGCAGGACAGCTTGTCAACAAGGTGGTGGGCAATTTTGCCACAAACTTTTGGCTACAGATGATGCATAACTATTGTGCTTGTTGAGTATGTTGCATGCCCATGGGGCTCAAAATAACTCTCAGGACATTTGACTCCAGCAAGGCAGCACCCTATCATGTTCCCCACAGGAAAATCCCCTTTTTCTGTTACCTGTTTCCAGCATTGGCATTAGATGTCTGTAAATCACAAGGAGCCTCACGTTCCCAGAGGTCTTTTGGTACAAGCAGTGTATAAATGGATCACAACCAACACCAGCTGGTCAACTATACAGAGCAGGTCATAGGTCACAGAAGATAATAGGTGTCTAGCATCACAGCACCCCTTAGTACCCAGGATTATAATCCTGCAATCTAAAGCACAAGTCAGTGGTGCTCATATTTCTGCTTTGCAAAACCAGCATGTTTAATCCCAGAGAGGGAAGGAAAGAAGTGGGTCATTCTTAGAAAACAAATTGTTTTTCCTCAGACATATGCTACCATCAAAACCAAATGGAGATATCTTAAATAAGCTTTCCTGGCTGGGGAGCTCAAAGCAACCACTGCACCTCCTGCCAAGTTATGTATGATCTATGAGGAATACAAATACTACCTTTGGATAAAATAGCAGCTGAAAGTTTTGGATAGAATCCACTCAATGCAGAAAATTGAAAGGATGGGTTTACTAGCCTATATTAGTCTCTCTTCCTTATCCTGACTTCATCTTTTCATTGTTAATAGCTACAAATACACACACACCCCCCGAAAGAATGACTGATTTATCTTTTAGGGCATATTATCAGTTATCTAAACTGCCTCACATGAAAGATCTCTTTCTATTACTACCCTTTTACTGGCATTTTCTGTGCAGCAGCTGAATAAATCGCATCAGTAAAAGTGCAACTGGCAGCAACACCTTTGCTTCCTATTCACACAGTAGTTGTTCAGCTCACCCCATTTGACAAAGTGGGGACAACCCCGCAGCCAGCCCCACAGCACCAGAGAGGCGGTGGTTGGTATACCTCTGGTTCAAGGAAGGGCACACTGCTGACTGGCAGCAGGCACTGCTGGCGGCCTCACGCCACCACAGGGCACCACCTCGCGCCACCTCTGCTGCTCCTAACTGCACGTCCCGTCGTAGCTGGGAGATGCTCATCACGAAATGCTCCACAGCAGAGCAAGCCGGCGTTAACACTGGACACCCCAGCCTGGTGGGGAGGCAGGAGGCAGAGACCCTCTTCCTCCTTCTTCTTTCCTCACTTCTTCCTCATTTCAGTGAATTCCTGGTGCCTACCTACGCAGAGGTTGAGATTCAAAACAAGCCTCAGAAGCCAATGTGCTGGTGCCAAAATGCAAGAGCTGAGCCCAAGAGGAGGCCAGTGGCTGGCTGAGGCTCAGCTCCCAGAGGAAAGCAGGGATGTCAATCTTACAGTCTGTCCCAGCCTCCCCCAGGTTTAATCGCAGTGGAGGTGGGTTTGGTGCTTTTGCCCTTTGTGGGTGGTAATGCACAGAACAGCAGGTTGTGCTTCAGTGACTTGTACACACCAGTGACACCTGGGAGTTTTGAGGGTTTTTTTTTGTTATCCTCTGGTATAGCAGCTGCTGTAAAGTCTTTGTTAAAATGCCTACAGCTGGGGTTGTAGTGTGGGAAACTGTGTCACCCTAGAGGAAAAAAGTCCAAGCCTTTATTCAGCTAATTGTCCCTTATAGAAAAGTAAGGAGACTTTTTTTAAAAATATATTAATTCCATGAAGTGGTTTTTCTTATTTACTTCCAGTCTTTTAGCCACAATCATGAGGCAGTGATTAAAATGGAAAGTAAGTAAATCCTGCATATATAATTCTGTGATTTAAGGACTGATGCTGAGGAAAAATGGTATAATTTTTTCCCATGCTCAAGTGGCCCAATTAACAGATTGAGTTCGAAGTAAGGTCACAGTGCCCTCTGCTGAAATATAAAGCCCTAAATGAAAAAATAAACAATGTCAAAAAAAACAAACCAAAAAACTGGCATAAGAATAACATAATTCCTATTCAACATATAAGTGATAAAAACAGTTTTGAAATGCTATTTGGGACCTTAGGCTTTCCCTTCACAGTAATGTAGTTGGGAACCATTTTGATTCCAGCTTTGTTGCTCCGCTAGGTAAACTGTGCAGCATGGCTCAAGACAAAAAACTCAGAAAGCATTGCTGACATTACTGATGCAGAGATAAACGCTACTGGAAATGTCTTTCCCTTACATAGATAGAGGAAGGAAATGGTAAACTGGTGGCAGTCTTTCAAAATAGGCAGTAGAAAGTCCAAAAACTTGATTTTTATCAATGTTCTCTAGATTGTATCTATACTGAGTTAGCATTTAACCTCGCCCTTCCATTGGAAGAGGAAGGGTTAATAATAAATATCATTTTGCTGACTGCCTTTTTTCTTAATGGGTGTGGAAAACCACGATGACTAAGAACAGGAGAGAGAAGAACATCTAATGGATGTTTAAGGCTGAACTAATGTTGACTAATGAGCTTCAGACATTTGACATCTGGAGAAAAACTGATCAGGGGGGAAGAACTCTGGAACAGGCAAGGAAGAAAGGACTCAGATGACAGAGGTGGAAATGGCCCCTTCTGATATGCTGTGCCAGGAAATACATGGGGTCTGAGCCCCTGCACAGTGTTTAAAGAAGATATGTAGGCACTAAGTTAGGAATAAACAGCTCTGCAGGGTCTGCTACAGCATTTTTGGAGCAGGCTGCTATTGAAATTATCAGCTGGCACCAAATACCCCAATGCAGTTGCCATCCTCTGTCTCCATCTGTACCTTTAAATCTGATATTGAAAGACTGAAGCTATCTTTATTGCCATGCAGATCTGCTCTTTAAAGTCCACAGACTAATAGCTGTTACTTTGATGGAAGCATAGGTTTAAAAGAAAAAAAATCTAGCTAAGAAAACCAGACTCCTATCTCCCAACTGAGTTCAATTTCTCTTAGTCTCCAATGCACTGTTGCTGTATTTTATTCGAGGTAACAGCTTCTGAAGTTTTGTTGTTGTGTTTTTAATTACAATGTAAAATGGCAAAAGAGCTATGGCAGAGCTATCTGAGAATGTTTGCTGGTTGATTAAACCACGATCCTCAGTCACGCTGAGAGTCAGCCTCAGATTTTACTCACAGGTTTTTGTTTGAAGATGGACATCTGTTGGAGATTTTCAGTGGGGAACATCTGGAATTTAATGCTCAAGATGGAGTGGGAGCTAAGAGGCAAGAAAAATCCCTTCTTCAGTAATTTGTGTTGTCTCTTTTAATCCTTCCTTTATTTCCCCGGTGCTCCCACCCAAGATACTCTTTCATCTGTGCTCACAACAGCCCACGCTTTATGTTTCTTAATGTGAAGCACGGCAGATAGCTCCAACTAAGTTCACCCAGAGGTTATTCTAATTCCCTCCATCGAGATTTCAATTTAGAGGCTCACATTAACCCATTAATTAAAGTGACCCCCTTTTTATTATTCACCTTAATCAGTTAATGTGATGGCAAGCCTTTCTTTGTTGCTTTGCCTGGCAGGGAGATCTTGTTAAGAGGATGCAATATCTGCTGGACAGGTGCCAGGTAGTAAAGCAATACAAGATCCCTGCCATTTGGCACTGACTCTTCTGGGCCCAAGCACACCGGAGCTGCAAACACCCCAGCAAGTGACTGCTTCTCTGGGCCTGGCTCCTGTCACCTCACCATTACAGGCTGTAGCTGAGACACACCAAAAACACCTTTTGCAAATAAGCACAAGCTTCCCAGGGTCTGTCACACCCCTGTAGTAGTTAATGCTCCTGAAAGGCTCAAGAAAAGTTGTGCTTCAAGAAGCCTCACTCCAAAATGTTTCAAATATTTGGCTACAGATTCTCTTTTATTTCTGAGCTGCTCAGCCACATCCTTTCTCACACTGGCTGCTGGCTCTGGCCAGGCTGGTGTGACACCTCTGCTTCTCTTGTGGGAGCTTACGTATGTTTACTCTGGGTGCGAGACCACAATATGCATGGAAGGGCTTTTTCTGCATCTGTTGGCAGTGCTTGTAAAATCATAGCGCTTCTTGCTTCATGAGCATTAGCTAACGGGAGGTACAAAAATGTAACTTCCTTCAGCTGAAGCACTGTAAATGCTTCCTGCTAATGTTTTCTTGAACAACTTCCTTTATAGGAGAACTTCCCTTTTTCTGGCAATATCTCAGGGAAATTTATTCTGATAGCAAATATATTCAGCTGCCTGCATTTGTTTTTCCATAGCTAGTACCTTTTGATCTAAGTATCTCTTAGGATGAGAGCATGCATTACTCTCTATCTGAATCAGAGGTGACAACTGCGTTGAAAGCTGGAGTAATTGCTTCTCTACAGCTCTGCAATGAATTACGCTGTGGCATGACAGAGGAAGGAAATCAGTAGCTGCTGTACTTGTTTTGTTTGCTCTGCCACTGCCTTGGCCTAATACACTCTGTTCCCTGTCCACTTCTACAGAAGAGCCGTTTCCTGCACAGGAACCCATTCCTGTTTGTGACAAACTTTATCTGAAAAAGAAAAATCATACCAGCACGTACAGATGTTTCTTTCCTAAACTCATCCTCTTGCATGATGAATCAACTCTCTTTCTGGGTGATGTGTGATCCCTCCACATTTTCTCTGGGACAGTCTCTACACACCTAATGAAAGAAGCTTTCTGGATGAGCTTTGGCTGCTTGGCTGGAAATTAAACTGTTTATATATATAATTACTGCCTTGGATTTCAAAACCAGCCCTGGAGATCTGCGTACCCCATTGTTAATGCATTACATATGTACATATGGACTGCATTTTCTTGATACCAGTATAATTGGCTTCCCATCTTCCAAAAAACAGAGGTACAATTGTATCCATGCACCTTATCTGTCTCACATGAAAAATAAGCCATGCTGCTGCAAAGGTATCAATGCTAGGGAAGATGCAGACAAATCTGCACAAGAGTTGGTGAACACACAAAAACCTCACACTCCTCCCTACCCACTGTTACATTGGGAAAGAGTTTTGTTGGGGTTTTTTTTGTCTCAAAAAATCTCACTGATGGCTCCTCTGCATGTAGTTGGGTTAATTAGTTGTGTAAGGAGGAGCTTTACAGATCCAATATACAAACTTAGTTTGCAAGAAGTTAAAGCAAGAGTTAACAGACTACAAAATGAAAAGCCGAATTAAACACTCTCTTTAGGTAGAAATTGCCACATTACTTCTGCAACAATTCTCATGAACAAAAACCCACACTTATTGTTCCTATGACCTTAAGCTCATGTAGCTAGCTGATTATTCACAGGTTAACCATTTATGGGATGATAACTTCAAAAAACTACAAAGATGTCAATGGTAATGACTATCTTTAGAAATCAAGGATTTGCCTGCATCTATATTGTTGTGTCTCTGCTTAATAAGAAATGTCAACTTCCTTTGTACTTTTACATCACCGTTATATTCTAACAAATGGCATGTCTCTGTTCAACTTTATTACTTTTGTGTAACATTTCTGAGAATTCTTAACGTTTACAAGCAAGACATAGAGTCTTTGAGTTTTTTAAGTGCCGTATCAGAATTTGATTAACTATAGATATAGGTTCACATATTGGTTTTAGTGTATGTATAGCCACCTGTGAGAGGGAAAATGTGACTTTGACTCAAACTTACAACACACTGTGCTCCTAACAGAGCATTTGCTTCCCTGTTAAGCTCTGTGTTGAGACTTTGTGTCCTGGGGCCCTCCAGCAACAACCTTCCTTAACAACTTCAGTACAGATTCCTGGCAATTTGAAATGTTATTTACCCTTTCATAGATCCTGAACACCAAGCTTTCACAGGCAAAGGGGGGAACTGTTCACACACAAAAATATTTTTGTAATTTTAGGATATACTTTGGGAAATATATTAATACAGTTATTTACACACTCATATCTTAAACACATATAAATCTAGGAACAGCAGTTCACTTACGGCCCTGATTTACATCTTGTATAATCAGTAACTGCTAGGTATATGCTTATTAGTGTGAACTTAATTTATTAGCTTCATTTTAGAAACTGGCTTGTATGTCACTATTAACAATGATGTCATGGAGTTTGTGTAGGACTGCCTGGGGCGGGGGGGGAAGGGGGAGGGAAGAGTGCACAATGACTTAAGTGTGAAAGTAATGAAACTGAAGTATCACATGAAAAAAACCAGCCAATTATTCCTATAAAGAGTGGATATCAACAATTCTAAGTTTCACATTGGTACTCATTCTAATCTATACTCTGGAGCATAAAGCATTTAATCTGGCTCATTCAACAAGACAGCTATAGAAGAATTCAAACCCACCCTGACTCCCAGATTACAAAGGGCCTGTTTAATGCTCAGCAAGAAACACTGCACACAAAAATAGGCAGTGGAGATCAACATTTTCACACAAGTTCTGTGCTATTAATCCCTTCAGTTTGACACGGGCAGTGTCCTCACACCTGATGCTTATTTGCAAAAGGTATTTCCATGCATCTAACTGATCTTGAACATGTTGCTACAATGTGAGTCATGGGACAAGAGAAGTTAACAGAAAAAGTGTATTTTGGCTAATGGCTTTGTTAAAACAGATTACATTTTGAAACTCAAGTCAGCCTGGGTAAACTAAAAGGGTGGGTCCAACCCACTCCCTGAGATGCTTTGGAAATAGAGTTAATGGAGAAGAAGGTTGGACAATTACTCAGAAAAATCCACAGGCAGCAAAACATTGGGAATATCAGAAATGGAAAATTCTATGGCAACAAAATACTTAACCAGAGCAGCATCACAGCCCTTACAGACTGAAAGGGAAGTGGTGAGGAGAACCCTGTCCCTACAAAGCAAAAAGAGAAAG
Organism: Haliaeetus albicilla; assembly: GCF_947461875.1. Lineage (NCBI taxonomy): Eukaryota > Metazoa > Chordata > Aves > Accipitriformes > Accipitridae > Haliaeetus > Haliaeetus albicilla. The sequence continues at coordinate 27,775,021 of NC_091516.1, read as the reverse complement.
GTGTATATGGCTTATAGGGAAAAGAGACAGCTAACAAATTTTTCTTGAACCTTCATTTGTTTTCTTCCATGTCCAACTATTAAAGCCTGACATGAACTCTTATTTCACATTTGCCTGCTAGCTAGCAGAAGGAACCCAATGGCAAATGTGCATGCTGCTATGATTCATGTGAGTATACATACTCATATCTTCTAATACTTTTGTGAAGGACAGAAAAATCTTTTATCAATACAGGAATATTAAAAAGAAAAATTTAACCCAGAACATGCTGCCATAAAAATATTGAAAAGCAGGAATGTGTGATATATGCTACTGAGTGACGCTCATCATACAATCATTTCTCAGAAATAGAAATGAGACCACAGATAACTGTGGTGTTGTCTGTTATTACTGAGAACATGTGCCAGTCATTTGCACCAGAGATGGAAGAAAACTATTAGATCATAGTTCACACCCTGCAGATGGAGTAAACCATCTTCTGCTGAAGAACCTCATAGATACTAAAAAGACACGTCATCATCTAAGACCCATCCCTAAAAGCTACCAATTACACAAAACATACCCTGAACTGATCCTTGTGTATCCACTGAAAATGTCACTGGAAATGCTTCACAGGAAAGACAGTTGTGTTTATAATTGTCTATAGCAGTTCTAGTACAGCATTACTACTTATAAACTTGCACACACTAAAATAATCTTAAAATACCACTTTATGTTCCGTTTAGAATAAATTATGTATTAAGACAGGCCATTGCATATTCTAAGAACATTTCCTCAGAAAAAAAATTATAAATCAGGATATTCAGCTGTCATCCCATTCAACTTCGACAAAGATGTAACAAAGAATTTGCCTCCCAGGCATGGCAATTAAGTCTGCTTTGTATTTTTAAATACAATAGAAATCAGAAAAGTGAAAAAGTTGGCCTTTAAGGATAAAGTTTATAGAGACTGATTACTTTGAAATTTCTCTGTGATCTAACCAAGACAATTTCTCACTACTGCACCAAACATGAAAACCACAAACCTTTCAAGAAAAGCACAAATCTCTCTGAATTTATTCAGTATGGGTTAAGGAAAGGACACACGAGCAGGCACAAGATGACATATCAGAAAAGGCTAGGCTGATCTCAGGAGATCCCCAGAATTCTCTCTCCCCAAATTGCTCCTATTGTATCCAAAATCTCTTTATTTTTCAGTTTCATCACACGAAAAAGGAGCGGTGGACTTCTATAACTTGCCAATCCCATCATTCCCAGTCATCCAAGTCAATGGCCAGAGAAGCCTTTTTCTTTTTAGCAAGTTACAATTGTTAATACAATTTAATATGCAAAATTTTAGTACTCCCAGGCCATATAATTAAAAAGCTCACAAATTCCCTCAAGCCAAAGGTGGCCTTATATACTTCAAAACTGAGTATGATTTTAGAATTTTAACTAGCACAAGACATGGGGAAAAAAAGAAGGCATTAGAAAAAAATATGCTTGTGAACTCTAGGAGGGACAGAACCTTCCCATAAGTGCTAGTGTGCAAAAGTAATTGCTGGGAAAAGCTCACATAAACGCAATTTCAAAGTTCAGAAGTTACTGCTTTTCTTTGCACTTCATAGATGTTTGGACACTAGGATGACACCAGGATCCTCTTAAACAAATATAGCTGTGACATACCCTTTTGACCTTCATTGACCACTGCACCATATGATACAGCTGTCATCAAACCTGGTGGACTGGGCTTTTCAGTCAGAGCTTAGCAACTATCCTCAGATGTACATCCTTCCTACATAATGTTAAAAGGAGTTGAGGGAAAGCAGAGGAAATCACAGGACTTGCCCTGAACCGTAAAACTTAGTTTAATGTCCTGGGTCAGAAGTTATCCAGGGCCTCAGCTGTCACTGCAGTCCCACAATATGCAGAATTAAGTCTATCTTTTCCTAAAGCATGTCTTTGCCATCATCCCAGGTCTTTAGAGATGGGTCTCCAGCCCCCCATATAGTGGATTTGCAGTAGTGCCTTTGGCCAGAGAGAGTGCCTTATTCATAGTACACTTAATCTGATCCCTGCTCCAAGTAGTTGATTTATTCTTTTGTTGTTTTCTTTGTTGTTGTTTTTAAAACATTATAACAATTAAAAAATAAAATGCAAAAACAACCTGTGGAATAAGAACATGAGCCCAGATGTGCCTTAAAAAGCTCTAACATATTACATTAAAGTTTTCAACTTGCCTTCCTTTCTCTAGCCTGGTGAGTTTTTAAATTTTTTACTGCAGAATGGTACCATTTGAGCAAGGAATGGAAATCAATCTATTTTTACACAAAGCCTGACCATGAAGAGGCAATTACAATGCCCTTTGGACTAGGTTTGTGGTAGAGATGCCTCATTTTTAAGATCTCACTGCGTTTCAGGCATGAGGTGAAAAGTGCATGGGCTCAGACCTTGCAGGCTGCAGCAGCTGGAGTGCTTGGAAAAGAGAGGCTAGACACGTTGGTAATGTTAACTGCACACAACCACAGTGGCACCCAGGCTGGCAGCCACCTCTGGAGATGGCCCCAGGACACGACGTGTCTCAAAACAGGGCCAGCTACAGATGCTCCTCCACAGAAGACGACTGCGCAGCCTCTCTGGCAATCAGTTCCACTGCCTGACCCAAGTTTTTCTTCTCTTTATGTGGAATTGCCTGCATTTCAATGTGTGCCCACTGCCTCTTGCCCTGTGCCACTGGGCGCTATTGAGAATAGCCTGGCTCTATCTTCTTTACTCCCCCACCAAGTAGTTATAGACATGGGTAAGATGCCCCTGAGTAGGTAACAACACTGCACTGGCCCCCACCAAGCTGAAATGACTCTACACTCAGCAGCTCAGATAGACTTTAAGATGACAGACGTTGGAGACGGGCCCATAACTTCAGTCACCGTTAGTGTCTCCATTCCTAACTTGTCTCTGAATGGAGGGTAGGATACGCTCCATAAACTTCACAAGTCTATTGGTGTTTGAAATAAAATAGTTTCTAGTATTCACATAACACACATTACAAAATTACTCGATACAAGAACAGAAGAGACCCAAGATTTTATTGCCTTGTCAGATGTAAAAATTTATTTATGCTATTTATCAAGTGTTCAAATTTACACAAAAGACAACACTTCAACTTCACATCCAATTGTCCATCAGTAAGCCCCACATCAGAATACCCTTTACACTTCCAAGTACAATTTTTACAAGATGGCTTAGAACAGCAGAACCTCATAAATAATGGCCAACTTCACAAGCCTGTAGGTCACTACCTCATCAGTATTTCTCTGCTGAGCATGACCCACAGAACAGAGGAAGTCTTAAAACCATTTTAATCCCCAAACACTATCACTACTGCACTCAGAGCATTTAAATCACATTGCCCTGCATTAGTAACACCAAACATCATAGCTAGTCTTAAAGATTTACCACATCTCCCCCTAACAAAATGCCTTTTTTTTTAACATTATAAGAGAACTGTGCATCAAAACAACTGCAAAATACACAATCATCCATTTGGCTTGGTTTTACAATAAAATTAACAACAGTTATCTATTTGTTAACTTCATCTCTTGTGTTGTGCTCCTTTCCCCTCCCACTTAGGAAACTACACTAGACCAGGCAGTTTAATTGTAGCACTGAGGTAGCATATTTATTTGAACAGAATAATAGGTCTGCTACTGTGCCGCCTCTCCTTTAAAGCACAAAAAAAAATCCCCACAGTTTTTCAACTTCTTTGGAGAAGACAGGCATATAGTTCATTTCCAACAGCCACTCCATTTTGAATTCAAAGCACAATGCATCTCTGAATGATAGACATATTATACCAGCTAGAATGAATGAGAACATATACAAGAAGAAGAAACTATGTCAGTTTTATTAGAACTATGTTTACATTTTAGTTGTATGGCACCTATTGTTCCCTATTATGAAATGCATCTTTACAGTCTCTGAAATTTAATTTCAAAGACTAGGATCCTGAAAAAGGGCTGGTGTGCCTCAGTTCTTCTAAATTATTTTCACACTATCTGCAGAAAGTGTGCAAAAAATACTTACAACAAAACCAAAAGAAATCAAACAGACCCAACATAAAATCAATAGGAACTAGCAACATGAGTATATTAAAAGAATCAAAGTTAAGGTAAAAGGTATAACATGCCTGAATGAACTGAGAGCACTTTCCATTCACTTAAAGCTGGGATAGCCTTAAGAAAACAAAACAAAAAAAAAAAAAAAAAAAATCACTGCAACAGTAGAAGCCTAGTTTCATTACAGATTGAAAATAACTATCTCAGCTTTGCCTTTGCCTTTCTGGCTAAAAGCTTTAAAAGAAAAAGCTGAAGTCAAGCTGTACACAAGACTGCAGCCTCAACACCCAGACTGTTAACTGAAGTAACTCTTACAGACACCTGTATATTTAGGGGTGAATAGTAAACAGTGACGCCAAAGAACGGTGGTAATTTTCTGCTCTGTATGCCATGCTGGTACACGTAGCCTTGTTAAACGCTGTTAGATGGTACACAATCCTTACCCAGCCCCGGGCTGGTTCTTTGAATCCCCTCTCTCCACCTTTCATACAGCAAAGCAAAAATTTTACTGCAGTTAAAATCGCTTGAGTCTGCTGCATGTGTAGGGAAACTGGTTTTTAACACATTAGAAAGCAGATTGAGAATGTAACTGAGCTGACTGCTAAATAAACCCTCAGGAAAACACCTAACAGCTGAGGGAAAATGCATAAGTTATGACCAATTCAAGCTGTTTATGGAGACTTTAATGTTAATCTTTCAAGTAATCCAAGATGCACTCCAACACCTGCTACCAAAAATTTAAGGCTTTTATGAACACCCTCTTACATACAAAAGGAGTATTAAACAGAAGGAACTTGTTTACAGTAAATACCAACATCTGAAAAATCTCTGAAACCTGTTTATACAAATACTAATAAATTCTTTAATATTTTGTACAACTAGAAGGTGCACAGATTGGCATTCAAGCGGTCAATGCTGGCAAACATCTGTCAGACAATAACATGATTTACTTGGATAACAATATAGTTTAAAATGCCATAAATTAAAAAATAAGTTAGTTCACATTTTTTTTGCCCCAGCTTTTATGTACATCTTAGTCTTTAATGAGATTGTGTAGCCTTCTTCAGAAGCTCGAGGTCTTTCCGTCGGCTTTTGATTGCTCTGGCACAGCCATACTCTTCCAGTTGTAAAGGGATATACTTTTCTATCTGAACAAGCCCATGCCCAGCAGGACCAGTAAACAGCTTAATCCAGGATGGCTTAAAGTTTCCTCTGAAGCCCAGAAAGGCCAGGCTTCCTGTGACAAAAACAGCTCAGTGTTACCGAACCAGCCAAGCCCGTCCAAGCACAACACAGGACTGGTTGGGAAGGGAATGGCACACCTCTCTGAAATTCTCCCCCCAGATTATTCAGGACATTAATCCACTCTCAGCTTCACACACGCCTCGCAAAGAAATACTGATTTGCAATTTCTTTTTTCAATATTAGGTATTAAATACTCTAAAATCTTAATTTGAGAACACAGCTATCGGAACAGTTACAAAACCTGCTTTCTCAGACAGAACTCGTGCCAAGGCCCTGAACGGACTAGAGCTACCCCATGTGGACTATAAAGTGATCATCCCTCAAAATACTGACAGCTTCTCATCTCTATCTTCAAATTTGGTTAGAACAAGAAATAGTAGCCTTACACAGGACATTGTTTAAAAATAGATTCGTTGGGTAAGGCACAAAATACAGGCTTTGGGAAAAAAGCCCGGGGCTTTTTTTCTGTAATCCACAAGCACAAAGAACTGCTAGTCACTTCTCTGCTTGCAAAAAGCTTCACACAATGCCCTTTGGGGCAACAGGAAGGGTCTTCTGCCCCATCTGCTGAAGGGCTGCCCACCCCCCACCCCCCCAGCAAGGGCTGAAACGCAGCAGCCCACACCAATGCAAACTGGCAACCATCCTCCGCCAGCTGCATCCTTTTCACACACCCCGTGAGAAAATCATGCCAACATAAACACACAGACCAAGGCGGTGTCAAAGAAATGTGCAAAAATTCCACCAACCGTTGCTCTGAAGATAAGGCGGTTTGGCTGTCCCCAGGGACATTAAGGCTTCTGATAAATTATTAGGAATTGCTACATCACCACTTGTGCTCAGTAGAACAATAGACCTGCAGCAGAAATGGTACAGAGACAGCAGCTGTTATAAACACAAAGTTTTCTTAATATTCTGCTACATGCTTTTTCAGCTAGTTGGCCTCACAGTCCACTTGCTTAAGAGTACTCTTGCCATGTCATTTCATGACATGGAAGCAGTTAACCCTCTCTGAAAGCAGTACCTGGAAAAGCATCCACCTAGAATTTTTCTTTTAAATTTTTTTAAATTTAACTTCAAAATCATTGGAAAGTGTTATTTAAATATAGTTTAATATTTTGTATCAAAAAACAAGTTTAGATATTGATCCAAAATTATAATATTAGAATGCTGATTTTTCTAATAGCAACTTTTAATCTTTCTTTAATGATAAGCAATTCTCCCCAGATAGGGGGAAGAACAGTATGGTACCTTGTCACATAGTTCTCGTTGGTGTCCTTAAGTGACCTTATTAAACAAAAAGTTATTCTTGTTTTAAGCAAAGTGTTATTACATGAAGTTTAGTTAAAAAAAAAAGAATCTTTCTGAGGTGAAAGACAGGCAACTGGAAAATTTTAAGTGTTCAAAATTTGAGTTGCTTTGTTTTCTCAAATAAGGCTAAATTGTCTGTTAAAATGCTCCTATGTTTCTCCTTTCCCCTCAACATAGATATATGTTTTGCTCACTTTCAGTGCTCGTGTATAGGTACCATTTAAATCCTTGTTAGAGAGCAGAGCTACAGCTCACATGACATACTGGAAATAAATGGTCATTACACGTACCTTTGTGGAATTCCAGATGTTAAATACCCATCTAAATGCTTAATGTCTGCTCCAGAAAATAATCGTTTTCCCAACACTGTGCCGATGCAGGCATCAACTACAACAATAAGTATACCATTATCCTTGAAGGAAAACATAGTGTCGTTGACCTAAATGGGAGTAGAGAAAGAGAAAAGAACTTTTTCTTTCTTTCTTAAAGTTAGTATGAATTCAACAGCAATTCTACTCCACTCAGTGTTAATCTTCACCTAGTTTAGACACAGTGGTGTACTAATTTCCTTACAAATACTTGCTTCTCCCTAGCATCTTTTTATTTTCTGCCTTGAGGGGAGGCGTTCAGTGGGACTTCTGAGATTGCATGGGAGCCTCCAGTCCCTGGCTTCTACAGGGAGATCATACATTTCAGGTGACTTACTACCTCATTGCTCCTGCTTTGGGAAGCTAAAACATAGACACTGAACCACCTGCACTTTCTGGCAATAGCACAGTTAATCTGTCTCTGCAGCAGCCCAGTTCCAGCCCAGTTTCTTCCTGCAGAGCACTCTTACTGCTTTTGATATGGCACACACATTCCCATAGAAGTTTGCAACTGCTAGGTTACACTGCTCTTGTACCATTTGTTCAAATAACTCAACAGTTTTATTATTTCAACCAAGCTAACACACTGACATTGCAGAATGTAAGCCACATACAAACTTTAAGCTTTGTGGTATGAGGTTGTCTGCAAACACTATTTCAGCAGCATGTGCAAGTCTCCTTCAGCATCCGAACGGAAAAGTTGAAGTAAACTACTTTTTTATACAGTATCACATCACTAGGCTTATCAGGCCTGCATCAGAACAAATATAGAAATCTCTATGGATTCTTAAGTAATTGCTATTTTGAAGGAGTTTAGCAAAGCTTAATGGCTTGAATAACTCATCCCATTAACTCACCAATCTGTTAGCAAAAAACCAGTTTCAACAACATGGATTTAACTAACAGGTTGTTTGGTTGGGGTTTTTCTTGGTTTGTATTTTTTTTTTTTCCAAAAGCAGCCATCAGTAAATGTATATCCATCCAGATCTGAAGATTTCACACTATCCCTTACTAGTACAATTTTCTCTCCAGAAGGGAGGGATTTGAAAACAAAATGGAGCTTTGAAGCTTCATTTTCTGTGGTTAAAACATCAGCTTTTTGACTGTTTGGTTTTTAAACTATAAACCAACACTTTTCATTCAAGTAAAGAAAAGTGAAGTCAGCATTGTGTAGAGTTGTATAACTGGTGTAATACAAACTGCTAAAGAGAAAGACAGAAGAAAACCCTAAAGAATACTTACAGAAATAAATGCTTGCTGACCTCTGCTTAACTCTTTTTTACCAGTTGAATTAATCTGCACAAGGAGGTAGTTTTTGTGAGGATCACTGGTGAATACCATCTGGATATCAAATGAAACATGTTAAATACACATATCCATGCACCTTAAACACTCTTATCATGCCAGACAATTTACAAGAGATCACCCGTGCTCCAAAGCAAATGCATCCATTTGTCAGTGGCATTATTTATGGTACTAGCAATGTTAATAAATATCATGAAGTATATTCCTTTTATTTTATTCCTTGCTTTCAGAATTTTTCTCAGCTTGTATAGCTAAAATGGATAATGCAATTTCAAGTTCATGCTAATAAGCAAAGACCCAAAAAAGAAGAGAGAAGTTTGGCCAATAGCATATAGATCTCTGCAGCAAAGTGATCCTACATGGAGTACAGACAATACTGTAGCAGAAGACATCAGATCTAGCTATGTTCCTTTTCTGTAGCACTCATGAGAGGAGAAGCAGTATTTTTCAAAGAACAAAAACGGAAACCTTTGTGCTACAAGGGACTCCCTGCCTTCTAGCATACAGGAGATTAACAATGTGACCATCGCAAACTGGTAGGTGCAGCATTCTGGACAGAAAGACTGAAATTCTGCCTGAAAGCTAGCAGACAGCAACCTCGAGTATACAGTTCATGAAAGTTTTTGCTTATTTTATTTTACCTGAGTTGTGCCGCATTTCGTACATGGTACAGTAGTTTTTACTGGCATCTGCTTTATGACGGTTGGTCCTTGGTAGTACTTTGGGTAAGCTTTTGCCATGCAGTTACTGATGCCTTTTGCTGAATCTTTGGTCACAATCTTGATCCTTTCACATCCCTGAGATGAGCAATAACTGTGACCATCCCTATTATATTTGGCTTGAAGAAATAAAAACAGTAATCTACACAAAAGGGGGGGGAAAAGAATCTAGATCAATTGCTGGAAAGATAGATATTTATATTAAACCTTAAAAACAGCTGTATTTCATGATTTTCAGAAGCAGAGAAACTACAGTATTCACTTCTGCACCACTGTTCAAACTTTTTCAAAATATTTAGAGTTTACTAGAGTTAGGAAGTATCTACTGGCATATCTGAAATTCCCAACAATTAAAGGCGACATCATTATGAATGCATATGCTTTGAAAAGAAGAGCCACTCCTCAAATCAGCGGCTTGCAGGAAACAAAAACCAAACTGCAGAGCATAAATGTTTTCTTTGATCACAGATCTTTGTGGGTACCCAGCAGTAACTGATATTCAGCTTCAGCCACCAGCACGGGGCACTGCAATTGCACTGCTGCAAATGCCTGGAAATGCAGTTTAGGGGGTAGTGGTCATTAATGTTCACAGCACACAGAGATTGGTAATTCTTCTGTTATATATTTGATTGTTATCACTGTAGCTCTTAAACGAAACATAAATGTCTTTTCAAAAGCTACATTCACCTGCAGACATTATTACAAAGTAGCTGATAAGGGAACAACATAAGTAAGAGAAAAAACTATAAATTAAAGATCAACGTTTGCAGTACACACAAGTGATGTATGTAGGACTTGTTTTACTCAAAGTTGACCGCATCCTAAACCTCTCAGAAGGATCTCAGTGGCCTCTGTCAGAAGTACTTTTGAAAGAAAGACAGACTAGGTCTTTTAAGTACTTTCAAGAAGGCTGAAAACAGATTAGGATTTTCAGAAATACATTCTTAAAATGTTCTTGGAACAGACAACTTCTTGGAAATTTATAGGATTTTCAGTTTAACATTTCAGTTAAATTTCAGTTTAAATTTTATTTGAGGACTTAGAGGTTACTTCCTGCAAGTTTGCAGATGACACCAAGTTGGGAGGGAGGGTTGATCTGCTCGAGGGTAGGAAGGCTCTACAGAGGGATCTGGACAGGCTGGATCGATGGGCCAAGGCCAGTTGTATGAGGATCAACAAGGCCAAGTGTCCTGCACTTGGGTCACAACAACCCCATGCAACACTACAAGCTTGGGGAAGAGTGGCTGGAAAGCTGCCCGGCAGAAAAAGACCTGGTCATATTTGTCAACAGCCGGCTGAACATGAGCCACCAGAGTGCCCAGGTGGCCAAGAAGGCCAACGGCATCCTGGCCTGCATCAGAAATAGTGTGGCCAGCAGGAGCGGGGAGGTGATTGTTCCCCTGTACTCGGCACTGGTGAGGCCGCACCTCAAGTACTGTGTTCAGTTTTGGGCCCCTCGCTACAGGAAAGACATTGAGGTGCTGGAGCGTGTCCAGAGAGGGGCAACGAAGCTGGTGAGGGGCCTGGAGCACAAGTCTTACGAGGAGCAGCTGAGGGAGCTGGGGCTGTTTAGTCTGGAGAAAAAGAAGCTGAGGGGAGACCTTATTGCTCTCTACAGCTACCTGAAAGGAGGCTGTAGTAACATGGGTACTGGTCTCTTCTATCAAGTAACTAGTGATAGGATGAGACGAAATGGCCTCAGGTTGCACCAGGGGAGGTTTAGATTGGATATTAGGAAAAATTTCTTTACTGAAAGGGTTGTCAGGCTTGGAACAGGCTGTCCAGGGAAGTAGTGGTGTCACCATCCCTGGAGGTGTTCAAAAAATGCGTAGACAAGGCACTTCAGGACACAGTTTAGTGGGCATGGTGGTGTTGGGTTGACGGTTGGACTTGATGATCTTAAAGGCTTTTTCCAACCTAAACAATTCTATGATTCTGTACCACATTTTCCCCAGGCATGGGATAGGAAATATCTGTGGCAACTGTGATGCTCTTGGAAAAGTATTTCAGTGACAACCACTGTATTTTGGAGATTCAAAGTCACACAAAGTATTCTTTCAAATAGGCTTTGGGCTCCTTCACAACAGATCTCCTCTTATGGAGGAGTCTATCAGTTGCTTTTAACACTATCGAACTGGACATTTTAAGATTAAACAACATCTTCCAGTAGGGTCAAGTTACAAGGAGTTACCCGGTACTGTTGTCAAAGTAGAACTTTTTGTCTGATCGATTCTTTTCGAGCTCCGTCATTGAAGATACAGGCACGTAGCGCTCTACCTTGCTGGACAGAGCAGATGACCGCCTTTGAAAGGTTTCCAGTACTATAGCAAAATCTGTATTTGGTTGATAGCAAAGACCAACACGAATCCAGTCATTCCTGAAAAAAAAATAAAGTGTATGATTTGCTGTAGGAACAGTTTAGATGACAATACACAGCAAACAGATCACTCAAAAAACAAGTAACAGGAACACAAAAAGCTCCCAAACCCTCAACCAGAAGATCTTTCTTCCCTTCACAAAGTGTTTCATTAAATGTTATAGTAACTTTGATACTCTCAGGATATGTTTGATTTTATACTTTAGACATTTACTAAGTTTATCTGACAACAAAATCAAGTATGCTGAACTACTCAACTCCAATTCTGCTCAACTTCACTACTTGCAAATTTTCTTCTCTGAAGAATTTTCCTTAAAGATGCTACTGGACACAAGCTTACTTTAGGTGGACGGTCTATTGCTTAATCTCTTGTTTTTCCTACTTTATTATTTGTAATTATGAAAAAAAAACAACCCAAGATCTCGTCTTACTGATGGTTGCAAACTCTCATGCATGCCAATTCTGCAGGACATTACTTCAGTATTGCCTTATGGATCAATGACATCAAAGAAAGTAAACATACTTGTTGAAGTTAATGAGATAAAGGTAGGTGACATTTGGAGCTTTTCCATTCCAATGTATTGTGTAGCCCTTTTGGAGCATCACTACTGGCTGGTATTGTTGAAAGACAGCTCTCTGATTAATACCTCGAAGAACCATGGGACTGGCTGGGTACTCATCTCGCACAATAGTCATAGAAAGATTCTGTCCATTCCAGGTCTGGACATAAACCTGTATGATATTAAGGAGGACGAAAAGAAAGAGGAAAGATTTGGACACTGTACAAAAGGAAATGAAATAGTGAAGAATAATCAGTACATTATTAGCGAAAACACTGCAACTTGATGTTCTGAGTTAAGCAATACACAAATATCTCCTGAAGAGCAGCCCTATTTGAGAAACTTATTGTAGATTTTGCCCGTTTTACAGACAAAAAAAAAGGGGAGGGAGGGAAAAAAAATATATAGAATCAGCTATGGTACTTGGCCAAACTCATTTTGAATAGGAACCAGAATGGGAATCAGATCTGTATGAGACTTGTATTCAGGAGCTGGTATTTAACATCTCCACTGAAAAAAACCCAAAATGCACCTCTTAAAACCCACTCTGTGAAAAAAAAGACAGAGAGCACTCCAGTGGAAGAAAACATCTCCAACACAAAAATGTTCTAGCAGGTAGGGCTGCACCATGGAACTCCTGGCATGCATACACATTTGGTTTTACCTTGCAGCACCTAATACTGTACTCCCAGTGTGTGTACTGAAGGGAACACAATATACACAACTGGCAATATGCATAGAACTATTTTTTAAAATGTCAAAGAATTTTTAAAACCAAAGATAGGTAACTTTGTAGTTCTTACACTCCCCCTGCCCTCATAAATTGTTCATATTATAGACCTGCCCCAAACAGAAAGCTACAAGAGTACTAGCCTGCGCATAGGTCCCACTGCAAACCACTCCACTCCATTCTGTAATATTAATGCATTTGGGGTGTTGAATCAAGTAGTTATCCATTCTGCCCACGTAGGTATCCTTGTAGTCAGTCACTGAACCATCCAGATCATGGAATATTGAGTTCTTGTCACCATCCAGATCCCCTTCATCAAACCAGGGACCAGGTTTTCCAAAAAAGGCCTTCAAAGAAACCTGGCAACAACAATTAAAATATTTAATTTTTTTCCCCAGGCAAAGCACAGACTAACACTTGCACACCTGCAGAAACACAAGAATTTGACAAAGTTGATTAAAAAACTTATGGCAAGGATTGTGGAATCTTGCAAAAGAGACATTGTGATTTTTAGTAATAGGCTGAGGCCAGCTTTTGCTTCTGAACAGTGTTAGTATTTGCAACTGAAAATTCATTACTAAAGATATACTGAACCTTATAAAAATCTCCTTTCAGCTTTACCATTAGCCATGAAATAGATCGTTATTGCCATATATCCTATATCTCCTTTGGTTTTTTTTTTTTTGCTTGGGAGACAAAGGATAGACCTTGGGTGACTTCCAACCAAGACAGAAACTCTGGAATAGGGATGCATGGAAAAGATGATCTAGGGCCCTTGGATGCTTATTTTAAATACAGCAAGAAGAAAAGAAAGGCATTTGCAAGAATAACAGAAAACTTGTAATAAACTTACATTCGGACCAAACTTCACAAGAGAAATGTTGTTTTTTGGTGTCATCTGCCATGGATTTTTCATCAAGAATCCAACTGCACTGGTAAATCTGTCTGGAGTTGGCACAAAGTTTTTGAAGGTGCACTTGGTAAGGTGAATTGGTCCATCATAAATTTGAAAGCCTCTGATTGGAAATGTCCTGTTAATGCAAGCAAAAATTTGTAGCATCCTGTAACAAAACCCATGATAAGCCTGAATCTGTGTCATAAATACATCTTCTCTCAGAGGAATCACGAAAGCAACATTAAGAGAATGACTTGCACATTAGATCCTAGTAAAGGAAATCTTGTTTCTGCACTTATCTAATGAGTCAAAAAATCCCTCACTCTTCTGAGTTTTCCTGTTAGAATTTTCCTGTTAGAATTTTCCTGTTTCACTGTTCATTTGCAAATGTGCCTCATTCCAAATATGAGAAATACAGCAGGAGAATAATACCACTTGCTCTTTGATTGATCATGGCAACTGGAAGAAATGCCCATAGACTGGAGGAAAGCAAATGTCACTTCAAGAAGGAACCTCAAGCCTCAGATTGATCTCTTGGAAGGTGATGGAGCAGCTAATCCTGAAAACCATTTCAAGGCACGTGAAGAACAAGAAAGTCATCAGGAGTAATCAGCATGGATTCACCAAGGAGCAGTCAAGTTTGACCAACTTGATAAACTTCTGTGATGAAACAACTGGCCTGGCAGCTGAGGGGAGAACAGTGAACATGGTCTATCTAAACTTCAGTAAGGCTTTTGACACTGTCCCCTGTAGGATCCTCATGAAGTATAGGTTGGATGAAAGGACAGTGAGGTGGACTGAAAAGTAGCTGAATGGCTGGGCCCAGAGGGTGGTGACATGAAATCTGCTTGGAGGCCAGTAACTAGTGGTATACCCCAAGGGTCAACACTGGGCCCAGTCTTGTTCAACATCCTTATTAGTGAGCTGGACGATGGGTCTGAGTATACTTTCAGCAAGTTTGGAGAGCCCATAAAACTGCAAGGAATAGCTGATACACCAAAGGGTCGTGCTGCCATCCAGATAGACCTCAACAGGCTGGAGAAATGGGCAGATGGGAACTTCATGAAGTTCAACATAGGGGACTGGCAAAGTCATGCACCTAGAGAGGAACAACCCTAAGTGCCAGTGAAAAGGACACATGGGTCCTGGTGGAAACCAAGTTGACCATAAGCCAACAATGTGCCCTTGCCGCAGAGAGGCAAATGGTATCCTGGGCTGCACTGGGAGAAGTGATGCCAACAGATCGAGGTGTATTCATCCCAAGTATTCAGCACCCGTGAAGCCACACCTAGAGTACTTGTCCCCAGTACAAGACAGACGTGAAGCTACTGGAGAGAGTCCAATGAAGGGCCACAGAGATGACTGAGTGACTGGACCACCTCCCACAGGAGGAAACATTGGGAGACCTCAGACTGTTCAGCCTAGAGCAGAGAAGGCTCAGGCAGGAATCTCAGTGTACAGGGATCTCTGAAGGGAGGGTGCAAAGAGCCAGGCTGTTTCCAGTGGTGCCCAGTGACAGGACCAGAGGCAACGGGCACAAGTAGAAAAAGAGGAGGTTCCTTCTGAACGTAAGGAGAAACCTTTTCACTGTGAAGGTGACTGAGCACTGGGACAGGTTACCCAGGGATGTTGTGGAGTCTCCATCCTTGGAGATATTCTAAAGCTGCCTGAACATAGTCCTGCATAACCAGCTTTAGGTGGCCCTGCTTGAGCAGGGGAGTTGGACAAGATGACCTCCAGAGGTCCCTTCCAACTTCAATTGTTCTGTGATTCTGCTCAACTAGACTGAATACCTCATATATCACTGCCACATTAACTTCTTCCCTCTAAATGGCTAAGCAGCAAAAAAACAGGGTGGCTTAGACCTACCTCACCCTTCTTTCCTATTCTGTGGCAAGACTAGGACTTAGCACTTTGTTAAACTAGCATCACAGCAGGCCAGAGAGAAAAGAAAAGGATTATGGTCATAGATTGGGATTTGTCACAGACTCTAGTCTCTAGTCCTAAAGTGACGCCTGAAATCCTTCACCTGAAAGCTTTTTCTTTTTCCTTCATGCCCAAATGTTGTTTAAGACTAAGGTTTCATTAAAGTAGGATAACTTAAACCTCTACAGAAGTGACCTGTGGTAGCATCAGATGAAAACTGATGCACCAAAAGGTGAGTGACACAGCTTCACACACAGTGTTAAAAAGAAAAAGAGCATCACCTTCAATAGAGTCCTAATCTCTCACAGCTGAAGCAAGAAGAGTGTTTACATCTGATACAGAGAACATTTTTCTTGTATCATCTCTACTTCTTTCACTCATAACATACTTACCGATTTCTAGGCAGAGTACGCGCCTTGCTGTCTATTCCTCCAGTTCCCGCATATTTATTTTGGCCACCTGGAAACCCATAATTCTTGCTCTCACCTATGAACAGTGACTCGGATACTTCCTGGCTGGCACCTTCATCATTTGGGAAGCTCCCATCACTATCAAAGCAATGTCAGAGATAAGCTTTTAGCCAAGACTCTCCAGCAGATGAACACACCAAGGCATAGTCCTACATTTACTTCTGTAACAGTCCTCCTAAAGCAGAGCAGTCTATACTTCATTTACAATACATAGAACAATAAGTTTAACCATTAACAGTATTATAGGCTGTTCGAAATGCCAGCAAAGAGCTGAGCATTAAATTTTCTCCTTCTTTTTGTAGTGCAGCACTCTTTCTTTTACAGCCCACTTTTGCAATCCTAGAACCAGTTTGTCATAACATAAATGGCAGCAATTTTGGCTTACTACTTAAATTACTTGATTCTTTCTTAGTAGAAGCAGACTCTGCCCCCCCTAAATGTTCATACCCTTTCTTTTCCATTACTTACTTTCAGCTGTTCAGGTAGAAAATCGAAACTGCCTAAGGAATCATACAATGCCAAAAATACGTGGATAAACATAACCCTTCTGGTGAAAAGGCAGCAAATTGTGGTGTAAACCAAGAACAGGTTGAATTAAAGTGCAAGGTTTAGCAGCTGTGTCAGTCTAGAGCCTTTATAATATCATCCACACCACTGGAAATAGAAAGGGGCCCAAAAATGAAACTAAAGCCTTATGAAAGTATACCTATTAATTTTAATAGTTGGATATGTATTTTCTAAGCTTCTAGGCAAGAAAAAAAACCCAGAAGTGATTAACAAAGTACTCACCTAGCAAATGTCAAACCTATTCCATTGTCTGCAAACCTAAAAGAAAGTTCAAAGCTTCAGACATGTTTTCTGGATTATCCTACAATGTAAGAGCACATCCTGCTATGCACTGAAGAAAGCCTGAATTTTTCTATTAATGGAATTTAGAACCACTACACACTTAACTCTTATTAATGTTGCTGTTAAAAAAAAAATCAAGTAATTTTCTATGTATTTTAAGCAGGAACATGAGAACTTCAGGGAAACCATAGATACCTCAGTATAAATTTACTGTCTCTACCAACTTTTAGACTTCTTTTTATTACATAGTTTCTTTTTGCTATTTAAGGCAGGTTCTCATCTAATCACATATAAACTTGTTTCATTTAAAGTAGGAGGATGGCATGAAAACAGTTCAAGCTATTGAGAAGTTCCCTGAGTTAGGCAACACTCTTCTCTTATAACCCTGTTGTAATGCACTTTCATAAACAAAGCTTCATGGCAAAATTCTTAACAACATGCAGCTGTTTGCTTCTGTATACCTACCCAGAGTTTTGAATGAGGATATCCCCTCCCCTGACCCAGGCCCCATGATCATTGTTTTTGAAAGAGATTAATCTGTCAATCAGGGCAGCAACTCGGGGCTTTTCAGGGTCTGCATCTTGATGAGGTCGAAACCTGGGACAGATAAAAACCCAAACACTCAATATAAGAATACTGTTTGTTTTACATGTATCTTATATGTTGGGCTGAGAGAGGCTGAAAGACAAATGCTCATGGTCAAACCTGATGGGCAAAATCCACTCTGCTTCATGTTTGGAATTACAGAAGCCAAAACCAGGTGCATCTCTAGCTCTCCATTTATTGAAAAGTGTTTTCAGGTTATAATGAAGCAGGAACATAAAACTTCTGTTTTCCAGTAACTCTCACAGGCTTTTTGCTCAATCTCCCCGAGTTTCTTTAGCTGCATCTCACCTCCTTTTATCCCCTTGCTTTTTCGTTTTGCCCTCCCCAAAGTATTCCCTCCCTACTTGTATTGCAGCATTAATGTGAAAGTTTGATGGAGGGAATTAAAGCTCCTTGGATACACAGGGCAGATGTGCACTATACAAAAAAGGCTGGAGGTCTGTCTACCTGCTCCTTCAAATCTTTCAAACTCTTCTGATGTTGTGGGGTGCTCCTTCTTTGAGCACACCCGAGATATTTTTCTATTCCAACCCAGACACTCTGCATTGCTACCAAGATGGTCTCGTATGGTAAGTTATGGCTGGAATCTATTTTAGACAGCCTAATTAAAGACTAGTGGAAGCTTTCACTTGATTACCCTCAAGATCGCAAACAAAAAATAGTAAATTAAAAAAATATTACAAAAATGGATTTTGAGCAGGTGAAGATGTATATGCCCCTTAAACTGATGACCTTGTACTCAAATTTGGATCTGCCCTACCTACCCCAGGGGAGAATGGGTGAATGTTTGGTTTTGACAGTCTCACGCTCCTCAATTAACATTTAAACCCCTCCAGTTTGGTTCCATGTACAATGATTAGTGGCTTCATGTAGTTACAGAGTGCCTTGTTACTTCTTTGGCTGCTGTGAAACAGGAACCCCATCTCATGCACTGAGTTTCTCGCATCCTGTGTTGATGCCCTGTCAACACACTACAGGTTCTCCCAAGGGCATTTTGTCCCTCATATGTTCCTCTTGACCACCTCTTATTACTGAGGTAATCCACAAGGCTTATATGGGCTTTCTGTCAAAACTTCAAACTAGTAAGTTCTTTTCCAAAGCATGAAGTATCAAGTATCACCAAAACTGGGAACTTCCCTCTCTGCATCTGCAACTAGCACTTATCTATCCTCATCCTAAACAAAGGTCAATCAGAAATAAAGATAATATTACAAACTATATTTTCTGTCTTAATTATTTGTCACAATAAAATGTTGATGGATACAGTTATCCAATATTGACATTTGACCACTATCTTAGCCTATTTTATTTGAAGTTCAGGACAAGACTAACCAGGCACAGTATAGCCTGGAATTTTCCTAGACTCTCTGTTATTTTCTCTCACTTTGTAAACTAAAGAAAAAGTGTTTGTACTATTTCTGCAACTAGCCTTCAGTAAAACTGTACCACTGAGCTATGATCTCCAAGTCTAGAAAGTACAGCAGGAAGCACTCAGCAGTAAGAAAGGCAAGTGGAAGTATTACTCTAGCTCTATTAAAAGCCTTTTTCTAACAGCTATTTAAAACCAAGTCATAAATCAGAAGAGCAGATTTTAAAGTGAGACTTTACTTTTGGCAGCAATTCCAGAAAATGCTTCAAGCATGACAGTAGACCATGTTTAAAATGATGTCTTCTAAGAGGCTGAAAACTACCCTAAGCAAGGGCTCAGAAGAAACAGCCAACTCCTTTAAGGCACACCATGCTCTGTTTTTCCCAAAACGGATGAACAAATGAGGGAAAAGAATATATATGTACTTATTGTTTGGTTATTATTTATAAATAATTACATTGTTTTAAAAATGTTTTTCCTCACGTGAATGTAAGAGCTATCTCAAAACTTTGACATTTTTCACTCACTTGAAAGACAATATCCTTTACCTTGCATTGTTGTCCAAACAAAGATATTCTCTGGGATCATCAACGCTAGCATTAGTTGTTTTAACACCCTTATCAATGAACAAACCAGCCTGAAACAAGCAAGGAAAGAAAATTCATACTATCCAAAACTAAAGATAGAGGAAACATTAAATTTCTAGAAGTTAAACTTTACACTGCATTCAACAAATGTATTAGAAACTGTAAGAACTTCCAGTTTGGCCTTAATTGACATATTGTCTAAGGGAAAAATAGCATCTGTCTATGATAATTTGGGCAGAGGAAAAGAATTGCCTAGGATTAAAAAAAAAAAGTAACGGAAAATCATTAAAGTGCATTTCAAATTTCTTTCACAACATCTAACTATTTGAGGTTTTACACTTATTTCCAGACGCTGTTCTGGAAAATCTGCAAGCCAATCTTGTGTTGAATTCAAAATATTCTCACAAATGGAAAAAAAATTAAAAGAAATAAATACCACTGTGAAAAATGCTGTGTATTTCACTTTAAAATAAATGACCTTCACCACTGAAGCTGAGTTTTGCCCAAGCAATTATCAACTTGAAACTCAATAATGCAGTATGAAATAATTTACATGAAAAAACAGAAGCAGAAGGAAGCACTTGTGTTATTTAGTCTGAATTACATACACAAATACCTGCAGCCACTTTCACCTCTGATCCAAATTATGATTACAATTGAGTGCTCCTACATGAGCAGATCCTCAGACCTGCTACTGGAGTTTGCTCTTTTAACACGGAATTTAGCACACAAACTGCTACCCTTGTTTAAAGGTAATACAAGCCATCCAGCTGAAACACTTTTTTCTTTACAATGTGCTTTTGTATTCAGTATGTTTTAATCCCAATCTGAACAAATGTCCTCTAGTTCCAAACATACCACTAACAATTTCTATAAAACAGTGCATCATTCTTGGTACCCCAGACACCCAACTGTCAAGTAAAATCAGTTTCACATGGTAAAAAAAATGCAATAGTGATCCTGAACTTTATTAGGTAAATTTCAAACACAAATCACTATTAAGTGGCTCTGTAAATGTCACTGTATTTTATATACACACACACACACATATACATACACATGCTTACAGAGAGACACCAAGCAGCTAGATTTCAAATTAAATCATTAATTTAAGGACTTAATTTCACTTAGCTGAATGTGGAAAAGATAAAGTCACATTAACAAACAATACTGAACGCCTGCATCTAGGGTGAGAAGCCTCTAACAAAAAAACCTGCTGCCAATGGCGGGGCTCCTGAAGGCAACCTGGAAGCTTAATCTCTAGCAGAGACTGTGCCACCATGTGCAAACACCTGAGTTACTGTACCTTAGAGACTCAGGAAAACAAGTCACAACTACTCGAGGAAGCTATTACATGAATCACAACTGTAATAAACTTGATGCTTCAAGGCTCGGCTTTCTTCAGAGTATAAAACAATGCCAGCAGTAAAAGAGTAGCATGTGAAATGCTGCTTCTGAGAAAATGTATTTCACTAGAAGTATTAATTGATTTTAGTTGTTTATGCCTTATGAGGATATTGAACACAGTGAATACTCAAAATGTAGCAAGAAACTATACACATGCTGATTATAGACCATTCTACAATACCTACATAGAATCACGCAGTTCAAACACAGCATGAATCCATCACCTAACCAGCTTAAAATGTAAACAGACAAGTCCTAAAATAGAATAGTTACAAATAAAGAACTTCAGGTTTTTTTACTTGGATAATACCTTACCTTAAAATTAGAATGAACCCTGTTATTATAGAAGATTCCTAGGGGTGTAAGCTCTGACTTGGTTTCAATGGCTAAACTATGAGAATCTCCTGTAGCAACCCTGTGGAACAAATACCATATCCCAGCATCCTGCAAGTAAGGAGAGAATGACATTACTTATAAGTGTGTCTGATACTACCATCAGTGCTCATGTATCTAATCACAACGTAAGTGTATGCTAAGTGGAACTTGGATATTTTAAGAAAGTGAGTAAGAACACAGCCCAAACCAACCGTGCACAATGAAATACATTTTTCAAAATAAAGTCTCCAAATAACTGCCCAGTGAGAAAGTAGAAGTTTGCAAATAAGGCTATATTCTAGTTAATAATATACACTAAAAAGTGTTTTCCTTCTCAGTGAAGCCATGTAATACCACACATATAAGATCCTCTAATATTTCAAACCTGAAAAGTGTCAGAGTTAATATAATTTTTGCATTTCAGTTATATTTCATCACACACACTGCATTTTCCTTTGATCATGTCATTTACAGTAAAATACTCAAAACCCTTCCTCTCCTCCTTACTCTTACAGTCTGACTAAGGTTTGTTCATCTCTGCTCACATCAGAATTTAATGACACAGCCAAAAAACCCACAAGAGCTTTCAGAAGGGAAAAAAGCACACCAAGAAATCTGGCCAGTTCAGAGCACTGTGCCAATAATATGCAGTAATAATTTCAGCATCTGTTCATTTTCTCCACTTCTTCAACAACCCTCCTCTTAAAGAAGCTGGATTTATCTGCTAAATGATACCCCCAAAAGTTCCCCTTTCAACCACATCGGGGTTCACAAGAGGTGGCACTATGACAGCACCTGCATAGCAGATACCTACAAATGTGAAAAATTTTGCCTGACCACATGCTCTGTGTGTCTGTAAAATAAATAAATAAATAAAAAATCATTGCATAAGGCACATTAAAGGGTTAAACAGTAGCTAAAGAAACACTGCATACTGAGTGTTCCATCTCATGAAAAATAGTCATCATCCTCCTGTTCAAGAAACGTGGATAAAGCCAGTTCACTCTGGCTTAAAAGATTTCATGCATTTCATTCTGAGAACATACTCATTTTCCAAACAGTCCTGGAAATTCTGCTTCTCAGTAACATATTCCCATCCGTAATGATGACACACTTTGACATTTCTGGTGATTAACAATTCCAAAGCAAATGTGGATGTTCCATTAATAAAAATACCAAAATCTTACTTCACATATAATTAAATACAGCTCTCTGCTTGGCAGACTCAAGTAATTTTTAGCCAAAACACATCCTGATGCATGGAAAAAAGTTTAATAAACTTAAAAGCTCCTTAAGCACTTGCAAGCATTCAGAAAAATGAAAAAGGTTTTTCCCCCTTCTCATATACAGCTCAAACAAAAGAAACATCTATTGCTTGATACACCCTTACAAAAGGCTTCATTGTGTAATGAAGGAGGGGGGGGGAATGGAATTACTTTATTTGCTTATTAATTGTTATAGTATATACCAGCAAAAGCTCTACAGTGCAGAGTTTGTATCAACACAGTTGAAGTATTATCCTTCTGAAACATAGTAAGCTGTAGTCCCTTTATACTGATGTGTTCACATGCATGCAAGGGGGGTGTATCAAAGTGGCAAAACTTCATAACATGCACAAATGTTTGCTCTGACCATGCACATTCCAGTAACAGAATGAAGTGTCATTTACTGGGATACACTACAGAGGCAGAAAGAGACCTTGCAGGTTTTAAACACCAGATCAAGGAATCTGTTTCCTTTAACTTAGCCTGCAATGCTAAAACAAGGTAAAGGAGTATTATATAAAGCAGGCAAAATGGAAAGACATTGCATTGGGAAGAGAAGAATTGGTTTGATAACTGTGTCCAGACCCTTCCTAGCAGTAGGCAGTCAGCTAGAAACCTTTGTCAAAAAAAAAAAAGTCAGACCACACAAAAGGCAGAACAAAATTTTCTGATTTTTTTTATACTCTAGATATTTCAACCCATTTAAATATTTTGAATACTGGTCTATTAATAACAGTTTATTATGTGCCTAAGAATACACTGACACACACTCATATTCTACTTCCAGCACTGGAGCCTTTGCAACAACAACAAAAATCTTTCCTGTTTCCCATTTCCACTGATCTCTTCAGAAAAATCCACTCAAAACCACGCACATCTCAGCCTCTCATCCAATGTAGAACAGACTCCAGCCCCCTCCTCCACAACACGTACTGAGTAGTTCAGCTTTACTTCGCAAGCAGCTGTTTGACAAGAGATTTGCACTAATACAAGGTTCACATAAAGTAAAAAAAAAAAAAAAATATCAGCAGTAACTGATAGGAAGCAAATGACTAACTACTGACAATAAAAGTGTTTTAGTAGTTTCTTATACAATGAACATTTTTTGTAGTAATTTTTCATTCCTATGACTACAGCTATGAAGACAAATTTTGCAAAGCAGTACACAGGAAACTCATGACAACCTACAGAAAATACAAAAGCTTTAATATGAAACGCACTAGTTCTTTGGAAAAAAAAGGATTTATTTCTACATACACACATTGTTGTCAGGTCTATTAACTATAAAGAGGAAGAGATCTCCTCTGTTCCAGCCAGAACAAAGATTTTTGGCATCTCTTAAATGCACACCTAGACAAACCCTGCACTTGTAATGCCAACATGCTGCCAAAAGAACATATTCATATATAGCAAAGAAAAAAGTATGTATTTTTGGCAGTGTAAATGTTACAGATTTTACAAATACCAGTGGCATGAATGGTTTGTGTTGAATTACCTCCATACACCTCACCTGTGAACCTGCTGCTGCATTATTTATAAGATGATTGTTGGGATGAGAAATCCAGAATGTCGAAACTGCCCTGAAACATTATTCAGAAAGAAGTTATTATGGAAAAGCTCTAGCACCTACAGAAATATCTCCCCTTCATAACAAGCAAATGAGAAAAAGCTAAATTGATGTCTGAAGTCACTACTTCACATATGAAATAAAAATCACAACCCTCTCCACATTTAGAAGTCAAAAATGCTTCTTTTTTTAGTTCAATGCACAGTATTTTATTTAATGTTGTTCACATACTCCATGCAATGATAAACTGTTTTAATAAGCTTCTACAAAAGATCAGTAGTATGCAGAAAAACTAGCAGTGACAATTTGAGAATGTGCATGCCTTTACAGAGAAGTAAAGATGCGGCCTTAAAAAAAGTACCACAAGAAACAACAATCTTCCTACAAAACAACTTATTTTTTGTCTTTAGTAAAAGACTAAACACTAACTCTTTTTTTTTTTTAATACCACTACTATGTGAACTACATTTAAGGTGTCTGCATTTATTAAATTATACATAAAAATGTTCCCATCTGTGTACTGTCAAGAGAACATAAGCAGTTTAACTGCTGCAGCTGGTTTGGTTTTACTTTTTCACCATGAAACACTCACATGCAGTCTGTTGCTGGCACTGGGACATAACTTCCATACACTTTATCCCTAATACCAATACACATGCTGCTGTTTCTATCTGTAGGAAGAAGAGTGCCTGGTTTCGTGACTAGCCCAAGGTTGTGGAACAAAGTATTCCTCTGCTCGATGCCATCTTCTGTGAAGAAACAGTGACCTAGTGTGTCATAGCCAATGGTGTCCTTTATCTGCAGAAATACAAGTTCATTATGTCAGTAGCAATAGCATTTACTGAGATTTATTTGACAAGTACAATCTAGTTTTACTGTCTTGGCACAGCTGCAGAGTGAAGCTTCAGTATCAGCAGTTTAGTTGATTCAAGCATACAGTTTTATTTATCCCTTACAAACACACTACTATGTCTGGAGAGCTTAGCTGCCTGGAAGATTCTGCAAAAACAGAATGGTGAGATCTGTTAAAAATAAGTTACTGTTTGCACTTGTTCATTTATTTCTTGCAATGAAAAAACACTGCTAGGCATTAAACTTGAAGAAGGGAGAAGACTGTTTTTGCTCTAAATGCTCTTTATAACATTTATTTCAACATGGTATGTTTTACTCTCTTTGGACCTACCAGCAAGCCATTAGTTCCATGAACAGTCACACATCTGGAATAACAGTGATGAATGGAAAGCCCTTCCAGGTAAGTCTTAAAACTATAACCTCCTTTTTCATCCACATCCCCACAAAGGTGAAAGTGAACAGGGTAACTTCCAATCTGCTGCTGGCCCATTTGCTTCAATTCCACATAGGAGAGATGAACAGATGTAAAGTTCTTCAAAATCTGAAAAATATTATGAGAAGTTCAGAATGATAATGAACTATTTGTTTTTTAACCAATGGAAATCTAAGTTAATATATCATCTATACCAGAGGTACAGAAGTTAGATTTACTGTGTTGGCCTATGGTAACTGTACAAGTTAGAACAATTGTTAATGTTTTGCTCTATATCCTGCCTTACAAAACAGTATCCATAAGTAAGTGTAAAAGCTAAATCTCCATGTAGCTAAACCAAAGCAATTTTCATTAGACACGTTCCCACACTTTACTGTTTGGTCTTTACCAGCTGGCATGTTAAATATTCTTTACATATAACCATGTACTGTCCAAATAAACAGAAGTCACCTACGTCACGGCCCATCTATACTGAAGATGTACCAGTGCAGCCCACCTGGGACAGGCTTAGTTGAATAAAAATCACAGAATAATACAGATTCAAAGTAACCTGTTGAGACAGCTGGTCCAACTGCCAGCTCAGCACAGGGTCAGCTTAAAGACAGCTGCTCAGCATGTTGCCTGAGGAATATCACCAGCCACAGAGATGCTCATGTAATGTCTATTGGTTCTTCCCTTTCATTTTCCTGGCATCTAAGCAGAATTTGCCTTGTTGAAGCTTGGTCCCATTGCCTCTTGTCCTATCACCATGCACATCCAAGAATTGCTCTGGCTTCTCTGAACCCTCCCCAGTGCCTGAAGACAGCAACAAAATCTTGCCTCTTCACCTTCCCCACACCAAACAAGTCATCTTCTCTCAGCTCCTCCTCACTCATCATCACATACTCCCACACACCACCTCCACTGGGCACACCCCAGTGCATTTACATCTTTGCAATGGGAATCCAAAACGGGACACAGCACTCCAGAGGAACTTCTTTATTTAGGAAGATATGAAACTGTCTTCAGAATCATGTAACTTCACAGTAATACTACTTAATACAAAGTAAAAACATCATGGGGCTGTACCAGTATCACACAAAAGCAGAAGCATTTTTTTTCCACCTAACCTGCTATGAAAACGGAAAGCAAGTGCAACACCTAAACTGTGAGGAGCTAAGCTGAGAAAAAAACCTTTTTTGTTATTTCATTAACTTACCTGTACTGTGTATTTATCAAAATAACCATTTTCATTATGTACTTTGTCCTCTAGGGAAATTAGTAATATGAACTTTTTTTTCCCCTCCTCTAATTGCACCCCTAAGATTTGTATGCCTAAAATACAGTGGGATGGCCAAAACCAGGCATCCCTGAGATCTCCAACTCTTAACATTTGAAAGCACCAATGCAGTCACAAAAATACAAACTAACACCTCTCCCCACTGCCACTAAGCCTCCTTTATGCTACTGTCCCAGTGACCAGTAGAAAATCCAGGATGATCAAAACCCCTGAGGCCATTAATATTTGCTAGTGCCTAGGCTCCCTCTGCTTGAGCACGCAAGATTAACATAAGCTGAAAATGGTTTTAGCGCTGAAGTCTAGGTTTGGCAGCAGACACAGCTACTCTGAACAGTCTCCTGGGAACAGTTTAACAACTTTGATGACTCAAAATGTTTGTTTTCTGTTATATCTTCCAGACATCTGAGGGGTCTGCTGTATTTGCGCTATTGTGGCAATCAAGATCATGCTTTGCAAGATTCACAGCTTGTCATTATCTTCTTTCATTACATTATCTTAAACACAAAAGAGTATCTTGAGCCCACCTACTTCTCTTCCACAAAACAAAAGCTGCCACACAGCAGGGAAAGGGCATATATTCTTTCCCACCATTATATTCACTACTGTAAAATTAAAATCTGCATCCAAATATACTAGAAAGAGAGACTTAAACTGTGATCAGCACATAATGAGCACAAATACATTTGCATTTAAAATACAAGGCCTCAAACTTCTGCAGCAGCAGTGAAGAGCTGATACACTGCTGTTCAATCCTTTCTTGTAAAAACGTAAGTGAATACGAGTTTAAATATTAGTTTCTATAATATTACTTTCCCTCAGCTTTCTTTATATTTATGGTAATACAAGAAATTAGAAGCAGTTTCCTCTACATCATCTTAGTGCTTTCAAATTTAAAAAAAAAACAAAAAAACAAAAAACCACCATGGTCCAGCTCAGTTTCTTTCCTCTCCATGCCTCTCTAGTGCCCATTTTCAGATGAGGCAGATCTCTAGGATTCAATACTTATCACTTGGGAAGGGAGAAAGGCAGTGAAAGGAGGGAAGACAGAGAAAAGGGAGATCAAACTTTATTCTGTAATATTACAGGATACACATACATGGACGTCACTTGTAAGGTTTAATCTCTGCCATACAACATTGCATTGTGTGCTGGATACTTCTATAACATTTCAGGCATCGATATCCCTTCCTCCAATTCTGCAGACTAAGTCTTGATGAGTTAAATCTAATTGCGGGAAAGACAAGAACGAAGTCATTTCCACGCAAAGCAACTGTATGAATTGACATTCTTTAAGTTTTCAAATCCCTCCAAGTTTAGCATTAATCTTTTTGTCCTCAATATGCTTCTACATGACAGAAAGCTACTTTAAAATGTTTTTCAGACCTTGATATGTCCACCAAATGTATCATAATTGAAGAACTGACACTCCTTTTCACGATAGCAGGTATTTTCTGTCTCCCCCTTGATTAAGATGTTCCTCGTAAGAACTCCGACTTCTGCCCTCATGTCCACTCCATCAATAACTTCTCCTACATGAGGAAACTGAGGATTTTCTGTCCAGTTTTGAAGGGGAGGAGAAAGAAAAAAAAAAGTTTTTATTGATTAAAAACAAACTCAACTTATTTTATAGAAGCAAACTAATTGTAGCAACAAAACCCATGCATTCTGATACCTTAACATGCTGTAAGCTTTTAGCTTTTCTTATGCCAAGGCACACAAAAAGCAGGCAATTGTTAGATAATAAACATTAACCCAGCTAACACCAAGAAAATTCCCCCCTTGTAGACTGCGGCTGACTCAAGTGATAGTTAAGCATCTTGCAGGATGATGAGTCAAGCATGCTACTCCACGTTTCCTTCTAAAACAAAGTGCTGTCTACATATTTATCATTTTTGTAAGACAACTAGTCCTAAACAAATCCCAACATTTTATTTGCAGGTGCATCTTATTTCAGTCCAATAGTCTGTGAACAGAATGGATAAAGAAGAAAGGAAAGTTTACATTAATCCAATGTATGTAGAAAACTTTTAATGAAACATAGATGCAGATTTGCTTTAAAAGCAAAAAGACGCTGGCTGCTTGATCTGTTCTGAAGAAAAATTAGAACTGAAAATGAGGCCAAAACACTTTTAGAAAATACTGTATTCATCCCCCTCTGAAAGAAAAAAGGATTTCCTTTCCTAACTAAATTTGTTGTTTCCCAGATAGCTATTCTGAAGACGCATAAACTAAAATTAGGGAAAACAAGATACTCTGTTTTTACACAGTTCTTCCAAAGAAACAATCAATTTCTTATTTGTCTGTACAAACTGAGAAAATTATCTGGTCCTGTAAACCTTAAAAAAAAATGTATTAATGCACTTATTTTTTGAAAATATTTTTTCCCCTCTTCCCCCTTCCCCCCCAATTTATTGATTCCCTGAATACAGACTATGACTGTCCCTTCAAAGCTTACAAAAGGATACAAGCCTAAACTGGTCATTACCACAACATGAAGCAGAACCAAGACTGGTATTAACTCTGTACCTGCTGTTGAGGATTTAAAAAGACAACAGATATCTGTAAATGGTACTGGGCTCCTCTGCTTAAAGGCTTACTTATAGTTTTTTCCTATATTTGACTAGCATGCACAGATCAAGTGAAGAAGAACAACTAGGCCTCCTATTAAACAATACTTTCTAGTTTTCCTACTACAAGGGGCCAAAACAGCTAAAAACCTAGCAAAAAAATACAAGAAATAATTTCAAAAGATGGTGAGTTCTTCAGCATGTCAAGTTTGCCATTCCACAGAAAATTCATTCTTTGTGGAACAAGTATATAGGGTGGTTTGGGGATTTTTTAAACAGTATCTGTTACTTTGACAAAAGAAACTTGATACTGGGGGTAGGAAAAAACAACAACAAAATGAGCCAGTTCATCTCCTTCAACATCTTTAGAAGATATATATATATATATCTATATAGTTCAGATGGCATTGATTTTCAAAAAAAAAAAAAAAAAAAAGCCAAGATTCTGTATTCTATGCCATATTGTAAATAAAGATTTTTTTTTAAATCCTTTAAAAAGAGCTGCTTTTTCACAGTACATGATTTCCGAGGTGAAACAGAGCTTGCACATACACTATTCAGTGGTGACAAAAAACTTCTTAAACTTCATACTGCAGCCTTCACATTAAGCTTGCTCTTTGAAATACTGTGCTCAGTAACATACATAACATGAGACATTTAAGAACAAAGCCCAGGAAGTGTCATGCTCAACAGCACTAAGTGCAGCTTCACCCACCTTGGTATTCTCTGATGTATAATAAGGTGAACTGAGATACACTTTTTCCGTAACTGGGACTTCACAATGCAGTAAAACATATCTGACCCACGCTAACGAATGCTGTGGGATGCAAACTGCACTGCAAAGTGGACGTACAAACTGGCAGTCAAGACACGGGGGAACAGGAAAGTTTGAGGGCGTTCACAGAAAACTTCTGAGAACGGAGAAAGAGAAGAGTGGTTTGAAGAAGAGGAAGTCGCATACATAGTACAGAGGTGAATGGCACAAACCCAGATCCTCAAGAGCACCAATCAGCTGCTGCAAACACTGCAAAATAACACTAGTTAGGTTGTGCTACAAACGGACGCTGCAGCCCACCAGAAGGGAGTGAGAGGGGAAGCTCAGGGTCTGAGGCTGATGGACCACCAGGCAGGCAGGTGCTGGCACAGAGCGGCAGAAAGAAAACAGACGCCGGCAGAACCAGGGAGCCAGTCCCACGGGAGGCTCTTGTGAAGTCAAGCAGAATGACTCAGATAATAAAAAAAGGAAATGGACAACAACACGCATGACCATTTTGCGCACATAACGCCCAAAGGAAAAACAGATTGCAACTACTCAGGGATATCCTGTGTGAGCAGATGCTTGAAAGTGCCACTTATTTCATAACCATTTTGCTGGTGGGGGGTGGAGGGGGAACTGAGGAAAAGGGAAAAAAAAAAAAGAGACAGGTTCAAAGATTGCCATTTTCTTTTTTCATCACACTTTTTTTTTTTCGTTTCTCCTTTTTTTAATAACAACAGCAAAAGTTATAACGATAACACTTCAAAAGATGGAAAGGGCACTAAAGGAAAAAGAAATGGTAATGACCACAACAGCCATTCAAGCACGTATAAAGAGAACTAGTGAAAAGACAGAAAGGAGCCAAGAAAGAACAAGCATAATCCTCTTGGAAAAAAACAAAAGCATTCAATAAGCCTGGGAAGAAAGGAGAAACGAAAGTCAGGATGGTAAGCTGTGAGGCAGACCTGACATTACACAAAGCAATTTTATAGCAAAGAGAAGCACACATTCCTGTATACGACAACAAAGCAATACAGAGATGGGTGAACAGGCTGTTCTTTACTGCTCCCACGGAAAGGTACTGTCCAGGGTGTACTACTGTGTATACGTATTTCACACAAATTCTTCAAGTGTTGACTGCTCTCATACCTCTGACTTTGACCTGATGCTTGGTACACTCTGGGCAGGGAAGGAGGGTGAATTCCTCTGTCTGATACATTGAATAGTCTGTGCTTGCGACCACAATCCGGTCTCCAGGCTCCCAACTACTAACATCGTCCAGAAGATTCAGTGTGACTCCACCTACTGCTTCTACCTGGAAGCCTGAAATTGGGACACCTAATTTAAACAAAAAAAAAAAAGTAAACACAATATAAGATTATAATCACCTTTATATGAAACTATCTCCAAGAAGATACAAATAAGAAATGTATGAGATTTCACAAGCTCCAAAGCCCTCTAAAGTACAATTCTGCTCTGAAACTTGCCAGGGTGAGATACCATTACGGCTTGCTTATTTGGTGGATCTCAAATGAAACAAATGGAAAAGATGGAACTAACAGTCACAGGAAAAAAAATTTATGCATTTTTTTTAAAAAAAACCCTAATATCATATGGCAACAATTTGTAGGTTCAGCTACCTCTACTTGTTTCAAGTGACATTTTTCCACCATTTAAAACTCTACAGATGCTATCAAGGACCTGGCAAAACAAAGCAGGGGGACTTTCCTTTTTATTCACAACTAAAAAAACACTTTGGCAGGCTAAACTACACACACATATGCTATTTCACTGCCTTGTGATGGATTTGCACAAGTTCAGCAACTCTTGCTTACTCTTGACCCTAACTCTACAGTACCAGCAAGTAAAAGATTATTTGGGTGGAATTTTTTTTTAAAAATAAGTCTATACACTTTCATGGGCTGTAATGAACCGTAAAGGAGTAGTATCAAATAGCTCAATAAATAAATATCCAACTGCCTTAAAAAAAATTCTTCTGAGGCAAATACAATATCGCTTAGTAATTCTACGAACAGAAAAAGTTGACTGGGCAAAAAAAGCAAAACTCAGATCAAAGATACCTTAAATATAAAAACAAATAAAGGATAAAAGCAAACAAGTGGTAGGTCTTCCAGGCTCTTTATACCACAGATTCAACTTGGTATGAGAAAAGCTGCCTAAAGTTTGGCATCAAACATCAACAGAAGATTGTAACAAGAATAAGACATTTCTCTTAGCTTCTACCAAGCTTTCTTTTTAGGATCATAACCACCATCTTGGATGCTTAGATTTAAAATACACAACTGACAAATTACTAATAGAAAAGGAAAAAGTCTGTTTCAGCCTTTTGTAAGACCCCTTATCTCTGTCTAAATATACTAAAAATGAAAACTCTCAGGGTTATGCTGTTCACATACTGTATACAAACAGACTGAGAAAACAGGATGTACTAGAGAACCGTGTCCTCATACTTCATCCATAGAAAAAACAAAAAAAACTTGGAGCAGCACTCAGAAATCTAATTTGCAACCAACAGTTCTAGTGGAAAAAAAAGCATATACAATATTTTTTACTTCTTCCCCAACTGCACGTTTTACAAAATGCTTCCCTACCATCATTCCATTCACTGTAAGCTCTCACAACAAACTTCTGACCATCCACTGTGAAAAACTCTTTCTGAGCAAGAGCTTTCCCACCAGTGCTGTGATTTTCATAGTTTCTCACTGATTCGTTACAGGAAGAATTTCCACCACCTATGACACCAACAAAAGCCCAGGCTTGCCTGTGAAAAACAAAAGTAAACGTTTAAATACAATGGTCCTTAACGAATTCTTCACAAACAGGTAAAGGACAAGACAAGGAGCACAGAAGTCATAAATAATTCTTTTGCCTGCTCTTCCAAATTAATTTTAAAATGCAGCTTCAAAATGCAGAAGAAAAATGGGCATACCTCATTGAAAAGAAACGTAGTTTAAAATAAGTGGATGTCCTATATACAACCTGGCAAATACAAGACCTCTTAATAGAGAAGACTTTCAGATACATTTTTGGTGCAATATCCAACAAGATACACTTTTTCCAAAGGCAAATCGCAAGAGATGAGCAACAGAAGCGATACAGGATCCTACTTCCAAGCAGCTTTACCGGGGTAGGGGACGACTAGGAGCCAGTGCCGGCATTCCTGCCGCAGCCCGCTGCCGTCACGGCGCTGCGGCAAGCAGCGTCCCAGAGCGGTGGTCAGGAGTCCCAGGAGATCGCGCGTGCATCAGGCCGGGAGGGGTGGACACAGCCGGCAGCAGCCGCTGGTGATCACTGTACTGGATGGGCAATACCTTTTGAATCTTTCAAGATGCTCAGGCCCAGAAAAGGAATGGCGTACCGCTACACAACCTTTGCACGAGGGATCACCAATGTTTTTGAAGGCTGAGACCAAGGATTTTTGCTTTTCCCCCTTGCTAGTGCCATCCCTCAGCTGGACACCTACTTGGCTGAGCACTGGAGTAGAGCAGGGAACTGTCCTGGATGTACTTCCCCCCTTCCTACAGTTCTGCTCAATGCATCCAAGTTTTTGGAAATTAAAAACAAACCACACGCCACAGCAAGCTGCCACCAAGTTCAAAAAACAAGACTATTTTGCTGTCCTGTACTGCTCTGTAATGCCATAATTACGTGTGCAAAGGAAGCAGTCGAGATCATCTATTAAAAAGCCGAACAACTTTGCATCATTAGAGTTGAATCATTCACACCAAATGAAAACGGTGTCAGCTAGCTGGACTGTAGTCTGTTCCTAATGATCGAGTCAAAGGCAGATATTAAAACCACCTTCAATCCAGTTGCCTTTATTTCAGTCCCCTCATGATGTTCTTACTGATTGGGATTAAAAGGCCAATTGAAACTGTTTAGTGTTAGTCTGTTCATAGGAACAGTACATAGCGGGCCAGCTTTTCAAGAGCAGCACCAAACAAGCTGAACGTTTCACAGACGAACATTTAAAATAAATATCAAGGTACTTTAATGCATGCTGTTTTGCAGAAAGAGGCAGAAGGGGAGAGGGATGTAACGGAGTTATTCACCCCCGTGCTGAAGTCTCCTTCACTAGCTTTACAGGTTTAACAAAACAACCCTGCTTTTCCTCAGTGAGCCCTCAGGGAGAGCTTCTTGCCTGCCTTCCACAGCAGAACAAGACAATTTTATGTGCTCACAGAGCCCCTACCGACTAACGAAAACAGACAAGAATCAGTTCAGCAGAGAAGGAAGAAAGGCTGCTTCTTCCCAGCCACAAGCTGAAGAAGTTCTTCATTTCAGACAAACCGGCATGGAGGTCATGGGCAGAGACGAACACGAGAAATCCACACCTCCAGGCCAGGCCAATGACCTGAACAACCACCACACAGGCTTCCCTGCTTTCAGGAGGTGGGACCTATTACAGGACATCCAGTTCTCAGCACTGCTGACCAAACTGCTTCAGAGGGAGTGCTGCAAGCACTTGCCATCCCATGACCACATGCTTACACAGCCTCTGACACAAACGTGCTCCTGACGGGAACTGAGGTCAGAACATGCCATCCTGACTGACGCCCCAGCCTGCCCCTGCCAAAGCAGAGGGAGGAAACTAACGGGAATCCAGATGCTGGGGGGATAGCGAGGGGTAAGAATAGAACGGAAAAATCTAAACGACCGATTTCTTGGAAAACAGAAACAGGTTAGGAGACTTGGTATCCCTTTCACTGGTATTGCTAACCCCGTGCAGCACAAAGCCAAGTCCAGAACATGCACTGCAAAAAGTCATTTGCCACTACTAAATGCATGGCTCAGCAGTTTAAGTTTCCTGCTTTAGTAATTCCTATTATACCTCTTCTACTGTCCACCATTTGAACTCTGACCAACTGAAAAGAATGGTCAAAAGATACAGAAACACCTTACAAGTGTACTTCAGTAACAAAATATTTTTATAGGTCAGTTCCCTTGCAAAACCAGTGGAGGGGTAATGTACTTTCATCTCAACAATGCACAGATATGAATAAGACACTACTTGATATACAGGATTAGCATCCCTTCCCTGTACTCAAGTTCCTAGCTTGGCATTCCTTGCTCCTCCAGACAAAGTCATATGCATTAAAAGCCTCACCTAGCAACTGCTTTCTATCTGTGTGTTTGAACGAGAAAAAAAATTCCTCACTGCACCCAGTTTTAACTTCTGTAAAGAACAGTGAAAGAGAGCAATTACAAGTACGTAATAAAGTCTACCACGCTGATACCTGTAACTATCAGTCTCTGCACTATCAAAATACTGCACACTGAATACTACTACTGCAGTACTATGTACAACACCGAGAATCCTCTGAAGACTTTAAGAACAGACACTGTCAAAGTTTAATGAATTCTCCAAAGGCAGCAGAATCTGTATATAATCTTTACTCAGCACAAAAGGGAAAATAAATTATTTACCTGTAACTCAATCCTCTGACAAACTTACTTCCCAGAAGATTTTGAATAGTTACTCTGGTTTCCTCCAGTAGATTTTTAGCAGCTGAATCTCCTACAGCAATAGCAACAATGCGACCAGGACTTCCATTTTTCAGTAAGTTCTGGAGCTTCAAGCTTTCTTCTGAAAATTCATGTGTATCAAACTTCAGCACTTCCAAAACCTCTGCTGTGTCCTGATCGATCACTCTCACATTTAGTCCTCGGGAAAAATTCTTTTTAAATGTATAATGACCATAGGCCAGCCCTGAGAAATACACAGTCTTTGACAGAAGAGTCCATGATAACTTCTGGTGCCCATGCAACTCCAGCGTTCCTTCAGGGCCCACGCCAATAAATTTTTTGCCAAATTCTGGCATATCAGCACCTTCGTTTGACTTTCCATACAAAATAATAGTTGCTTTGGATTTATAGCGGCATTTCTCTGCTCCAACATGAAGCATTCCACCATCCTTTATCAGGATAAATCGAGTTCTCAAGGTAATATTTTTAGAACCTTCTTTATCATCACCAAAAACAAGTAACCCTAAAGGAAAAAATATATTTCTGTACATCAAAGCAGAATTCAGATAGACTCAAAGACTCAAGTTCTTAAATAAGAACAACAGATGAATTACAGATTTATTTTCCACACCCATTAATTAAGCTGTTACTCTGTCATATATGTTTAAGAATATTTGAGAAAGTAACTCCTACCAACTGTGATTTCTCTTTCTAAGACTGTGCTCGGTTTATTCCTGATTTTTTCTGCCATTGTCAGAAGACAATCAGATCTTATACAAGGAAGGCTACTACACAAGTCTTGTTTTACTATATCCTATAGAAAAATCACATTAATGCTCCACTGAAAAGACTTTGCAGTGTTCATTCATCTTTTTAATGATATTCCCGGCCTGGTAGCAGGCTGAAAAGTAAAAGCAGGGGAACTGGTCAATAAGCTGCAACATAAAATTCCAACACATTTTTCATTCAATCACAGAAGTAAAAACTATGCAGTAAACTGAAGCATGATGTTCATCTTGCCATTTCATACCTCCATCCTGTATAACTATAGAGTGTACTGTAGCGTCTGAGGTCAGACGAAACAAATCCCCTTTTTTGATAAAAACTCTCTTTTCAGGATCTTTTCCAGGGCTCCAGTTTTTAAGACGAGGATTCTGATCGGGACAATTCTCTGCAATACAATGTGAAGTTCAGCTTTTAAAAAAACAAGCGTCATCAATCAAGGCAGCATTAGGATGAACACGAGCAAGGCAGAGTCAGTAACCCACAAAGGATTCCCACCTTCATCTGTAATTACAATACTGCAGCCACTGATTCTACTGTTTGCATTCATTCAAGCAGCCAAAAAGATACCTGAAAGGTGGCTAAACTCTCAAGGGGAGGAAGGCATTCTTATACTGAATTAAACTAGTGATGACCACAGACTGAACTGTCAACATACACTGTTGACAATACATACTTTCAAACCGCATCTGATTTTTTTGAGATTTTCTGTATCAACTGCAGTAGATGAGGAAAGGTAAGTGGGAAGCACTCGGATCCATAGCAGTCACACCGAGCACTGGATGTCCTAGGCCAGCTACCTAGGCCAACTAATGTGGTTGTAAAGCATCTAAATATCTCACTGCCCTCAAGGTCTCTCCCTGGGTGAGAAAGGCTGATTCTTTCTTGCTTTTAAGCATTCAAATCACTTCTTTCAGTGTAGGTTTGAAGGTAAGGAATAAAGAGGGACAAGACATCCTTAGAATATCTAGTATAAAGCCTTACTGGTTAGAGCAGTTTCCTGGGAGACAAGACATCTGGGTCTAAGCTCACAGTTTGTACTCCTTAGAAAGTCAGCTTATATATCAGGCTACAAACCACGCAAGAGCAGAGACAGATGCAATCCTTGCTGAAACCCTGCTGAAGGTCAGGCTCTACACAGGCAATAACACCATACTACAAGGCCAGAAAAGGAGAAACACCAGCAAGAAGTGACAAGGTTGTGTGATTCCAGATGAAGTTACAGCAATGTAGTATTTACAACACACACATCTTCAGCACATCAAGCAGCTGAGTAATGCAGCAGCATACACATGCTACAAAAACAGAAAAGGGAAGTATATTCCTTGGATTTTCTTACCAAAAGAAAAGTCAGACTGAAAATATTTTTCTTAAGCAAAAGACAACCAGAAAGATGCCAAAATAAACAGGTTAGCAGCCCAACTGAGAGTAACAGTCCAAATAGCCTTTTCACATCTTATCTTCTGGAGAAAAACACCCACACATCTGCAATGCAACTTTGGGGCTAAAAAGCTATTAGCAATAACCCATTCTTGCAAAACCTAAAGAAAGTAAAACCTATCCAGAAGTTTAACACAAGCCAGCCTTAGTTTTGCTGACAGAAATGTTTTTCCTTTGGTGTTACTCTCTACAATTCAAATCCTTTCCAACTCAGGAAACCCACATAAACCAAGATTTGACTACCAGTGGGAAAAAAATAGCAGAACTGCATAAGGGCAAAAGGCATCCAAGTAGTAATATAAAAATGAAAACTAAAGAAAATATTTTGGAGGGATCCTAAGAAGAGAGCATTTAGAAAATGAAATTCAACACCTGAGGGAAAGCCAAAAAGCAAGAAGCATTGCGATCATCAAGACTGCTGAGCACTCACCAGATAAATGCAAGCCTATTGCCTGACTCATGCAGAGTCACTAAACCCCTTCCTGCAGACACCACACACACACAAGCACTGTGTGAAGAAACACATATTTCCTGGCTGGTAGCAAAGGGCAATGTGAGGAAATCATGAGTCAGCAACCTGATGATTTCTGCTTAGCATGATTTACAGAAGAGAAGATCTAATAACTGTAAGCTTTAATGTTGAGTCAGAAAGAAGAGGGATAGCACAATAACTAAAAAAAAAAAAAAAATTAAATCTATTGTACATTACAATCCAGCAAGGAAGCCATCAGCATCAGAAGCAGACACTCCTGTGTTGCAATCATGCTTCGGAAGCACAGTGAATCAACTTTTTGGCGAGCAGATCAGATGTGCCCAGCAAAAGTATTTTGAAATTCTCCCTTAGCAATTGCAGTGGGGTGCAGGGAAACATCAAATTTAGTACTTCACCATATGTTACCTCCAAAATTACTGATTAGATTTTACAGACCAGTCATTGCCTCTACAGTTAAGGTTAAATGAAAACAGAAGCATAGACCAGAAAATGTTAGGTAGTTATGGCCGTGCCAAATTTAACCACTCCTGTTGAAAATTTTTCAAGTCAAGCCTCTGCTTCAGAGCATTTTTATAAAAATGCGTCAGCTCTCCTTCAGGTTTAGTTGCTTCTAATTGACAAGGGGAGAGGAAGTGATGTTTTTGCAAATGGTGGTGTGTGGGGGGAACCACCTCACAAAAAACCACCCTGCCAAAAAAAACCAAATTCTAGAACCTTCCATGTGCTGGAGCAAGGATATGAAATTTGGCAGGAGAAAAGGCAGGAAACAGTTCTCAGTATGTAGTTAAATACTTGCTTTTTACCTGCTTAGCCACCAAGTCTAGAGTTTTTTAAGGCCTCTGGGAAAAAGTTATCAGTGTTATATCATGCTCAGCAGAAGTTTATCACAGTTTGGCAGCTAAATTTTCCGAGGATCCTGTTTACCCTGGGCAAGCTCCAGCCAAGAGCTGCAAAGGCCAAGCAGAACTTTTCCCTGAAAGCCTCCCCAGCTTGTCATCCTGTCCCTGCAGCACAAGCCCCTGGAAATGGGGAAGGAAATCACATTTCCAGTGCTCTCCCTGCTCTCCAGTGTTCAGGACTCCTTAGAAAAAAAGATGATGACAGGAAGATAAAAGCAAGGAGGAAAAAAGAAACCAGCTGACAGGCAGGAACAGAAATGCAGACAAGTATCATTTTCCCTTTGGGGAAGGTGTGCTGGAGGTTTAGGATTTACACACAATTACTACTAAGTCTCGCATTCCCTTCACTGCCTTTTACACAGCCATTACAAGTACTGACAATACGGATTTCCAATTAGCCCTTAAGAAGAACACACCTAGCTGGAACTGGTGTCCTTGGCCACAGTACTGCATGTGCTACGTTGGAGCTGAGCATATTAACCTTTCACCCTGTCAGGAAACTTCTGGGGAGCTGCTGCAACAACACTGTAAGATTAAAATTTCGGCCAGGCTTTCCTTGGTGTCTGTAGGAGTTTCTCTTGTGTCAGGGTGTATTGGGTTTGTGTGGTG
This sequence comes from Haliaeetus albicilla, assembly GCF_947461875.1. Lineage (NCBI taxonomy): Eukaryota > Metazoa > Chordata > Aves > Accipitriformes > Accipitridae > Haliaeetus > Haliaeetus albicilla. Next base: position 27,735,398 of record NC_091516.1, on the reverse strand, counting down.
AGGTTTTGGTAGCAGGGGAGGGGCTGCAGGGGTGTCTCCTGTGAGAAGCTGCTGGAAGCTTCCCCGGCTCCAAGTCGGACCCGCCGCTGGCCCAGGCCGAGCCCATCAGCGACGGTGGTAGCGCCTCTGGGAGAACAGGTTTGAGAGGGGGAACCTGCAGTGAGTGGGGGGATCGGAACGTGAGAGGAAGGAACCCCTCTGCAGACACCGAGGTCAGTGCGGAAGGAGGGGAGGAGGAGCGGGGGAGGAGGGGATGCCCCTGCAGCCGGTGGTGAGACGGCAGGCTGTGTCCCCCAGCCCACGGGGGGCAGCGCGGGAGCGGAGGCCCACCTGCAGTCTGGGGAGAAAGGAGCCCACGCAGGAGCGGGGGGATGCCCCCCAAGATGGCCATGACTCCGTGGGAAAGCCCGCGCTGGAGCAGTCTGCCTGAAGGACTGCAGCCTATGGGAAGGACTCAATGTTGGAGAAGTTTGTGAAGGACTGTCTCCTATGGGAAGGGACCCACACTGGAGCAGGGGAAGAGTGAGGAGTCCTGCCCCTGAGGAGGAAGGAGCGGCAGAGACAAGGTGTGATGAACTGACCCCAGCCCCCATTCCCTGTCCCCCTGCGCTGCTGCAGGGGAGGAGGGAGAGAAAACAGGGAGTGAAGCTGAGCTGGGAAGGAAGGAGAGGTGGGGGAAGGTGTTTTAAGATTTGGTTTAATTCTCATTATCCTTCTTTTGATTTGATTGGTAGTAAGTTAAATTGATTTTGTTTTTTCCCCAAGTTGAGCCTGTCTTTTGCCTGTGACCATAAGTGGTGAGTGATCCCTCCCTGTCCTTGTGCCAACTCACGAGCTGTTCTTTATATTTTCTCCTTCCCAACCCACCAGGGGGGAGGAGGGAGTGAGCAAGCAGCCTTGTGGTGTTTTGTTGCCAGCTGGGCTTAAACCACCACAGGGGGTTTCCAAAGGATTCTATGGGTGCATGTTCGTTTTTTTTAAAGGATAATGGAAGGGAACTTCAGAAAGACACAATGCAACAATTAGTACTGAAAACTGGCCTGGACTTCCATCAAGAAGTAGTGGGATGTTGCAGGAAAGCAGTCACGACCTTAGGTTACTCCTTAGCCCTTATGTAAGTCATTACTGTAGACAAAAAAAAAGCCTGTCTACTAAATCACAGCAACTCTTCCTGCAACATCCTCAGTATCCCCGGTGATCGATCAACCACATGCTGACCATGCATTCGGTGCAATAAATCCGCAAAACTCAATGCCTCTGGAATGAACTACGGCAGATGAAGCAAAACCATTCCAAAACCACTTAACATTTTTAAAAAAGGCAAGCCATCTCCTTCACATTACTGGCTTTTAAAGTATAAAGGGACTATTATTTTATGTAATCCACAGCACACGATAACACCATACTTCTACTAAAACCATCATCAAAATCTACAAGTTTTAGTTAATTAAAAGTTAAAATCTTGGTATCAAAGCAGAAAGGTTTTTCGCCTCTGCAAAGTACTTCTCAGAGTCAACTGCCTAAGTCACCTGTCAGCCTTCTCTTGAACTTGGCTGTAACCAAAGTACTTACTGCAGATATGTACCCATTACCAGTGATCTGGATCACAACACAGCAGTAACTTTCCATTTACTACTCCCTCAGGTTTTTTTGTTAATTTGTTTTCCTTCATTATTATTAGGAAAACTCAGTGGCATCACCCAAGAAGAGATCTCAGCAAGCCGCCACCAAGAGTGCTCCGGTCAGATGTGTGCGTTCATTTTGCACTGTCATCTGAAATCTTCAGTTGATTATCTAGTTTATTTAGCCTGTGTTGCACTGACTTTGGAAACTGAATCTTTTGAGTTACTGCCAAAAGCCACTGAGGAGTCTAAGTCTGCTGTGTTACAATAGCCAACAGTTTCAATTCAAAACCCTCTTTAGCTTTTAGAAACCTGATTTCTGCCTCAAAAAAACCCCCAAACTAAAACAAAAAACAAACCCATGCTCCAAACTATACTAACAACCTTTAGCAACTGTACCTTACAGCAACTCCTAGCAGTATTTGGCCAGAGCGATGTATACTTAGCAATCAGCAGTTAATCACATCACCTGTTCATGCTTTGTAACCACAGACTCATTTGAGACATTTTCCAAATTCCATGAAAGTTGCCCAGTTTTCTAAGATGAGCTAAAAAAAAAAATCAGCGCTAATAGATTGAAAAGGTCCCTGCCCAATTTGTGTATAAACAAAGCACACATACTGTCGGTATAAATTCTTGCAAATTTTAAAATTATTTTACTTGAACATTCTTCTACTACCTTCCTTAGTTACTGCTTAAACAGACAGGATTTAATTTTGTCTGCAATTTGTGAACATACCAGACAGCTTCTTCTGCAGGCAAAAATAATTACACTTATACAACATTCATGCTTCTTGCCCCCTCACCAGTAGTCTTTATTTACTGCTATGCCTTTTTGCTTCATGTAAGTAAATCAAATCATTCACAGTAAAAACATACAAATGACACTGATAACAGAAAAAAGAGCTGATCTTAGTGTCCACACACTGCTTCCCTCCATGTTAAAACTGCAGTAAGCGTTCTATTTTTGCATTTAACACTAATCCTGATGCTGAATTATTCAATTGGGTTCCCAGGGACCGTAACTTCTAGGATGATCTTGTTTGCAAAAGAACTTACCATCTGGAGCATATTTTGAAGCTATTCCCAGAAAAATCCCCAGTGCAACAAAAAGTGAAAGGCTAGAAATGGCAAAGCAAATGAGAGTATTTTTGTGCCTGTTGGCTTCTGCCTGGCGGCGGTGCTGATCCACTGGTAAGGATGGGAGTCTTGTCCGGGCTTCTTGTCTCGCAGAGGTAAATTCAGCTGCAGCATGGCTCTGCGAAGGTGGCGGGGGACGGAGAGGGGCAATTCTCCCCGGGATGTACCCAGAAGACCTGTGACTGCTCCCATTCTGAGGCTGCAGGAAAGCAGGGGAGCTCCCCCTGGCATCAGTGTCTTGCATGTTATAAAGTCACTGGAACACGGACACAGACAGGGAAAAAATAACAGGCTTTCAGAATACAGAGTACAATACATAAAAGAAAAAAAAGAAACAAACAAACGAAAATGCAATTTTAAGCCACATGCCTTCTTAAGAAGAACAGCCACTGAAACTGTGGCTATGTACAAAGTATCAGTCACTCAGTTGCTACTGGTCATTTGCCATGGTGTAACAGCTTGAAACAATACTATATATGTATCTTCAACAAAATTAAACTTAAAAGCATCTGGTATGGGAGGGAACACAGTACAGCACAGACTATTTCTTTGTAGTTCCACTAGGTATTTTTCACAGAGTGTTTTCACAGTTAACTTCTATTATGTGATTAAGAAACGAGCTGAACAATGAGAAAGCTAGCAACCCCTTCTTCCCCACAGTTATGCAAAGAATGCCCAAATGTATTTCTTCTGCACTGCAGAGGCTGAACAAACTCCTCATTGTTTTCCTATATGGAAAAGAAGCTGAAAGAGACAAGCCTTCCCTCCCACACTGGAAGCAGTAAAAAGCATTTAAATTTAATATGTAAACTACCAAACACTACTTTATTTACATTCATGCTGATGCAATTTAGTCAACACTTTTAATTAGCTGAACCCACAAACTCTTAATTTACTCACAGCAAGATTTGGTTGCTAGTAAAGATGCATCAGGAATGGTCCTGTAAGAAAGTCATCTGTATCTTGTTCAGCAAACCTCATGTTTTTTCTTGTTGCTGAGATGCCTGTGTTTGGACACAAAGCCTGGAAGCAACATGACTGCTCCAGATCTCTGCACCTATCACCCAGAAGCTAGCGCTACTTTTATTTCAGTTATTAGTATTGTTTCCACCTTTTTCTGAAGCAACCAATGAGAAAAGCTTACCAAAAACATTACTGCCTGTCCTGTCCTCACCAACAGTTCTAACCAACCATGCTTTTCTGGTTTCCTTTAAGAGACACAAAACTGCATTTGACCATTTTCTTAGGCTTTCTGGTCAACTGTGTTGTATCATATGGAGTATTCACCAAGCTGGCATAATTTTATTTAATTTTTTTATTAAAATTTCTTTGGGATGGATTTTTTGAGAAGGCTGCTCAAGTTTCAGTTAACTGAAACCTAACTTTCTAAACTAAATCCTGAAGGGGATTTAGGCAGAAGTCATGTATATTCAATAGCAAAATGAATTACAAAAATAAAAAACGACCAATAACAGAAAAGCATAAAGATCCTCTTTCTCATCCATTAACAAAGGGAAGTCTGAGCTACGCTCTGAAGTGCCAGGCACACTGGTGAAGGAGAAACGTGACAACTGTAATCTTATTCTGAGAAGTAGCAAAGGAGCCTTTTGTCTCGCACGCTGCAAAATCTGATACTCCACTGTTTCAAGGCAAAAGAGTTGCTATTATTGAACAGGCTGGATTACCCTTTCATGGGAGACAATGCATCTCCAGATGTACGCACAATGACGATAAAGGCACTGAAATATTAACTGGAGTAGCCATCCCAGAGTGCAAAAATTATGCCAAGTCCTCCAGCAGTGTTTCTCGCACCTGTTCGTTGTAGCAAACTGATTTTCACCATCCTCCTTTCTGTTCTTTGAAAAACTATTTCCCAAATCTAATCCTCTGCTCTCAGACTTAACTGCCCAATGTGTTATGAGCACTGTGCAACAGCTTGCTTTCACCACATGTGCTTTTACACTCAACTAGTCATCTTTCAGCAGTGAAAACTCAAATAATTTCTATGTTTTAGAAGTGGTGTTAAAAGCTGAGTAGAGAAGCTTTTCAACTAATTCAAACGCAGTATTTATGTCTAGTTGAAACAAATATTTCAGTATCTTTCTGACTGAAAATTCAAAGAAATCTGATCCAGCATTGACTTTTTTTTATGGTTTGGACCCCCAACTCCTTAAACTTGGTTAAAAAGTTTTTAGATACGGCATTTATCTATCACACTGACAAAATGACTACAGAGTGTTCATTATAATGTGATACGAAGAGTTAGTAAGTTTGTTAATTGCTCAGCTACATCAACTAAATCCACAATGGTTAAGCAAAAGTTAACTTACTTTTACAAAATAATTTTACCACAATTTTGCCTACTAAGGCCTCTTAAAGTACTGTTAGACCTTTAAAGAAAAAAGTCATTCATTACAACAGACATCGAAAACACTTGTGTCATATTTCAAGCATATTTTGTTTTGTACGAAGCATTGTTTGCAAGCCTCATTTTGCAAACTGTAGAAGTTTTCCAACTGTCCCACTCAAGCACAAACACAAGTCACCCCAAGGACAGGTGGAAAAGAGACTGCAGAATCACTGTCTTACCCATTACAAAATAAAAATAATGAAACAAAGCCATAAGGAGATACTTAGCACATTCAAAAGATTTACTATATAGTTTTCCATTACAACAGGAGTAAAAATTTCAATACTTCCTTCCCTCTTCCTGTGTTATTTGAAATTCTCTGGCTGAAAGAAGGATCTTTTCTATCCTGTAGAACAACTACTGGTTTTTCTTTAAAATTAAGACACATTGCTAATCTGATTGAAATTATTGACTTATTTCCACTCTGTGTAAGTCTGCAGATAGCATCATGCAAAAAATGCAAGTGTAGTAACTGGCTATATGGCCAGTTATGCCCTAGAGAGTGTGGTTATTTGGTTGCACAAATATAGTTCGAGTAACATGCAGGAGGTGGGGGGGTGGGGGTGGAAATCTGTTTAACTCTTTAAATACCACATTTCCTTGTAAGTTCCCATGCACCTTAATTTTTCCATGTAACGCTTTTTCTTTCTCCACCCAAGGTTTGCCATTTCCCTTTGACCTGTGCCTATTCTGTGTTCCTTTAAAAAGGCAAAAAAGCTGAGATCAAAGGCCCCAAGAGAACATTTGCAGTTAAAAACACCAGAGAAGACTGGCTCCAGTCACCAGGATCTCCTAAACCCACAGAAGTATGAGGTCTCCTAAAAGAGCTCATGATCTGGGCATCTCCTCCTCCTGATGGTGCAGTGCTAGACAAGAACACCACCACTTTTACAATTGTACTTTACTTCACAGATTTCTTCAGAGTGATTTCAGTAAAAGTCAAGTTCTTGCACAATATACAACCAATTACCTTACCTAACAGTCATGCAGCATTTAATCTGTACAAATCTGTTATTTACCATGTCATTCAGGCAGGCTGCTATGTGAGTATTCCCTAATTTCTCACCCTTCAGCCTTCAACAGGATATTATGCAGTATTTTCAAATCCATTATTCACCACAGCTTTTAGTCAGGGCCACATGTAAGTATGTGCTTCCAGCTCACCAGAACCAGAGATGCTTCCAACACACGGATTCAGCTAGAGCACCTCAGATGCTTCAGCCCACTATGTACTTGTTACCACCTGTCTGCTGGAAGGCTACACTATTTGCATCTTACTCTTTTGCAAGAGCAGGGCTACTCCACACAATTCAGATTTCTGCTTATGCACACCTTCCCGCAACATAAGCAAGCAAGTACTTCTCATACTCATCACATCAGCCAACTCAGCTTAAACCACCTTAAAAAAACCAAAGTTTATTTTGCACAGCATCTAAGTAAAAACAGTGATTACCTGCAAGTCTGCCTCTGCCAACAGAGCATCTGAGCTGTGTGGACAGCAAAACCCAGCAGGCAGACAGCAATGAGCCACTAACAAGCTGCAACATCTCCAGTCTCCTCACGTGCTCCTTCGTCACTTTTAACTTGTGCCACTGCTACCCACTCATACAAGCCCACATTGTTCCACACTGGCAGAAACTAAAAACACATATGCACTGTACAACCAAGGGATAACATCTGAACCTCCTGAGATGCAAGCGTGTGCTCATAAGCAAGTGGCATGCTTATCTGTTACTCCGTTTGGGGCTGGTTTCCTGGAAAGGAATTGGATTCTTTCATGAGGCAATTCAAAACATCACCTGACACCACCCAAAACATGAGAAATATACCAAGATCTTTCACATTTTTCCCCTGTCAAATGCTTAGTATAACAAAACATGTCAAATGCACCAGAAAACTCCCACACCCTTGCACCTTCTCAGAATTTTGTAAGCAAAGTACGCTTACTTCCATACAGTACAAAGAAATTAATGCTTCCCTTAAAGCATATTTTAAGGATGCATAGTTCAGAGGTCTTAAAAATAAAACAAGAGATACTAGAAGAAATCCTACTTCTGTTGCTCTGGGTTATTATCAAACACCACCAGCTGTAGTGCTGACCTATTACCACACCATTTAATCTCAGAGTACATAATTTCCAGCAAGGAAAAGACTGAGGAAGGGTGGGGGAAAACCACACACATCAAGAAAAATATTTCCCCATGTAATACAGCACCACATTGGCTACTGCTGCTTTCCTGGCACAGGCACTTGTCTGGTATGAGATCAAAGGGCAGTGAGAAATCCAAAAGAGAAAGGAAAGGGACAAGAAGTCAGTATTAAAAAATTCCTAAGTAGCTACAGTTACTGAGCAGAAAGTAGACATGCACACCTTCACAAGCCTCCAAGCTGGTCAACTACAGTGGAGATACTAACTTCAGGACAATGTTTAAAGTGCCTTAGAAGTCCCCAGTTCAACAAATCTTAACCTCACCATTAAGAAAATTAATGGTTCCCAGTGGACACATGGGGTGCCCACATGCTTTGCTGTCTGGTTCTGCATTTTCTTCCACTGCCTTGTTTTGAAATTATACCTATTCGCTATGATAATAGACAGCATGTTCGTAGGAACCTACTTTTCCACCCGCATGTGCAAAAGTTGGAAAGAATATGTGCACAGTAGAACAGATTAACACAGTTAAATAACTGTTGGAAATCACAACAATGTTTATAACAGCCTAAAAAATCCCAGGTGACTTAAACAAAGTGTAAAAACTCTAGACATCTTCCATCACATACGCTGCTTGGTGCATGCCACCACCTTGCCCAGCAGTTTCAGAAGAAAATCAGAGGACAAACAGCAACAGTCAGTGAGAGAGATACAAACACAGTGAGAATTATATAACTTATTTTGGACAAAGCTTTATTGCACCATATTTTCTGAATTTCCTGTGTAGCAACTATTAATTTTTACTGAATTTTTTGGCACAGAAAAAGCATGAAATTGCATGATACACAACCAGTGGAAACTACTTGAGCTGAGGACCACATTTCCTAAAACAAGTCTTTGCAAAGTACCACAGATCAAGAGACCAAAGTGCAAGCATGCATAATATTTACAGTATAAAACGGGTCTGTAGATAGAAGTAATCTTCATCAGCTGGTCTAATGAAATCTTTTGAGCACACAAGTCTCTCTCCAGGTCAGAAGCAAATTTCAAACCTATATAGAAGTAGGGGAAGTTTAATTACGTATGTTTAGGCGATATACGAAACAATATAGTTATTATCTATGGATTAGAAAGGACACTGGAGTGGGAGGGGAAAGGATGGCGAGAAGATTGCTTCCCAAGAGAAGGAGACGGGTAACTTGTAGTCTGTGTGATATAAGTTTGTCTGTGGGAAAAAGTATGAAATAACAGCACGTCAAGCAAACCCACTCTCAGGTTCATGGCTTACAGCATACTGGAGAGCCATGAATTTAGTTCCTAGCCTCTTCTGAAGGCATTTGGTAGATCTCCATTAAGGATGAGGCTGAAAGATCACAGGCAAAGTGGAATTTTGTACAAGGAACACATTTCCCCTCTCCAATGACAACTGGGCTTTTGTCCTTCACCCACAGTTTGTGTGAATGAACTCTGCAGTGGTCCCTTGGTTTCACTTACATAATTGTCAGGAAAGCATTTGATGCAGCAGACAAAAAAATCCAACTTTTCAGAAAGTTCATGTACAAAATTTAGGTACTTTCATAGTTCTTCTGCAGAGATGCAGCTTACTGCAGAAACTGCAGGGACACGTTGGTCTTTTCCAATTCCTGGACACCAAACATTATCCTGCAAACATTCAAGTGTTCTGAACTGACCTCAAGACACTTCTATTTTCAGTCTGCTCTAACATGTTTGTAACATCTTTGGATCTTGCCCATTGAAACAAAGAAACATAAGCCAGAAGCCATAGCATCCAACTGTTGTCTGTGTATCTACAATGATGCCTGACACTTTCCGTGACTTCAAATTTTTTCCCCTTTGTTTCTTTTTGACACAGTTATTCTTTATAAGTCACTTAAGAAATTGGGGAACTCTATTCTGGTTTTCATTCATTGTTAAAACAATAGCATGTTCTGCTTGAGGAAATTATTCAGACACCATTTGTTTCTTTGCATACAAGTGAACTGACCAATGACTTAAGTACAGAGGATCCAAGAGAGCACACCAGGAAATGCAGCACATGTGCTGAAATAGGCAACACAAATGGAATAATTTTTACTGTTTCTCTCATTTTCAGAAACGAAAGATTTAATAACTTGCATAAGAGATCAAGAGTGGAAACTTGCATTTTCATCACGCATCTGCCATTAGTTTGCTGCATGAGTCACAGCTTGTTTGGGCCCCAAGCCTGTAACATGAGAAAAAAAATGGTCACTAGCCTCACAGGGACATTGTGAGGGTTAGTTTACAGAACACTTTGGTCTCCCTCAGCTCAGCGGTGCATCTGAGTACAAGCCTACTTTTAAGCAAATAAATAGCTCTGTTTAAGTCAACAGCTTCCATGTGAAAATAACGGATTTGCAGCATTCATCTTAGAGAAGCTGAAGAAGATGGTAGGGAAAAAAAAAACTAAAAACAGGAAAAAAGTTTTTTTAAACTACTTCTCATACTGATGATAAGAAGAAGTGGTACCTACAGATGCAGTCCCTAGAAGAACACAAATCCCATCCAAAACAGCTACAGCTTAGGACTCACTGAAGAAAAATTCTCTATGTAATGGTAACACACTTTGGAGAAGTGAAGTTCAGTTCTTGGTGAACTTGAATCACTGATGAAACAGAGATCTGGCCTGCAATCCATTCAGGAGAAGGAAGGTGAGATTAGATACCTCTTTTCTTCTTACTAAATTAGAAGAGATCCCATAGATTATAAGCATATATGACAGTACAGAATGTAACAGGCAGTGGGCAAGAGTCAGATGCCATATTTAGCTTTAGTCAACAGGCATAAGCATAAATACTCCAAGAAACTCCTGAGTGTATTGATAGAATCACATAATAATCAGTAGTTTGTCATATTTAAATTATATTTAAAGCACAAATCAGTAGCATAACATACTCTCTTCCATATCAGTATATGCATTTCTTTCTTCATCCTGGTTCTTTTTACCTATCCTGGTTTTCCTCTCAGGTAAAGCCCTCAAATCCTTATAACTTTTTTCAGTCCCACTCAAATTTCAGTAAATAATATGCCACCCTTTATTCTGCTTACTTGAAGGATTGTCTCTACAGTTTTTAGCTGTCAATCAGCCATGAAGCAAGCAATGCTGCCTGAGAAGCTGAGTTGCTAGCTGCACACCCACATTCTTTTAGAGTTGTCTTTCATTTGCATGAGCCAAGTTAAATGAGTTTGCATTAAAAGATAATTAAGCTAAGGGCTCCAAATCACATCCACTGAGCAAACAGCTGTGACATCAGCGACTCTTAGGTGTTTGAACCCCTAAAGGATTCTTCATCCTGGATAAGGATGACTAAGAGAGAGGATATATGACACAGGTCCATACAGTCAGAAGTAGCGCTGAGAATGCAATGACTGTTCATGTCTCTTCCAAGGGGAAAAAAAAAAAAAAAAAAAAAGGCAGACATAAAGAGGTTTCTGAACCTGACTCGGTGCTGGATGCTATGGACTTCAAGAGTTTATGTAGGTTCAAACAGCAACAAGGACACAGAACAGAAGTCAGTAGAGGATTGTTGCATAAATAATACTGCCTCGAGCTTAGGAAGTCCTTGAACTGTAGGCTGTTGGAGGCTGGAAGCAGAAGTATCATTATGTAGTAACTTTACCAGACATCTATTACTCATCGCTGTCAGACACTGGGTAATTGTCTGGATGGACAGTTTGTCTGATAGGATGTGGCCATTCCTCTACTGTGCTTTAAGATCTCTTTTAGCTGTTGTCTTCTGCTGCCACTTTTCCAAAAATCACCGCCTCCTTTAAGGGCCAAATCCCCCCTCAGCTCAGCCACTGCAATTGTCTGTTGACATTATCAGCACAAAATACACCTCTACCTGATGGCCTAAATTAACGTGCTGGACCAACACACAGTAGCTGAAACATAGGAGTAGTTTTCATTTTGCTGTAGGATCGGTAGCCTCCAGCAGAATGGTAGGGCGCATACCAGCAAAAACAGTGAGAGCAGAAAGCCTTAAAAGTAAGAGTCTTGTGAAAAGTTTCTATAGCTAACGCAGGATAACTTGACTGTATGAATGCCAACATCCCCAATGGCTCTAAGGTATCACAGGAATCACAGAACGATGCAAGTCTAAAGCCTGATGAATAACATACAGTGATTTAACTTACATGGCATAAAACTCTTGCACAATTTTAGAAAAGAAAAAACCATCTTCCATCATTTCCCTTTTATAAAAATCACAAACAGCATATTTGGGATATCTCAAAACAGAAGCAAGTCTTCAAAAAGCAAAACAAAACCATCTAATCCACCATTAAGTAATGCATTCTGCCGAGCTAGTGGCTCCATTCATATTTTGGATTACTGTGGTAAATTCCTTTCTAGGAAACTCCAAGAACTTTGCACCCAACAGCCAAGCCCTGCAATACCCTGCCAGGTATAGCTAGTCATTTTGCATGACTGCACTACTCTTCTGTGTTGTTACGTGGGGTTTTTTTTCCCCTTCTCCTTAATCCCATGCACCAAAAAGATAGAAAAGCTACTAGTACATTCTCTTTTGTTAACCTACTTCACAACAAAGGAATAAAATGAGTTACATGTTCTAAAGTATGCACTCTTTAACGTCTTCAGTATTTCCTTTCCATATTGGCAAATACATCACTTCTCTCCCTCACATCTTTCTTCAAGGTATGTAGTTTTCTACTCCCTTACCACTTCCTTTCTCAGTATTACTATTCCAAGAAAATATTTCTGTACGTTTCTACACCCACATCTACAAACAATTCACTCCCATTTGTCTTGCCAAAGACATCTCCGTTAAATCAGTAGTTAAATATTTTTTAGTTAAAATAAGCTGAGAATGGATCAAGTCTAATCATGATTGGATTCCAAACAAGAAAGTGTAATTTACAATACAGATTTTAATCACGTTTTGATGTATACTTTAGGTGATTTTATAGAACTGCCTTGCTAATGCAAAGAATGAACTTTACCGGTATACTTCAGACTATGCTTCTACAGAAAGTGAGATTTACTAGACTATATTTTCCCCACTAATTTCCATCAGCAGTGTTTAAATCACTGGTGCAAGCACGCAGAAGGTGAAGAACAGAGCCACCGCAAGCACTGTGGAACAAGCTTCCTTGCAGAGATGCATGATGTGGCCCGTCAGCTGAGGAGCACCTTCAGCTGCGGGTGGGGGTAACAGGGGTGTTCCTCTACAGCTGTGAGCCTGTAGTGTAGCATCAGGCACCAGCAAAGACTGGGGAACAGGTTCCCCCTCCTCCCCAGCTCCTATGCAAGGCAGAACAAAGAGGATGCGGAGCTCTGACTCTAGCATAGAGGCAGGTCAGTGCCTTCCCAGGGGGAAAGAAGCAAAGGGCTACCTCATACTCAACAGGTAACATGAACATAAATGAGTCACTGAGTAACACCGTTGACATTTCTAACACCCATCTTTCTTTCCTCACATGGAGGAAAAATAACAACCTGCAGAACACTGCTCGTTTTCTGCAAACAAGACTTCCACAGCAAGAAGCTGAACTGGCTTACTTGAAAACACACAAAAATAGCATGCTAAAACTGTTTATTAAAGATTTTTCTGCATGTACTGGACACACGATAAAGGAAGTTAATGACTGTGCTTGGTATTAAAAGCAAATTAGTAAATTATCTGTAATTAAACAATGTTACTAGTCCAGATTGTCCGAGGTATGTAGGCATCTATTTGGCAATAAGAATGTTGTTTTCAAGTATTTAAATCAGACTGAAAAGCACCTGTCCCACTGCACCCTATCATAACTCAAGGAAATAAAATTCCCTAACCTCCCTTCAAGTCCAAGTTATTCAAATATGTATCAACTGAGAATTAAAAAAAAAAAAAATTTAAAAAAAATCAAACTGTAAAATAACCGAGGAAGTCCACAGTTTGTTCTTCAAGCTTCTAGGACTAGTAGATCTCCTTGTCCTGTACCTATCTTTATATTCAGCCTTAGAGGAAAAACAACCTTTTTGTTCCCCTGCTCCACCCCCTCATTTGTCAACTGGGAAGAAACATGAACTGTGCCACCAAATGGTAACTCTTCCAGTCATGGGATCAGTTACAGCTGGGAAACCTTTAGTGGATTTTACAGGGCCTGCTGAAAACAACAGTTTTTCCACACAGGGGTCACCATCCTCTACTCCTTAGTATCTCCACCAATTAAGCAGGAAGTCTGATGAACAGGTTAAAGGCTTCCAGCCAACCCTCACCACCACTTTCCCCACAAAATACTGTGGGGCTAAAGCGTTAACGTTCATACTTAAAAAACCCTACAGTTCGGCACTGAAAAACATACCTACCCACATCTCAAAACAGCACACACCATGCCTACCGTTCAGATCAGATGCTAAAGTTCAGAAGTCACTTCTGCAATCTCACTTTACCAAGGACCTCACAGCAGTCCTCTTGAACTCTTGTGTCCCGTGTCGCCGTCCCCCCCCGCTTTTTCTTCTTTTTCATCCTGAATTCTTTTGTAGCTGCGAGCATTACTTGTGCTTTACAGAAAACTGTTATTCTTCTGGACACTTCGCCCAGCTCCAGTCCCTGGCATACACTCCGCTGGATGCTGTATTAGTAGGGAGAGAGCAAGAGGAGCAGGCCCAACAAACTTGATCTGGCAGATTTCACATTCATGCAGGCAGTGCGCAGGATCCATGTAGACAAAGCACCTCCGAGAGCTACTGACTCCTAAGAACAAAGATGAACCTCCCCTCCTCCCTACTGCTACCCACGGGCCATTTCACATCAGTAATGTAGATAAGCTGTTACAAATCTTGTTCTGTGATTCATCAAAACTTGACTGATGCCACTCAAGAAACGTGAAGTACTGCTTCATCTTCTTTATCGCACCGTCTTTGTGGAGCGCCAGGCACTACTTCATTTTTATAGCTACTCGGGAATACAAAAACCTCTTTCCCTTTAAAGAATCCGTGCTGCTAACTCACTTTTAAAATACAAACAAGGGCAGTATCTTCAGCACACACCCCTCATCCAAGCCGCAAAGTAGCACAAAGGTAGCGCCTTCTTCACCACACACCCTCTTTTATTAGAAGGGTCGAGATACGCAGCTCCCGCTCTGTTTTTTTCCATGCCTCCGGGCAAGTAAAGCAGGCTGCTGGTTACCAGGCGCAGGGAAGGCAATCCCTAACAACCCAGGCACCCGGGGGCGCCTACCCGGACGGGTCCGGACTAGCGGAGGCACTGCCGGGGCAACGGTCTGAGCCCACCCTCGCTCCCCAGCCCGATTCCGGGAGCATCTGGCCAGGAGCGCTCACAAAAGCGACGAGACCCTGCCAGCGCGACCCCGCCACGGCACCTGCCACCGGGCCCCGCGGAGAGGCGCGGAGCCCGCACCTGCCGGCCAGGCGGGAGGCGCCGGGGACGGGCACACGCCGGGGACCCGCGCCGGGGACGGACGGACAGACACACGCCGCCTCCGCGCCCAGCCCCCCGGACGCGCTCGCACGGCGCCGGGCGGAGCAGGCGGCTCCTCCGGGCAGCCGCGGCTGCGCCCGCCGCCGGCCCGGCCCTCCCCGCCCCGCCGCCGGCGGCCGCCGCCGCCGCCGCCCCCGCTCCCTCCTCTCCTCTCTTCTCCTCTCCTCCTCCTCCCCGCGCTCCCCTCCTCTCCCCTCCCTCCGGCCCCGGGAACAAAAGAGGCCGGTGCCGCAGCGGCCGGCCGGGCAGCCGCGGCAGGCCGGCCCGCTCCCCGGCGGCTCACCCGCGCCGGCAGCCCCGTCCCGCCCCGTCCCGTCCCGCCGCCGTCCCCGGCCGGGCGCGCACTCACCTGGGCCCGGCGCGGCGGCGCGCTCAGGGCGGCGGCATGGCGCTCCCCGCCCCGGACACGGCGGGAGGCCGCCCGGCTTCTCGCCACCTCCCGCCGCTCCCCGCCCCGGCTGCCGCCGTTACGCAATTGGCAGCAGCGGCCGCAGCCCACCCCCCCCCCTCCCCGGGGCGACGATCCCCGGCCCCGAAAGGAGGCGGCTGCGCCCCGCCGCCGCGGCCCCGCCTCCCGCCACCGCGCCGGGGGAGGAGCGGAACTGACCGCCCCGCCCCCAGCCGGGACCGCCCCGCCCCGCCCCGCTCCGCTCCCTGCTCCGGCTGGCGCCGCGCTGCCCGGCCCGGCCGTGGAGCCTCATGGCCCGGCCCGGTCCGGCCCGGCCCGGCCCGGCCCGGCCCGGCGGGACGGCAGCAGCCCCGGCCCTCCCGCCCGCAGGGAAGGGACCGGGCGCCGCCTCCTGCAGCACCCGGGGCTGCGGCTGGGGGAGGGAGGAGGCGTGGGAGCACTTTGCGCCCCGGCTCTGACCCACGGCTCTCCTCCGGGCGGGGTGGAAAAAAGCTGAATTACCGCTGAAATACCAAAGACAGCCTTAGATGCCCGTGTCCGATTTAAAAATTACAAAAAAAAAAACAAAACCCACAACAGAAGCGCACGGGTGCTGCCAGGGGAGGTACAAGAGGTCCGCGTGTACGTGGGGGAGCAGGTAGCGGAGCCCCCGGGGGGACGGGCCCAACGTGCGGTCTCCGCCACGGCAGCGGGGACGGACGGGCGACCTGCGTCAGAGGCAACACGAGTAAAAGCAGAAAGGTACGAGGCGGTTATCGTTACATCGAGGCTCACCGGGCTGAAAGGGAATAGAGAATACGGTTACTTACAAGAGTCGTAGCCCGGGCAGCCTCTGACCGGGGAGGAAAATCTGATTCTGCTTTCTGGGATATTTTTTTTTTTTGAAGTCTGATTTGCAGTAGAATCAAGCTAAACCCAAAAACGTTCTGAATTTTAAGCAGCCAGACCCTGCAGCTGTTCCACAGCAAAGTACGTCGACCTGGTTTAGAAACTCAGCGGGACTGTGAAGTTCCAGGACTTACCTTTGCTGGGGACCCACAGCTCCAGGGCACCTCAGCCTCCCAGGCTGTCAGCTTTGAGGTAGATCTGACAACGGGCTTCTCTTAAGTTTGGGACCTCCCACCGTTTCCAGTGCATCGAGGTTGGGCCAAACTCATTGGGGAAAAAAAAAAAACCCCAACAAAAACCCGCCCTTATCAGATTCGAGATGCTTTCAATGAAATGGTTCGGGAAATACAGCCAGCGTTTTCCAACATAATTATTTCTTCAGGAAAATTCCAGACAGCTGGAAACGAAGTGATAACTCATTTATATTCCTATAAACACTGCCCCACGTAACTTTAGTTCTAGCGATTTCTTCTTTGTTTACCGGTAAGCGTAGACTCTGTTTGCTTACAGCACATGGAGACATCTAGTGACTAAGTAATAAACTGCAAATCAATTTCAATTAGGCTGAAATCTTGGAGATTACCCTAGGATCCTTTGCTTGCACTATTGCAGTAGGACTGCAGCGTTCAGGGTGGTACAACTGCAAACCACCACACTGCAAAACAGCAGTTTCCGTATGCAGGGACCATGATGGAATGAGCAGCTGCGCTAACTCATGCAGTGACTGTGACTGCAGCTTCACTGCACAACTTGAGCTTCAGGCCATAGTTTTCAGGACTGAGATTTAGAGTAATACTTAAGACAGAGGTTTGTCTGTATAGACACAAAAGGGGCTGAGACAGTTCCTAACTTGCCCTTCTCACTAAACCACAGTGAAGGAAGCCCTTAGGTGTATGAATAAGGCTGTTTCATCTTCACTTTGATCACGTCTCTGTGTTTCTATTCCTTCTTCTTCAGCTTAATTTTTTTTGAATGCCCAGGAGCACAGTCCTTCTAACACATGTGATTGTAAATCTTTCCTCATTTCGACAAATGCACATGCAAACTGAATATTTACATTTGCCAATGACTTTGGCTGAAATCAAATTGAAGGTAGTTTACCTTTGTTTAATGTGAAATTCAAACTTTTCAGCTGAAAAAAATGCCCAGTTAACAAAAAAAAATCAGCATGGCACTGGGCATCCATTTTACACTAGTAATATTATGTTTGTCCATGGAACACACATGTCCAATTATTAATTCAGTGTCTCTTTGGATGGGCAAATTGTATTCATGTACAGTGAAACTGTAGCAGATAAGTAGTAGGTGTACTGTTTTTACTGTATGCACTGTTTTTAGTATGTGTCTGACCTTCTGAAAGTTGTTTTTTTAACATCAAAACACTCTTTCAATGATCCTACATCATATAATCCTGTATAAAAAATAATGCTGAATTATTCCTCAGGAATGCCAATTCATGCAATTTAATTCATGGAAATCCCTGTACTCCAAAAATTTTTCAGGGTTAAGCCTTTCCTCTCCTTTGAGAAATTATTTTCACTTAATGCAGCACTTCCACAAGAAATATCTGTAAAGGTGATTTTGCCAGATGGATATGTTTTCTGTTCTTATTAAGTAATAGAACTAAACTCTTCAGATGTGTTACTCTTGAAATGCTTTTGTTTTTCATTAACACAAAGCACTGCTCACCCTCTGGAAAGATAGGAGTCCAGGAACAGAAAGTATTTTCTTTTTATATATTTGTATACAGAATGAAGAAACACAGGCTGCTGATCAACATTCCCAGTCGCAAGCCTGCAAGGAGCTCATTGCAGTGGTACCTGGCTAGATGTTTGCTGGTACTACTGTATGGGGGCATAAACTAGAACACTTCTACAGACTTTAAGTAGTCTGAAGGTAAATATATTGTATTATATATGTATGCATATGTGTGTGTGTGTATTTTAGACAACACACACAATGAACATTTGTCAGTCTTAGGCAAATCACAAGTACCTGGCAGCTGTATAAACACTAGATCTCTTCTATCACCCAACAACTATAATTTTTTAAAGTGATGGATACATTTGAATAAAACAATCCCTAAACCCAGTAAGTATGAGAAAGATTGGACTTTAAGATTACCTGAGTATTTGAAATCTTTGTATCAAACCCAAATGGTGCACTAAAGCATTACATCTCCATCTGGTATGACTTCTTTCGTCATACTGCTTCAGGTTTAAGCAGACAAAACCTTGGCCAAATGTATAACCCAAAATTTAAAAATAGCAAAAGATAGGTTTGAAAGAGGTCATTGATGCAGTCACTATGGTCTGATGATTATTTCAAAATAAGTGAGAAGGAAGCCAACTTTTGTCCTTCTTAACAAAAAGAGGTACTAGGAGACAGGGGGGACAGTGGTAAGTATATCATTATGTCCTATTCTCTGAATTCCCATCCAGATCCTTGCAATTTAGAAAATCTTACTGTTGGTCTATTGAGATAAGAGAGCAAACATACATATTTCTTTCCTTATTTAAGCCTTTCTGGCATATGTCCCAGGTAGTCTGTGGTAATACCTTTTCCATATAGTAGCTGTGTTTTAAATTATCATACTAAACACATGGATTTTTAATTACCTCTCTGGGAGTCTAACACACCGAGTGGCAAAAAAAAGTTAAATTCCTGAAATAATGCAAAGGCTGCCTAGGCTGAGGGGAGATTTGCTCTTGGTAAAAGCCTGTTCCTACTTTGACATACTGTGCTTCAACCAAAGTTAACAGCAGTTAACAAAATATAACAACAGTTTAAGGCAGAAGACAAGAGTTTGAAATGCATATGGGGGAAATGTGGAGAGAACTTGTAACCAGGTTTTAGTAGGGAACAGTTTCAGCGTACTCTCTTCCCTTGCCCATTAAAGGATCGTGCCTTTTTCTTTATGCGTGTCAAAACAAAACCACACAAAACTCATTTGCTTTTTGTGAGTCTACGAAAAAGTGTGAAAAAAGTTGTTAGAGAATTAATTTATTATTACTGAAATTAAAAACATTAAAAGCAAACAACAAAAACCTATGTTATGTGGCAAATGCATTTACTCAGGAGTTCAGAAGTCTGGGTTCAGTCCTTACCTATCTTACACAAAAAGTCTTTTAAATCAGTGATGTTGACAGGAGACATGTGGCCTCAAGACTGCTCTGGGTGCTTTAAGGATTTCACCAACTTCCCTAAAGCTTCCTCTAATGACCTGTTACTGAGTTCTGCCTAAATCCTACCTTTCATTCACCCCCCTCACTTTGGCTGTTACCAAAAATTTTACAGCAGAGAAACATGTCAGAATTTCAAGATTCTGGTCATATAAAGATGAGAAATCACTGAAACCCAGCACCAAAAACTGATAAATTTTTAGTGCCTTTTAGATTTTCTTCTCTGTAATTAGTCACTGACAGTGAATCAGCAAAATAATTTCAAAATTCCTGTTAATAAAGGGAGTATAGGCTGCACTGAAGGTTGAAAGGAGGATTCATAAATTGGGTTTCTAAAAGAATAGTTGAAAATAAATACAATGAGCAAATGAGAATGGGGTGACTGTGAGGAACCAGTTATACGTAGATGGAAAGCATGAAGGGGAGCAGATAACTGAGACAAAAGGAAAAAGAAAAAAAAAGAACACCACCTCCCCGCCCCCACAAATATGGGTACAAGGAAGCTGTGTTTTGTCTTTTATACTTCTCCTAAAGTGCAGTTTGATGAAAGACAAAATGCAACAAATTCATATTGCATTAATTTTTAATATCATCAGAATAAAAGTCACAATTCACTACCAAACCAATCCATCTACTCACATTAAGAAACGCAGATATTTCCTCATTGTGTTTACCTTTTAGTTCAATATTATTAAAAACATGTGATTGTGATTGTCCTCTGTATTTAAGTACTTTTTCCTTGGGAAGGCTTCCCTTGAGTGGTGTCCACCTTCCAAGTCACTTCAACATTTATTTTAATATGAATTTGATTGACATTTATGCCAATTTTACTAGCAAACTGTAATAGTGAATTTGGCTTGCATTTAATGGAAATATTGATGGAAACTGCTAAATGAGTTACCAGAAGCATAACCGTAAGGACTATTGGTCCTATGTGCTTGTTTGGTTAAGAAACATAAACAATATGTAACCACATAAACTATTAGGCTAGTCCATCCTGTGAGAGTTGAGTTTGCAGTGCTGTGCTCGTAAGTCAAAAGCCACAGTCTACAGACCTTTACACATCTGTCAGAAATTTGTGATATACAACAGATTGTGAGACATTCCACAATCCATAAGGCAGACTAAAAATTGTTAAAGACATAATTTCCTACAAATTGCTTGCCAGACTTTAGTTGAGACTGTTTGAAATAGCTATGATCATTTGTGTTTCATCTCATGTGCTCGGTGCAATTGCTTTAAAATTATGCACATAATAGTTCTATGCAACAAATTTATGTCCTGAATTTTTTGCTCTTTATTTTTATCTTAACAGAGCATGATTTTGGTTAAGACTCTATGAAATTTACAAGAAGAGCAGAGCTTAAACCACAGATTTCTGATCTGTATTCACATTAGCAGATATATACAAGTAAGCCAGATACATGACAAAATTGTGTTGTTTTAATCTTGGAGAAAGACAGGGAGTCTGACTTCCACTGTAGAGAAATGCATTTTAAGTGCTTTGCTTTTATGGTTATTTGTTACGTATCTGATTGAAGAGACAATATAAATATTTTCACAAGTAGAAATGTTCAGGAATATTACATAATTAAAAAGCATTAATAAATAACTCTGGAAAAAGAACAAAGCTATAATGCTTCTAGATTGTTGCCAAAAACAGATGTGAAAAGTGCTGAAAACCTGTATTTGCTGGTAACTCACTTCTTCCAAGAACATACACAGGTAGGAATACTTTTTATGTCTTTGAAAATGTAACAGGTAAATGGCAACCTTAGGACTCCAAGGTAACGTTTATTTCTGTGGCATTAAATCCAAGTTTGAAACAGAACTTTCCATCAAACACTGCAAGACACATTTCTTGCACAAGATGATTTGCTAATGCAAATCTTTGTACAAAACTTTGGGCTCTCAACTCTGAGGCATATTCAGACTATCGTCCCCAAAATTATACTCTTTTAAAAACTTCTCTAAAATTCAGTGAAAACACATATGACACACTTTAAGTAATAGTTATGTTGCTTACCTTGTTTTGTACCAAAGCAATCATGTGCATACGTTAAACTGAAGGGGGTTGTTTCCAGTAAATTTTCAGTTCTCTGTCAACACAGTGTGTCACCAAATGGCTGACTGAACCTTCTTCCTTTTGGGAAAGAACAAATACAAAGGCTAATCACTGTTACAGGAAAAGTTATCTGTTGGGTTCCCTGCATAGGATATCATCCTGACCTTTTGTTTTTTACAAAAAACAGGAATTGAAGTGTCTCATATGAATGACAGCCAAACGTAAAAACAAGAAGTACTTGTTTGCCCATCAGAAATGAATCCTTCGATTCTCAGAGGTGCATTTGCAGTGCTGCAGAACAGGTATCACCTTAAACAACTGGAAGTTCAGGTTGAGATACTTAATAATCCTAAAAATCATGTCACTTTTTCAAAGTGAGTTCCTACAACAAGAGCTTGAGGTGAAAGCACAGTGACCATTACTGGCTTTGCAGATCTGTTTCTTTAAAAAAACATAAAGTGGTATTAAAATAGGAATCCTTATACCAGAGCAGACATTCATCTAGCAAAGTAGCCTGTTTCCAACAGTAGCTGATGACAAGAGATGGTGAGTATAAAAAAAATGTTAACTAAACATACATCAACACTTGGTGGACTACTTCCCCATCTTCCAACGATTTGCAGCCCTGTGTCACCATTGATATACTTCTTTTTACCAGCTTCTGTTAAAATAATCTGTTGCTTTCTGAACTCACAGAAGTTCCTAGCATCCATGGCATCCTGTGACAAGGAGTTTTGCAGCATAACTGCTTCTTGTAAGAAGAAGTACCTCTTTCTATTGGGTTTGGAGCTTCCACTTACTCATTTCATACAACACCCCTAGTTCTTATGTTGAAAGAAACAGTCATTCCTTATTCACCTTCTCCATGCCACTCCATCACATTCTTCCATACTCTTCTCTTTTCCATTCTAAACATATTAACAAAATATATTGCTTTGTCCCTTACATGGAAGCTGTTTTGTATCTCGCCATCTTTATTGTTCTTATGCCAATTTTGCTGCACCATTTTTTAAATATGACAGAACCAGAATTGCAGTAGGCTCCAGAATATGGGCACCCTGGATTAAAAAAACTGCTTTCTCTTCTCTCTTCTCTTCTCTTCTCTTCTCTTCTCTTCTCTTCTCTTCTCCTCTCCTCTCCTCTCCTCTCTTCTCCTCTCTTCTCCTCTCCTCTCCTCTCCTCTCCTCTCCTCTCCTCTCCTCTCCTCTCCTCTCCTCTCCTTTCCTCTCCCCAAACCATCTCTAAAGCCTTCTTGCTTTGTCGGCCACCACTGAATATCGAGCCAATATTTGCTTAGTAGTATTAATTGTAAAGCCAAGATCTTATTTCTGAAGAGTAACTGTTCAGAGCCCATAATTGTCTTCATAAACTTAAGATTTCCCAACTTGTAAGTGCCATATGCTACTGCAATCAGATCAAGAAGTTTTTAAGGAGGAACTGCCCTTCAGATTAATCGCATGCTCCTGTTCTGTGTCAGTTACAAAATATGAACAATACAAAAATGATAACCTTTAAAACATGACAGCTCTTTTAAGAAAATAGAACATCACTTCCCTGTTGTCTTCTCAAATGCTGTCATTTAATTTTAGATAAACAATGAGGGGGGAAAAAACATGAAAAATACCTAATAAAGTATATAACATGCTCAAGGCAAGACAGTGTTCTCAGTGTAAGCTTGCCATTCTTTATACGCTCAAGGCTAGATAACACTAGATCAGGAAAGTTTTCTGCTGACCCCTTTATTTTCCTTCAAGTTCTCTTGCTACCAACCTATTGTTTCTCTCTTGCTTTTTTGTTCCACTCCCTTCCCCTATTGCCTATTTTATTGCAGTAGAAGCACATTTACTAAGCAAGCCAGATGTACGTGTTGGACTGACACCAACATTTTATTGTTAAGTCCTACCTCCACAAAATTCCATGGAGCAAGCTGCATGGAGCAAGAGGACAAAAAAAAAAAAAAAAGACTACAGTGAGCAACATACTTCATGTTTGTATGTAACATGTCCAAAACTCAGACAGCAAAGTTTTCTTAGACAATGAATTCTCAGCTGAAACACCAAGCTGAGCATACAGATAGCATAATATCTATCAAAGTAATTTTCTCCATGTCTGAATTAGACAGGGCACAGACTTTATGGAGATGAAAAACTTAGCTGTAATTTAAACCAAGCCCTGGGAAAAACAATGCTACAGTTGGGGGTCTACAAAAACCCCGACACCACCAAGCCTTTAGAGAATCAGAGGTACTGACTGGCACAGGAACAGACATTGAACAGAAAGGGTCCTGCTGGCTTTATGTAGCACACAGCCTGTCTACAAGACTCGTTTGGCCAACATTTTCCATGAAGCATGGTGTTTCCTACCATATATTTACATTGTTTACAAGCATAAGGAATCACCAATGGTGCTGAGCTAATACAATGATTAAAGCTTTCCATGGGTTCAGACTAAAACTCAGGCGAGGCCTAAGCAATGCAGCGACTTCCCATTGGCCTCTGCTGCAGGGATGAGCTTCATGCAGGCTTTGGACTAAACCTCCACCTGTACATGAATAAGATTCACGCTCTAATCCTAAGGAATTAAGAACAAAGGAGTCAAGAGCTGAACTTGGTAAACAAACAGTTAAATGCATATGATGAGAGCTACTTACAGTTTCAGAAAAGGAGGTGTTCTTGAGCAGGAGTGGTCAGAACAAGAAGCTGTCTGAGATTGGGAAAATTTGTGTCCTCTCCTTGAAGTGTTCAGCAACTGGAACAAAAACCCTTAGATATTCACAGTCCTGCTAACCAAAAAGGCAAGGAGTGGGGTAGTGTTGTCTCCCAAAGCTACAGATGCTTTTAGATCCAATCTTTTGCTATGCACAAAGAATTGTTCATTACACAGTTACAGAGATTATCAGGACATTTGTTATTTTACTTAATTTCAGTTATCCAACATCTAACACTTTTGACATTACTGTTTCAACTCATACACCTTTCAGGAGATATAAAACAAATCCTATGTATAAATTATTGTATTGGGTTTGTGTGGCAAGGGTTTTTTTTTGGGGGGGTGGGGACTGCACATGTGGCTTCTGTGAGAAGCTGCCAGAAGCTTCCCCCATGTCCAACAGAGCCAAGGCCAGCCAGCTCCAAGTTGTACCGCCACTGGCCAAGGCTGAGCCCATCAGTGACAGCGGTAGTGCCTCTGGGAGAACAGATTTAAGAAGGAAAAAAACTTGTGGCAGCACAGAAACTGCAGGCACAGAGACGAATGATAACATGTTAAGAGAAACAACCCTGCAGACACCCAGGTCAGTGAAGAAGGAGGGGAGGAGGTGCTCCAGGCACCAGAGCAGAGATTCCCCTGCAGCCCATGGTGATGAAGACCATGGTGAGGCAGGCTGTCCCCCTGCAGCCCATGGAGGTCCACGGTGGAGCAGATATCCACCTGCAGCCCATGGAGGACCCCACGCCGGAGCAGGTGGGTGCCCGAAGGAGGCTGTGACCCCGTGGGAAGCCCACGCTGGAGCAGGCTCCTGGCAGGACCTGTGGACCCATGGAGAGAGAAGCCCACGCTGGAGCAGGTTTTCTGGCAGGACTTGTGACCGCGCGGAAGACCCATGCTGGAACAGTCTGTGCCTGAAGCACTGCAGCCTACGGAAGGGACACACGCTGGAGCATTTTGTGAAGAACTGCAGCCCGTGGGAAGGACTCATGTTGGAGAAGTTCGTGGAGAACTGTCTCCCATCGGAGGGACCCCATGCTGGAGCAGGGGAAGAGTGTGAGGAGGAAGGAGCAGCAAAAACGAAATGTGATGAACTGACCACAACCCCCATTCCCTGTTTCCCTGCACTGCTAGGGAGGAGGAGGTAGAGAATTCGGGAGTGAAGTTGAGCCTGGGAAGAAGGGATTGGTGAGGGGAAGGTGTTTTTAAGATTTGGGTTTATTTCTCAATATCCTACTCTGATTTCATTGGCAATAAATCAAATTTGTTTCCCCAAGCTGAGTCTGTTTTGCCAGTGATGGTTAATTGCTGGGTGATCTCCCTGTCCTTTTCTTGACCCAGGAGTCTTTCATTTTTTCTCCTCCATCCTGTTAAGGAGGGGGAGTGAGAGAGTGGCTGGGTGGGCACCTGCTGGCCAGCCAAGATCAACCCACCACAATTATATAGTAGCTTCATCTTTGTGGTGTGTCATTTGAATTCAAAGAATTTTAAAAAGGCTTTTCCTGTTTATTTTGCACTTTTGATAACAGCTTACCTCTAGTCGGCTTCACTATTTGTATTATCTGTCACAAGTAACCAGGAAAAGAGAACACTTTTTCAGAATCACAGAAATGTGACAATAAATCATAAATTGTCTGAAAGCCAGATAGTACAGAAATCACTTTTAAAACATCCTCCTCAATGCAAAAAATTGACTTGATGTAGAGATAATGAATTAAAATGAGATAATGGACACAAATGTCTTTGCATACTGTTATTTCAGATATTTTCCCATTAAATTTGAAGAATATAATTAAATTTGAAGCAATGCTACCTGATCCATCTATCCTCTATAGCAAATACTCAGTAACAAGTTACTAGATACAAGTCTGAAGGATTATTTGCTAGTAATGACTAGCGAAAGACTAGTAGGGATGTTATTTTATTTGATGAATTTACAGTTCAGTGTCTTTGAGTTTCTTGTGAGAAACTATACAAATATATTCAGGCAATCTTAATATCTGCCTTGGAAATCCTGCAGCTCTACAATTAAGTTTCAAAATACGGACTGCGTATGAACTTAATGACAGAGATTGCTGATTGGAACAACAAAAGGCATGAGATGTGAATGGCTCCCATATGTCTCATGGGTGCTAATCCTGAAGCTCAGTAATCACATTTTAAAGGGAAATATTAGTAATTACTATACTCAGGATTGGAAAAAAAAGGTTAGTATGGCTGACAACTCACTGTTGGTTAGTGCCGTATTCCAATTCAAACCTAGAGTGGAACAGATATTTGCTGTCTGAAATTGCTTGCCTGGAGAACGAAGTTTCTTCCTCCCTTTAAAAGAATTTTACTTCCATCCTGGTATACACGATGTCCCTTTCACTAGCCAAATTTTCAAATGTTTCCTCAATGAGGAAGGCAGACAGCTACAAGCTTTCTTTGTCAGTAAAATGCTGACTTTTTCATATGCGGTTGACAACACCTGAAACTTCACAGGAGGCCTGTTCCTTTCTTTGGACTACTCTTAAGCTAGAACTTAAGTTAAAGAAGTATTTAACATCTGAACAGAACTGTCAGGTGAAGGCCATTTTTGTTTCCCTTGGACTTGAACATGGCCAAGGAATAAGACAGCCCTGGAAAAGATGATGATTCCTAGGCTTTGCACAGGAACTGGAAGGAACAGAAGCTTAGGACGAAGCTTAAGGCTCTTTTAAACATTCAGATAATACTAGAAATGGAAAAGCTGCATCTTGCTATGGACCAGGCAAATCTAAAGCATGAGACCACTACATCTGATGTCTGGCTGACACTTGGCAACATATTTGGTCTTCCAGTGGCAGCACTGAAATCCCCTCTGGATTACAAATGGCCTTAACTTGGAGAAGTCGTAGAACTACAGAGGCCAAAGCTGTGATCTCCCCTGTCACACACCCCAAGGTACCCATCAGTTACAACCTCAGGCACCTGTCCTTGACCCCTCAAGGCCCAGCATGCAGAATCTCAGAAATGGTCCTGCAAGTAGCAGCACATAAAGAAAAGTGCAAACAAGCACTTTTGGTGTTGTCAGCTCCCATGCCTCTTTCATTAGCTTGAAGTTTAATTAAATGTTTGCCTTTCAGTCTCTAGACTCTCTATTCTCTCTAGAATGCTATGGTTACATCAGAATCTAAGCTTTCTTTTAAAAATGTAGTATTTTTAGCTTGTGTTTTGAAGCTAGAGCTTGGCAGTATCTCGTGTGCCCTTTGCAGGTTCAAAACGCAGGAGGTAAATCAAAAGGACCAGGCTTGGGTTAGTTTGTCTTGAGGGAGAGGGATGAACTCAGGACTTGTTGTGGTCCAACATATGTTTTTAATATACCGGATTGGGCTGGGCTTGAGTTCACTAGTTCTTCCTTGTTGAAAAGACTCATAAACATCCTCAGGGAAACAGATCTCTTGTAAAACTTTACAGAATGCATTCTATTTGGAACTAAATCCCAGACACACTATCTACACACAGCTCTATAGGATTATTTTTTTTTTAAATTATCTTATTGATAATATCATTGCTGTTTCACAATGCGGTATTGTCTTCCTATCATTCTGCCAGTATTGTCTCACAAACAGTACAGTCATTAAATAGTACTTAAAGGGGAGCAGACAGCTAACAGGATACAGACCCTTTTATCTTTGAGTCAACTTCAACCCGTACCCCAGGAGATGAAAATAATGATGGATTTGTGTTTATAAAGTGAGTTAAAAACAAAGCTCAGAGGAATTGCCTGATGCCATTGTGGGGAAGCATGCTGAAGACAAGCAATCTTCTCAGTCCATTTCTATGCAAACTGATGTCTGTTTTGTAACAATTACTGTCTTATTCAATATTCTAAGCAGAAAGGTCAAGCTCAGAAAGGTTAAACGCATCTTTTGGGGATCTACCCATTCTGGTCCTTAAGTCATTAACAAGGAAAGTCAATAGTATTGATGGACTCTTTCAAGAAAACATGTAAAATGACAAGGAAGTCAGAAAAAACCACTATACTGCAAGTACATATTTGAAACATAAGTATAAATTCATCTAAAGAGGGTAATCATTTGCCAATTTTCTTGCTGGCATAAATTCCTACATTCTTACAGCACTCAAACAGAGAGTCTTTCCACTGTATCAGCTAATCTGCCTGTGACAAAGATTCTTCAGCCTAGCATGTTAAATATATTAACATCTGGTAATTCAGGTATGTGTCAGCAGAGGGCATAAAGAAAGGTAGAAAACTTTCAGTTGTAATCTAATCTAAAAATACCTTAAAATAATCCATTGTTGTAGCATGCTTTTGTTTCACTATCAACATTTGCCTTTTGTTACTGCTTGAAATTGCTGTTTCTAGGCCTACAAAAATGAATTTTATAAACATTAAATGTATATGTTGTTAAACAGAAATAAAGAAATATTATTTAAATAGAAGTCTCTGCTTATCTTCTTACAGCTGTTACCTTCCCATAATCTTTGTTATATGAATTTCCACAGGAAAGCACATGGGAAGATGACAAAACGAAGGCAGGTGTTTGCATACTTACCCTTCTCAAGAATGCCCAGTATGAATTATTACTGAAGTTTTGAATGTCACATTAATGTGGTACATTAAATACATTCGAAAATTAAGAGTCCACACATGTAAATAAAGTTACCCCTGATGCAGTTAGTCTAATCTTATCTGTGCAACTGAAAGCATGATTGCAGGTCTAAGTCAAAGGACTTACACAACTCACTTTACTGATCCTACTTTGAGAAGAAGCTTAGGGGAAAAAAAAAAGACTTGGAAGAGAATAACATTCTCAATGTCTTTACCAAACACTTTTAGTTCTAATTTGGTTACAGCAGGACAAGAAACTTCTAAAGACATGGCCACTGCCTTCAGTAAGATGTGCATTTTTTGAAAACTGTAATTTTTGTCCTTGTAGCTGGTAAAAATAAGATGACAAGAACCTAGAAAATTCAACTGTGGCGAGACTGAATGACCATCTATTTGATTTTTACTGTACTAACTAGCTATATCAGGACTTGTTCCTGTGCAGTACTGGAAGCACTTAGATTCCACTGCTACGAAGAGCCAAGACAGCTCTGCACCTTGTGGTGTCACCAAGGCCATCAGAAATGTCAGCAATAGTTTTGGAGAGAGCTCACGACGAAGCTTTAGACATTGCACCAGGGTCTAACCCGGGGGGGGGGGGGGGGGGGGGGGGTAATACACCCCAGGGTGTGTGCAAGACAATCCACTGGGGTGCAGGAATATGTTTTTTACCATTAATAAATAAAATATTTTTAAATAGTGTTTTTTCATCTTTATCTCATCCTTTTTTAATTTCTATTTTTGTATATGTTTTATAATGTACGTAATATATTGGTACAATAGTACATGTATATAATTTATAAATAAATAAATATAAATCTATTAGGGGTGTGTGCTCAAAAATGTTTTACTGATAGAGGTGTGTGATCAAAAAACATTTGGAAGCCCCTGGCCTAGCCCACTGGTACAGTAAATGGTATCAATGAATAAAAGTAGAGGATGTGCCATCATTACACTTAAAATTCTTTTATCAGAAAAACTGATTCTCCAAGGACATATGACAAAACACAGGAATTGGAAAAAAGAACTAAATTTGTAGGGTGTTTCCCCCCCCTTCCACTTCCTTTTATTTTTCCACTTTTCTTCTTCCCCTCTGTTTTTCATCATGTTTGGCACTTCTCCATCTATTAAGTTCTCCACTCCCATCTGGATTAGTTACATTTTCGTTTCAAAATGTTTTATTTTATAAAGCCGAAAGCTCTTAGCTTCTTTTGTCTTTTTCTTCTCATTTTTCCTTTTTCTCATTTTGCTTAGTTCTGTCATAATCTCTCCATTCTCCCAGCATATCCCCTTTTTCTGTATGATTCTACTTTTTTTGCACTCCTCTCCATAACCACAAGCCCTTTTTATCTGATTTGCAGACCCATCTTCGGGCCTTCCCATTGCCTATTTCCTTCCCCCCCACCCCCAACCTTAATCTTTTTTCTTTTTTACCCAGTGGGACTTTATATTTTCTACACCCTCTCTTTCCTGTTATTTTCTTTTCCCGTAACAAGACGGAAGAGAAATACTTGGGAGTAAAGACATGCCTTTGTAGTGTTCTGCTTCCTCTAGCCTTCCGGCTACCCTTTCCCTTAGCAACAAACCTTCCCTTATGAAAGCAGGAATAGCTGACCATTTGCTGCAACAAGTCCCTTCCTGTCTGAGGTCCTCTACGCCACTGAAATGCAGAATACGGCATGCAGTCAGTGGAGCCTCATCCGCTTCTGGCAGCCGGTTGGAAGATTTCTGGCAGGATGTACGGGCTTGTGAAGCACTGAGACTAGCGCAGGGACAGCTAGACAGCGTGCAACAGTGAAAAAAGGGAGCAGGTAGGAATCTGCAGCGAGAAATGGGCATGTGTGCATCTGAGAGCCATAGCTAAAGAACAAGACAATCTGAACTCGGGGAAAGACTTCCTCTATTCGCAGGTGGCATTTACACACCAGAGCATATTACTTCAATTCCAAGTATTGTTAACAGCAGCAATCATTACAATACAAAGCCTGGCAACATGCGACTTTGTGTTCAAAAGCCTTTGAACTCTGAGACTATTTATTTAGTTGTTTCCCTGCTGCAGCAATTTTCAGAAAGTGATTACCCTACATGTTTCAACATACACAATGGCATAAGAAATTATCAGTTACAGTGAAGCATAAGCCAAAAAATATTAATGTAGATACTAAGGCACTTAATTTTTTTTTTTCCTTAGAAAAATTCGTAGAAGTAAAAGAAAGGGTCACTACAGGAATTAACAATGTATATGCACACCTTTGGTCAAAAATATCACATGAAAGTATTACAGTACATATCGGATACCTTTACTAACAAGTTAAAGATTAATATTTAAATTAGTCCTCAAAATACATGCTGATACATGGTTCTACTGCTTTAACTGTGTTAAAAAAAATCTAGGTGCTTTGGAGAGAATGTTTTCCTTTTTTTGACATACTTCCTTCCAACAATGTTTCTTCTGAATGATTCTATTGCAGAACTGTATCAGCACCCACATTCCATAAATGTCATCTCCTATTCTAATGGTCTCAAAAGTAAATAAAAATATGTCTATAGAATTATTGATCCATAATGTATAACATGTGCTAAATTGTGTATTTATACACTTCGGGTTTTCCTTTATCAGATTATTTGAAAGCATGTGCACGTGGTTTCAGTAATGCAGTTCCTTTGTGCACTCTTATTAGTGCTTCTCAAACAGGACATAGCAGAGGACAACTAATATGATTAAGGAGAGGGAGCACCTGCCTTACAAAGAAAAACAGAGTGAAATCCACTAGGGGTAAGATGGATAAGATACATAAGACGATGGCAGAACTCTTCACCAAATCCTGCAAACACAAAATGGAGAACACTCATTTAGGAGTGAAATTTTTAGGAGACAGATTTAAAACAGAAAAAAGAAAATACTTCTTTTAGCGTGAGTAATTAAATTCTTGGATTTGTAGCCATGGAACAACAGTACCAAGAAGTTCAAAAAGGGGATAAACAAATTTGCATACAAAAGATAAACAGGTATTTCAGGGCATAGGTTTAGATGTATCCTTTAACATTTCTAGTTCTGTAATTTAGGATGCCAGTGGAATATGAGATCTGACAACTGAGAGTACCCAGGTCTGCAAGCTCTTCCTAAATAGCATCTCCAACTATCACTGTTGCAGACAGAATACTGGGACAGATGGACAACTTATCTGACACACTTGGGCACTTTTTAAGAGAATTTACTGCAAGGAAAGCATTTACTGTGCATTAGTTGCTAATTTGTTTGCATGTTCTGACCCATGTGTAAGTGAGATACAATTCAAGGAAAGAAGCATAAGTAATCCTGCATTTATTGTGAGTAAGGTCACAGGGTTATTGCAGAAAAACTGACATACAAGAAATTCATACATTTGCTTAAGTAAAAACTTTATTGTGCACCCATATGCTGTTGCTCTACATGCAGTCTACAGAGTGCAGAAAGCCGCAGTAATATAAAATTTAGATGTGGAAACAGACATCTGTATGTTTCATGGAAACCTAACAGAGTGGATCAGCTCCCATCATCATAACCAAACTGCTTCTTTAATCAGACCTATGTAACAGGAAAACAACCCTATGAACTATAAAAAGGAAGCACAGAAAAGCACTGCAGCCAGTTCAATCATTCACTATGAATAAGAATCAAATCCTTGGCTACCATAAATGATCACACAATTGATTCCAAAGAAACTATACAATTATACAACAGCTATATATCTAACAGAGTCTTCTGTGCACTGACAGTGATATATGAAAATGTGTATATTTAAAAATATTAATCAAAAAACACTTAAACACACACCTATACCTTAATGATTCCTGGTTATTTATAAAATCCAATTGTTCACTGAAGTCACACAGTACTAATTAAAATTCAGAACAAGTGATAAATTTTAAATAAAAGAACAACAAAATTACAGGTAAACACATACATTCTCATGGGTGGCCAAGTCCTCACATACCACACAGAAAGGGAGAGACAAATTGACCCAGAACAGCTGTTGAACACTGATGAAAAAATAATCAGAAATTAATTACAATACTTTGTTCACATATGAACACTCTTGTTCATATATAATTGGGTTTTTTAGAGTAACTATTCCCCAAACATCCATATAAACAAATCTGTTCATGAAAATTTCTGTAGAAAGCAAGCATGTCACAGATCAGAGTGTCATGGACAAATACAATGTGCCTTTGTTATTCATGAACAATGCCTTATGTAAAATGCATCTCCTTACTGTTACTAAGTGAAAACCTAGCATAACAATAATGTATTGTAACAGCACGATCTGAAATCATCATGGCTTAGATTTAACATTTACCTTATCTGCGTTATTCTGGAGATGCCTTCAGGACTGCACATTCAGATTTGCCAGTCCTCATGCTTTTATCACGCCTTATAATATTTCGTGTCTCTGAAGAGCTCTACCTACTGACAAGTGAATCTCAACTTTCACTTAAAACAGAACCCACTAGCCTTTGTGACTACAGAGAAACACATAAAATACAGCCTACTCATCATCCCAACTTTTAGAATTACTCCAATTCTTTTTGTTTAGGAATCATAAATGACAGGTTATCTATTACACACATGCTATGATGGGCAAACTGAGAGTGCTGGGTTCTACCACTACAGCAGAACAGGAATTCATACAATTTTTCAAGACTGTAATCTTTGTCTATTCTCCTGTTCTGGCTACAAGCATATGGTCTGTGTTACACCACTTGAGTGGTCACAAAACCTATGACAAGTAGCAGCTTTTATTCAAGCTTGTTGCTAACTATAACTGATATTACAATGCAAACAGAATTCTGGTGAGTAAACCATGCAATACTTTGCCCTTCTTTGTACAGCATGCTACAAAAGAGTTGGCCAAATACTAAATAAAGAAGTAAACTATATATTTAGCACCATCACATCTCATCTTGGGTAGCAGAAAGGTCTGAAAACCACGATACCTCTTGTCAGCACTTAGGTTTTATTACCCAAATCTTTTGTCAGTATGCTTCTAATGAATTAAAAAGTTGCTATTAACATAACAAAATAGCACCATCCTGGGAAGCCATTTCAAACCAGTGACCAGCACAGTTCTGTTCCAAGTACTGTGCAGCATCTAGCAAATAGACCTAGCAAACTTATTTTAATCAAGATCTGGGGCAAAATCACAATGCAACATATGTAACTCCAAATCAGTAATGCTCTAACAAAGCTGCTGTTGATTTTGAGTCCACAATCTCCTTGCTCTCCTTAGGATGGCTTACAACTCTTTTACATTTAAAGTGTACTTTGACTGTGATCTTTAAAAGGAGGTGACTTGCCCAGCCAACGACCTTTGCAATGCTTAATATGCTTGAGAGAGACTTGCACTGCCGTCACATGTCTTCGAGGTACTAGATGAGTTACTGATCAGATTACTTAAAATGCTGTTCTGGATTCAGTCTTATTTGGATACATGGTGTAATTCTGTTTTAGAACAACACAGTAAATCCACTATTTACCTGACTCCAGAAGAAAACTTTGGGCAAAAACGTTTGTGGCTTTGAAAGAAAAAAATGTCCCAGTATGAAAGCCTGATGCCATTCATACGGGTATACTCTATGCTCTAGGAGGAGACAAGGCACAGCTACCTACTTGAGACATGCATAGCTTCTAGCATAATAGGAAGGTAAATTGACTATTTCATCTTCAGTAATTTCTCTTCCATGTCTTCTCTTCAGTGCTGAAGGTTAGAAAACTATTTGCCCTCTGTAAGCAAAAAAAATTTGAAAATGAAACATTAAAGTTACAACCATTTGTATAATGCCTCATTTACCAACCACAAAACTTCTTCTAGGTGACAAAACCCTTTTGAGGTTTGCTATTTATTTTGAAATAGATTATCAGACTAAGATACCTTATTAATATCTCTAGGGAAAAGTTGATGCTGAGATACTTTTTTTTTAAGGTTGTCCCCTTCCTCGGTGGCAGAATAATCAGGTTTAAGAACATTTCTTTTACACTATCCTCTTAATCCTCAAGCATTTTCCTTGCCATTTTATCAGAAATACACCAGAATTTTACTTCCTTTCACAGAAAGAAAGAGCAAGAGGTCTTACGTGAAAAATAAAAAAAAAAAAGGAAGAAAGTATACTATAGTATACTATATTATTATTATCATCATCATACAATGGAATTTCTTCACAGGGAAACATTGTTTCTTTCTATGGCTGTTTTACAATTAGTATTCTCTCAACACAAATCGGTTAAGAAGTTCCGTATGTTAGCATTCTAAGACTATTTCATGCTGAAATTTCAATCTGGTGCTACTTAAGCTCAATGGGTTTTCACACTAACTTTTAACAATCGGAAACAGTCAAATGTTATGTGACCTGTTTAAGTGAAGGGGAGCAAGCCTGATGCACAGTTAGTAGCTCATGAACCCCCCTGCCCAATGACAATATAAGCAACTTTTCATTTTTGTTTTACAAACACTATTCAAGTGAAGTAGAACAAGCTTTATTAACTAATTTTATTAAAACAACCCAAACTAACCCTATCTCCACTCAGTCTCCTCTGCTGCTTGCCAAGCACATAGGATAATAGTTGTGAATGCAACATTCCCACTTTTGAGAATGTTTAAGACATCTTTCAAGTACTTTTTCTCTTTTCAGGATAACATATCTATACTTTACATCTAGCTTTTCAATCTTCCTTTTGTAGTAGAGTAGCAATATGTTCTCTGATGACACTGCCTGAGGTATAAATTTTGGTATTAAAGTCAGTCTCAGCAACAGCACATCAAACAGTGATGGTCTCGGGATTAAGAGATAAAGAGCTTTTTCCGTAGCAGACTTTTTGTTGCTTTCTGTTGCTGAAAAATAACCCATCAAAAGTAGGGAGCACTAAATTAAGATAATTCTTGTAACTCAGTAGTCTCCACTTCTGAGCTGGTGTACAGTGATGGCACAAAAATGTGTAGTGGTAACCATCTAAAGGATTTGCATGCCATAATTCACAAAACCACAGAATGGCTGAGGTTGAAAGGGACCCCTTGGGATCATCTAGTCCAACTCTTGTACTCAGAGCAGGGTCAGCTACAGCAGGTTCCTCAGGGCTGTGCTCAGCTGGGTTCTGAATATCTGTAAAGATGGCACCTCCACAGTTGGTTCCAGTGTTTGACCACCCTCACAGAAAAAAAAAAGTTTTTTTCTGGTATTCAGATCAGATTTCCCGTCTTTCAGTGTGTGCTCATTGCCTCTTGTTCTCTCAGTGGGCACTACTGGGGACAGTCTAGCCGTCTCCACTCCCTCCTTCCATCAGATATTCACACACATGGTGAAAGATCCTCCCAAAACTTTTCTTCTCCAGGCTGAACAGCCCCAGCTCTCTCAATCTCTCTTCCTATGACAGATGCTCCAGTCCTTCAATCGTAGCAGTGGCCCTGCACTGGATTTGCTCCAGTACCTCTGTATCTTCCTTACACTGGAGAGCCCAGAACTGGACTCAGCACTCCAGATGTCTCCGCTCACAGTGGTGAGTGGAGGGCAACAACCACCTCCCTTGACCTGCTGGCAAGTCTCTGCCTAATGCAGCCCAGGATGCTGTTGGTTGTCTTTGCTCTAAGGTTGCATTGCTGGCTCATGGTTGGCTTTTTGTCCGCCAGGGTGCCCAACTCTTTTTCTGCAAAGCTGCTTCCAAGTGATTCGACCCCTAGTTACACAGGATGCTTTTTCCACTGGTTCAGAAATGCTAGTTTTGTCATTTTTTTCTTTACTATATTAACAATGCCTACTGTATAGTGAGAAGAATTTGTATCTGTAGGACCTGGAATATTCCATAGTAAGAGGTACCAAGTAGCTAGCCCTGCTGCACAATGTCATCCAATTAAAAGAGCCCAAGAGTAAACATGCAAATTTTTTTTCACTAAAAAAAAGCTTGAAAAAGAAAAGCAAGTTTGAAATCAGTCAATAAGAGTAGGTAATTGAACATACACTAGAATTCTTTGCTGCCACAAGCAGACAGTAGAGAGGAGGGAGGTGGGTTGTTTTTTTTAATGTACACATTAATGTGTGTAGGAATGTAAGACAGCAAAACATGTGTCAAAAGACCCCACCTTCAGAAGGTGATCTCATATTTTACATAAATGAAGTTTGTTTTAAAGTTGATCTGCCAAGGCTTCCAGAACTAAAAAAGACAGTTTACTATCAAATATTTGTCTCAAAGAAAAAAAAAAGGAATCAGACCACATGGTTCATAAAAATGCTCTTTTCTTTTTGCCTAAAATACAGACATTGTCTTATTAATGAATGCTGAATCAACTCTTATTTATCATGAGACAATTGCATTTATAACATAAAACAACAGCCCATTGTCAAATTCACCAAAATGATGATTTAAGGACAAGACAACCACCATGTCAAATGTTTTCCTCCCAGCTGCAATAGTTCAGAGTTGCTTTATGTTGGTAACAAGTTTTCTGCCATAATATGATTCTAACACAAGCTAGGCTGTGCCTAAAACCAATTTTAATTCCTTCAACAAACAACTCATCTGAAAAATCTAGGTGTAAAATACAAATCAGAACAAACTGGCAATAATTAACCATGCATAAGTGGTCCCAAAGAGATCAGAACCCTTACTCACCAGTGTAATCCAGCACAGCTGCATCTGCTGAAGACAAAACTCTGTTAGTCAGGCCTTTTGTTCTGCTTCAACAAAACACAAACAAAAGCAGCAAAACCACTATGCCACCTTTTCTGTCTTTTCAATTACAGGGTGCCATAATATTCCCTAGCACAATCTGATAGTTCTTGTGATGACAGTTGATCATTTGCCTGCCATGTGCAGTACTATCAGCCAGTCTGTATCACTTACCACTGAAGTTTTGCATTCTTTATTTGTGAATTTCTGAAGAGGACACTCAAAATGGACTTCATTAATCACAAAGAAAGCACTTAAATACCTAATGGTAACAACTTCCATCTAAATCAGAGATAGTGGCTAGAAGGTAGTAAGAAAATTAAATCAAACTATGTATACAGTATG
The DNA here is from genome assembly GCF_947461875.1 of Haliaeetus albicilla. NCBI lineage: Eukaryota > Metazoa > Chordata > Aves > Accipitriformes > Accipitridae > Haliaeetus > Haliaeetus albicilla. Next base: position 27,697,706 of record NC_091516.1, on the reverse strand, counting down.
ATGTAATAAAGCTGAGTTACATATCTATTTAAGCACACTTCCAATTGCAAAATTGGATCTTGGATTAGGATGAAAATCTTTAAGTCTAATATTATTGTGCCTGAATACTACTCTGAAGTTCAGAACACACTGAAGCATACTTGATCACAAAGACAAACAAGAACCCAATCGCTGGAGAACAAATTCAAATTTCTTTCTATTCATTCACCAAACCAAAGAGCAAAAGGCAAGAAGTCACTGATGATTTCAAAGAAAGCTAAATCTGAATTCGTTACAGAAGAATGTTTATAAGTAACTCTGCAGCAGAAAACCTGTAAGCTGAACAGCAGAAATAAGTAAGATAAGGCATGGGGATGGAAGGGTGATCAGAACAGTAGCTTAGCTGCTGATAAAGAAATGTGCCAACAATTCATAACAATGGATTACTGCTTTAGTTCTCAGATTTCATAGAGTAAATGAATTATTTTTTGATATCACAAGCAACTGTTGCTATTTCTTTCAAAAAAAACAAAGGAAGAACAGCAAGTTTATGGAATATTGTTTACTGTTAATCAACACATCTTAATCAAAGTTTTCACAATACTTGAAGCTACATTTAAGTATACAATAGTCTCAATCACAAAAAACAAGCAGAACAATTAAACTACATAAGGCCTTTGAATTAGAAGCACAGTGTGTATTGTTGGAATATTACTTTGTTTACAAATAGGCTACATATAATTAAGTTTATTTTTCATAGTTTTATTCACACAAAATGCATTCAAGGGAAAGGCAACTTACAAAGTTTATTTTACTATGAGTTAATAGAAAAATGTCAACATTCTTTTCTTGCCCCTCCCCCCACCCCATCCAGGCGTGAGTAATAAAATTTCCATACAATACTCAAAAAACCAACAAGCTTTTACACTAAACATCCAGAAGTAGAGCCTGATCAGATAACTGCAAACTTGCAAATTGCTTATTACAGAGTTGGATGAACTTCCAGGTTCTTTTGATGAAATATTTCATCTCTACGCAATCAATGCTTATAACTACGTTGTCCACAAAGCCTTCTAGGTTCTAAAAGTCTTACCGATTTCAAAGAAGTACTTAGTGGCCTAAGTAGTAATCATGTGAGTGAAATTTACGTTACAACAATGATAACTTGTGGCATTATTTTGGCAAGATTAGGACTTCTGAGAAGATGAGTGGGTAAATTTGTTTGACCTGAAAGGTAAGGGGCAACACAAGAACAAAAGAACTAAAGTAAACTAAGCCCAAAAGATATGAAAAATATGGAAAAACAGATCCATTTTGACTCCATCCCCCTATAACAGGGCATGGGTCATTTCCAGTGACTGTCTATTCTTATTACATACATTAGTATTTGCTCAAATTTCATGGCTATTACATTTTTACAGAACAACTGCTTAGAAGTCTGGTTTTTAATTTACACCTGTGCAACAGAGTAAGTCACAGTACATTTTGAGATGTTTAAAAAATATTTATAAACTTGTTTTTGATATGCTAAAGCATTTGGCAACTTTTACAGCATTTGATTTTATATAATTAAAATTTCATACAGTACTCCTTGTGATTTTTTTTTTGTACATCTAAGAAAAGAAAAACCTCACACAAAGTAATATGAACTTCCAAGCTTGACTGCATGATCATGTAATTCCAGTTTATAATACTGGCATTAAAACCTTCATTAATTATGTTGACAAATCATTACCTGTAAATTTAATGAAGGCAACCAGGATGATTTGAAAACACAACTTTCAGGTTTTATGTTATGGATTTATCAAGGTGTGCAGTTCCGCAGTGAAATGCAAAAGCATGTAAATATACAAAGAAAATTACAAGTTCACCAGTTCCTGTGACACAAACTGTTTTAACCTTTCAAGGTACTGTCCATAGAGTTCCACATCATTATGGCCCGCTCCTTCTACCCACAGTGGTTCTACAGGTCTCTGGCAACGCTCAAATAATGCTAGGCCATGTGAAAAGTCAATTACTTCATCTTCAGTCCCATGGATTATTAACACAGGAGATGTTATTTTAGAAATTTTGTCAATGCTGTAAGAAAAAGATTATATCTATGAACACAGTGAGCTTTATTAAATCTTTTTGAAGGACCAGACTGTTAATTTCACTTTTTAATTACACATTGTAGTTTTAACAATTTAACTCTGAAGTTGTTTAAATAATTTGAAAATTAGATCTTATCAACACCCTGGAAGCCATTACAGTAGTGCATGTAAAGCCACACAGAAAGGAAAAAAACTACTGGAAACTATAAGGATTGGATAACAGAGCAATCCATCTAAAAGTGGTATTCATTACCACATTCACTTAAAAAAATATCAAAGTCACTGGACTGATGAAAATATTACTTCAGAGTTTTTCAGTAAAAAAGTCCTTGTCAGAAGTGAAGGAATTTTAGCATTTAAAGTTTGACCATCTTTGAGGAAAAAAGGTCTTTGAAGTTAGATGCTCAAAATAGAATTCTTTGAGACAAGTGTACCAGTTTGTAAGGACCAACTAGAGGCACGGTTCTGAAATACATGACAGAAACTTTCTTCAGTTAAGGTCTACTTAGTTTTCCAGCCTTTGCTACTTACAGAAATACACAAAAGACTTTGTTCAGTTACCCAGATTAACAATTCACTAGACTAGAACTGCTTGTTAGAATTAGTGGTATTAGGGGTTACACACAGGAAAACTAATCACTTCTTTAATAGATTTCACATTAACATTCCAGACCCACTGAAATGATTAGACATGTGAAAAACCTAGATTTACAAAGTTCTGTAAACTCCTTCAAATCAAATGTTCCTCATCGTTGTTATTCACTCTGATTTTTGTCAAACTTTTTTTTAAACCTTTGAAAGAAATTTTAGAGAATTTGCCGTATTACTTGTTTCCCTTGTCTAAAACTTCTGTAATAGAGAAAAATGTAGGTAGAATAAAAAAATCCTACAACTTACTTTGGGAATGCATCAAAACAATAGGTCTTCTTTGTATCAGGAAAAGCTACTCGCATTCCTGAGGTCAGTGGAGAATGAAGAATTACAGCAGCACTTTCATACCTAGCAGCAAGATCCACAGATGGTACTGTTCCTATACTCTGGCCATATATAATCACATTTTCAGGGCGGATTCCGTACCTAGAAAATTTAAAATGTTAACAAAACTAGTATATAAAGAGAAACAGACAAAACTGCAACTACACAGCAAGGCAAAAAAAGCATTTCTGAAGACAAAAATTTCCTGAAGAGTATAAACTATGAAACAGGAGCTGGTAGAAGAACAAGCAAGTATATTCTATAACACACCTGACTTAAAGGGACAATTATTTACTCTGTATTTGCAGTAGTTTTTTTGCCTTAAGTCTGAATGTTACTGAAGTATGTTTGGTTTTTTTAAAATATGGATTCGTGAATGCAGTTGTGACTTGTATACTAGCTGAAAGCCTTCACTGGTACCTCTAGTGGACCTACAACAGAAAACTGATTAGAGCCTTCCTAGCTCTATGGTCATCAAGTAGAGCATAGTCAAATCTGCAAAAGTTTGATTGGCTTCACTCTTCTGATACCTGATAAAAATTGCAAGCTGGTAACATTGCTCAGCAATTTAGTGGGACCTAAAACATGCCCACACAGACAGTGGTCTGAATACTATGCACTCTATGTAGTAGCTGAGGTTCTTCTTTCTTATCATGGTTGGTTTGACATGCAAGCTAACAAGGGGAATACCCAGCCTAACCCACAATTAAGACAGCCCAATAAGCACTACAAAATTAAGTCAAAGTCTCCCTCCTAGTAAGTTGAAAACACTCATTTTTTTTCCTGTAATTAACTGAGATAAACTAGATGTTTCATGACTTTTGTTAACACTTACACAAGTCAGATCTAACATCTGTTTTTGCATTACTGTGGATACAAAGAGCAGCTGGCTCCCAAGTACCAGTGGAAAAGCCTCTAAACAGAATGTTATGCTGGCAAGAACTGTGCCCATGGCAGAAGTGAGCTGCTGATACACTGATATATACCAACAAAGTACTCTTAGTACAGGTTCAGACCGCCAATTATATTTATCTGAGTACCTTTAACTTATGTGGGAAAGGAAGTACCTTAAATAGGAAAAGATACTGCATTGCATTACAAAAAAAACCACCAACAACAAAAAATTAAACATTGTTCTCATGTATCATCAGAAACTTGTTCAGCTTTCTGAGTTAGAGCAGACTAGCCTAACACCAATATGGAACAGCATGAGGCAAGTGTAATGTTTGCCAACTGACTATGACTATAATCCTAAAAGGACTGACAATCAACTGTTTACAGTTGAAGTGCAACCATTATCTCTTCAACAATAAATGAATGCACCTTTCCTGTCAAAGCTAGGTAACAACACCCATACCCACAAAGGAGTTACCAAATTAGTACATTTTGCATACCTCCAGTAAAGCCAGCGAAACAGAGGTAATGAAAACTTGTCCAGTATCTTATAAATATGGCTAAATAACTGTACAGGTCACTATATACTAAAATCAGTAAAGTCCAAAAGCCTCAAAATCAGGAACATCAGGAAAAAAGATGTTTCACATGTACCAAGACATTTAAATTACCAACCAACAAAACCCAAAAACTCACAAGTGCTTTTCAATAAGCCAGAAAACATGTCCTGTGTGTAACATCAGTACATAATAAACAGTTAATTTAAAAAAAATCTAGGAAGATGGCAAGAAAAACAAAATCACATTTAAGTATTACTGAAATGTAAGTATCACTAGCAGACCTCATTAGACGCCCCAATAAGCTTTCTAAATTGGGGCTAAAGTCCACTATACACAGCTAACATTGTCTATTTAACTATTCATCTATTTATTTAAACTTTGTTCTGCTAGAGTGAAACATAAAAGCAGTAAAAGTATTAGCACAGATAGATTCATAGAATCTATCCGTATCATCACTACTTAATTACTATCAGCATTTCCTAGAAAGAGTTTCTAGGATCATAATCAAGAGTTCTAAAACACTAAGACTCAATCATCAGCCTGGAAATACAGGCAAGCCCTCCACCTCACAACGGTTCTCGGAGAATAAAAAAATTCAAACATTCTGATTAACAAAGATTTTCTCAAAATTCCAACACACAAAAATACTATGAATTAAAGCTTTGAAACTGAAACAAATGTAAGGTCTTCACTATTTCTGTATCTCTTCTGAAACACCTGACAGCAGCCCAGCACCTATCCTTTTACAACTAATCTCCCAATTCAGAATAAGTCAAATCACATTTGTCCATTCTGAAAGTACAGTATAGCCTTCTATCCCTTTCATATAATTTGAACAAAGTTTAAATTAATACCTGACACCTTGCATCATTAGTATGGCATGGAGTTTGCACAGCAAATTATGACATAACATAGTTTTCAAATAAAAACCTAGCAAATTATCACATTCACATTTCCTCAGGCATGGAGTTTTACAAGGTGCAGGCCATTGCACAGAAATTTAAAGCAAAACGTAGAAGTAAATTTTGGAGCATATATTCTCCTCTTTCTCATTATTCTTCCCCCTATTTTTTAATCCAAATCCTTCAGCCTAAAGATAGCTAAAGATAGCCTACAAAAAGTAATCCAAGAAAAGCATTTACTATATTTGGATTAAAGTAATCCTTTCTCCACCACAGCCAAACAGATTGCCTTCACAGCACTCACCAGAAACTATTTGTTTTGCAGTCTGGAAACTGAAATAGTGAGGCCAATCACCAGAAGTGGTGATTCAGAGCAGACTTTTGAATATTCTGGCTTGGACAAAGGGAAAAAAAAAGGGCAAAAACCAAAACCCCAAAACAAGAAGCTTGCAAACCAAAGAACAGCATCTGCTGTGTCTGTCTCAAGTCTCCCCTCTCCTCTTTAACAGGCTTCTGAAAAGTCTGGGAAAAAGGAAGAGCCCAACTGTCCCCCAGTGCCTCTCTCCCAGAAGTATCACTTCCCAATCTATAATGGAAGAATTCTTGAAAAGATAATTGTTGGCAAGTTCCATAGTCATAAAATTTGTCTACTCCTCCTTTTGACAGTCCTGTAAACTCCAGGTAAAAGCCAAGAAGTTTGGCAGAAAATCATTAGGTGACTACACACTTGGTGTCCCAAATGAGGAAATGTCAGATTGAGAAAAAGTGGCAGTAATATTGTTCTCTTAATTAGTCCCTTAGAATTACAGGCCATCCTGAGGAAAGGGAATGTGACAGCCATGTGCGGTAAGTAGCTGTTCTGGTGATAAGAGCTCTGTAAAAACTGTTGATATCTTTGAAAGCTCATTATGTTGATTATAGGAGTATTGTAAACACTACTGTCTACACAAGTAATCTTAGATAACTTGTATCAGAATACACAGGCCTTCAGTTTGTTGGTCCTGGTAATGGGGGAGGTTTATGTGTTTTGTTTAAGCCATAATCACCAGAAAGGACCTTGGTGCCTTGGTACAAAATCTTAAAAGTAGCTGTGCATAGATGTACCTTCTCAGAGAAAGCACTCTTCCTCAGAGACAAGTTATTCTGGACTGAATCTGGCATGAAATTTAGATAGATACTTTCTGCAGTTCAAAGGCTGCCCACATCATTTTTCACCTTCCCACAGCAACTGAGATTTCAATTCTTTTTAACACCTGATTCATCCTTTATGTTCATGCACCTAAGGGCTACATGCCTGGAAAGCACATGGAACTTGAAGAATAGTTTTTACTTAGAACTAAACATACATCTGTTGACATAAGCTTGCTAGCATCCACACAGAGGAACTTCTGCCCTATCACCACGCTAAAGGTACAGGTTAATGTCACTACAAAGCTAAGCTATTACAGAACAGGAGAGAACCACTTTCCTGTTTCCATCTTCAGTGACATGTTGCCCTTCATTGGGCTTCACCAACTAGTTTAGGAAACTAAACTAATCTCTTCTGGGAGAAGGGGAGCAACTACTTTTCTGCTCCTTTGTGCTGGCTGTCTTCAGGGCCAGGCAAGAAATGACATGCCACTGGTGGGTTAAAGGAAGAAGCAAGCCAATAAATTGTTGTAACTGTAACATCAGCCCACTCCCTAGAATCAGGGCCCAAGCTAACACAGGGCGATTAGCAAAGCCAGTATGCTCTTCTGTGAGCCTACATATGCTGATCAGATGATAGCTGGTCTCTTGTCAAAGATGCAGCCCTGAACACTCCTGCCTGATCTTTTCAGCTTCTGGCAGGAAAAGAAGAACTGCTAAACAGCAATTAAATATTTTTTTCCCCTTTGTGACAAACATTTACAATGTGCTATAGCACAAACTCTTTCACCGTTTCCTTTATATTTCTGTCTCTGTAACAAGACCTTTACTAAGCACTTATCTTAGTGGCAGTCCACCTCTTTTCCGCCCCTCCATCATTTTTTTTCTTTTCATAGAATCATAGAACAGCCTGGGTTGGAAGATGACCTAGCCCAGCCCCCTGCCACAGGCAGGGACCTCTTTCACTCACCAGGTTGCTCAGAGCCCTGTCTGACCTTACCTTGAACACTTTAATTGGATATATATCACTTACATTGGATATTCATCATATTATATACTTTCATTGGATATACATCACATTACCATGGCGTGCAATATGCAAACTACAAAATGCATGTCTGGCTGTAACGAGTGGGTTTTGGTTTGGTTTTTTTTTTTTAAGCTTCAGTTCCCTTTAACAATCAAATACCAGCTGAAATCACCATACTATACTTCCAGGCTCTTATAAGTACCTGCCATTTTGCCCTTGATATACCTAAGGGAGACAGAAAGCAATTTATCTTTTTACTTCTGAACTACTGCTGTTAATCTAGAAGACTTGCTCACTTTACAATAATAAAATAAAGTATCAGTAAGATAAACCTTATAAGGGTACATTTTCAATAGTATCTCTCAGGCTCACACTAATGAAGAGGTGCAATAGATGCTCTAGTGAGGCTGCTGTTTGTGAAGCTGTTGCAACACATGCATTTAACTAACTGACAGCAGTGCTTGAGGCACATGGAACACGGGGGAACATCCTGAGGGAATTTTCAATGCACATTTCAGAACCTTTTGTCACCATGCACATAACACATGAAATTACAGCTGCAAATTGCAGAACATGAAGGGCATGAACATCCTCCACACCTTTAACTATCAACATTCCAGGCCATGAATAAAATTCATGAGCGTACAGCTCTTCCTCAACTCAGATGCACGTTCCCCTTCTTGTGTATACAACATATATCATTACGAGATATTGACTTTGTGTGGCAAGGTTTTGGGGGGGGGGGGGGGGGATGTCAGGGGCTGGGTTACAGGGGTGGCTTCTGTGAGAAGCTGCTGGAAGCTTCCCCTGTGTCCGACAGAGCCAATGCCAGCTGGCTCTCAGATGGACCCACCGCCGGCCAAGGCCAAGCCCATCAGCAATAGTGGTAGCACCTCTGTGATAACATATCTAAGAAGGAAAAAAGTTGCAGGGCACATAGAAACCACAGCTGGAGAGAGGAGTGAGAATATGTGGGAGAAACAGCCCTGCAGACACCAAGGTCAGTGAAGAAGGAGGGGGAGGAGGTGCTCCAGGTGCCGGAGCAGAGATTCCCCTGCAGCCCGTGGGGAAGACCATGGTGAGGCAGGCTGTCCCCCTGCAGCCCATGGAGGTCCACAGTGGAGCAGATATCCACCTGCAGCCCAGGGAGGACTCCACGCCGAAGCAGGGGAAGAGGGCGATGAGTCCTGCCCCTGAAGAGGATGAAGCAGCAGAGACAACGGGTGATGAACCAACCACAACCCCCATTCCCTGTCCCTCTGTGGCACTGCAGGGGGTAGGTAGAGATCCGGGAGCTGTGCCCGGGAAGAAGGGAGGGACGGAGGGAAGGTGTTCTGAGATTTGGTTTTATTTCTCATTACCTTACTCTGGTTGACTGGCAATAAATTGAGTTAATTTTTCCCAAGCTGAGTCTGTTTTGCCCATGACAGTGATTGGTGAGTGATCTGTCCTTATCTCAACCCACAAGTCCTTTGTTATATTTTCTCTCCCCTGTCCAGCTGAGGAGGGAGGAGTGATAGAACAGCTTTGGTGGGCACCTGGCATCCAGCCAGGGTCAACCCGCCACACTAGAATAAAAAAGGGAACTATGTTTTATGAGAGGCAAGCCCATTGACCACAAATGTCATAATCAACGAACTGCACCTCCTCTGCCTCTTGTGACAGTTTAGCATTTTCTAAACCTTACAATGCTACTAGTATACTTGTTTTATTGGCAAGATTTCTCTTCATGATAAATTGAGCTACTTTTCCCTACCAATTTAAGTAAAAGCTCAATTTCTCTCCAAATATTCAAAGTTAAGGCACCTTATCTTCTAGCACCCCCCAACTTTTGAATGAAAAAAACCCCTAATTTGTGAATTCTCAAAAGAACACTTTCAGCCAATATCCAAATAGATTTGATATTATTCCTATATTTGGCTGTTCAAATTATGGACATGCAGTCCACTTTGACATACCAGGCTGATGGTGAGATCTACCCTTCAATTTTTCAATTATTATACAGTCCATGATAAGCAACAATGAAAAGGTTCTTTGGCTTCTTAAAGGTAAATCTAGTGATGAGGCAACTCCAAGTCTTCAGGTTTCTGAATGAGCACCACTTGCCCTGCATTTGCCTGGGGCTGGTTAAACCTTTCCACACCTAGGGTGTCATCAAAGTCCTTCAGAGACCAACGCAGCAGAAAATAGGCGTATCCCAAAATGACTACTGGCATTTCAACACTTCGTAGCTATGACAGACAGAAAAAAGAATGTCCTCAACTTGCAGCTTTTATGTAGTCCCATGCACATGAATATGCAATAATGTGCAACTTTCCCAAACATGATGGCAGCGAATCACCTTGCCTTCTTCCACAGTCAGCATCCACATGGACAGCTATTGCTTCCTATTAAAATACTCAAAGCAGGTAAAGAACAGGGACATAATTCAGAATCTGTATCTGCTGTTTACCTCTTCTCATCTGCTGCCAAATCAGCTTTCTGTATTCATTTACAGGAATGGTAATATTCACACACCCTTACAACAACCACTTTTAAGAAAGTAGTGTTGGACCAACCTCACCATCATCCTCAGTACCAGTTCCAGACTATTTCACCCTAGGTGTCCAGTCCCCACTGGACAGTTGTGCCAATTTGCAGATGACCATCTGGATTGTTGTTCCAAGATATAAAACTTAACACACTAACACATCTCTACCACAAGCAGCTGTGTTGACTGTAGAATGAAGTCCGCACAGGCATTTCAGTTACCCCAGAAACACCTTTTAATGCTGGGTTCTATGATACCATTTCTCAGAACAAGGAATGCAGGGAGTTGTGGGTGGCTGTGATCAACCTCCAACACAGGTAATTTCTCCATTCTTCTCTTTGTCCCATCACAAACTGTGAGGCACAATTTAAAAGTCTAGGATCCCTTTCTTCTCTCCTTCCATCAACATGCATTTCAAAGGAGTTAGAGCTATACTTACATCTATCCTGCAAATAATCCACTGAATTAATTTGTTTTTGCAGAACACTCATACTATAAAATGTTAATGATGGTGGCAGTGTAACACTGACGGAACAGGCTATGCTAGAAAAGTGAATCAATGCTGCAGCAACTGCTCAAAGGCTCCGTTTTGGTCCAGATATTCATCAAGTATTTAAACACAGCTTAGCACTCTCTCAGGGCTCAAGAGAATACCATGGACTGGTAATCAAAGTGTGGGAGCCAGTATATCCAGAGTCATGTACTCAACTTCTCCCTGCTACATTCAGCATCCTGACACAAGGACAAGACCAGGTCTGCCAATTGGAAAGCTGCTGAAAGTACCACAGTGGAAACTAGTAATACTAACCACTTTTTAAGCAATGGAAAAAATTCAGTACACGTTTGTGAAATCCACAATTTGGGCAGACCAATCCAAGCTCTACAGAATTATGTATTTCTAAAGGAGCTTTTGACACAAAAAAATAAATGCAGACAGCAAATGGAACTCAGCTGATTTCATTCCTGAATGGAAGAGGGAAAAGCAGATAGATGTAGTATGTATTTAGAGTTCCCTCCCAACAATGTCTGTTCAGCAAAGGGCATGTTCAGATATGATATTATAATGAACAATCCTATTTGACTAGGGAAGATAAACTATGCATTGTTCAAGAATGTAAGTGAGAATTCAAGTTGCAGTCACATTTTCTTTTAAGTTTTCAATCCGAAATTCATCAGGGGGAGGAAGAGACAATAATTACAAATTAGTTCATAAAGCTGAGCCTGTAAGCTGACATAAACAAGTGATTAAGTTTCACCATCTAGTTCTCTTCCATTTTCTGGTACATTTAAAGAATTCAGGCTGTCTTCCACATTGTTCACAAACCATATTATGTTTTTGGTCAATGTTACTGGGTCTTTCACCAAATGGCTATCTTCCAGATCACCAATCAACTACAGACCACAGTCACCAGTGCACCTGTTGCAGCTCTTGGCTTACAGAACAGATGTCTAGTTATATCTCAGCTTTCCACTGTAATCAGAAGAAATGCCAAAACCTAATCTAACAACATGGTACACATGGTTTTGGATATGTGAGGCTGAATACCTGTCCCCTGCAGTTGTATGAGGTTTATGATAAGCGTTCCCCCTACTTTACTATGAATAAAGTATGCTTCTTTAAAAAGAAGGATCACACCTTTGTTATAATGTAAAAAAAATGCAACACAATGTGTATTTAAAACACTGAAAAAATGATAATCCACTCCAAAGAAACAGGAAAATAGTTAATATTACATTGATCAAGTTCTAAATTCACTGCAACAACTACCAGGCTCCAGGATTTAAAGAGTCTTTACACATGGCCTTACACTAAGTCACATCCCTGATATTATATCATTAAACAGTATGCTCAAGTTGCAATGATCAAACCATAACATGCTGCTCTATATTAAATTCAGTTTTTCATATTTTTGGTGCAAAATACACAATGTGATGGGAGGTTTTTTGGTGAACATCTATTCTTATGATCGCAAAGTATTTAAAAAAATAATCCTTTTGTAATTTGGGTACTTGTAACACAAGAATATTGCTCTAAATGGAACAAACCACGGTGAAAAATGCTTCCAAATTTAAAAAATGGGTATTCAGTACTGTGTTTACTTGGTGCCTAGGATTCTTACCTGTATCAGAGAATGCCTTCAGAGTCTTTCATCTTACTATTTTATCTCCCTAAAACCAGAGGCTTAGAACACAGAAATTGTTGAAACAACATCCTTCCAATTTGGTTTTTTTTTTCCTTGCCCAGTTTTAATCTATTTGAGATAAAACCACTGGTTCAATTCCTAGTTTTTGTTCCCACCATAATGTATTTACACAGATTAATTACAACCTTTCCCACACATCATATTTTGCAAAGATAAAAACATCTTCTTGTTTTATATAGAAAGCTATCTTTGGAAATGCTGTAGCTGCTAGTCTGAATTCTGAAACAAAGGTGGTCTGAACACCACACAGAAGTCCAAACAGAGTCTCACCATGTTCTGTTATAGCAGTTTTTCCATCGTCCCTCCCTACAAAAAAAGTTGATGAAATTATCTGAAAAAACAACCTGCATTTTCTCACCCACATCACACCAGTGGCTCAATTACTAGGGAATCGATTATTATAGGTTCTTCCTATCTTCTGAGATCTCCAGCTAGAAGATCCCAACCTGTGACAATAAGGATTATCTTCTAATCATTCAAGACTGAAACATACCTTATTAAATTTCACCTCATTTCAATTTTTCTAGTATATCAGGACTATATACTGACCTTGCTCAATACTGACAATGCCTTCAGCATAATGCACCACCAGTCAGCTTGGATATGAATCAATTAATCCTAAAATACAGCATTTCTGTTTAAACTACCAATGCAGATTAAGTACAACCATTTGAAAAGCACGCTGTAAAAGAAAATTGGCAACTAATGTCTTACCTTGTCCTAAGAGCCACCCAAGCAGCATCAATGTCAGCATACAGATTCTTCTCTGTTGGCTTCCCAGAACTTGCACCATATCCAGAATAATCATATGAGAATATGTTGCAATTAATCCGTGAACCCAGTCCTATGTAAAAACTACTCATCTGACCTAGGTCAACAGCATTTCCATGTGAGAAGAGCAAAGTATACTTGGCGTTAGGCGAGCAACGCACAAACATACAGGCAATCCTGTTACCTTTACTTGTTCTAGTCATGAAGCACTCAATGGCATCTTTTTCTCTAGAAGAATATTGCCAGTCTGCTCGCTCTGAGAGATGTAAAGTCCAGCGACTACCACTCTCATCGCACATCAGTGTGTACGTGGGATCAGGAGGTAGGAATGCCAGTTTGGAGGCAATTTTCCCTGGGCATGGTGGACAACAGAACAGGCAACACAGTTCACTAAAGGAAAGATTATTCATCTTCTAGTCTGAAACAGGAAGAGAGAATGGTATCAGTTTCTAGTTACAATCTTACACAAAAAAGAAAAAAGAAACTCATGGAAAACACAAACATAACCTCTCTAGAAAATAATACATAATTTTAGTGGAAACATTTAACAAACGTAGATTTAAATATATATATGTGAATTTCTGTATAATAGCTTATTTGATATTATTAGCTACTTTAGAATGAGCATATTATTAAAAAAAGCGATGGCTCTAAAGCTCTGCCAGATATTAAAACTAAAATATGATTACCCAGGAGAGAACAAGCATGAGTTTTGGAGTTTCTTTGGAGGAAATGAAGTCCCTCATCTTAAGCCACTAAAAGAAGTGTACATGTTATAAAGAACGATTAAAATATTTTGCAGCATTTGCAGGATACCAAGGCTATGCAGACCTCTGCAGCCAAAAATCACTACAGCGTTTCCGAAATATGGAGAATATGTATTGCAGTCATGAGTTATGCGCTCCTGCAAGCGGTTTCAGCAGTGTGAAAGGTGCATGAAGGTCAAAACTTCGAAGGCAAACCAAGATGCTTCTGCTGGCTTAGCAAACACTGTAGACCATCCGTACACTAAAATCCAGCCACAAGCTCTTCCTTGCTCCACATACTGGCTGAGCACATAAATCCACATAAATGTTTTGAAACGCTTCAAAGAAATTATTAGCTAAGGTTTCCTGTATTGCACATAGGAATTGGGATTATATTAGTGTTATGACTATTTTTATTGTGTGCTTTAACAAAATCATCCCAAACCAAATGCTCTATCACAGATATTTGGCAAATCAATATAATCTATACTACCAATTCAAAGCATTGGTTAACAGAGTGGGGGAGGAAAAAAAGTAAACACGCATACACCTAAAGCAAGCTAGGTAAAGATATAGTTGCCCTGAAAAGCAGGCATTGTGTCATCTTAATTTACAGCAGCAAGAAGGGAGGGGGGAAAAAATCCTTTGCTGTGACAATACTTTTTCTCAGAGGTAGGAAGAGTGATGAAATCTACCAAGAGCCCTGCTAGAAACCAGCACACCTAAGATAAGCATTTACACTACTTCCCCTGTGGTGAGGCATCTGACATTTCACCTCAACTTAAACAACTTCTCCATCCCAAATCTACCTACAGGTCTCAAGCTCAGTTCCTGCCAGGTCACTGTGAACAGAAACACTCTTACAGTTTCATGTACCAGCTTTGACTGCTATATCCAAGTTTACAGATGGGAACAAAACAAGCTGATTTCTGATGTCCACAGACCCATCTTATTTCAGAAATACTTGGGTAATGCAACAATAAAATCTTACTGCTAACTATAATACTTGGTGATATTTAGATCATATTTCAAAGTTTGTCCTCTAACTTGTAACACGAGCATAGGTTTCATGCCTGTATAAATCTCTCTTCAGAAAAGCTTCAAGGATAGTGCTGTAAGACCTGTTGAATATACATCACAGATTAGCTACCTGTATTTTGGATGCCTGAATGGTCTCTTCCCTGTGGTAGAGTATGAATGCATACTGAATACAATGTTACACAGTATACTTGCAGAGTAACAAACACAGGCACAGCAAGACAGTCCTATAAACAGCATGAGCATTCTTGGAATACTACTCCTCTTTGTAGGGCACAAACCCCCATTTTTTTTGCCAAGGCTGCTACAGCCAAGTGCTTTCATCCTGAGACTCTGGTTTTCTTCAGAATAGAGAGAAATCACAGGCTCTTAGATATGGGTGACCAACACTACCAATTTAGAGGAGATGGCAGGAGGGGTGTACTGGTCACCTCCCATAAAAAGGTAAATTGTCTCTTAAATGAAGATCCACAATAAATGACCATATTTCTGCCAGCGAACGAAACAACAACCTCATGTATTTATGTAATCAGCACAACTAGTCACTCCAATATGGAGTAGCTCACCTGTTCCCTGTCAGGTGAGGTTATTTAGCCATTAATTTTAATTTTAACCTGCAAGTAGGACAAGAAGTGGAAGACCTCTATGGAAAATGTCTAGCAATTGGCAAAAGGCTTGGGCTGCTTTATGCACAGGAAAAACTCAATACTTTTTCCCCTTCTTTACTTCTCTTACAGTTTACTTAGTTCACGTTCACAGCCCAGAGAAACTGCTGTGATGTCTCAACAGGCTTTTTTTGCAACAAGTGCTTATGACCCAGCATTCAACCACACTTCTGTCAGACACTATTAAACCGATCTTTTCTGAGTAAGTTTTCCCACCTTTTCAGTAAAGCTGAAGGCCAAAGCTAGATGCCACAACTTATTTGGCGGAGAGGGGGAATATTGTTTTATGTGAAAAATTTAGAATAATACATACCTCCAAAAGTGAGGTATAAATAGCCTGTTCTGCCCAGGAACAGCAGATTGCACTCTATTCCAGCATATGACAGTAACTACAGAATTTCTTACTTGCTTCTCAGTCCACTTGTCAGAAAGAATTAAAACAAGAGTTTACATTATTTATAACTGTAAACAGCCCAGCAACACTACAAATATGATCTCACTCAGAGAATATTTGCTATTTGTCAAAGTCATTTCAGAAGACTGGAAGCTGGCCTGTGGAATTCACACACAGGGCAGTACTGGAGTAACCACAGTTAATCATCTGAGGTGGTACTGTGCCTCAAGATAGCTTAAATGTGCTAAAAATGGGCTGTTGCCACATATGGCAAATAACTTATGCTGAAGACCATGGCTAAAGTATTATTTCTCCTCTATACTAGACTGTAATTAGACTTTATATAATGCTCATTTAATCCAATGGAAACTGTCTACTGAAACTAAAGATTCTGATTCCATAGTTGTTCTCCATCTAAATCACAGCTAGCAACAACTCCTTCCTTTAAAACACATACTTTCTTCACTCGGAAGACCCAAGCAAAACAGCAGCTCCCTAGCATCACTAACTGAACAAATCTGACAAAACACCTACTGAACTCCCTCAGGAGGATACCTTTAACTAAATGCAAACAATGTTTCCATTATACTGGAACTGGTTTGTCATTCATTGTATTCACATGAGTGTGTTCTTAACCTCCGGATCTGGAATGGAACCAGGATGTGAGAGTGTCCCCAGGGTGTATAGAGTAATTCTGATATCACTGTTTAAAAGTTCAACTGAATCAGCATTTCAGCCTAGTAGTTATCCATCAGATGTCATAATTTAACTTCAACTAAGCAGGCACTCTCTCTCCTCAAAAGGTATACTGCTCAGATACTTCAATGAGGGATTAAACTTAATGTTACCCCCCTACTAGTGCTTTTTTTAGTGTCCTTAATGTTAGAAAACATGTAACATGATTTTCTAATGATTCATCCAGCCAGAAATTATTATGGTAAAAGTGAAAAGTCACAAAACCCCCTTCATTTAGCATCACCTACCCTTGGTAAAAGATTCAGACATCAACAGTCTTAAGGGACTAATTATTTTATTAAGTCTAAAATATAATTTATGGAAAGTGAACAAGGTATCGCAAGTGAAGCTGCATTTTTAAAAGTCTCTCTAATAACAAATGGGCTTGATGTATGCTTTTTCTAGACTCTTACTGAAACTGGGGCAAAACCAACACTGACCACAAATTACCTTAAGCATACAGTTCCACAAGTACAGATGAATAACTTTAATGGGACTCATTTGCCTAAGATATGTTGTGAATACCTAAGTTACAGTCTAACACCTTCTGAGCATGTATGATGTAAATCTCTGTGCTCATTACAGTAGCATCATCAGACACAGAGATCAACACATCCCAACAACATGACTATTTCACCTTCTATTTGTCATTTCAGTACTACTAAAAGAAGCTATTGCTGTTCTGCAAACACAGCTCCTAATGCTGGTAAAATTACTAGCAACAGAAAGAACATAATAAGAGAAATATTTGTCTCCTTTAAAATTATACTGCATTTTTCATATAAATTAAGTAGGAAAATTCTGCAGAAGAAACTGTGGAAAAACTGCTAAACCTACTATTGCACCAAGAAAGGCTAAAAAATAAAACAGACCCAAGTGGCATCACCCACCCCTTCTGGGATAGCTTTTAAAAGAAAGGCCAGATCATTTTATCATATTTATCTCTAACTCTCTTATGAATAAAAAAAGTAACATAGAAAGTGACAAATTTAAAACTGCCCACAGGCAGTAATTTCAATCCAGCCTTTGGCAATTACCCTTTTCATTATGGCTGACAGAAGGAGGGGGGGGGGGGGAGTCTATCTAGTCTGAAAGAAGACCTCAAATATTTATCTTGCAATTCCTAGGATAACACAAATGTAGTTCTTTCATGTAAGCAATTATTCCTGTCCTCCTCCCTCTGCAAATCATAACAAGAGAGTGGCTCCTTTTATTCACATCTTTGAGTACTTTACTATGCATCAGCCTTAAAAGCCCAACACTTACAAACACTTATCTAGAAATCTTATATTTACATTAAATAGAAATTATTCTAATTGTATATTTAAATCAAATTACCTATTTCATAGGAACTAATCACAAGAACAAAGTCAAACTCGTAAATACAGCTGCTGGTTTGTAAATTTTAGTGGTGCTCTAGTTTTAACAGGCAAGATATTCAAATTGTTGGGGTTTTTTTTTTGTTCGGTTGTTGTTTGGGTGTTGTTTTTTAAAATCATTATTTTTCATTATATACCGCTGAAATAAGAAACTCTACAGTAGTTTCCCTCACCCTTTTTCATTGAGCACAACGCAATGAAAACTCGAGTTCAAGCCGCTACTGAAGCGCCCTCATTTATTTCAACATCTGCATTGTATTAAAAATGGAAGAGAAGGGTATGAACATCCTCCAACTACTTCAACAGTTAAAGCAACAAAATGTTTAGTGGGGAAAAAAAATCATCAGTGTCTGATTAAGTATTATATAAAAGTTTAAACTAACAGAATTATTATGAGAGAATAAACAGTAGGTCCGGAAAAGAACACGGAGGAAGTCTGTTCAATAACGAAAAAGCCACGCCAAGAAATACCGTGAAGGAACTCTTTAAGGTAGTTTTCAAAGAGCAAAGAAACGTACATAAAAACAGAGAAGGCCAGCAGGACCAAAACTTCATTTTGGTTAGTGCGATTTTCAAAGAAACAAACAGCTTTACCCGTGTCACGAGTCCTAGCAGTCTTACAAAGCTTAACTTGCACATAGAGACCCGCTGCTGCTGGTTACTTTGTATACCTCAAAGCCCAACGGCACGGCTGAAAAGAGAAAGGGAACACCGGGAACGCCAAGTGAAACTTCTCGCCCTCCCTCCTCGGCCGAAGATCAAACCGACCCGCGAAAGGTCCCAGGCAGAGAACCGCGGGATTAAGCCGGATTCCGTCATGTTTCGCACGCTCCCCCAAGACTCGGCTCCACGGAGCTGCCCCGCTGAAGCCGCCTGCGCCCGGCCCGGCGCTGGAGACCCCTCTCCCGCTCGGCGGCCGCGCCAGCCCGCTGCTTCACTGCGCCGCTCGGCCCAGCCCCGGCAGGCAGCGACGCTCTCGAAGCCGGCCTGCGTTCCGGCGGCACCGCCTGGGCTTCTGCAGTCCTCCGGCTTTTTCTCCTCGCTGCCTCCCGGCCAAATACTTTAAGCTTTTGAATCAGTAATATCCGAGAGCGATTTTAAGGCCGGCGCCACTCCCACCCCCCCGTCGTCGACGGCAGAACCTGAAGAAGTACCTTAAATCAGGCTCGCGAGAATGAAGTCAGCTCTTCAGGTGTCCCCACCTAAAGAGGACTTCGCAGAAGTCAGTCAGCGGCACCGGCGCGGAGGCGCCGTTTAGACCCGCTACAAGCCAGACCTTCACACGCGTTTCCACAGCCGCGGCGCCCGCCGCCCGAACAAAGGCGCCCGCGGCCCGCCCGCAGCACCCCGGCCGGCGGGGCAGAGGCCCCCGAGCCCGCAGACGGGAGGCAGGCGGGCGGGGGCGGCCGCCGCCAACACCCCCCCCCCCCGCCCTTGCCCGGTTCGGGTCGGAGAGCCGAACTGCCGCCTCCCTCGCCGAGGAAAAGCCGGTGCCTGCCGCGGCCCTCCCTCCCGCCCCACGCCGCAGCCCCGGAGCGGGGGGAGAAGGGCGGCGGGGCGGGGGTAGGTGCAGACGGGAGAGAAAACGGCCGGGCCTGCCGAGGGGTCAGCTCGCCGCCACAGCCGGCGGGGCGGATCCTCGAGCGGCCACCCCGCCGCCGGCGCCCAGCCGGGGCCGCTCCGGCTGCTTCCCCACCACCCCCCCCCTCATCGCCGCAACTCGCCCGCCCCGGCCCCGCCGCTGCCACGGGAGGGGGGGGAGGGGGGAAGGGAGGGGACCCCCTACCTGCACCGGGCGCTCCGCGCGGCGGCGGCGCGCGTGGCCCCGCGCTTCCCCAACTGCCGCCGCTCGAACGCCGGGCCGGCGGGGGAGGGGTGCCGGTTGTGCTGAGTAACGGCGCGGCGGCGGCGGGCCGCTGTCAGCGCCCCGGCCCCCGGTCGGCGCCCGCAGCTCCGCAGCCGCCCTCCGCGGCAGAGAACGCGCGGCCCCCGGAGAGCTGCTCTCCGCGCGGCCTACGGGAGGAGGAGGAGGAGGAGAAGCGGCGGCGGCGGCGGCCTCGCCTCGCCGAGCGACTGCATCGGATCGAGCGGCTGCCGGAGCGGCCGAAGAAGCGGCGGGGCGGGGCGGGGCGGGACCGGCCGCCGGCCGCAGCGCACCAATGGGGGCGCAGCCCGCAGCGCCGCTCCGGCCACTGAGGCTCCGCCTGAACTCGGGTGGGCGGGCAGCAGGGAAGAGGCAGCGAACCGCCGTGGGCGGAGGGCGGATGCGGACGCGGACGCCGGCTCCGGGCCAATGGCGAGGCGGAGTGGCCGGGGCAGGGGCAGGGGCGGGAGGGAGGGAGGAGGAGAGGGGCCGCGGAGCGGTTCCGGGGCAGGTGTCGCCGGCAGCGGCGGTTGCCCGGGGGATGAGCTCGGAGAAGGGGAACGTGTCGCGCACGCGGCCCCAGCGCTACCAGAACGCGCGCGCCTTCAGGAACGACAAGTACGACACCAGCGCCCGCCGCAAGGTGAGCGGCGGGGCGAACCCCGGCGGCGGGGCCGACCTTCCCCTCCCGGCACAGCGCCGGGCCCCGCCGGGCCGGGCCGGGCCGGGCCGGGCGGCGCAGGGCAGCTCGCTGCCCGGTGGGCGCGGGTGCGTCGCCAGCGGGCGGGCAGACGCGGCGGCGGAGCGGGTTTGGCGGCGTTCGGGGCCGAAAGCGTGAGGAGGAGGCCGTGCGGCCTGCTGGGCGCACGGACGCCTGGCAAGGGACGGCCTGTCCCTGGGCGGTCTTCTGCCGGGCGGTCCTGGAGAGCTGCGGGATCGCAAAGCCCTGCGGCAGTGGGAGCCGAGAAACCTCCTCGGGTTTAGCCCGTTCTGGACAGCGCGGGTCTGTCCGAAAGGTTCCCGGCGGTGTCAAGGGAGTAATCCGTAACGAGCCGCTTCAGTCAGCTGTCACCCGGCCCGTCTTAGGCGGCTGCGTAAGCAAACACGCTGTGTGACACCCGAGTCGTATTTCGGACACGAAAGGCCCTCCTTAAGCCAAAGAATTATTAAGAGGAAGACTGAAATAAAGCATTTACTTTTGTGCAGTAAGTAAACCTTCCCTGCAGTGTTTTCCATGTGCCTTCTTGAAAGGTGTTTGGTCTCCTCAAAGTTTGTGACTATGACTTCCTTCAGACGTCTTTGCGTTTTGAGAATTAATTTTGAACAGCTCCCCCTGTCAGCCATATAAATATCAAGTTTCACTTTGCATACTTTTTAGACGACTTAAAAAAGACTCGTGTTTGCTTTAAGGCTCTAAAAAAAAAATCTTAGAGGGCCCTTCCGAGTAGTTACATAGAAAGGTGTCTTCAGCTGTTTTATCAATGCTTTTGCTACACACGTTGTCATGGTTTGATATTTTCACACTTGTTACAAAAGACCATTGTTGTCCCTTTTTGTTTCTAAGCATGGAAAAAGTAATGGTTTACCATATATTCTTGGAACGTGCTCTATACTTGTAGTTGTGGTAACATAACAGCAACGCTGGAGAGCATGAAGACCAAGCAGCGTACCTGAGCAGTATCAACACAGAAGTGGGATGTTTTCTCTTACAAGCTAAACTGGAAGAGTTGAGTAAAACAAAACACAAGATGAGCATTCTAGAAGAGGCTTATCTGGTGCTGTTGCTGTTATGTCAGTATCTCTTTAGCTGAACCTGAGTGGGTTGTCAAAAAGAACTGAGAGGAGGAGAAGAAAGTAGTAAGTTAAAGAATGGCACCCAAGAGGGAGGTGGGGGGGGGGTTGAGTTTGTTGAGTTTTGGGGGTTTTTTGAGATATTGTAGGACTGGTTCTGCAAGTTGAACAAGCTGCTTTCCTGGGGCTCTAGGAAGCGCCACTGTTATTTATTGTGTGAGTCACTGCATGATCCCTGATAGGAGAGTATTTTCCTGTCTGGCCTCTACACGTATAGACACACAAAAATATCCTAGAGAGTTGGTCTACCAGAAAAATCTTCGAAAAGAAACTGAATTCTGACTTCAGTTTTGTAACTGTAAAGTGTAAAGTAGTCACTTTAATACTCACATGGCTGTTTTTCTTCCCTTTTTTAATATTTTGTATCATATATAACTGGCTACACAGTACCATGCACTCAAATAATTTTTTTTTAAAAGCTTTTGAATGTAGCCAAGATTCACTGTGGGCATGAACTGTGATATGGGACCGTGTCTTTTTCCTTTCTGTTTCAAGCTAATGATTTCTTTTCTCTCTGTGCCTGCCAGTTCATGGAGATGGTTGAACACAGGGAAGAAGCTTGAAGAAGGTGCTTCCTATTACAGGGTTAGATAATGCGCGGTAAAGGGAAAGGATGCATTTTTCTTTTGGCATATCGTCATGTACAAATTCTAGTGCTAAGGGATACACAGGTGTCTTTATAATGATGACTAGGCCTGATTCTGCTATTTGAGAAATTTGAAAAGAAGTTAGACTAACAAAGATTAAGTAGTGATTACCGTCATAGTTCAGATGCAGACTATGCTCAGTGATGACAGTTTTGCATCTGTTCTTTGTAGTCCTGAATGATCAGATGTGCTACAGATGTTCAAGGTGTGATGGGGGAACTGAAGAAACAGTAGCAATTTGATCACAGGGACTGATACAGGAGTGGGGCATTCTTCCTTTCCACCTCTCACTGGCTCAGGAGATGAGAAGACTGCACAGCACTGCTGAAAGAGGGTAGATCTCCTGTAAATCACTGCTAATTTTTTTTTTTTTTTAGGTATTTGGCCTATCTTTGACTACTGCTACACACTGTCCAATGCAATATTATCTTGAAAGGCTGCAGAATGCTTTTTAGCTTAAAGTTTTTATCCTGCTGCACTTGCACACTGCATTAGCAATGTTGAATATTAACTACTGTAGCTTCGGGTTGTACTGTAGGTGTAGCTGAGGTGTTACTTGCAGTGTTATTGTTGCTTCTCTCAGTGAAGCAGTATCTGCAGAAGAAATTGATCTAATAGTCTTTTGACTTTTCCCTGCTGGCAGTCATTATCCAATTGTTCTGTGGTTTTTTGAAAGGTTTTGTGCTCTCTGTCTGACAGGGACCTTAACATCCATTTTCCAATCTTAAAGACCATAGATCTGATTACTTGCAGAACATGCTGAAAGATCCATCTGTTTTTCCTCTAATGATCAGTCTTTACTAGAGCATTACTCTGGGATAGGCTAGTTGCGGCAAAATACACTGCCTCTTTACTGTATTTGGGTAACTGCCTACAACAGTGCTGGGAAAGCTTGCATCCTAGGATGAACTGAAGAAGGAAGAGCCGGACAGGGTAAGACACACTGTGCTGTTAGTTATTGAATCTTGGAATTTGTTTATGGGCGCTTGCTTTACATAGTATATTCCAGAACAGCTGTTTGCGGCACTGAGTGAGGAATATACATTATGTTATATGAATATACATTTTATGTAAAGTATATTACATAAGTCAACATGGAAACTGGAGTAGTTCTAGAGATGAAAGTAAATAACATTCAATGAGAACATTTAGGACTCCATTGTAATGAGACGGTAAACCACAAAGTGATTCATATTTACACCCAAATGACTGATCTGTTTCTCCATTTCTTTCCTCTCATTAAGTACGCCCCAGATGATAATCCACATTTCCCTAAATTTCAGAGGTTATTAACTCTGAACCTCAGCTTTACCATAGTGTTTATGTCAGCTGCTTCTTCAGCTGTCTGTATGGATAAATAACTTGTTTTGGTGGATACACTGGTCAAGACTGTGCGAAGGCAGTAGGAACAGAAAAGGTGAATACAGAGCTTAAATGCTGGGTCACATGATTGTGACTTCAAGCTCAGAGGGGAGATGCAGATAAACCAGTAGCCAACTGGAATTGTCAGGTAACAGTGTTGGAGTTTGGTTAGTTTCTGTTCTTGCTGCAAAATAGAGTAGCTTGGTAGGCTAAAGTCTACTCTCTAGCCACCCCTGTTATTCTGGATTCAGAACTGCATTCAGGCCTGGGTTATAACCTTTCACGTAGGGAGAAGAGGAGCAAGCATAACATCTATTATGGAGTCTAACCTAACCCTGGTGGAGGGGAGAGAGCGAGCGTGTGTGTTCAGTTCTTTGTGGGGAAGAGGGTGGGAGCTGACTGTCAGTCCTTCCAAGTGTGTACATTCTCTTGCTGGTTACTTGCATGTTTTCAAATCTATGGTCACTCATCTGAAAGAAGCTATACATCTTGATCTCCAGGAGGGCCATTTGGAATTGAGCTTAGAGAAAGCTTGTGATTTCATGTGTTTTAAAGTCCATAGCAATAAAACACGGCAGGGCCTTAAATGCTAGCTTAAGTAGCCATCCATACATAACGAGAATGGATGTAAGGAGGACTTTAAGGCTTTGGTTAAAATGTTAAATGTGCTTCTCTTTAGAAAGAGATGAGAAAATATCTGCGTAGAAAATGGAATTTGAAGTAATACTGATACAATATGTGAGCAAGTGAAGCTCTTTGGTGGACTTGATTTCAGGCTTTGAAATGTGTATTAGAACCCTGAAAAGCTGGTGTCTTGTATCACAGTTTCACGTTTGTTAGTCTGCACGGACCTATTCTTAACTGCTTTGTAGTCATGCGCTGGAGATCCTGTGGAATTTTGTTTTTCTGACAAGTGTAGTCATTCAGAAATGCTGCATTCAGCCTTGTTGATTGGAGGCAGTATCACCTGTGCTCCTGACAAGGAAGATTATGCATGGCATTGACATTGCATTAATTTACAGCAGAGTAGACCACTGATTTGTGCTTGGTAGTAGGAGTCTGCTTTCAGTAGAGTAAATCAAAATACCCATAGGTTCACACATAATTAGAAACTTCCAAACAGACAGTGAGGCTTCTTTGAAACCCCATCATTACATCTTACTTCTGAGTGCTTTAATGCTAGCTTAAGCTAGGGATTATTTTGTGTGCCAAGTTAGTAGGTGTAGGTGCATGTGTTTACTTTAATACATTCTGAACTGCTTTTGGCAGGTCGTTAAATGATTTAATATTGGGTTACATGAGCTTACAGAGGATGCTGTTTCGTTAATGCAGTTGACCTGACTGTGTATATAATATGCACATGGAATATTTTGTGACTGTATACTTTAAGACTGTTTATGTATGTCTGTATTGCATAACTGTGATTTCTTTGGAGAATATATAGAGATACTGTAAGCACTGGATGAGTTGCACCTGTCCTTGGAGGGAAGAGTGGCAAAAGAAAAGAGGAAAAAACTATTGAATAAAAGAGGGAAATGAGCATTAAAAAAAAAATAGAGAGAGAAGCTGCTGTGACAGAAACAGAAACTAACCTGTCAGAATAGTTGTCACACCAAGAAATCAATTTCAGACCATAAGCACTACCACCTTTTTGTGTATGAGAGCTAACTACCTGCATAAAAGCTGGGTAGAAAAGTTGGAAGGGAATAATGAAGTTGACAAGCCTTGTTCAGGTCTTTGTGTGGGTGGTTCGTTTTTTTGTACCCTTAAAGGAAAGCAAGCTATTAAGTGGGCAAAAGGAAGAAAATACAAATATGTGGAAGTTTAAACAATGTACGAAATATATTAAAAAATGAATATTAATAGGAAAAGTAAGCAGCAGAGGGATTTCTTTGATTTAACTAATAACTTGCCCATTCTGACTGGGAACTGAAATACCAGGAAAGTTTCTCTTCCAGTTTGTTAGCAGAACTTAGTTTCACATGTTCTTTGGTGATTTCAAAAATCTGAAAAGAAAGGCTTACCCAAATCTTTAATTAGGGGCAGCTTTCTTTGCTTCTTGAAGTCAGTGTTGCCTTTGAAAGTGATACGATACTCTTTTTTGGTCAAAGGAAATGTTGAATTTTGTGTATAGAATGACAGTAATGATCAACTTGTTTTAGTGATAGTAGCATTTAAATATTGGTCATTTTTTCTGAGCAAAATAAACTTAGAAGGCAAACACAAGTCAAGGTTAAACTCTGTAAATCTCCCTGCTTGCTTGCTTTACATCAATCCGTCATTCTCTATTGACTTTCTAAATCAACAGCCTGGTAGGATTGTAGAGTCATAGTCTCTCTCATATTCACATGTGCTGAGCCAATGATTAACTGCACCACCCCATACTTGAAGTGCCAACATTGAGTAAAAAATACCGGAAATTGCTGAAGGGGAGGGAGAGACTGTGCTGTGTGTGTGCCTGTTAGAAGGAGGAAATTAGAACTTAAAAGCTGTCGTCTTTCTTCCAATTGTTACCTTCTGAGCAGATACCAGGTGGTTTCTTTGAGTTGCTGTGTTAAGATTTATGGTCATACAGGTGACTAGGTTGAAAAGTTCAGGCATCTTTATGCCTCGATCAGAATCTTAAGTTACACATAAATGTGATCTCCATAGCTACAATCTAATTTGGTGTCAAAAGACTCTTAGGCAGCATTTTGGTTGATGTTCTTAATCTTTATCTTTGCACTGGATATTTGAAGTGTCACTGATCATACCAGGAAGACGGAACAGTTCAAAGGTGACTGCGTAGAAGTAATCTTAATACACAGACCAGCTCCGATAGAGATTCATTGCCTTTATAAGGATAAGGTGATTGTTGCTGTGCAATTGAATTACATTGACTTTATTTTACTTTAGAGCTTCTTGTGTGTTACTTATTTTCTAAATACCTTTTTCAGTGGTGAAACAATGTGTTAATATAGAGAGAGGACTAATCTTTGGGATGAGGGCATCAGATAAGATGCAGGGCTTTGTTGTTCGAAGCAAAGGTGAAGAAGGCTGAGTAATATAGTCTTTATGCCACATGACTAGTCTCTTGGCCTTGCTATGAAGTGGTATTTTCATGCAAAGATCTATACTGTGAGTAGCATGAAAAGGCATCTTTGGAATTTGGCATGGTCTGTGTTTTCGTTGGTCTGATAAAAAAAAACAAAAAAAAGAAATTCATCACCACATGATTGTTGTGTATTCTGGAGCCAGATGATAAGCATATTGGGAGGGGGAAGAGCTTTATAAAGCTCCATTAATAATAATTATGCATATTTCCTTGTTCCATAGCAAATGTTTAGCAGATTTTGTAATAGGCTGCATGTTTGACAAACTTTGGATTTCCTTCAGATGAGAGGTGAAAGTAGTTCCTGTTTTGTTCTGCACTGTTTATGCCACATGCAGTCCTGAGCATGGCCTTTTGCATTCCAAGTATGTTATGCATTGCTGAGCCTGTCCCTGCATCACTTAGTAACAGGGCTTCTGTCCCCAGCTGTGATGTCAGGACATATTATTGGAAACGAGATAGTTTTCATCGAGGAAGCTAACTCCCTTTGGAAAGACAAGCAGCTGTGTTCAGCTTAAACTATTGCAATCTTTTGACGTTTAGTGGGCTCTCCCTTAGCAATACTAAAAATAGTTGATCACAATAAAGGACAGCTGGGAATACAAATTACAGTGTTTTTGTCTTTCTCCCATCCTGCATTACTAATTAATGCAAATCAGGAGAGTAAGATGGGAAACTGGGAAGTTCAGGCTAATTTGCAGGTTATTAGAAGTTTATTCAGGCTATACTACTTGGAGCCTTACTTTGTGCTAGTCAAGCACTGAACAGAAGGTTAATCTTCAAATTGCATGAATTTTGAAAGAATGAACACGGTCAGTGCTGACAGCAGTTTGAATTGCCAGCCCTTTTACAAATATCTGCTGAGAATTTACTAATGATTTTCTCTCAGAAAGTCTTCACATTAGCCAAATGTTTGTGTTGGAAAATTTAACTCATAATGCATAGCTGACATAAGAACCACCACTTTCTGTATTCAATATCCAAGCATTGTGCAAAACGTTGGTTAGTTGGTTGTTTCAAAATGCCAAGTCTGTATACTTTCATTTAAAAAGAAAAAAAAAATTACTGTCTTTTAACCGAACCAGTCTAAAAGCACCACACCTTCAGTAAACCACACCATGGGAAAGTTCATACTGAATGGTTGAAGTTTAGTAAAAATGGAAACAATGGAAGACAAGTCCCATGGTATAGTCTCACTCGTAAATAGCATTTCCTCTGCCACATAGATTTTTCGGAATGGAGTAAAATACTGTATTTTTAAAGCTAGGCTTGTTCTTTTGTCTACTGTATTGAAGTAGAACTTTGTGGAGTAGTAAGAATCTCTTGTGGCTCATAAAAACAGGAGATTACTTCAGAAGCTACTGTATGCATAGAATAACTTCAGTTTATTTATAAAAGTATAACATAAGCTCTAAACCCAATTACTGCAGAATCTGTTCCAATGAACTTTTAGGTATTGTAAGAAACAGATGTGGTTTAGACCATGTCAATCATGTAATTTTGGTATGGTAGCCATTTTTAAGCTGCCTTTAAAAAGGCACAGTAGAATTTTTTTTGGCTGTGCATTTTGGCTATACATTTTTTTTATCATGAAATTTCTATTTTTAAAGCTCTGAATGAATACGCACAACCGTATGACAGATAAAGTTACTGCTGGCATTTTTAGATAGAGAAGAAATAAAAGTAGGTTGAATGTGCAAGTGTATGTTGCTTGTTATTTGAGGTAACTGCAGTTTGCTACGACTTCCCATCTCAGAATAACTTCTCTTGTGCAAATAGTACTGGCCAGTTGACATTTCATATTCCTCAGCAAACTAAACACAAAATTTTGAAGATCTTAAGGTAAACTTTGCATTGTCTTGAAAATACGCTGTAGTTAAAATGACCATTTTGAGGATTTTATCTTAGATACTTGGGAGCAAAACTGTATTACTTTTTCATAAAGGAAATTTATGATGAAAGAGACTTTGAATGGTTTGACTGCAAATAATGTGTGGATTCTACTTTACTGTGATCTGAGGAAAAATCCTGAGACTGCTTACTTAAAGTATGTAGTATAATGGTAACTTGAACAGTAAGAAATTAAATGTTAAGTCTTGCGAATTGTCTTTTTTGGACAAAACCTGTGTATTTCAGGGCTCATTTCTACTTATCTGTTTTGTAAAATGTCTAGAGATAAAATAATAAAATATAATAAATAAGTACTAATACTAACAATGTTAAAATTATTATAATAAGAATGAAGACTACCTCGAAGTAAAAGACTACCTCAGCACTCTTTCCACTGAAGAAAATTACTAGCAATAAATGTATATGAAATGCTTATGTTAATATCAAACAAATATCTTTCTAAATATTGTATTAATCACATGATGGGTGGAAATGCTTTCTAAGCAAGTTTATACTCATAAAAGTAGCAAATCTTCAGTGTATACTTATTTTAATTTTTATTTATTTATCCAGAAAATAAATGCTAAGCTTCATGATGGAGTGTGTCAGCACTGCAAAGGTATCTTGGAGTGGCGGGTAAAATTCAGCAAGTACAAACTACTATCAAAACCTAAAAAATGGTGAGTAGGTACTTTGTGTTAATCATTGATAATGTAGTTTGTCAACTTTTTGGAAAATATTCTAGTTTTGGAAACTCACAAATAGTAGCTGCTGCTATATGACATCCTTCAAAAGTGGAATCTGCAATGGCAATATATATGCAATGTTAGTTTTCTAATTCATTAGCCTTTTATCTTAAACTTTTGAAAAGAAGACACAATGGTAAAGCAACTGCTTCTCTTTTTGCTGTTAAAATGTTTGAGTTGTGGACCCGTAAGTTTACAAAACTGTTAGTGTGTCCTCCTGAACAAAAAGTCAAACGTGAACCAGTTGTAACGTGATTTTCTGCTATGAAAACCCATTGTTGGAGAAATAAGGAGAGGAAGGCTTTAATTTTGTGTCACATCAAAACTTATCAGCAACACTGCTGTCAGCATTACTGAGGCCTCAATTCCTACAAAATGTTTGCAATACATGCATTTCCTTACCTCTTAGCATGTTCTCTCTTTTTGTATATTAAGTGTTTAGCATTGTTTGCATATAGTTCTGTACTAGGTGGTTTTGGATAAGTACATAAAAAAGGTGATAAATATCTTAAAAAATATTTATAGGTTTGTGATATGTTAATTTTCGGAAGTGGATACTCTCTGCTTCTTCTTAGTTGCTCAGCTGCAGAGGTCCTTACCTCTATGGCTGCAGACACAGCCAGTGTTTCAACAGTGAAACGTTGAACTCAAAGAACTACAGCTGGGCTGTGGTGTACGATATAGCCACCTTTGTCACAGTAGTTTGTTCTGCATCTCTGGGTTGTTCTCAGTTACATGCTTCTGAAATACTTGTGAACTGCTTGAAGAGGTTATGTAAATGTATGTGTGCAGTTCCCTGAATGACGGTGTATTTTATTTTGGTTTTCAGTAGGTTGAAAGGGAAGGAATGTTTGTTCATACTATATCCCCCACTTGTGAGAAGTTTTACTTTCTAATATGAAACCATATGCAACAAATATTTGGGTTTTAGTAAACAATTTCACCCTTTCATGTAAAAAAAAAAAAATTGATTAGGTAGAAGTCTTACTGGTTCTCAAAGTAAACATTCTGTGTTCTGTTCCCCACAGGTGAAGTTGGGATTTGTCTTTTTTTAACTCTTTCTCAAATGACTATGTGCATCCTGTTTAAAAGTAATGAGCTGTAACAAATCATGTGGCGGTGGATCTGGTTCTTTTGCTTCTTCTCTGCCTGCCCACAAAGGAAAAAAAGCAGGCAAAAAAGCTTGTACATCAGAGGAGCATTGGAAATAGAAAAAGTGGCAGTGTGGGGCAGCTGTTTATGACAGAATATGTGATCTTTTCCATCATATTTTTGAACAAGTAAATTGGGCTGCAGACCGTTCTAACTCTACAGGTGCTGGTTTCTAGCCCAGCCTACAGCAGTAAAACAGCTGAGTGGGCTGCTGTTCTGAAGGGACATGACTATGAAGATTTTTAATGGGTGAAGCTTCCAGGCAAAGTAAACACATTATAGACATTAAAAATGCGACTATATGGGAAAAAAAAGGAATTCTTCACATCACAGACAATGGGAGTGGAGGACTTCTCTGTACCTGAACTTATTTCTATTTTTTTAACATCTTCAAAATTATGGTTGTTAGTACAACTACAAGTTTTCCCTACTTTACTTTTATTTCAAGTACCTAATTATTACAAATTAAAGTATTTAAAGAAAAAGAAAACAGTCTATCAACCTTGCATTGATAGTACCCCTGTCTGATGTGACATGGGTGGGAAGAGCTGTAGACTTTTTTTAATAGTAGTGCAATTGAACATAGAAGAGAGAAAAAAAGAAAAAAAGAAAAAAAACAAACAAAAAACTAAGTAGGTATTTCCAGTGACATCTAACTGTAGATTTTTCCTGGGGGAGAGGGAAGACCAGGAACACTAGGAAGTTTAGACTTTGCTTTTGTCAAATGTGTCCTACAGCAATTTTTGTGATATTACAGCTTCTTAAGGAATTAGCTACGCATATCCTAATAATGAAAGCTCAGCAGAGCCTAGATGAAGAGAGTAGGGAGAAGGTGATAGCGCTTAAGAATGGGATTTGAGAAAACAAGTAAAGATTCTGTTTCACTAGATGCTAGTTAGTGCATCTCTCCTTACAAGGCATGCAAAAACACCTGGTATTTTTCTTCAGCCTGTTTTAGCCAAGTCTGCAAATCCGCTCTTCAGAACTGTATGTTAAATCTTTTCTGACAGACTTTTGAGTGCCTGAGGAACCAAGAAGGAATGACTTTTAGGACAGCTGCATTACGTGGGATATATAGTTCCGGTTCTGTTCTCCAAAAGTACAAGGCTTTAGAAATACCAGCCAAATGTTGAGCCATAGCATTTTATAAATGAATTAATCTACAGAGTTTTATCATATCTTGAAAAAGAATAGCCAGAAACCTATACATAATTAGGTTGGGTTTGTTCAGAATACAGTTCCATGCAGGTTTGTGTTCATAGAAAGCAAAGTCCAGCACTGGCTTTGTTTGTACTCTTGAGAAGTTCAAGAGGAAGACATTGTAGTGTTTGAATTGACAGTTTTTTATTTGTAAAGTGCATGCACCTTTTTATACCATATTCTTATTTGCTTTTATCGTTAAACCAGAAGAAGAAGTTATGTAGCTTTTAAAGTAAAACTACCTACTGAAATGAATGGAAAAGTTTCTTTTGTCACTTTAAATATAAAAATCTGTGAGTTTAAGTTTCTTCTTCGGTTCTTGTTTTAATAATTCTTCCTGAAAAACTTAAAGGAGAGGGAAGACAGGCAATGATTTTGATAGTGCTGCTTGTTAAAACACCAGTTGTTTCATATGAAACTGGCCTATAACATGTTGTTCCTCTTTTGAAGAGTATGTCTATATTGTCTTTGAACACAGAATGTTTAATAAGTGTCCACAAATATTTTTTTAATCATGTTTTCTTTCTCTTCACAGTGTGAAGTGTCTCCAGAAGACTGTAAAAGATCCTTACCATATTATTTGTCGACCATGTGCTGGTAAACTAGAAGTCTGTGCTAAATGTGGAAAAGAAGAAGAAATAGTAATTCCGTAAGTAGCTCGTAGGTTACATAGTTTCAGTACTGCACTGTTTCTTTCCCTTTTAATAGAGCTTGTCTGGAAACTGCCAAGAAGCTGTACTTTATGCCATATTCTGAATAATCCTGACACAAATCAGTAGGAGTCATTACCCTTTCTTCTGCTGAAACTAGGGGTAAAATGCCTGGTGATGTTACTGGGGCTGGGCCAAAAAAAGTCTTACTTGGATAAGACGTTTTATTTTAATACTGAAGGATAAATTGCATATCTTCCTTAGGAACAAAGCACTTCAAAATGGAGTTCGGTATAGAGCACCATTAAAATATAAATAAGTCAGTTTTCTGTTTGAATTTTGTCTGTCATTTGGTGATTCAGTTACTAGTGAACAGAAAAACTAAACAAGGGCTGATATTGAGCAAAGTTACTGCAATATATTTAGCAGGCTTTTAGGTCTTTTATTCTTTTACTAGAGTTCTTTCTTTATCGAGCATCCTGCATTAATTTACTAGTTTGTGACAACTGGCCAGCAGTTGCTTAGTTGGTCAAACAGTTAATTTTTTTTTTTTCTTCACAGACCCTTTTCCCTTTACTATGTTTTACATCTTTCCTATTCAACATGAAATTAACTTTAGGTTATTGTCCCTCTCCTCCTCCTCCTCCCCACCTCCTACCCCCTTCTATCCCTGGTAGAATATTCTACCTTCCATCACATTCTTGTTTAAAAGCAAAATAAATTCCAAAAGTGGGTGGTGATAACGTCCTCTTTCCTTCTGCAGGATTGATAAAGGACAAGACAGAACTGAGAGTGTGACTACTAAAAACGGCCAAGAGAGCAGTAGATTGGAGGATGAGTTGGATTTTGATACAAATGTCAGTAGTATAGACAGTGGTGAAGATTCTGATGTGCTTGAAGAACGATTTAAAAGTATGAATTTTGAAAGGACAGAGATATAAAAGGTTGAGTTTATATGAGAGACTGCATGTATTCAAAAGTGGTGAACCAATGTTTGCCTTAAACTGCTCTGAAAACGTGTTTTGACACCTAAGGTCCTTGCATATAAATGTTGGCACTGTGTATTATGAAGCTTTTGCGGGGTTTTGTATAAATAAATTTTTTTTTGTATTAAGAGCAGAATTTCTTGTGGAAAGATTCAGAAGTTGAATATTTAAGCATAGTTACTTCTTGCATACATGTAACAGCTTCCTGTTTCTCTGGAGTAAAGCCCCTTTTTCTAATTGTCCCAAATTCAATATTATGCGACTGTTGTGTTGCCACTTGGAAAGCTACATGAAAGTCTAGAATAAATACAGAGTCTTGTCATAAAAAGGAAGAGCTAAACCAACAGTTTGCTGAAGGAAGAACTTGCAACTTCTGTCAGTGAGTTTACAAACAGGGTCAAAATACCAAATGTTAATTACCCTTATGCTTGTTGTTTCTTTTCTGTGCGAAAAAAAGAGGGCCTAAATGCCATCACCAATACAGTTCATGAGCAGTTAATGCTTATTTACCATATAGAACTACGCATTACAAATTTGTGACCTTGTTATTCCCAATGTTTTGAAAAGAAAAAAACTGAAGACTTTTTAGATTCTCGTGTCACTTTCTTTTCCTTTGACTGCAGATCTAACGTAGTTTGCTCAGATGTGAAAACACTTGTGTAGTGTAGTGATGCTTATATAGTTACTCTCTTCCTACTTTCAGTTCTTTCTGGGGGTTATTTCAATGTAGATTTAAGCTCTAGGAAGAACTTAACTGAATTTGCAGTTAACTATCTTTTATGGGACTCAGGATGGTTTGATTTCTTCTTTACTGTCTGCTACGTCTATAAAGAAAGCTGAAGAAGTACTTCCTAGCAATTATATGGTTTAACCTATGACAATATACTATGCCACTTTTACTAACTGCATAACAGCTAGACATCTGCGTTAGTGTTCTGCCTGATTTGCAGTAGTGGGCATCGAAAAATTTGATTCCCAAACTATCTTCTTCAAATGAATTGTGAGGGACTTCAGCTCTGGGATTATTACATACAGACACACCCCTACCCCCAGTGGGGGAAATACTGAAACTTTGGGTAGAGACAGCTACCCTGGGGCTGCTGTAGTTGACCTTAACTTTAAAGAAAATCTAGTTACCAGGGTGTGGAGTACTAAGACATTCAGCTCTCAATAGCCTAGAAACTTCTGATTTAAAAGACAACTTTAGTATTGACAGTAACAGGCAACAGCAAAATTCCTTGTAATCAGTCATGGAACAGTGAGCTCTTACTGTTTTTTCTTAACTGTGTAGGTGCTTGTCACTACACATAAGGCCTTAAGAATGAGCTTTTTCTTTTACTATCATTTATTTAGATATGTCTTTCACTTTTGTACTGTACGTTATAACACTCTTTCAACTTTTCTAAACTATTTCTAAGTTTGTATCTTAATATCTAAAACATGCTTTTGTAATGGTCTTTAAGGACTAGTAATCTTGGTTTTTTCTTTTTATTTTTCCTTTTCTGTGCTGCCCTTGTGTTGTTGAATAATTTGATTCCCTAAGGTTATTTTAATTTTTCTGTCCCATCTACATCTTTTGCATAGGTAGATTTTTGCTAAGTATTTTGTCATAACCACTAGCAGTAAACTATTGAAAAACACTCTACTGGTCTTCTCTGTTCCCATGATGCATTGTGACTTTTGTGGCTTTTCACTGAGACAAAGTCTAAAGTTTACTGAGTGTTTGGGTGATATTCTTATTACATAGTTGTTTGCAGTCGTAAAGGAGTAGGACTGATGACCCAAACAGCCCATCTTCTTTCTCAGCCCACTCTATAAATACATCGTTTGTAAGCTAAACCACTAGTCTTGTGATTAAACATACTGTTTTTTTCACTTAACTGCAACTAATAAAAACCAAGAAATTCAGAAGTTTAAAATTGTAGAAGGGAAATGGTTTGTCTTGGAAAAGTCAGTGAAGCTGCAAAGCACCAAGAGATGCTTAGTGACAGAAAAGGAGGTTGTCTGCTGTGTTTAGAAGTGACTGGAAATTGGTCTGAAGGTCGTGTTGGCGTTGACAGATAAGTCCTCCCAACAGGACAGCAGCGATGTCTGACTTAGTGTGACATTGCCTGTTGTCCTGCCAGCTAGCACTGATAAAGACAGAGTGGACAAGGAATATCACCCCTGCACGCTGCAGAACACTGTGTCAGTGGGGTAGAGAGAGTTAATAAGTAATCTGGAGTTAGCTTCAGGAAGGGTCTCTGAAGGGGAAACCATAAGTGTCATCAAAAGTGAACTTGGCTTTTGAAAATTACATACGTATGGGAAATGTTCTTCTACTTGGAAAAATTAGGTAATGGCCTAGCCTTTTGCCCAAAGGTGAGAGGAAATCCTGAAATGATAGGAAAGCATGTCATGGAACTGGCAGGAGCAGTATAATGAGAAAATCAGGGGAAGGGCTCTCTTCTCAAAGTGGTGACACAAGCTGTCAGTGCTGGGGAAGAGCAGTGCCACATGGATGAGCAACGTGTAGCAACAAAACACAAATTTTAGTGAAAGTTCTCTGAAGTTAGCATCTTCATGTCACACAACTAATGCTCTGTTTGGAGTCCAGGTGGGCAGTTGATACTACAGTTGATGAAACTGCTGTGAGCGAGCACAGCTGCAGTGGTGGCTGGCTAGTGTTAGTCCAACCTCTCTGAAGACAGCTTTTGGTTCTGGCAAGTGTTCTGTCCTTTAGTCATAACTGCAGTTAAAACATACACTGCTGAAATGATTGCTGCAACTAAAACCATGTACGATGGTGGTTGTGAGTCAGCTTGCACAATTGCTAATTTAGAGTCTGGGCACATTTGCTATTACAGGAAAAAGGAATTTGTATTTTACTGAAGACACCTCTAACAGCAATAAAAGGAACAATTTTAGTTTTGTTTAATTTTGACTGAAGTTAGGACATATTTGGAATTACAGTAAGATACTATTTTTCTAAGACAGTTAAGTAATAGTTCTGAATTTTAAGGTGGTTTTTTTTGTGAAGAACTTGTTGAACAGAGGATTATGCAGGGGCAGGACCGCTCCTCAGTAAATTCACATATAGATGAGAAAATAAAAAAGGAAGGAGATCAAAAGTCATCAAAGAGATTTCTGAGAAAATCTTTAGGGTAGTTGCATAAGAGGAACAATCTTTAGAGTTTCTAAAGAACAATGAATTTGTGTTTCTAAACTTCAGAAGAGGGGAAATAATAGTACCACCATGCCTGCAGGGTATTGAGATGCAGTTTAAACGATCTACCTAGGGTGACTGATCGGGGGTTTCAGGAATTTAACTGAACCTTGTGGGTCCTTAACGAATACATTACTGAAGAAGAGAATGGTAGATGTTAATAATTAGTCATCCGAAGGATAAAGGTGATGCAGTGATGCTGCTGACACAGTTGGATTCCTGTTAACTGATTGTCCTTAGGAGTGTTACCAATTCTCATTTAGTGTGACTCAACACTGACAGTAATTAATTAGATAATGGACTGTCGGTATGTGTAAGGCAGGCATGCGAGATGATTCTTACTTCACAAGGGGAAATGTTTATCATAGGCTTGAGCTGTCAGAACTTGTCATTGTTGACTTGTACAGGTTTCCAGAAAACTGATTTCCTATGTATAAGGATTTCTTAGGACAATCTGGATTCATTGCAGTATGAGGAGAGTCCGGTATGGACACAGAGCTGCCTTCTAGCATAATTCCATAATGATCTTCTCTGTCAAAGTTTGCAGGCATCTCTGAGATATCCTATCATCAAATGTTTTGAAGTATCAGGAGGTACAAAAAACATTGCCCAATGATTTACTTATAGTTTTGCATGGGCTGGGCTCTTCCATTCTTGACTTAGCTACTGATTAATATGTATTCCTCTAAAGTACTAAAATAATACCAGCCTCTGAAGGTTTACAGGACTACTGGTTAATTAGGAAAAGGGTGGCTTGTTTTCTCCCTATAATGGGCATGTAGTTGGATGCTGAGATGCAAATCATAGCATTAGCAAGGAAAATAGAGGAAAATATAGCAGGTAATCAAATGTGAGCCACCTTGTAACCCTCTAGCCCTACAATTATATGTGTTTTCTTTGTTCAGGAGTTCTCACATGTAAACAGATGCTGGTAGAAAATGCAGAGCTACCCCTGCTTATAGGAAACATCAGGCTGACTTACGGAGTAAATGTAGAAAGGTTTTTAAGTAGCATGGAGAGACATGCATACTGTCAGCATCTGATTTACTTCATTCTTCTGCCTACCTTTTATCTGAAAGCTATTAAAAAACAGAGCTGTATATGAAAAAGAAAGTATGTGCTCTGCATACATACACCTCATCACATACAGTATGTGTATAAAGTAGGGTTCCTAAACCTCAAAACAGTTGAAAATACACTGGTATTTGAAGTGAGGTAGCTCTGTCTAGGGATTGCTACCACATTTTCAGACAAATCACCTGTAACAGACTAGAAATATTTGATGTATTTCAGGTAGCAGATTTTCCTGTTGGAGCCTCTAAAATACTTAAGATGAAATCACATGGGAGTTATCTTTTTTTCTGCTGAAGTCAATGAGAAAACAACTATTTGTAATAATAGGGATAGGACTCATAATTCAGTCATCAATAAGAAGCCTGAATTTGAGGATCTGAAAACAGAGGCTGAAGACCACATCCAACACATTAAGATTTGACCTGAATTTCAGGTATATGTAGCATTTGTACTTGCATTTGCCTTTGATATAGCTTTAGAAACCCAAATTAAAAGGGTCTGGTGTAGTCTCCTAACTAAAAGTGCCTTGAAAGCAGTACCAAATATTTTAATATTTTTCTTAAAACTGCAACGTAGGACACCATGTTTTTGTACAAAAAAATATATGGATTATGCATGTTCCTGAATGGCAGCACTCACTTGAAATCTCTCTTTTTAGGACAGCTTGCATTTCTGAGTCTGAAGTTTGTCACAGCTATGGTCCTTGCACTTGGCATGCTGTTTCCTAAATCCGGTGTGAGCAAGGGTGACATAATGTGTAAAAAAATTCTGTAAAGGGTATCCATAGTTTACATATTAGTATATGTAGCAGCAATGAAACTTGTAGCATTTATTAAATCAGTAATTGCAAGCTACATGTGTGACAGTTTGATTTTTTATTTTTTCCTCATAGACCTTACTCAGTCTCTTGACTATTTTATTCCTTTTAGGGTTATTTTCTATCTTTGTCCCACAGTGTGGTTCTGCATGATAGAAGTTGATAGCTTGAATGAGAGCTGATACAGCCTCTGACTGACAGCAACAATAGATCACTCTGGATTATTCCCAGTAGCAGCAACCCAGTAGCAGTTCCCAGTTCTGACACCAGAACCATAAAACAAACTGCTTGCTTCGAAGTGGTGATGTTTGTGAGATGTATGTAAAATGAAATGAAGCTGCAGGTATTGAGGAAATGGATAAAAGGGCCCTATGGTATTTTTTATTATAGTA
Organism: Haliaeetus albicilla; assembly: GCF_947461875.1. Lineage (NCBI taxonomy): Eukaryota > Metazoa > Chordata > Aves > Accipitriformes > Accipitridae > Haliaeetus > Haliaeetus albicilla. The sequence continues at coordinate 27,658,756 of NC_091516.1, read as the reverse complement.
GAGAAATGCAGAATAACCCCAAACCTTCCATTTCCAAGGAAAAAGAAAACCCATAAAATCAGACTACATCTATTCCTTTAGGAACAGCAGATTTACTACTGCTTACATGACAGAGATTTTAAAAGTCTTTCTCTGGGAATGGCTAATATCTCATGCTCAAATGATAATAACTCTTCAGTAGTGGCTCAGTCTTTCTTGTAATAAGTTAGTGATGGAACTTACTAGAACAGAACAAGCTTGTACCTGCATTATTTGGAAAAAAGACATCATATATTCTTTATGTTATAAAATTGTAATCCTATGCTCTGAAAAGACCATGAGGAATTTGGCATAAATGTCTAGAAAGGCTGATCCTGTTATGCCAAAATTTTCCTATTTTAGGAAAGTGTTACATGAAGTATTAAGCCATCTCAAAACTATGCATTGACTGGAACTTCAGAGCTATTGTTTTTACGGTGTTTCAGCAGAAAGTTTTCTACTCTTTCCAGTTTTTGTATTAGCCTGGGTCACATTTGGGTGTAAGTAGTCCTGACATTATGATCTCTCTGCATCAAGAAAGAAGTTTTGGATCACCACATTCAACTAGTTCCTCCTTTCACATCCTCATGACTGAACTTCTCTCTAAGGTCTGTGGACATCAAATGAAGACGATGGCTGTCTTTGTTACTTCAAAAAATCACATTAGCGGCTGACTGGCTGTGACAAAAAAGGTATAATAGCACTCACCCAGCGTACAGCAGAAATGCATCCCCTTGGGCATTCTTGTTGCCTGCCACTCTGTGCATGTGGCAGTCCAGACCCCTCTCTACTATAGAGGCTGGAATTGAAAGTGTGCATTTTTCGTGCACATTGTTCCTGCTTGCCATTAATGCGAACAGAGTGTGCGGCTCAAAAGGGAGAGTAGTGTATATGCCTCTAGTCTTTAAATGGAGAGAAGGGTCTCTGCCAAATATCCGAAGGTGTCGGGCAGGGTGCCCAAGCCAGGTCTGTCCAAAATGCCATTTGGGGGGAGAAGAAAAAGCTTCTAACCAAAATAAACACGGCACCGAGCTTGTGAGTATGGAAATACAGAGGTTCACGCAGCCTGCAACTGCCTCTCTTCGTCTTCACAGTCTCCAGCTGTCACTGTAATGTGCATGGAAATTAATCCCAATAGTAAAGCTACAACTTTACAATAATTAGCCTGACAACAAGTTAGTGTCTATTGTCCCCTTGTAATTTAAATGAAATTTAGTAATGGACAGTAACTATTCAGTAATGTACTTGTTCTCCTGGGCCCTAAACGGAAATTACCTAAAAAGAATAATTCAAATTAAGAATCCTGTTCCTGGTACTGAAGCTAGACCTTCAGTGACAAAATACAGACTTATCACCACTTTACCTCTGTAATTTGATGGGCTTTTTGATGAGGGTTTTCATATTAAAGCTATGTTTACCATTAGTTACATTATTGCGCATAGTTCTGTTCCACACAAAGCTACTGCTTTAACAAGACCGTCAAGTCGTGTTATTCTGCAACTGGGAATGCCGTACTTTTTCCTAAAGGTAAGTAGTATTACAAGGAAACTTCATTTACTGATCTTGAGTAAACTATATCAGTGGCTAAATACCTCTTCCCTAACAGATGCAACATCATGAGAGTCCACTGGACTTCATGTTTGACTTATTTTGACTGAGGGTTGGAGATTTTTTGTGTGTTTTGATTCATAGCAGTGCTTTGCTACTCCATTATAGAGAAGGGCCCCAGATCTGTGTAGCAGTTGCTGTTCCAGAGCACACTGCATAAATCAGTTAGGGTAGATGCATGAAGTCACAGGAGCTAGAAGGTCAGCAAGAGACTAGCAGCAGAACCCAAAACTCTTACATCCTACTCTGGTGCCTTAACCCATCTGATTTTGCTGCCCACCATCTGACTTCTACACACAATGTACAAATGAGAGACACAACCTCATATAGACTAAGAATAAAAAAAAAAAAAACAAAAAAAAAACGCTAGTTCTTTTTTTCACTTAAAGAATGTGGAATAAAGAAAACAGTGCTGAAAAAAACCTTGTGTCCAAAAATCGGCACATTTGCTTGCCGATGACTTACTGCGAATGGCTGCACAAAAGATGCCAGCCCTTCTCGTGCTGCTTTGACTGACGTCCTCACGTTTCTCTCTCGAAAGAGCTCCCTTAGGACACCAGGTGTCACTGTAACAAAGTGAAAAAGTTGGCTTGGACGTTTGCTTCATACTGCGTGGAGATGATGGCTTTAAAACCCACCAGCGATCTCAGTCCTCCAGGCTGGGTATCTCGAAGGTGTTTTGCTTTCACACCCCGGAGCTGGCTGGGCACATTTTGTTTCACAGGGATGCAGCTCTCTCTGATCTGTCCAGCAAGCTGCTCTGGAGAGGAGGCTGGGATCAAGGGCTATGCTGGGAATTCTGCTTTTAATCTGGAGTCTGCTTTTAGGGAAAGCTTAAAAGGCTGTGCTTCCCAGCTTGGCCTCCACACCTGCAGCTGCAATACCAGAATTAGGCAAATACTGAATTTTCAAAAGTCAGTGCTAACATGCTCATTCAGTACTCTGGCCCCCCATCATGCAAATTAAAAAACCACAATACTGCACAAACCAGGTATCAATCACACCAAAGAAACGATTACACATTGATACAGTAAGCTCAGTTTGTGAATTTCCTCAGAAGTCCTGGAAAACTCATGTAGAGTGGCTGAGAGAGAAAGAAGCCTGAAAATTGCCACCAAATGACATTTTACCCAGAACACTTTTTTCAGCAGCAGCAGCTTCTCAGGAGCACCTCTGAGCTGCTAGTTGACAGGGCCTCAAAGTAGGTGTGTGTCAGGGCCAACAAAATTTTTACTCTTCAGTTAGCCGAGAACACGAGCGGATGAAAAAGAGTTAGTTTGGCTTCCTGAGCTGAATTCCACTTCAACAGGCACCCACTCATTTACCGTGGTGGGCCAGCCTTGGGTAACAGCCCACAGCCGCTAGCTTGCTCCCCTCCTCAGCAGCATGGGAGAAGGCAGAAGGAAGGCAACGAGACTTGTGGATAGACATAATGACAGCTTAACTGAGACAGTAAAATCTGCACATGCAAGCAAAGCAAAAAGAGGAAATCACTCACCACTTCCCATGGGCAGGCAGAAGTTTAGCTGCTCCTTGGAGAGCAGGGCTTTGTCATGCATAACAGTTAGTTGAGAAGACAAATGCCATCAAAAGTCCCTCATTCTCCTTTCCCTCAGCTTTTATTGCTGAGCATGACACCGTATGGTATGGGGTATCCCTCTGGACAATTCTGGTCGGCTGTCCTGGCTGTGTCCCCTCCCAGCCTTCTGCCCACCCCTGGCTTACTTCTTGATGGGGGGCAGAGTGTGAAAGAGAAAGAGCATGTACTCTGTGTAAGCACACTGTCCAGCAACAGCCAAAACATGGGTGTGCTGTCAACACTGTTTTGGTCACAAATGAAAAGCTCGGCACCGTATGGGCTGCTGTGGAGAAAGTCAACCCTGTCCCAGCCAGACCCAGTACATTTATATACTGAGTTTGCCTTCTGAATTGTCTCAGTGTTACAGCAATCCCAGGTCTGAGTGCCAAAAATGTAAATTATTGTAAAATTGTCAATACACACCTTTTTAGGCACAGACTGAACAAATTTGTAAGAAAATTTATGGGCATACACATTGAGATCCATATGCATCACTCTGACGAAATGTTAGCCTTTCACTAGAAGTTAGTTGCCGTATTCACCAAAGGGTAGAATGTATGATAAGCAACTCTTTTCTTGAAAGAAAGATCTTAACCTGTATTTAAAAAAAAAATCAATGTCTTCTTCATTTGTCAGGTATTTGAAGACTCTGGAAAAAAGTACCTAAAAGGTGCTGGATGTTTAGGATTTGGCTATTTGGAATAAAAGAGTGACATTTGAGTTTGTGGAGAGCAGGTGGTTTGTCTTTTCCTCTTTTGGAGGTTCCTGGATCACTTCACGCATGTGTGTGTTCTGGAGAAGTTTAGATATGAGGGTGGTCATGAGCAGGACAAATTAGAATCATAAGTACTTGGGAATAGAAATCTGGAAACTACTTATTGGCCACTGCTGAAAACAGGGCTCCTTTTTATTCCTTTCACAATTCATTTCTTACTCTGAGCGGTGGTCTCTGGCAGTTAGCCACGTGCATAAGAGCATTCAAATCCACACCAGCATATTGTTTTAGTTAGTATTAAAGGTCTGCATAGTACTTCGCAGAGCAGCAGCGCATAAGATTTTTGTTCTGGAAGTACTGAAAGGTTTTCTGAGAATTATGGAATTGTTTGTTTATCTTGGGTCAAACCCAGACTGTATAAAAATCAATAGGAGTTTTGCTACTAAATCTAGTGGTCTCTGGAGCTGGCATTTTTAAATTTCTATTGTTCTAATGGTGATTTTGACTATGAAGCCTTATGCAGTTGTAGATACGTAGAACAAAACTTGCTTCTGCTGAGAAGACCTCATGGGCAGGTGGACTCTCACTATAATGTGATGATTCACAAGGGTATTTGCTCACAAACGGTAACAACCTTGTTTATCCAAACTGGTCACACAGAAACTACTTTGAAAAGCTGTTATATCAGTATATATTTCTGATGTGAAGTTTTCTTGGTGGAAAGGGTATTGTTCTAGAGGAGGTCTCAACTCTCAAATGAGGTAGATTTTAAGGTAAAACTCTTCCCAACCCAAAACCACTAATGTAATTCCTGTTCATCCCTGAAGCAAATTCTCTGACCCAAATGTCAGGGAAGTTGAGCTGAAGGACCTGTCTTCCAATGGTGTAAGACTTGTGCATGAGGTGGCTACCAGCCATGCTTCTGTTTTTCTAGCCCTTTCCAGCTATGCTTTTGCTTTCCTAGCCCTTACTTGGGGAGTGGCAGCACCAAAGGACATCCCTCCTGTTGCTGACCAGACTTCCCCACACTCCCGTGTGCTATCTAATGGCCACAGTCTACACAACTTTACATTGTCATGACAATCCCTAGGTCCCCTGTTAGGACACTCTCTATGGACAGAGGCTTGACTTTTTTTTTTGCTTCTGAAGGTGTTTTGTGCACTGAGAGCAAAATCTTCCCTACATTAACCAATAATCTTTTGTTGTGATCTTAAACAATTTCTATGGTAACAGCAGAACAGTATTTCTATATTTATAACATCACAGTGGGGGTGGGCATCAGTGCTCTTCTCTGTTGAAAGGTATTTACAGTTGAACTATTATAGGTAAAGTCTAAGACATGCTTAAAACAAATGTTACATTTTTTTTATTGTTTGACTTTGTAGGGGAGATATAGCAGGCAAAAAGTTCATTTTTGTTCACAATTTAGCTCATGAATCACTTGCATTGACCGCAGTAAATGTGGTGACTGCATTAGTTATACCAGCAATGCGCATCTGTCAAGAACTCTTCCTTTACTTAATGGAAATCATAAAAGTGTCATAATCAGATGTCCAGTCCCAGTCAGAACTGACGATGTCATCTTGTTTGTACCATGAATTATGATGCAAGCATTTATAATTAAAGACCAAATCAAAAGCATGAAATGAAAATTCACATGAAAGCTACAGCTTTCACAATGCAGTTCTGATTTAGTGCTAATATTAGGATCAAATGTACTAATAAAATTACTAATAATGAAATTATGTAAAAATAATATTTGTTATCACAGAATAAATCTAATAGTGTCCTATCAGATATTCTAAGTAGGCATATTCCTAGTGCTTTTTAAAATGGATAAGGCAGTGGCAAGGTCTCTATTAAATGTTGAAAGCAGATTTTTTTCAAGGAATATTTGAAATTGATCCACAGTGTTTCTTGTGTTGCAAATGGCACTGCAGTAAAGGGCACAGGCCATCACATGAGTAAACTGTATATGGAACAAAATCTTGTTACCTTAAGTGCATGAAGATAGAGCAAGTTGTGTTTTGTAAAGAGATGTAATATGAATTGAATGTAACATAGCAAAATCATTTCTCTCTGCAAGCTTTTGCTGGTTTACATAAAATAACATGTAACAGGAAGATGTCGTATCAAATGACAGACATTTGTATTGCTCATTTGATGAATTTTAATAAAAATTTCTAATAAAAGATAATATGTCTCTCTACAGACCTGGACTTACATTTTTAGCCTTGTGTCATTTTGTGCAGCCAGACCCTGCCTATTGCCAACACGGTCTAGCATTAAATTGCTTGTCTAACATAGTTGATCAGAAAGGAAATAGTAAAAGAAAACGGTGTTCCCCTCGCTCGATTGTTTCTTAGTTAAGTAAGAAAATACATAGCAAGGTGACAACGTTGTTTAGTAATAAGTGCATGCCACATTTATAATGGCAAGGTACCCAAGCGGCACATAGGTAGGCTGATGATGCAACTACAATATGGAGTTACTGCTGCTTGCATGAGTTGGCTGAAACTTTCAGTGAAGATTTAATTTTTAGATAGGTATTTCCTAGTTAATTAAGCAGCTATTGAAGAATCGGAGTTGAAGAATTTCCTAAGTTCAAGCAGAATAAAGGTGGAAGAAAAATCCTCTCCCAGAACTATCAGCTCTTTTCCTTCCTAATTAAGAGTGAGTTGATGCAAGTGGCCAAGAAGACAGAAAGAAAGTCCTTTTTTTTGGCTAGTAGATAAAAATTAACAAACAGAACTGTTTTCATTAACATTATCTTAATTTTAATTTTCAGACACTAACTTCCTTACTAGCAATTTTTTTTCTGATATGGAAGACAGCTACAAGAACATCACATCAATACAGAAGGCCTAGAAAACATTCCATGCACCACAAACAACTTGATTTAAAAGTGTAAATAATCGTCTCGGTCTTGTGCAGACAATCAACTGGAATCTAATTTCACCTTCTGAAAAAAATAAAATCTATTTTTGTGCCACCTTAAAAAAAGCAAACAAACTTTGACTTGGTCAGTTCATTTTAGTTTTCTCCTGCTATCAGTTCCTCTCTTTAGGACTAGTGTTTGCAACATGCAGGAACACTCTAATTAATGCCAGTGGTGTTTCACATCTAACGCAGGCCCATTCCTTTGAACAGAGTTACTGAAGTGGGGCCAACCTGGAATGCAACATAGTTTCAGTGGGGCAGGCCAGTTTCAAGAAATAAATTATGTATTCCCTCCCTGTTTCTGTCTTAGAAGAAAGTAACCATGGTGACTGCAAAAGTTTAATTTCTGCACAGACTCTGAAATTGTTATCTCTCATAGCTTTACGCCCTCCCTCACCCTGCAAAAAGAATTACCTTGCCAAAATAACTCCATTGCTCCATAACGTGATGCTAATAGCAAAGCTTCTTATAATTCATCTTCATTTCAAACTTCAGTCATTGTATCATGCAGCAGATTATCTCTAATCTCATATCTACATGGCAATTCTGACGGCAAACTGGAAAAAAGCTGACCGAACAAGTCCAAAGGACATTCTCTGCATGCAAAAGCACGCATATGACTGGGGAGCCCAGGGTGTGCTGGCTCCTCAACACATGAAGCTCACGGGTGCGCCCATTCAAGCTGTCCAGCTCACTTCTGAAACACGGGGCCGGCCGGTGCTCAGCAGGTTTGTACCTGACCCAAGAAGTGTTTCCAGGATCACCAATGTGCTGGGAAGTCCAGCTTGGGAAGGCCAGGAGAGAGGTGATGCCCAGAGGGAGGCGGGACGCAGACGGTCGGCCCCTCACAGCCCAGCCTGATCGAGGCACAGCTCTGCTACCACCAACAACCACCCCCAGCAGCCTCTCCCCAGCAAGGGGAACCGTCTCGCTTCACTTGGAGGTGCATACTGGCTTTGCTTGTCCAGTGAGGAATCATGCCTAACACTGACAATTAATCCCCGAAAACTTCTTTTTTTGTACGTCTGAGGTTTACAGTGAGCACATCAGTGTGGACTGCGCATGTTCACTCCACAAAAGATCACAGACTGATCTCCACATCTTTTGCCCATTACAGAAGTATAAAGAGTGCTATATCTCATGTATAGATGACCCTGATTACCTTTAATATATATGTCCGTAAATGGTCCTTACAATAAAGGGACATCTGCTAGTGAAAAGCTCTGTTTACAGGAAGTGCACTCAGATACATCACTTCACGTGGCACTGTCTAACAAAATTAAAGCAGCAACCGTTCTACCTGGTTAGCTGGTCTAGGATCATTATGACAGCTGAGGTCAGCCTGTGGGAAAGTATCTTCCTTTTATTTTTCCTTGCTTCTATGAATTGCATACCTCTTGGAAGTGTAAAGAAGGACTTTTGCATAAAATTGCTTTTATACTCAACACCAAACATACTTTTATTTTTCCAGTTGCAATTGGCTGATCTGAAAATCTCTCTTATCTCGGAAAGCCTTCTCAGAAAGAAGAAACTGAATTATCAGATTGTCATGACACCATTTTCCAAAATCATTTTGCAAAGAAGCCTCCTGGTCTTTAACAACCTTTGCTATACAATTATTCTGAAAGATAAGAAAAATACTTTGAGAACAAGGTTAGAACAGAGGTCTTATAGTGATTTTGTTGTATATCTGTACAACACATTTCGTCAAGCAGCTTCTGTACAGCCTTTTTTAAAAAGGACAAAAAGTCACTCAACTATGCTTCATTGAACAAAGTCTCAGCCAAGGAGCGAGCTTGCATTTTAAATATCTGCTGGACTGTGACTGCAAAATGGAAGTTGAGGCTGCCTGTTGCTGTAATCCAGATTTTATTTTAAAACTGAAATGGTTTGTCTCCATATGGCTGTGACTGGATTAACACCAGAGGTGGACAGAGTGCCATATTACTGTGTTTTGGTGGAGGCTGAGAAACAGAGGAAGGATGCTGCTAGCTACAAGATCTTTTCCTGAAGGAGTGGTAAACCCCACACAATGCTTGCAGAAATACAGAGATTATGTGGACTGTTGATAAAAATTGTATTTTGTTGCTCTAAGTAACAGGAACACAATAAATTATCCTTCCTTCATTGTTGGCCAATGTAAACTGAATTTTGTAGCAGTGGAAGAAAGGACAGTGGGGAGGTTGGTGTGGTTTTGGAGGCCAGTCAAGATAAAGAAGGAGAAGAGTTCTCCTTGCTTCCCCATGTTTGTTGTGAACACAGTGCTGGTTTTGGTGGGCAGGCAGCAAAAGTGGGTGAGGCTAGGTGACCACCTGCCCTTGCCTCTGCCCAAGACTGGTGTGGAGTAAAACTGGAAATGCACGAGCTGGGATAAAAACAAGGGATATAAACTGAGCTCATTCTTTTGGGAGTATGACAAACCCCACCAGCCCTAAACTGAGGATGATCTCTTCAAATACTTGCTGCTGCCTGATAGTTCACCTCTTGACTTTGACTAAGCTTTCCCCTGAAGCACTCATCACTGAGCTTTAACAGAATTTAAGTCACCAGGTGAGAGAGGCCATTTGTCTGAAAAGTCATTTCCTTGTTTTGGTTTATAATGCATATTGCTTTGGAGATGACAATGTTGTTTTATTCCTTGCAATTCACAAATACATTGTAATAAATGCCATACATACTGTTTATCATTTCCGTTGTATGTTACCTGTCAAAAGACTTCTAAACAAATTCCTATAATTTAAAAAAAATGTTAAAGTGCTTAACATTTTAAATGCTCTAGCCTGTTCCAGTCCTTTTGTGTGGAAACCAAATATGTGTTTGACTGAAGTCTTGCTGTTCCATTTGAACAAAGCTGAAGTAATTTTTGAGAAGTATAATAATACCTTTTTCTAAGAAGTGGAAACTTTATTTTTTTACCACACTCCTTGAGCTACAAAGAAAAAACCTGTGTTAAAAAAAATAAATTACACTAGTCTTTGAATTAATGAGAGTATTTTTTTCTCTACTAAACATGCATGGCTTGTTAATGAGAATATACCTAAAGGGATGAGTCAGAGAAAAAAGATGTGAACACAGAGAATGTGCTAGATTCTAGTTGCACACTCTTCATGTTTCCGTTCTACCTAATATTTCACCAAATTCTTCTGAATCTAGGGTGTGGGAGATTTTGGGGGGGACGTTTTTGGTGGGACAGAGGGCTTTTATTCTTTCCCTTTCTGTGGAATCTCTTGACCATCAAATAAGCTCCAAATTAGACAAATCTGTATTTTTTTCTGAGGTTGGATCTGGACTTGTTTGAAATTTTTTTAAGTCACAGCCTTACTGCAGCCGTAAACTATGCATGGCTTAACATGCTTTATTAATGAAATGGAAACACTAGCCTCTCTTACAGCACCAAGACCTGTTAGTGACTTTGTTCTGTTTGCCTTGCAGCCACGCATGTCAAAAGACTGACAGATGCAGAGCAAGAAGTTATACTTTTTGTAAGGTTTGTTTGCTTGGTATAATTGCTTAGAAACAGGAGAACTAAGGCAATGACATCCAGTGTGCAACTCTCAGAAGGAACCAGATAATGGCCACCTAATGGGTAACACCCTTCTGGCAAACCAATAAGACCTGTCTGGAAGGGCCAGAATGGACTGAGTTTGATCTATAAAAGGAGCAAATAATTCTTTGGGCCAAACCAGCCAACTTTGTTTCTCTTTTCTTTCATCAAAGAGGTCTTGAGCCTGGCCATCCTGGCCTCAGAGACCTAAAACCAACCAAGACTGTGAACATCAGAGCTAGGAAAGGAGCATCAGACATCTGGTATGGTATATGTGAGGCCTGACTAATACATTTGATTAATGAATGATTTTTAGCTGCTAACAGGTTGCCTAGTCATTGAACATAAATAAAAACATGTTGGAAGTTTTGAGGTTTGCCTGCTCCCATCATGGCCATCCACAGACACCTAATAATAACAGTTGCAACACCACTGAAATACAAATTACACAACAGGTGGTTAACCGCTATATCAGCCTGTTGTTTATGTCCTCACCATGGTCGTTATGCTTTAATACACCAGGGACCCAAGATAAACATTACTACAGGGAATATCTGAGGAACAAACCTCCCTCCCACAAATATTGTTTTTTGCAGCTTGTTTTAGCTGCCCCTACATATTTATTTTCCAGTGTTATGCGTGCTAGTATTCAAATCCTTCACAGAACTAACAGAATATTAAACACTATCATGGTTACAATGGTTACATTGTTATTACAATTTAACCTTGCAGATGGCTTTAAAAATGCTGGTATCAGAAGTGCTGGTAATCAGTCCAATCGGTCTAACTGTATGTAGCTTTTTCTGAATAAGAAGACTGTACTTAACAACTTGGTCTTGTACAGCAAACCTTCTGATTTATTAGGACTAACTTTTTCTGACAGTGCTTCCAAAAACTGAAGAAGGTCAAAAGTTACCTTATGACTGGCTGGAGGCTGCTGATGTGTGGTGGCTCGTCACTCTGGCCCCTGTCAGAGACATCACCACCGACCCCATCACCACCGACCCCATCACCACCATTGCAGCACAGCTTTCAGCAAAGACCCCAGCCTCTGCTGCGCCCCTGCTGCAACCAGCACTGTGTGCCTCTGTGATGTCTCAGTTCTCTGTGCCCTGGGAGCTGGTGCAGCATTATGCTTAAAATTTTGTTTATGGGAGAGAGGAATCATATTTTATACACGAGTAAAGCCAGAAAAAAGGATCTAATTATTACAGAAAATGAAAGAATAATATGGCAGTTGAATTACTTCTGTATGAAAAGTCTCAGTAATAATAAAATTAAAGTTGAAACACACACACATTCTGTAGTTCCTATCCCTTTTTTCCTGGTGTTATGCTCACCTTCCCATTGGTCCCCTGCATCTTAAAGTCAGTGGCTTTGGACTCCTAGAAAGGACAATACCAGAAGTTGTCGGCCCCCTGGGTGTTTTTGGGAGGAAAATCATGTTGATGCTGCAGGTTGCTGGTTTCTTCTTTCTCTCCCCAGCACCCACTTGAGGCCACTTGTATACATTTGCTAACATGATTTTTTTTTTTCACATCTTCCTCTTGAGTGGTCTGTAGCGTCACGCTACATCCAAATTTACTATATATGGTGCCTACTGCATATATTAGTTGCCATTTATTTGTTCTCTTTGTTACCTCTAAAACCAGTTCTGGCCGGCTCTGGGTCTGCATTTCTTTAATTGGTCACAGGAGAGTTGTTTGTAGCTGCGGGGTCTCTCTCCAGTGCCAAGCCTGTGCCCAACCTCTCATCACCCCATGCCTGTACTCCTCTGTGCCATATTTTGCATCTCTGCTTTTTCAGGCCTCTGCTGCTGCACCAGACTTGGTCTTCCCTGTGTTACATCATTATGTCAGAGGTGTAAATATCCCATTCTGCATAGAATAACTGCTTGTTAGTGCTATCTATCTAAGAATATGGTTGTACTACACACAAGTAAAACAGATTGATCATTAGCACCCGGTCAGTTAAAGAAATTGCTTTCACAGCTAAGCCAAGTAAAACAAAGCTGCAGGTCAAAACTAGTTTAGACCCCACAAGCCTGACAAGCCTCAGCCCTGAGGCCTTGCAAATTCAGTGCAAAGCATAAGGCCTGTAACTAGCAATGGCAATACTGTGCTGCAGGGCTACATGGTGTGACAACTCTGCGACCTTGTTAGCTGCTCTGAGCCACTGTGGAAAGACCCCATTTCTGCCATTTCTATCCTAAACAAGCCAAATGCCAATTGCTGTAAAGCATTCCTATTCCTAAAACTCTGGACAGGGGAGAGGTGCCACTTCTCAAAGGTATTTGCTAGAATCGGAAAAAAAAGACTTTTTGCTTGATCTCCAAGCAGCAGGAGTAGTATACAGATATCTGGACACATGAGCTCTGGATCAAGAAAGAGAAACAGAATCTGACATGATGGGATGGATGGATGGATGGATGGATGGATCTTTGGCATGTATGGCTTCATGATGGCAAGTGTAAAACACATGTTGTGAGTGGTCCCTTTAAAAAAAAAACACAACCAAACAAAACCAAAAACCAAAATCCAAAATGTATATTATTTGAATTCTCAGCCTTGCCCTGTGCAAAATTTTCAGTGTCATTCCAAATTAAGTTTATATAAAGCTTATGAATTAAGAGATTTTGCCTGTTTTAGCTCAAGTCATGCTCAGTAAAGAAATGTTCTAGGAAAATAGCGCTCTTCAGATGACTGTCTTTTTCAGCTCCTGTACATCTAGTGAACTCCATGTGATGGGGCAACTCCTGTCATGTGCATATAGATAAACAAATAAAAATACCAGGAGGTTCAATGATTATATTCACATTTGTATGTTCAGCAATAAGGTAGAAAATGCAACCCTCTTCTGTGTTAAAATAAAATGAGGGAGAATAATGTCAGAAATGTCATGCTGACAAATTATCTGTATTCAATGTGTCTTACTCAGTTCTGGGAAATTAGTACTACCTAACCAACTGCTATATCACTTCAAACACTGCAGAAAGTGTGAAGCACACATTTATTTCCTAGGCAAACTTAGCTGAGATAATAGGAATTTAGTTGATTGTTTGTTTCACAGAAAGTTCTTGGTGGAGGACAAATGCATGCACGTATATTTTCCAGTTTGAGTTTACGTAGTGATAATGTTTAATGTTCTGCATAGGTGTTCCCCTTTCTCATGCTTTTAATTGAAAATTGGTGTGGTTTTATAGGAAAAATGAACAAACAAAAAATAATTCTTTAGAAACAGATTGTGTTCTTCTTTCGTTCGAGGAACAGAAAACTGCACAGCTAAGTGTTTTGAAGATGACATTCTTTTGGAGTTACAATCACTGGTTCAGCCTTTAAAAAGGGCTCAAGCATGTCTAAAATGAATAGCACGTTTTTTCCATATAAGGGAAGGTGATCATCAGCTCACCAACCCTGGACTTGAAGCACAAAACTTTGCCTTATTCAGAGGACTTGTAGGTGGGATCTCATAGGAGGCAGCACTGAAGGTGAAAGGACCCCAGCAAAACTGGTTAGCCTTTAGGGCTAGCATTGTCCAAGTGCAAGAATGGTCCATCCTCAGGAAAACAAGGAGATGTATCTGGAGGCCAGCTTGGCAAAGCAAGAAAGTCATGGCACAGCTCCAACATGAAAAGGCAGTGTACAGGAGGGCACAAGGACTGGATATACAGGAGGAATCAAGAAACACTGCCCAGGCATGTAGAGGCAGTGTCATGGAAGGCAAAATATAGCTGGAGCTGAGATTTACAAGGAATGTGAAGGGCAGCAAGAACTTCTACTGCTACATTATTCACAAAAGGCTGGCCAAGGAAAATGTAGGCACATTGCAGGACGGGGTGGGTGATTTTTGGAACAGGCTGCCCAGAGAAGTGGTTGAGTCACCATCCCTGGAGGTATTAAAAAAGTGTGTAGACAAGGCGCTTTGGGACATGGTTTAGTGGGCATGGTTGATGGTTGGACTTGATGATCTTGAAGGTTTTTTCCAACCTAAATGATTCTATGATTCTATGGTTTCGTGACAGCAGACACAGATAAGGCCGGTCATCACCACCTTCTTTGTCATAACCAGCAACATCTGCCAGGCCTCTGTGCTTAGTGATGGGGCTCAAGGAAAGGAGTTACCAGCTAGGGATGATGGCTTAGTCAAGGATCACGCAGGAGCACTCAACCCATGCATGTTCCTAGGACCTGTCAGGATGCACCCCAGGGTGCTGAGGGAGGTAGGTGATGCCCTTGTGCAGCCACTCTCCATCAGGTCTTAAAGGTTGTGGAGATCAGGTTGGTCCCTGTGAGGGACTAAAAGAGTTAATGTCTCAAACATTATGGCGGGGCTCAACAACAGGGGGATCCGCAGGTGAGAAGCCAGTCAATAACAACAGGACAGGAGGAGGGCATGCCGTGCCAGAGGATGCGGGGTGCCGGGTGCGGGCGCACTGAGCGGGGCAGCTCGCCACGTATGGCTGGAGGTCAGAGAACATTTATTTGAGGAAGGGGCTCACAGCCACCCGAAGGACCCTTTGTGACCACCACCCCTCAATGGTGCCTGTGCAGAAAATTGAGAGTTACATAAGTCCTTAGGGACAGTGCACAGAAAACCAAGAGGAGCATGATTGACATGAGAAAAAGTGGGAAATGGGCTATAAAAGATGCCAACAGGAGCCCTGCTTGCGTCTGTCACATCCCAATTTCTCAGGATGATGACTCAGGTTTGCCAATTCTTAGGTCAGGATTAAGATGAAATGACATCAGGGATCCTTTAACTCACAAAACTCAACTTTTATTCACTCACAATAAGAATTGGCATGAAACTACATCAATAACCTGTGTAACACATGCTAACCATATGTCACCAAACATAGATTACAAGCCTTGCTTATCTGGGGATCAGTTGGGCATCAATTGCTGGTGAGTCACGAGGTTCAGAGCAGACCCCCTTGCTTTCTAGACTCCTTCTCAGAGAGGATCCCAGGAGTGGCTGGATCCACTCCTAGTCCCAGACTTGGTCAGTGGTTTATGTCTAAAGGCATGAGGTGTAGGGATTACGTGAAAAAAAGAGAGACAAAGAGAGAGAGAAAAGAGAAAGATTTCACCAGTCCTGGGTCCAGTGTTGGTCCCACCAGCCAAAGGGTCTGGTTCCAGAGGGCGTGCGCAGGTGGGGCTTCAGTTTGTGTCCTTTTATCATCTCTTTGCCCTTCCTTCAGGGAGGCACTTGAACTCTTTAGGTTAATTAGGTGTCATGTGCTGTTTGTGCTTTCAGAACCTCTGGAAATGGGTCAGTGGGCTTGGGGGTTGTTTGGGGAGTAACTTCTCCCTCCCTGCAGGCATGATCATTTTTTGATCTTTGGCCATGGTGGGCTGCTCCACTCAGCATATCAGAACAGGGAACTGCGCACCCTCCATCACACCCTCCACACCCTGTTACTGACTGACCTCTCACCTGAGGTTCGGTTCCTTGCTATGCAGGGTTTGTTGTTATGCAGAGTTTGCCATTATGCAGAACTTGCCCCACTGCAATGTTTGGGACACCAACTGTTTCACTCTCTCGCACCACCCCATGGCTCAAATATTTGACTGGACGGAGTTGTAGAGATCTTCCTCCACGGTAGTAATCTTCAGATATCAGGCAGAAGGAGAGAAAGAGAAGAAGTAGAGGAAAGCAAGTGGGTAGTCATACATCTCACAATTGCAAGGCCAAGCATTAAGAACAAAAATCTGCATAACAACATGAGTCCAATGTTAACAAGCTATTTTCCCCACCCCGTGAGTCCCATGGACATTAGGAAATAGGTCAGCAATGATCCTCTGTTACACCGGTCTCTTGGTTGCATTGCTTGGAAAAGTTCTCCAGTCTTGTCTGTAACCTTTTTCATCTTGGCTCGGGCTTCTTCAGTTGAAGTGGAAGCATTATGGATGGTGATACAACATTCCCCATCAGTTACATTCAACATCCCACATAACCCATGTTCTTTTAACAACAATGTATCCAATGCTAATCTGCTTCAAAGGATCATTTTCAACACTTGTTGAACTTGGGTGTTAAGTTCTCCAAACGCACAATGTGTCCAGTTGGGTAAAACATGCATTTGCCACATTATATTTTCCAGGACAAATTGGTGTCTCCTAAGAAAAAAAAAAAATCCATATGCTTCAAGATTCCCAATAACATTTTTCCCCAGTAAAATTACAAGCACTACTTGGTATCCACCCATTTTTCCATTCCCAACATTCACTTTTCCATAAATCTTGAGATTCAAGTTTTCTTCCTCGGGGTAGAAGATAAATCTTTGAATTGTCTGAGGGCAGTTTTAGAGCCATGAAAGGTCTCCCAGAAGCATTATTCCAGGAGTAGTTTGGTTTACATAAAGTATTACCAGAGACAAGACTCCTTTTCACAAGATTGGTGAAGTTTAGATTAATGAGGCCAAACTGAATTCCTTCGTTGACAGATTTTGGTAATGCTATACAAACACCTTGATTGGTGTCATTCCAGAGGTGCATAAAACCTTGAATCAAATTCCAAGCTAAATCTGGAGAATCTTTTCCCTATTATAACAGTGAAAAATTGCAAATAACAATAAACTGATACGACAAATAACAGTTAATATAGTCAGGACTAATGTGGGTCCCTCACAGTCTTTCTCTGTTTCTCTTTGGTTCTACAAAGTACAAATATAAAGCAGTTCATAGATTAAAATGAGGGTATTATCCATCACCTGTGGATTTGGTGGTCTTTTCCCTGTGCATCGCTTGCTATCCATGCATACAAGTTCAAAGGGGTTTTCAATGTCATAGGTACTTCCCCTACAGTAGGTAAATCTACCAGAACAGGCTGTCTGGGTTAGTGGAAACTGCAGTAGTAAAACCCGATAGGTCGGGTTGGACCCTCTGGTCCACATTGCCACATATGTATGGACAGTCCATGAATTGCAAAACCCCACTAGATGTGGAGTGGATCTGTCGGGTGTATTGGCCCTAAGACCCCACAGATTAACAGCTTCAGAGCTTCCTCGTGAATGGAGGCCCTGTCCCAAGCAGCTCTTTTGCATGTTAAGTCATGGAGGGGCCGGACTATGATAGAGAAATTGGGAATATGTTTCCTCCAGAATACTAGCAAACCTAGGGCATGTTGTAGTTCCCTCTTATTTCCAGGCATTTTAACCCATTTGAGGGTAGTTAAGGTTTCGGGGGGAATGCACACTGTTCCTCCCCTCCACCAGATACCCAGGAACTTTGCTTCGCAAGATGGGAGTTGTAACTTTTCATCTGGAATTTGGAGTCCTAATTCTTCTAAGTGAGTAATTATCTCTGCTTGGGTCTGTCCCACTACTTTGATATCAGGGCCACCAATCAATACATCATCAATACACTGGTATATCTTAACCCCTTCTGCAGGAGTGAGTTTGGTGAGCTCTTGAGCCAATGCATAATGATCAATTGTTGGTGGGTGCCGATATCCCTGGGGGAGAAAAGTAAAACTGAATTGCACGCCTTCCTGTGTAAAAGCAAAGCGGTCTCAGTCTGCTTCCTGCAAAGGGACCATAGAGAACATATCTTTTACATTGATAGTTGCTAAAATCTGATGGGCTTGTTCTTGTGTGGTCGCAATTAGCTCGGCTGTGTTAGGCACCGCAGCTGTCAAGGGGCCTGTGTTGGCATTCAGATGCCAATAGTCAATGGTCAATCACCACTTTCCGTTGGGTTTATGGATTGGCCACACCAGGGAATTACAAGGTCAGCATGTGGGGACAACTATCCCTTGCTCCCATAATTCAGCTATCACCGAAGTGATCCCTTCTCTCGTCCCTGAGGGGAGCAGGTGAGGTTTGACATTAACAATACTAGAAAGGGGTAGTTCAGGTGCAGGCTGTAATAGTTGTACAGACACGGTGGGGAGACCAAACACCCGCTCTCTTCCTCTTGAGTCTATCCAGGCTCATCCTTGCAGCAAATCTAGTCCCAAAATGTTAGTTGGTAGTGGTCCCAATATCATTATAGTTTCTGTCGCAGTCTCATCTCCTGGCAACCAGCACTTAACTCGAGCAGTTGCCTGGGGCTGAGAGGTTCCAAATACATCTGTCACCCATATCTGTTTCTTGTCAGCAACTATGCCTTTGTGGTCGGCAACATCTTGTCGAAGTGCTGACATTTGAGCCCTGGTACCTACTAAGAAGGTGAAGGGCGTTTTAAGGGGACCAAGAGGGAACATAACCATTAAATCCCCTTGGTTGTTTTCTGTGAGCCTCCTTATATAGACCCACCCACCATCCCCCAGCTCACTTGCTGGGGACAGCACATCTCATTTCCCAACTTCAGGTTGATTACATCTCCCTCTGGGGCTGAGGGAGTGTTTTTCTGCAGGCTCGCTTTAGGTTCTGCCCTAGTAATATCTCGAGTAGGTGGTCCTTCTTTGAGGGTATTCCCCGCTTTCCCTTCCATGTGTGGACAAGCTTCTCCAGTGCCATGGAGGGCATCCCCTCCATTAAATCTTGGGAAATTCCCCTCTCAATTCCTTCGGCCCATGATAAATTCCTCCTGTCTCCCTGATTTCTCAGGCAGGGTGGTTGTTCTCTTGGTTCTATTCTCTGTACCACTGCCTGTTGTTCACCAGTTCCTCCAACTACTCCCATTCTCCTTCCATCATTAATTAATTCCTGGGTGACCTCCCCCAGGTTAGGGCTCTGCCTGTTCTCAGTCTGGCAGGATTTCCTGCTTGCGGAGTCAGGGCGTCCCTTAATTCGTCTTGCAACTGAATCGCATATAATTTTAGGGAGACTGGCAAGCCCCTTACAAGCGGGGTCATTCAGTTGGGATCGGCTACCAACAGCATCAGGGATGACTCCCTCCGGATTAATCATCTATGATGCATAAGTTGGATACAGGTGGTTTTTTGGATGCTTTCAGCTAAGTGATCAATATTGGGGGTATCAATACTGATTGGATCTCCTCTTTCTAGAGGGTTTAAACCTCCTGCCCAATAAGTTGCCCTTTGGGTCAGTGACCAGGGTTCTCTAGGGTCATCTACTGTGAGAAAAAAACCCAGGTCCCAGTATCCTTAGGCTTTGTCCTCCAATAGCATGATTCGGTCACCCCCTGTCAGCGACACCCTCCAGATGTATTCAGTCTCATTCTCCTTCACTAAGAGGCTAAACTTTTCCTGGAACTTAGACAAGTCCAAGGCTGAGTACGGTATCTGTTTTACCACAGTCTCTTCATCTTCCTCCCCAGCACCTGTTATCTCAGTTTTTATCAAAGGGCATAATAATGCTTTACCTTCCTTAAGAGGTAAGGTTTTCCAACACTCTTCCAAACTTTTTAAAGGGTAAAGGTGTTTGGGGTTTGGGGACTCTTATTCATCTCTCTTTGCTAGGGACAGAAAACCAGACTCACTTTTGGAATCAGAGTCGTTAGCTCGGCTCCGGTCCTTAAGCACCTCACAGAATTTTCTCCCTATCTAGTAAGTAACACAGGTCAGTACAAAGTTTGTGGTTTGCCCTGCATTCCACATCTAACAGGGTCTCTGCTCTTTCCCTTCCAGCCGTTTCTTCCACCAATTGATTCTGCAGCTCCATCACCAAGTCTTGGAGATATTTTATGCTTTCTTTCTCAGCAGATTTGCTTACACTCCCATGTTTTTGGGCTGCCATTAGAGCAGCTCCCAACACTCCACATACCATTGCCTTTCCTTTTCCAGGTCTCCATTTTTGCTCTTTTGCTAATACCATAATGCTTTCTGCCACTGATTTAGGATCATGCCAAATACTGTGAGCCCATATCATCCCCAGTGGGGGTCGGACACGCTTTATATTCATCCAGTTTTTCAGGAAGAGGAAAGTAGTCAAGGTCTGGCATTCCCCAGGCAGCCATGTCTTGCCAGTGCTTGGACTTCTCCCAGCCAATAGCAAAGTCACTTCCCAACTCTTCCTGCCCGTAAATCAGGTGGATCATCAGTATTCCCATCAGATCCTCCTTGACTCGGGGAATCCTGTCCATGACGCCAATTAAAATGTCACATCTCAATTTCTCAGGACAACAACTCAGGTTTGCCAATTCCTAGGTCAGGATTAAGGTGAAATGACACCAGGGATCCTTTAACTCACAAAACTCAACTTTTATTTGCTCACAACAAGAATTGACATGAAACTACGTCAATAACCTGTGTAACATATGCTAATCATATGTCACCACACATATACTACAAGCCTTGCTTATTTGGGGATCAATTCAGGGAAGACAATAAGGAGATCCCTCTCGCTGAGTCATGAGGTCCAGAGTGGACCCCCTTGCTTTCTAGACTCCTTCTCAGAGAGGAGCCCAGGGGCAGCTGGATCCAATCCTAGTCCCAGACTTGGTCAGCAGTTGATGTATGAAGGGATGAGGTGTAGGGATTATGGGAAAAAAGAATGACAGAGAGAGAGAGAAAAGAGAAAGATTTCACCAGTCCTGGGTTCAGCATTAGTCTCGAAGCTTAAGGGTCTGGTTCTGGAGGGCATGTGCAGGTGAGGCTTCAGTCTGTGTCCTTTTATCATCTCCTTGCCCCTCCTTCAGGGAGGCACTTGAACTCATTAGGCTAATTAGATTTGGGAAATGGGTCAGTGGGCTTGGGGGTTGTTTGGGGAGTAACTTCTCCCTCCCTGCAGGTAAGACCGTCCTTTGACATTTCGCCATGCACAGTGAGCTGCCCCGCTCAGCGTGTCAGAACAGGGAACTGCGCACCCTCCCGGACTGCATAGCCTCCCTTTGGTTCCTTGCTATGCAGAGTTTGTTGTTATGCAGAGTTTGCCATTATGCAGAACTTGCCCCACTGTAATGTTTGAGACATTAACTTTTTCAGTCTATCACAGTGCCCATCACCCATCACTGGAGGATTACCAGGACTGTCAGAGTCATCGGCTGTTAACTTTATTCTGGGATTCAATGGTGGTGATCTCTCTCTCTTTCCTTTTCTTGTTTTCCTCTCTTTTTTCTTCTCTTGCTCATCTGTACCTTTGTAGACGTTTCAATAGAAACCATGCTGCCTACTATTATGCCTTCCAGGTTTAGGTTGCTCCTGCTATAAATAAAACATTTAACTGATCCTTTGGTGTCACTTCACTGTAATTTAGCCCAAGGCAATTCTGAATTTACCACGACCCCTTCCTGGTGTGTCCAGGATGGGTTGTGACATTTTTGGCATAGTCGGCAGGATTCCTTCAGTGTCACTAAAGTGATCATGGAGACCCAGACTTTACTGTGGTCCCTCTCTGTGAGAAGTCATACACAAAGGGAGATAGTCCTCAGAGAACTAATAAATGGATCTGATCCCTGTAATTATGTATTCATTATAGCTCCCTTGGGAGGTCTGACCATAGATTGTGCCCCTCTCCTGGAGAGATTAGAGGGCTACAATGCCTATCCCTCTCCCCCTGGTATGAGCTAAGCCTATAAAAATTAGCATGATCTGCAAGCTGTAGTGGACAGAATTCTCATTTTGGCTAAAGAATGAGGGTTGAAGCAGGGAAAAGGGAAGGCATTGGTTTGTGTGGTTTTAGGAGCCGCTGTAGTGGCAGTGTAGTCATATGTTTGAGTTGTGGCCTAACTAACTGTGGTGATACTGCACAATTTAGGGTTAAACATGATGCACTGTCCTTTAAGGAAGACCATTACTCAATAGTTTCACTATCTAGGCCTGGTTACTTTGTACAATTGATGCAGGCTTTACCAGAGATTAGACCCTTGAAGAAGGAACTAAAGGCTGATAAAAAGGAAACATCCTGACCCAAAAGGCACCAAAGGCTGGATGGCTGCCAAAGAAGTATGAACTGGGGGACAGGTAAAAGTGGCAGGGGGAGACTGCGACCTCTGACCCAATTTAAGACCTGGAAGACTTACCCCCACACACACTCCTTGACAATGCACTGTAGAATACAAGAACACTGTACTTCAAATTCGGAGCAGAGAAAACCTTAGCCCAATAGAGATGGTGGCAGATAAGCAAACACCAATAATGATTTTGGGGAAGGACTTTGGAAACTAAGTGGGTGAATCTGAAAGTGTATAAATTGCTTGCTTGTTTAACTGTAGGGTGTGCTAGCTTTGTGGAATTACCACCTAGCACCCTCCTTTGCGCAAATATGAAGTAAATAATGTCTCTCAGGTGTGAGTGACTGTTGGCCCGTTGCACACCAGGTGGTGAATCCATTTTTTGGACAACAGCAGCACAAAGGGACAGAGGTGTGGCCCAACAAGGAGGAGGGGAGATGATAAAATCCCTTCAAGATTTAGTCAAGGCTTTGGAGGAGCAGTTGGAAAATGAGACAAGGAGCCTCTCTGATCAACTCGCCGCTGAGCAAGCGACTAACCAGAGACTACATACTGCTTTGACAGAGGCTTTGGAGCTGGAAAGGCTATTAAGGGAGCAATGAAACCCGCTCCCTGATTGGTGTAGAAAATGTAGATGCATACTGATGCGGGAAAGGAATCAAAATCATACACTTTTGAAGACCTAGGACATATAAAGGAAGTATTTTCTCTTGGAGGGGGGAACCCATGGTGCAACCTTTAATTAAGACTGAGACTGTGTATGGTGGTCAAGGAGGAGCCAAGAAGTTACCACCCATATTGTCCCCTATTCCCCCACCGATTTGGCTAAAACTCAGCAAAAATATTCCCGAGGACCCTGAGAAACAGAAACTGAGTATGTGTGGAGAGTATCCCTTACTGGGGGTAACTGTATCCTACTAAGCATGGACAACACAAGAGCATATTGGAGATCAGGGGTTTTTCTAACTATGAATGATGATAGAGAGCCCTGGTCCCTGACCCAAAGAGCAGCATATTGGGTGTGTGGACTGGATCCTATGGAAAGGGGAGACCCTTTCTCAATTAAAGTGCCTACGGCGGGTCACATTTTAGAGAGCATACAAAAAGCCGCATGTCTCCAATTGAAGCATGATCGATTCCTGGTTCTGCAACAGCCCTCCCTCATGCACTATGTGGCAGACCCCAAAAGGCTGCATCCTCTTATAAGGGGACTGCTTAATGCCTTGAAATTATATGCAGTGCAATTACAAGATCGCTCAAGAGCACCCAACCCTGAAGAAGGGGAGGCCCCTCCGGAGATGACATGGGGAGAAATAGCACAGGAGTTGATTAATTATGGGAGATGGATGGAGTTCACCGTCAGGGAGAGACAAAATCCAGAGTGGACCTTAGGAGGGTAGAAGGGAATGGAGAAACAAAAGCTAGATTCGCATACAATTTTTGACCCCCTCCTCTGATGAGGCCAACATGGCCTCCTGATAATAGAAGATATACACTGTGGACAGAAGGTACCTCAAAAAGAATCCCGAGGGAGGTGATGGATGGCTTGCCAACTCCCAACCTGGAAGGTCTGGTAAAGGCTGGGACAAAAGAAAAGAGGCCCTATCTCCCTCAAACTTCATAGACCTTTCTCCCTTATCCTAGGAAGCCAGAAACATAACCCTGTCTGCTCCTTAGGAGGCTGAGTTGATTGATTTGGACATCCCCAAGTCAGGAAAACCCCTCCACCATCCCCAGCAAGTAAGCCGGGGGACGGCCAGTGGGTCCATTTGAGAAGGCTCACAGAAAGCGATAAAGGGGACCTGTTAATTAACTTTCCCCTTTGCCCCTTTAAGACCCCAGTCACATTTTTGGTAGATACTGGGTCTCAAATGTCAGCACTTTGACAGGATGTTGCCAACCACAAAGGCATAGCTGTTGACCAGAAACAGATTAGGTAACTGATGTATTTGGAAACTCTCAGCCGCAGCCAACAGCTTGAGTTTAGTGCTTGTTGCCTGGAGACAAGACTGTAACAGAGGTCATTATGATACTGGGGACTTACCAACAAACATTCTGGGGCTCGACTTATTGAAAGGGAGAGCATGGATAGACTCCACGGGGAGGGAATGGAAGTTCAGACTCCCTAAGGCTTCAATGAGGCTTTTGCTGTTGGTGCCTGCACTCCCACCTTCAAAAATAGTCAATGTGAAACCTTATGCCTTGCCATTAGGGGCAAGAGAGGGGATTTCCCCTGTAATAACTGAGCTAAGGGAATAGGGAATAATTGTCCCAACCCACTCCCCCCATAATTCTCTGGTGTGGCCAGTCTGCAAACCAAATGGAAAATGGTGGTTAACAATCGACTATCGGTGCTTGAATGCTAATACAGGTCCCTTTTAGCAGCTGTGGTGCCTAACATGGCTGAGCTGATTGGAACAATACAAGAACGAGCCCACCAGATCCTAGCGACAATTGACGTGGAAGATGTTTTTTATGGTCCCCTTGCAGGAAGCGGGATAGGGATCACTTTGCTTTTAGCTGGGAAGGGATACATTTAACTTTACATGTCTTCCTCAGGGATATTGCTACTCACTAACCATTGCCTACTATGCACTGACACAGGAGCTAGCCTGGATTACCCCAGAGGAGGGAGTTAAGGTATATCAACATATTGATGATATATCAATTGGCGGTCCTGATACCACTGTAGTAGGACAGATCCAAATGAAAATAATTACTCACTTGGAGAGTTTAGAGCTCCAGATTCTGGCAGAGATGGTACAACTCCCCTCTTCAGAAGTCATCTGGTGGAGGGGTGGGACAGTGTGCATTCTCCCTGAAACCTTGATCACTCTTGAACTAGTGAAAATGCCTGCAAATAAGAAAGAACTCCAACATGCCTTAGGCCTGTTGGTGTTTTGGTGGAAACGCATCCCTGACTTCTCTGTCATAGCCTGACCCCTGTATGATCTAATATGCAAAAGGGTCTCTTGGGATTGGACCCTGGTCCATGAAGAAGCCTTAAAATTGCTAATTTTTTTGAAGCTGGGGTATATCAGGCCTTGGGGCAAATTCATCCAACAGACCCACTCTGCATTGAACGGGGTTTTGCAATCCATGGGCTATCAATACATACGTGGCAGCGTGGACCTGAAGGCCTGACTCGGCCTATTGGATTCTATTCATGTAGCTTTAAAGATGCAGAGAAACAATACACAGTTTGGGAAAAGGGCCTCTTTGTGGTCAACATAGATTTGCAGGAGGTGGAAAAAGTTATATGGCAACAACCAATTATCCTGAGAGAGCCTTTTAAGGTTTAAAACCAATATTGGTGGGAACCCTACCCCCTATAGGAGTTGCAAGACTCCTATAGCAAGAAACCGTAAGGAAATGCTATGTGCAGCTAGATCATTATTGTCACACATGCCAAATAGAGGGAACACCTAAACAACTCCAAATACAATAACCGCCTGACAACCAATTAACTCAAGAACTTCCTTCCTTGTATATAAAATCTGCCTCCATTTGAATCTCATCTAAAAAAAATGTGTGGTTCACCAACGCATCTTCTAAAAGAGAGGGAAAGATCTGGAAGTACCAAGTGGTATCCCTGCATGTTAATTCAGTGGACTGAATCGTAACAGTAGGTGAGGGAAGTTCCCAGGTAGGGGACTTGATAGCAGTTTGGAGTGTGACAAAAAGGGAAGCTGAGAACAGAGAACCAGTCCTCATTTATACAGATTCGTATGCAGTGTTTAAAGGCTGCACGGAGTGACTCCTCTTCTGGGCATAGAATGAATGGGAGGTTAACCAGGTACCTGTGTGACAAAGAGAAAAATGGGAGGAGATTTTAAATATTGCTAAACAGGGAACTTTCTTGGGGTATGGGTAGCTGCACACCAAGGGGGGAATCACCCAGCACACATCTGGAGTAATCAGGTAGACTCACTAACTCACTTAGCTAGGATGGCAACAGGACCTGCAGAGGAAAAATGGAGACACCTCTTAGAATGTTTACATGTGAAGCATGGTCATTCAGGGGTTAGACATCTTTTCAAAGAAGCCGGTGGCAGAGCTTGGCCTGTTACTTGGGAACTGTGTAATACGATCATTGCTGCTTGTAGTCAGTGCCAGCCCCAGCTAGAAAGACATCCTTTAAAAGAATCCCCTCTTCACCTACAAGACAGGAAGGGACTCTGGGAGACTTGGCAAATTGATTTTATAGGACCCTTCAAGAAGTCAAGATGGGAAGCAATATGTTCTTGTCGGGTTGGAAGTGGTATCAGGACTCATCCAAGTGGCGGCTGTTGCAAGACCAACTGCGGACAACACAGTGAAAGGATCATAGCTATGGTTTAGTTATCTGTCTAAAGCCCAGCTGATCCAATCAGACAACAGTAGCCACTTTCCTGCTGGGGTGGTAGTAATGCAGGAATGGGCAAAGGATGAAGGAATACAATGGGTATTGCACACCCGCTACTACCCTTAAGCTAATGGGATAGTGGAGAGGACAAATGGGTTGCTAAAGCATATCCTTAGGCCCCATGATTCCAGATGGACTGCACGGCTCCCTGATGCCTTAGCGAAGGTGAACAGTCGCTGGGCAGTAAATGGATGTCCCAGGCTCACCGCATTTTCCCCACCCTCCCTCCCTACTGCCGGGGAAGAGGGAAACAAAGGATTCAGTAAAACCACTCCACTATCCTGGACAACCTGTTTGCTAGACTTACTTACCAACGGTAGGGGAAGTACCCTTAATCCTAAAAACTCTGCTGAATGCCTTTATGCCTGGATAGCCACCAACGCCCATGGAAGAGATCACCAAATCAATACTAGAAGAATTGTGCTACCTTTTAAAAACCTGCTTCGTCTTTCTTCCGTGTATCTGCAGGTCATCACAGGAGCCTTCATGAACCCTATGTTTCTATTGTTACCCTTAGTGATTTTTCACCTCATTTGTATAGTTTTCTGTTTTGTTTTTGTATGTTATAACCACGCACGATGCTTTGGAAAACACTTCCTCACCCTCGCCATCCTTGGTAAGGGAAGAGGAAACAAGTCTCCAAATCTTGCCTGGGTTTTGTGTGTATCTGGAACCATACTAACCAAGGAATTTGTGTCCCAATCTCCTTCAGGAGAAGGTATTGGCTTTTCTATGATTAACCTTAATCTCTACAAGCCATTGGAAAGAAAACTGCATATGGCCATTAATAATTGTATCACCAATTGTACTTGGGGCAGGGTAAAAGCTCCATTTGAGAGTCAAATTAACAATGCTTTTTATTTCAATGGGGTCTGGAGGGTGAACTGAGATGCATTTTATCAAATTGCCCAATAAATTGGACTGATCTTTGGAATAAAACATGCAATAGATGGAATATGTGTAATCTGGTATTTCCTCTTCCAGCAAATTGGAGTGATTTTGGAACAACATATGTAAGCAATGGAGTGAGAATAATCCAGTACTCCCTATGTTGGAGGCCCCGTTTAAATTGCCAATATCTCCTTCTCCTATTGATAAACTTACATAACCTGTCAGGAAAGTGGTGAAGCTGGACTCACTGTATGAATCCCCACAGAATATCGTGTACCCAAATCCCCTGTTGGCCTCCACCTCCTGAAATGGAACCTTTTGAACACCGTTATACGGTTAAGTTGTCCCCAATGTGGTGTACACAGATTCCGTATCACCCAGGCCAAGAATATGGTAAAATTAATAGAACCAGATATGAGTGGACCTGGTCTATCAAACGTGTAATGTATGGAGTCACTGTTCCCGATAAACCCGTTGATGAGAAATATTTTGAGACTCCCTGCCCAGGAAACTCCCCGTTAATGAACTGTACCACAATCCTGAATTGTATCACTGGCACAATCCCACTAAAACATGATACATTACTGAACTCCAAACCCTCAGATGAGATATTTGTACTTGCTGGGAATACCCTTCCCAGGCTTATGAAATTCAGACAAGAGGTGTAACAGGACCTGGAGAAAGGGAAGAACTCCAATTAGGTGCAGTATTCCCATAAGCCATGATCCAGAACACTGAAGGATGTGGGATGGTGAACTACAGGGTTCCTGGGTACCCAGAGATGATATTTATCAATGTTGTACAGCATGGTAACCTGCCCCACAAGGGAAATTATGGGGGTGCTCTAATGGAAAATTATATTCCCATCTTAACATAAGACAACATGCCAGATTATGGTGTGGAATAGGAGTTCCTACAATATGCCCTTCCAAGGTGTTCCAGTTCTCAATGTCCCTGCAACACAGAAGGGTCAAGAAAGTGAGGGACCTAAGGCACAACCTGAATTGGCAGTGAATAGAGTCCAAATCCCCTACTAATATACCTGGGGCATGACAACATGTCTAATGTTAGAAAATATATTTACCCTGTATGTGACCCTCAAAAGACACCAATTTGTCTTAGAAAACCTGACCTGGCAAGTACATGTCTTAAGCAATTGGACCAATTATGCCTCCAGGGAAAGGAAAATACAAATTCAACAGGTGTGTAAAATGGCTTTACAAAATAGACTAGCTTTAGATGTGTTATTGTTAAAAGAGCAAGGAGTATGTGGAATGTTAAATCTTACCAATGGAGAATGTTGCATCACCACACATAACACAACTACCACCATAGAGGAAGCACGGAAGAAGATGAAAGAGGCGTCGAAGCAGACCGGAAAGCTTTTCCGAGCAATGCAGTCGAAAGACTGGTTTGATGGCTGGACCCTGAGCTCTTGGTTACAAACCATCCTATTATCCCTGGGACTCATGGGAAGGGGGGCATGGTTAATAAAAATAGGACTAACACTGGTTATTGGTTTCATGTTTTGATTGGCATAGCTATTACTCACTGTGTGACTACCCATGTCATCTCTTCTCTTTCTTGTCTCTTCTCTCCTATCCAGTATGCATGAATCATGATGGCCAAAGATCTTGAAGCATCGCAGTAACCCTATAGCATTGTTTAAAGTTTTATACTGTTGTACTGTTCAAAGGTTTATGCTGTTCTGTACTGTTTGAAGTTCTGTAGTGTTTGAAGTTTTGTACATGTTCTCTCCCTCAATCACCACCCTGGACGAAGATTATAGAGACAATGTTTGAGCCACAGCATGGTGTGAGGGACTAAAAGAGTTAATGTCTCAAACATTATGGCGGGGCTCAACAACGGGGGGATCCGCAGGTGAGAAGCCAGTCAATAACAACAGGACAGGAGGAGGGCATGCCGTGCCAGAGGATGCGGGGTGCCGGGTGCGGGCGCACTGAGCGGGGCAGCTCGCCACGTATGGCTGGAGGTCAGAGAACATTTATTTGAGGAAGGGGCTCACAGCCACCCGAAGGACCCTTTGTGACCACCACCCCTCAATGGTGCCTGTGCAGAAAATTGAGAGTTACATAAGTCCTTAGGGGCAGTGCACAGAAAACCAAGAGGGGCGTGATTGACATGAGAAAAGGCAGGAATTGGTCTATAAAAGAAGCTGACACAAGGATTCCTGCACAAGCCCAGAGGATTACCATGACTGTCAGCGTCACTGACCATTAACTTCATCGCAGGATCCAAGGGTGGTGATATTGCTCTCTCTTTCCTTTTCTTGTTTTCCTCTCTTTTTTCTTCTCTTCCTACCTTTGTAGATATTTCAGTAGAAACCATGCCACCTACTATTACGCCTTCCAGGTTTAGGTGCTTCTGCCATAAATAAAACATTTAACTGATATTTTGGTGTCACTTCACCTTAACTTAGCCTAAGGGAATTTTGAACTCACCACAACCCCTCCCTGGTCTGTCCAGCACGGGTCGTGACAGTCTGCAACAACTGGAGAAAGGCAAATGTCACACCTGCCTTCAAAAAAGGGAAAAGCCACCCTGAGGAACCACAGGCCAGCTGGCCTCCAGTCAGTCCTGGGTAAAAGCAAGGAGTGAGACCTGCTGAAGACCACATCTGGGCACAGCAGGGACAAGACAGCAACGAGGAGTAGTCAGCAAGGATTTACTAAGGGTAAATCATGCCTGACCCACCTGACTGCCTTCTGCCACAAAATCATGGGGACAGCAGCAGATGCCACATACCTCCGCTCTAACCAGGCTTTCGGCACTGTGTCCCCCAGTATCCTGGGCTGTGACATTGTGGTCTGGGAGGGAGGACACATTGACGAGTGAGGACCTGGTTGGGTAGTGGGCTCACAGGGTGGTAGTTGATGGGTTGGATGCTGGCTGGAGACTGGTGTGAGCAGGACACAGCACAGAGAGCCAGGGGAGGGCAGGGACTGTCCCCTCTGCTCAGCACCTGCCAGCCCCCACCTAGGTACTGCCTCCCGTGTGTGTCCCTAAGGCAGGAATGATGCTGACAAACTGGTGAGAAGTGAGGGAAGGCCACTGAGATGATGGGGCTGGAGCTTTTACCCTGCAAGGAGAGGCTGTGGGACCAGGGATGGCCCAGCGTTGGCCCAGCATTGAAGCCAGGGCTCAGGGAGGTTGGTCCGTCTCCAGCCTGTGGGGAGGTTCATGCCCCAGCTGGGTGAAGCCCTGATAAAATCTGATCTCACTGCTGTCCCAGCTTTGAGCAGGCAGTTGGATATTCCGGAGGTCCCTTCCAACCTGAATTTCCTAAGATCCCATCATCTTAACAGGTTGTCTGCAGCTTCCATGTTCTGAGAAATGCCCCGTCCCATGGTTAGGATTTTAACTACCATGTTAATGCAAAAGCCCCAGTCATGACGTTGTCTGAAAAGCAGATTTGTCACCTGGTGTGCAACGGGCCAACAGTCACTCACACCTGAGAGACATTATTTACTTCATATTTGCGCAAAGGAGGGTGCTAGGTGGTAATTCCACAAAGCTAGCACACCCTACAGTTAAACAAGCAAGCAATTTATACACTTTCAGATTCACCCACTTAGTTTCCAAAGTCCTTCCCCAAAATCATTATTGGTGTTTGCTTATCTGCCACCATCTCTATTGGGCTAAGGTTTTCTCTGCTCCGAATTTGAAGTACAGTGTTCTTGTATTCTACAGTGCATTGTCAAGGAGTGTGTGTGGGGGTAAGTCTTCCAGGTCTTAAATTGGGTCAGAGGTCGCAGTCTCCCCCTGCCACTTTTACCTGTCCCCCAGTTCATACTTCTTTGGCAGCCATCCAGCCTTTGGTGCCTTTTGGGTCAGGATGTTTCCTTTTTATCAGCCTTTAGTTCCTTCTTCAAGGGTCTAATCTCTGGTAAAGCCTGCATCAATTGTACAAAGTAACCAGGCCTAGATAGTGAAACTATTGAGTAATGGTCTTCCTTAAAGGACAGTGCATCATGTTTAACCCTAAATTGTGCAGTACCACTGCAGCCCAGGCATTAACTCAAACATATGACTACAATGAGACTGCACTCTTTACCACGGGAGCAAAAGTACCCAGTCCTGCAAGTAAGAGTTGCCTACTTTTTCACCATTCTTCTGTATGTCCTCTGTTTTCATGTTCAGTTTCAATGACCAACACAGCAGTTAAAAAATATCTGAGAAGAAAGTCAGGTATCCATGTTCAGCTTGGAATTGGCAAAAGACATGGCTGATGCTTTGATCGAAAGGAGCACAGGCACAGGTCAGCCAAAGCAAACAGCAGTGCTAAAGGCATTATCTTACATCTGAGGCGGCCAGGCACAATAGCTTCAAGGCTGGTGCAGCAGACTGAGCTGCTTATTTGAGGAAAAGCTAGACTGCCTGCTGAGTATTTACAAAACTGGGCTATCACTGCAACCACAGCTGCGGCAGATTTTGACATTGGGCTTACACTGCAGATGTGCTGTGCACAACTGTTCCTCAGGAAGTATGAGCCTTAGACCACTCTGGAGATCCTGGTAGTTGGAGCAAGATGGGAGTCTACTCAGCAGAAACACCATGGGATGAGACTGTCTCTACTGATTAACATGGGCACAGCCACTACATTTATAAAGGGGATTTCAAGTCCATTCTGTCCATTATCTACTTTCTCAGCCCCTTCCCTATTTCTCATTCAAGCATCTGGTTAGTGTGATGTATAAATAAGAATAAACCATGAAAGAGTTTGTTATGGACTGATAACCACTGCTACCTATTGAAAGAAGGGCATTGCTGCCTTGAACCTGAAAGCTATAAACTGCAAAGCCAGACCCCTAAGCAGCTCTTCAGACCACAACCTCTGTTTGAACTGCCTGAATCTGAAATGATGGATTTGTGCACATCCAGAAAATGGAAATTTTTTGGGAGCTTTGGTAATGTTTCCTTTGGGGATTATTTATATGTCCTTGTGAGAACCATTTATTTAAATCTGACTAGTTAATCTCAGCTTTTATTCAGTCATTATTGTCATGGGGACACACACTGCTGGTCAAACAAAATGCTTTTATGTCCACTCTGCATCTATGTTTGTTTATTATGTTAGCAGCTGTAACTATTTTTCATTTTGGCTGTTAAACAAATAAAAGTAGGACCTGGTTATGTGCCTTTGGTCCCTGAACAAACCAGAAGGATAAAACAGATGGAAAGCCCATTGCACATCTGCAGCCACAGCACTGTGCCTCTGAGGGCAGCAGCATAAAACAGACTCAGTGCAGTCTCTGAATGCATGATCTGAAAGTATGCTGCCCTTTTCATCCTTACAAGCCTTATCTGCTTTCATCTAGCCTCTTAGTGCTTTAGTAAACAACAAACTTAGAAAAAAATAGTGAAATATGTTTTCTTCCAGCACATAGAAGTCATTTATTTAATAAAGCTTTAGGAAAACACATATTGCCTACGAACAAAAGCTAAGATGAATAAATACACCATGCACATAGGCAGTACTGAGCTGCCATGGTTATTTTACAGTTCATGAATCTATTTCTTCACCACAGGACCAGTAGCAATGAAAGCTCCCCTAGTCTGCCCTTTACTGTAGCCTCTCAAGTGCTGACAGTATATGGCATCCATAATCATGGAGGATGAGGCCAAAAACCCCTTCCTACACCATGCTTCCTTCAGGGAGTAA
This sequence comes from Haliaeetus albicilla, assembly GCF_947461875.1. Lineage (NCBI taxonomy): Eukaryota > Metazoa > Chordata > Aves > Accipitriformes > Accipitridae > Haliaeetus > Haliaeetus albicilla. The sequence continues at coordinate 27,625,575 of NC_091516.1, read as the reverse complement.
TACACGCTATTAAAAGCCTAGAATTACAGAGTCTCTGTATCCTGATACCATGTTTTGGAAGCATTCAGATCTCTGTTACTCTTCCCTTCGTAAAAATTAAAGCAAATAAAAAATGTGTGATTTTTGATAGAAATGTTTAAAATTGGAAGCCTGTAGAAAAGCAAGCAGTAATAATAGCTGGGACACCTAACTACAGTTTTAGTGTTGCACGAACAGAAAAAAACCCTAAATCATAACTGATCCTTAATAGGAATCAGTCTGCTTTCAAACCTGCTGGTGCATGGAAAGAATATATTTGTATCTGTATTTTACTTCATCCATAAACTAAGAGACCTTTCTCATCTGACCTACGAGATACCCATACATACATTTAGGCTAGAAATCAGAAGAAAAATCCTTTCCATTAGAGAAATGAGGGTCTGGAACAGCTGCCACCTCACAAGAGTCAGGACAGAAATCCCAGCTAGCTTTAAGATGCAAATTGATATTGCATTGATTTATGGGACTTGGTGAGGTGTTATCAGATGGCTGATCTCAGTGGCTGAGGAGGTCCTTCCTGCTGCTATATTACCATAAATATAATAAATCTTTAAATTATTATAGAATTTAGCCTGGGATGACATTAACTGTAGATATATTAGGAAGAAGCTTACTGTTTCCAGTTTAAAATAAGTACAAAGCTACTCTAGGATGTAACAGACAATGCGAAGTATCTGTCTTTGAGCACTTAACTGTGATTTTTCATTGACTGTGCAGTATGACAAGGTTCCTAACTTTATGAGTTAATCCCTCTGTCTGTTCCTTAATAATGACATGAACTGGGCTACTTCAAACACAGTGCAATAATCGAAATGTGCCTTAGCGGGAGCAGTGATTGAAAGGGTCATAACTTTCATGTATCGAGTCCTACTGGCTTAAACAGTTACCAACATATGCCTAAGCCAGCCCTGCAAACACACAGCAGAATCTGCTCAGCTTTTCAAAGTAATTCAGCAGGTGAACAGCTCAAAAACAGTGGTGTAGAAGAGGTTGGTTCATATGGGCTCTGATGCAAGGAGGAAAGCCCTTCATTTGGTGAAATATCAATGTTCACCCCTATTTTGCGCCTTCTTTGCAGCAAGAGTCCTGGAGCTCTTCTGCCTGCAATCCTCAGTACAGCTGATACTAATGAAAAGAGCAGGTTCTGGAGCTGTCTCTCTTGAAGTCATGTTCTTTGATTGAAGCAATCAGTACTATTAAAAATGGGAAGACGAGAAAACTAAGCCATTGGGATTAACTAGTCATGGCTCCATTCAAATGGCGACTGCCTGAGTACCAGTGAACACTGCACTGAGATGATTTCATGCCAGTACCAAATGCTTTTATTGCCTTATAGCGTCTCTCCTCGATTGTATTTGTTGCTGCAGGAGAAAGATTCTCAGTAAAACTCTTAATCTGAGGAATTTACATTGTGCAGAAATAAATGAGGAGTTCTACTGAAGTAAACACAAATTGAGCTATATAATGTTTACTTCTGCTGTGAAATGCTTACTCTTATTAGAGGTTAGATGGTTGGAAAGTATGAAGCAATGCTAACTTCTTGTAACTCCCAAGACTAGATAGAAGATCACCTGACTTTTTTATTCAACAGAAAGGTTCTTTTACTTTTTGCTGCTTTTTATACTTTTGTATGCAGGCAGTGTTATGTAGGCTGATGAAATACTTGCATAATGTATGAATGCTTAGGGTTCATATTATGCAGAATGTCTCTTTTGCTACTTTCTACTGAGTTTCCCTGGATACAATGAATGATCATTCTATGGAATAGTCAATATGTACCATCCTAGTAGCAGCACTAGCCACTCTCATTTCCATATAGTTACAGACAGTAAAAGGCAAAGTGCTTTCCCATTATTTCTTTATATTGAGTAAAAGCTACAACATCATGATTCAATAAAACACATTGGTTTGTTAAGGAAGACAAAGATCCGAAAGGAAAGAACTAAAATGATATTTTAGATTCTTGAATATATGTGCATCCTTTAGTGTTTGGTGAGTCTTCAGGATGATTGATTGGAAATACAAGGCCTCATTTTCAACTAGTGGGAGTCAGCACAGCTCCATTAAGCACTGATCTATGAGGCAAGGTGGCTTGTGAGTGTCAGTCTAGTATATATGCAACACTGAGGGTCGTTGGAAGGAAAATTCAGTATAGCCATGAAAATTATCTCTTTTTATGAACTGATATAAGAGAAGGACTAACATTCCCCATTATTAAGAACTGAAATTAAAATCTAATCATACCTCCCAAATAGCTAGCTAAATAAAAAACACACCGAAAATGATGTTAGTGTGAAGTAGAAGAATAGTATGGAAACACACATGACATACTCAGTAATTCTAGGGAGATTTCCTAATGCAGAAAGCAGTCCCTAATCTTTCAAGCACTGTCTTTCAAATATAAAATCAGTCAGTTGCTCAAATATCTACCTATGCATCTGTCATGGTTTAACCTCAGCCAGCAACTAAGCACCATGCAGCTGCTCACTTACTTCCCCTCCACCCAGCAGGATGGGGGAGAGAATTGGAAAAAAAGTAAAACTTGTGGGTTAAGATAAGAACAGCTTAGTAGAACAGAAAGGAAGAAGCTAATAATGATAGTAATAACAACAATAAAATGACAATAATAATAATAATAAAAGGATTGGAATATACAAAACAAGTGATGCACAATGCAGTTGCTCACCACCTGCTGACCAATGCCCAGTTTGTTCCCAAGCAGCTATCCCTCCCCGCCCAACTCCCCCCAGTTTATATACTGGCCATGACATCACATGGTATGGAATACCCCTTTGGCCAGTTTGGGTCAGCCGTCCTGGCTGCGTCCCATACCAACTTCTTGTGCCCCTCCAGCCTTCTTGCTGGCTGGGCATGAGAAGCTGAAAAATCCTTCTCTTAGTCTAAACACTACTTAGCAACAACTGAAAACATCCATGTTTTATCAACATTCTTCTCATACTGAACCCAAACCAGAACGCCATACAAGCTACTAGAAGCAAATTAAGTCCATCTCACCTGAAACTAGGACAGCATCTATAGCAGTGAGATGGAACTTCTAGTGGAAAATGAAGCATTTAGCTTGGATGTGAAAGAAGTGAATAGCTTTTTCTCTTCTCCCTTCCCTTCTTGCCCTCAAGTTACTGAAAACCCAGATTCTTAATCTAAATTTCATCCAACCGGAGTGTTGTAATTAAGGCCTGGAAATGGCTTAGGGAACAGGCATGTGATCTGAAGCCAGATTTTGACATGGAAGAAACTGCTGTAGCTTTTGAGTCCAAGGGAACAGTGATTATGAAAGAACAACTTATTAGCTGAAAGAACTAGCTGAAAGAACAACTAATTGCGGAGGCCACTCCATTATAAGGGGCAGGGTGACCTCAGTTTTGTCTCCCTACACAGTCCTTGAACTCACTTGCTGAGGTAAAACTAAACTTTCAAGTTTTTATGTAGAAACTTCATAAGTCCTTTAACAAAATACTTTAGTGACAGGAGTCACAGGGCTAGTATAGTAAGCTGTTTCACATCCTCCACACTGAAACCACCTCTCTGTAACTTTTTATACTTCAGTTGGCAGTCTGTTAAGCAGAAAGCTATTAAAACTCTCTCTTTTTTGGAGGCGAAAGCAAGCACTCAGTGGAGATTGGGCAGGACAAGAAAAGGAATTGTTGCTAAGTGAAAACTATAATTTCAGAAGTTTAAATCAGAAAATAGGGAAAAAACCAGGCCAAAAGCACTAATTAGACTTGCATGTGCAAGCTTGGCTACACCCCCTGTGAAATTGTATATTTTGTTAGCAGACACACTTTCACTGTGAAAGTATATAATGCGTTATCACTCTTAAAAAACCTCAAGACTGTATTTAATCTGGTGCATCTGAGCATGATTTAAAGGAATGAGTTATGAAAAGAGTGGGTGGCTGCGTGTGGGAAGTGAATGAAAGTATTCGCTGGTGAGGAGTTAACGAATACTGGTGGGTGTTGCTATTTTTAAGGCATGTGAACTGAGGTTGCTGTTAGTGTTAACATAATCTTCAGCTAATCAGTTGCTTAATCTTTAACCATTACAGGTTATTAGAAAGGTATCTATCTGCTCAATCTCAAAACTAGTTCAATTAAGTTGCCTAGAAAGTGAAGTACAAGGTGGCTTTTCTGGTTAACTTCTTCACTGTACAAGGTTGTTTCACAGTATAAACATTCCTTATGAATCTTCGTACTGGAGAAATAAATGCGTCCCTATTAGTAATAAAAGAAAGGTTTAATACACATAAAATCTTGTGTTTCTACTCTATTTTACTGCCAAAAGTACAGACAAATGTAACACCAGATTTGTTTTGTGATTAAAAACATCCTCAACTGACCACTTCCTTTGTAGTTTGCCTGTGGCAGTGTAGCCTGGCTTTTTCGGTTCCAACTTCACTGTTCAGCTGTACAGTGAATGATGCAAATTAGGCTCCCCATGCAGGTCAGTGTTCATTAAAAGTGAATACATTTTAAAAAATCAATTTTGCGGTTACATAGCTAAGGTAAAATCAGGAGGTATAACAGTAATCATTTCAAAATCATTACCCATTATTTCAGATCAGCCAGCTCCAACACGCTTCAAGATTCCCAAATGTACATAGGAACTAACTTCTGCAACAATAGAGCATACTTTGAGGTCAGAGTCTGGGGAGAATCACCAGTTATATGGAGTGATCAACAGGGGTAGCTGAGAGGTTCATGAAACTCTCCAGTCAGAAACTTGCTTAGATATTTTACATTTCTGCATGATTCCTCTGGTGTGACACAGCAGATCTGGCATTACTGGAGCACAGTAACTCCTGTTTAAAGCACACTAGGGTTTGCTAGCACATGGCTCTAGAATAGTCCAAACGCAGCTAACTTCTTTAGTCTCTCAGTGTCCCCTGGCACACTGGCTACGCTGTGCAAATGCCTCTGAAACATACTACGTGTTGCCTAGAAAACCAGAATTTACCACACATCTCTTGATCCCAGACCACTAACTAGTTATCAGTAGCTACTTGGGATTGTCCCTGGATATTAGCAATCCACTTCCACATGGTGAAGACGGTTCTCCTTCTTGTGAACCATTGCTGCAATACCAGAGTCCAGTTACATTATAGTTTTGAAATCTCTCTGACTTTATCCTGGAATCCATCTACCCAGAGTCTCCACTGAAAAATGATACACATACATGACCTGTGATGTCATGTATGTGCGCTTGGGAGGCTTCTTGGGAGGCATATAGTTGCTGCAAGAACAGCTATGGGCTCTTTGTCTCACTCTCTCGCTTTTTAGCAGCTGATGTTTTACCTAAATCTCTCGAAAAAACCAGTTAAAAAGCAAAAAGTAGAGTGAAGTATTTTCTCTAACATCCATTTTGAGAACAAAACTAGAAATTAGTGCTCATACTGTGGGAGTTACAGAACTTCTCCTGGGAATGTATGGGAGTTTCTTTTCTTCTCCCTCAGCCCAGCACGTCTTTCTGCTGGTGTCTGCCTTGGGAGCTGCAGGGCAGGGACACATCAAAACTAGTGTGGCTGTAGAGTCAAAGAGTAGAAGTCCTTATTTTCAGATGGCACAGCTGGAGCAGAAACAGTACTTTTGGCTGGTACTTGCCTGTTATTCCAGTTATTCATTTCTCTTGCACTGACAAGGCAGTACAACAAAGCTGCTTTTCCCCCAGACGATGAAGGACTCACTGAGAATCCGTTGTAGGTGCCTTGGCTGTTTTCTGCAGCTCTTGACTGTGTGGAGAACTGAGAAACAGGAGCCCATTTGATTTGCATAAACTAACTGCCTTTTAAAAAGGCTTAGATTTTTTTCTCTTTGTTGTAGCTAATCCAAAAAAACTACAAAAATACAGCAGTTTAACACTTAAAGTGAATGAGTGTGACTTACCAGGGACCAAGATTCTCAAAGGAGACAAGCTACTTTGTCTGCTCTGTCTTTCTGTCACAGTGTACTATTTAAAGCATTGTACTTGCATATCAAAAGGGCCTATGAGTCACGGCAGTACTTCTGAATCACAAAAACAATCTTGCTTGTGCCATGGATGAAAAAATAGCATAGCTACTGTGAATGCTAGCCGGCAGCAGAAAATTAGATGCATGTGTGTATTTAAGTAGGTGTCCAAACCTCAACTTTACACTCCCAGGCAGAAGCCTGCTACTTGCTAGTTGCAACTGGCATGAGGGACAGTTGTAAATGTTGATAACACCTGGTCTAAACACAGGTGGCACGTTCTGAATGCTCCAGTTGATGAAGGGACATGAGACCACTTAAGAGGCTGATTACACATCCTGCTTCTGCACACAGACAATTCAGGCTGGGAAAGCCAGGGCCTGGAAAAGAGCAGGTGAAGATCCTGACTGAAGGAAACATCCTGGAAGTGGGGGAAGATCCTGGAGATCAGAGAGCTGAGTGGAGGTGAGTGCCAGGCGATGCCCAGCATCCTTAGCCAGCGACACCTAAGGAGGTAACTGCCAGCAGCAGCACAGCAGGAGCCTACATGACTTTCTGCCCAACCGTACTGGATCGGCAGTGACCTCCCTGCTGGGGACGGAGGTTGACAGTTTGGGAGCCTAATGCTGGGTGAAGTGAGGGAGTGAGTGCGTGAAGGAGTCTTAATCCCATTGGCTCTTAAACAAACCCCAGTACCCAGATCCTTGATGGGTTGTCATTCAATCTGCCTCATCTGTGACAGCTTGACAGGTTGCTTCATAAGTTTTTAACTGATTCTGAAAGCATTTCAGAGCTGACATTTACTAATGTGTGCCAGCTGATGCACACAGATGCTTTGGAGTGGAGATCCCACTGCTCTTTTCCACAAGCATTGAAAGAAGTGTTGAAAAAAAAAAAAAGCACACAAAGCAATTACCCCAGTGGTTTTGATTGCTTTTTTCCTTTTTGGAAACAAGAATTTTCTGCTACAGTGAAGTGATAAAATAAAATAAAATTTAAAAAAAAAGGCAATTCTGTTTTCAAAATATTGAAAATTCAGAAAAAAATTCACACTGAATGTTTAGCAAATCTATTTTATCAGATAAAACACAAGACAGGATACCATACACAGTCTGCTGTTGACCACCCCACCAGCTCATATGAGAAAGCAGACAGATCTCTAGGCATATTATAAATGTGGAAGTACATTATGGTGTGTCTACTAGAACTGTGCAGACACCATTGCTTGGCTCTACACTATGTTTACCAGCCATTTGGAAGAAAATACAAAATTGTCATTGGTAAAATTTGCAAAAGACATGGAGGTAGGCAGAGTAGTAAATAATAGAGAATCCAGTTCCGGGACCTGGACAGTTTAACTGCCTTGTCTCAAACAAATAGTACATATTTCAACAAAAAAGAATATAAGGTGTATGCTTAGGAATAAAGAATGTAGGGTGTATTTATTCGGCAGCTAACTGTGCCGTAGGATTGACTGTGATCAATAATCAAGCAAATATGACTTAGTGCAGCAGCACAAGCAAAATGGCAAATATGCTTGTTTCAGATGTATAAATAGGGATATTACATAACCTCTGCATTTGGCATTAGTGTGATTGCTTCTGGCATATCACGTCCAGTTCTCAATGTCCATGAAAGACAATAAAATTAGACAGGATCCAGAAAAGAGACATAAGGAACATTTAAGGCTGGGAAAACAAGCTATACATTGGAAGACAAAAAGCACAACCTATTTAGCTTGTCAAAGGGAGAGTGAAGGGTTCTGCTTGATCTCAATGAAAGTGCAGCTTTCATAAGGGGTTTTTCAACTCAATATAAAAATATTGTGTCTGGAAATCCAAGGTAAACAATTTCAAATTATAAATAAGGTGCCTTTCTTCCTTTTTTTCCAGAAAAGATCATTACCAATAAAAATAATTTGGCATATCTTATTAAAGGCCATAATGAATTCTCCATTACTGGCAAATTATGTATCAACAACTTCCTAGAGATATACTCAAATATGCATAACCTCAGGCATTGTCAATGGTGCATATTACATAGATGATCAGACTACAGGATCACAGTTGTGCCTTCTTCATATAAATTTAGCTGTGTGTATGGTTGAAGGGAACAGCCATGGAACACAACCCAGTTTAACAACCTCAAGTATAGTGTTTAAGCTTAAAATCTGAAAGAAAAAGGAAATCTCTAACTATCACTAATGTGAAAAATTGAAAAGCATGTTAAAAAAAATAGGGAATTCTACTTAAAGTTTTAAGGAAATCTGAAGAAAATATTGTACAAACCATAGCAATCCTCGAATGCTGCGAGACAACAAACACATCTGAAAACAAACCTGAATCTGATAGTATTCATAAGCAGCAGAAAGACTGCAGCATAAATAGGAGTCACATAAAACACAGAATGGAAAAAGAGCTGTTAGTTACGATGCTAGTCAATAAATTAAGATGAAGAAATAAGGAATGACAAGCATGATGAAACAATGTTGTTGGATAACACTTGCTTAAGAAGGAGAACTGATCCAATGCCTCTTACCACTAATACATGGCCTCTACATGTCTCCATGTCAGGGTTTTCTGCCTCGTGGCAGTATGCTGTCTGTTTATGTGTTCATAATGCTCCAGTCAGTATAGTTTCTGCACAGCTTTTGCAGGTGCATTTCCAGCAGAACAAGTTTGCCTTGGCATTGGTTTGGGGAGAAGCCCTATGATGCTTTTGTGAATTCTGTCAGGATTCCCTTCTGGAGGTGTCAATAACAGCATGGGGTGTGTGACTGTGTTTCCCAGATGTCAACTTCAGATTCAAGAGAAATAGCACACTATAAAATCGTGAACACTGTTCTTACCTTTGGAAAAAAAAAAGACTGGTATCTTCAGAAGCAGGCAGATACTTAGAATCACAGAATGGTTTGGGGTTTTTTGACCTTTAAAGCTCATCTAGTCCAACCCCACTGCCATTGCCAGGGACACCTTCCACTAGATCAGGTTGCTCAAAGCCCTGTCCAACCTGACCTTGAACACTTCCAGGGATGAGATATCCACAACTTCTCCGGTCAACCTGTCCCAGTGTCTTATCACCCTTCCAGTAAATAATTTCTTTCTTATGTCCAGTCTCAATCCACCCTCCTTCAGTTTAACTGTTACCCCTTGTCCTGTCACTAAAGACCCTGGTAAAAGTCTTTCTCTGTCTTTCTTGAAGAAATAATTATGTAAGGTATATATAAGAAAGAATATATATTGAAAGGCCACAGTAAAGTCCCTTGGAGCCTTCTCTTCTCCAGGCTGAACAACCCCAGCCCTCTCAGCCTTTCTTCACGGGAGAGGTGTTCCAGCCCTCTGATCATTTTCATGGCCCTCCTCTGGACCCGCTCAAGCAGGTCAATGACTTTCTTGTGCTGGGGACTCCAGAACTGGATGCAGTAATCCAAGTGGGGTCTCATGCGAGCAGAGTAGAGGGGGAGAATCACTTCTCTCAACCTGCTGGACACAATTATTTTTATGGACCCCAGCATACAATTGGCTTTCAGGGCTGCAAGTGCACATTGCTGATTCCTGTCTAATTTTTCATCTACCGGTATCTCCAAGTCCTTCTCTGCAGGGCTGCTCTCAATCCATTCATTACCCAGCCTCTACTGACACTGGTGATTGCCATGACCCAGGTGCAGGACCTTGCACTCGGGTTTGTTGAACTTCATGAGGGTCATATTGGCTCACTCCTCAAACCTGTCCCTCTGGCTAGCATCCCTTCCCTCAAGCATATCCACTGCACCACTCAGCTTGGTGCCATCCGCAAACTTGCTGAGGATGCACTCAATTCCGCTGTTTACGTCATTAATAAAGATATTGAAGAGTACCGCTCCCAATACAGACCCCTGAGGGACACCCCTTGTTACACTCTATTTGGACATTGAGGCATTGACTGTAACTCTCTGGACACAGTCATCCAGCCAGTTCCTTACCCATCCAATAGTCCATCCATCAAACTCGTATCTCTCTAATTTAGTGACAAAGATGTTGTGTGGGACGCTGTCCTTAATGGCTTAAGGATCTCACTTTACTTACTGGTGTGATTGATGCCATCTGTTGTGGTTCTAGGATTACATACCCACATTGTGTTTACCAGCAAGAGAGCTCATGCTAGTTGCTGCTCTTTTGTACACACCATGTGCCCACACCTAATAAGTGACTCCCAGATGAATATGTCTATAGCTGATAAGTGAAACCAGATTTCTGCAGAAACATCTGTTGTGGTTTAACCAGACTGTCTAGTCTTTACTAATAGAAACCTGTGCATGTGTAAAGAGCAAACTACTGAAGAACCTTGCAGACACATTGCAGGTGGGGACCTCTATGTGGCTTCCTGCATGCAATGTCATCATGGGTTCCCTCCAACCAAGAGGGAAACCATGCCAAGCACACAAGTGGCACACACAAGTGGACACTGCATGACTCTAAATGTAGACACAAGACAAATCTTCCCCCCACCCCCAAAATCCTGTTGAGGAAATTTGCATGTCCAGCACAGTAAATTGCTAACATAAACACATTTATTGGATGCCAATATGGCACACACATGTAGTACTTTGAAGTTATAAGAGTGCTTGAGAATCAGCAAGCAAGATAAAACAGTAATTTTATGAGAAAGATTTGCACTACTGTAAACCCTCTGGAAAACACAAGCAAAACATCGACAAAAACTAGGACTAAGGAAACCGATACAGGAAAGATTAAGGCCCATCAACATCTGTTCTTTTGCAGCCTCAGGAAATCATATTTTCTGACATGTCCATGTGGTCCCCACAAAGGACACTGACCAGTACTATAGGACTTCTTAGGCAGTAGACAGCATTCCATAAAAGCCTGTTAGGAAAGGGGTGAGGCTGTGAAGTGTTTGGGAAACAATGAATATTTTGATCAATCTTTATGTGACAAAATTCCACTTTTTCCCACTCATTGTATGTATTTGCCTTTTGGGGGGGGTAAGGGGGCTTTTATCAACTTCTCGGATTGAACCTGGGTAAATAATACTGACATGCACATCTACATAATAGTTATCATCGATGAGTTCCTTCCTTTCTTCCTCCCTTCCTCCTTCCCTCCTTCCCTTTCCCTCTTTTTCTCTAAGAGGAACTATTGGGAAGTTGGAAGTGTGGTATACCTCAAATAAGAGACTGCCATTTTTAGATGGCTTAGAAACCCTGGTTCAGACGGAAAGAGGAAACTTTCTGTCAACAGGTCATAGAAATAAATCCCTTTTCAATTCCAGAGCTTGTAATACATAAAACTATGCATCTGTGAATAAAAAAGTTAGTTAATTCAGTTTACACACATCACTACTACTACTGGAATTCCGTAAGTGTTTGAATATTTTTTTTAATTCTCACAGTATATATATATGTTTTAATATCTTCTGGAATAAAGTGATGAAATAATAGTACTGTGATATGAGTTTTATATTTCTAATAGACTTCCTCCAACCTGATCACAAAACCTTTCATGATGATTTTACTACCTGACTGAACACTAGCATACATGAAGAAGTCCTTTGTACAGTTTAGAAATGCAACTGCTGGTTAACACATTGCAATTATTAAGCTTTTTTTACAGGAGTAGGTTTGGATGCATGCATTATTAATTATGTTTGTAAGTCAGGTTACTCATCATGGTTCAGAGTTCACAAATCACTGGAGAAGAAAATTAATTCCAGCATAAATGGAAGCACATTGGACAAATGAGCTCATCAGGATTATCAGTCACCACTGCCAGGCAAGGCTAGAGAAGGAAAAAGCAGTCACTTGCTCCTCTTTAAAGCAGGAAAAGTGTTCATGTGTGGAAAGCATTACAGAGAAAATCAAAAGTAACTTCAATTCCTTGTGATTACTTTTGTCTACATGTCTTAATGGTTTTATCTTCTGCTAGTAATGCAAAGTTAGATAAATGTCTAGTCACTGATAATATTTTGAAGTATATTATCTGGTTCTACGGATTTTGAGCATGAAAATGAGACTAGCAAGCCAGTTTTTAAAACGGTTAAGTAGAGTGGTTTATGATGATGCCATGACTAGAAATCAGCTGATCCCATTCTATTACATGTGTTGCATTCACCATGTAATGTAATTTCACAGAAAAAGCTTTCTCAGTGAAAGGGCTCAGGCAACTACACCAAGTCCTGGTCCAATTGTTCCCCATAAACCTCTGTTAACAACAGCAGACACCCAAGTCCTGTTATATTCTCTCCAAGCATGTTCAGTGTTGAAGTCTAGCAAGCATATTGATTCATCCTGTGTGTCTTGTGGAAACTGAAAACAAGTTTGCCAACAAAATCTTTTGGCATGTTTCATCCATTCATGCTTGCACTTGTAGTAAGAGATGAGTTTTTCTGATACTTGTGTAGTATTACCTGGATCTTCTTAAGAACTTCTCTGGCTTAGTTACTACAATTCCTGTTAGGGACAAGCCTTGGCAGGAAAACAGAAAATCTTTATCAGTGTTAAAACTAACATCAGCCAATCTGCACTTCAGGTAATTACATATCAGTGAACAAGAATGTATTATCTTTAAATTTTAATGATGGGATATTTTATGACAGTACCATGCCAGTACTGGCCCCTTTTTGAGGTGGAAAGCGTCAGAAGGTAACTCCACTTTCCCTTGGAGGTGTCTGAGCCTTGCCTCCCCAGGCCTTTGTAGACTTGGGAATCAAAGGCTGAACGCTCTGTCTGGGACCTGCAGAGTGAATGCCCGTGATGGTAAATTAAATAGAGCTTGTATGTATGGTCACTGCTTCTTAGTCTTTTTGGATGGGGTAATTTTCAGATTTAGATGGAGTTGGAAAAATAAAGTATTGTAAACAGATGTTGATGATATAAGTGCTTCAGGGAAAATGAGGTTCTTGAAGTAGCCCGTGCTGCATTAACTCTAGCTCTCAACTTAATTTCACACTTAAGAGTAGATATTATCATACTTCACTTTCTTTTCTGAATACTCACAAGTATTTGCTGCATACTCAGGCCTTTCTTTCACAGACAAAAATCACTCAATAGTGGATAAATATTTTTTCTCTCCATTGACGTAGTTGCTATGTTACAAATTATATACAAGGTACATTTTGACCATAAAATGCAATAAGAACATTCATTTCTATATCAGAAAAATAATTACTGTACTCTGATGCTCAGGCTCCAAATCTCAGCAGACTCCTGACAATAGGATCTTCTGTTTGGTGGCATGTACCCCATCAACTATTTTTTGAAAGCACAGGGGAGAAACAAGTTCCTTTTTCTTGTATTTCTCAGATGTTGCAGGATCAGCTTAGGTGCTCTGAAACTTTGAAACAAGGCATTGAATACTTTCTTTGTATAGTGTACCAAGTGAAAAAAGATCAGAAGGTGACAGCATTAATGAGAATGAAGACACTCTAATCCTGCTAAAATCTGTCCCTGTGCTCCTAGAAGTACACTGACTGATATTCTTCTAGTCCTGAGGTTGTTTGGCTTCAGGACTCAGCCTAAAGACTAATTTCTGTAATTAATTGACTGGGAGACAATGATTTACAAGACAAAGAGAGTCTGAAAAGCTACTGAACGTGAGACAGACTTTTTTTTTTTACAGCAGTAGATCAAAGTACAGTGATTATGTACTTCAATGTAAATGCGTTAATACAGGTATGACGATTTCAAGGAGTTTCTAAAGCTATGATTTATTTTAAAATGCTATTCAAACAAAACATTACGTAATTTGTAAGAAGCTAAATCTCTATCTCCAGACCCTCAACCATTTGGCAAAAAAGAGAAAGTTAGTTCATTCACTCTTTAAGTTAATTAGTATGTAACAGTCACAACAGAGCATTACATTTCTATCCAAGGAGGTAAAGTGCCTAGACCAGCATATCCCAGCAAAATTAAGCATACATCAGTGCAATCCTCTTATAATATCTTGGAAGAAGGACTCCATTTTTCATAGCTGGCCAAGGTCTCCTCTTGAGCCATGACAATATCTAGAGCATGCATGTGTAACTGGTGCAAACTGATAACCAAAAAAAAGTCTGGGAGGAGGGAAGGGTGTTAACCATTCTTCCACCAGCCCTCTTCAGGGGCTCCCATGCTCTCCCACATGACAGTTGGAAAAAGCAGAAGAGACCTCTAGTTCTTTTAACAGTGAAATCATACAACTTCAGAGTGTTTGGAACCCACTTATGGCAATAAATTTATCATTAACAGTGTTTGTTATTGAGATTTCTCCCTTAAAGTGCTAAAGAAAGAAACTGTCAGAAGGAAGAAACTGTGGTTTTGATTTTCTTCTCATGCGTAAATACTGGCTGGATTAAATCTCACTAAAATCACTGGACTAAGTATCACCCTTTTTGTAAGGTACCTGGAGGAAATCCCTGAGATTTTTAATGGAAAACCAGGGCTGAAGCAGTCTCAGATTCTCAGGAGCAGCCCACATCCCCACCAAGTACAACAAAAAGTTTTCTCAGGAACAGTGAGCTCTGCTGAATATTACTTTGAACAGTAGTGTACGTGTGTCTGTGCAGCAGCCAGCACAAGAGCTCAGGATTTGAAGCTGAAGCCAGAATCTGTGTGTAGTCTGATTTAAGTGAAGCACACAGGTACCGAGGGCAGCATGCTGGAGAGGACAGCATACAGTGGGACCCAGCTACCTTGGTGTCGTGGTTTAAGACCAGCCAGTAAAAAAACACCATGAGGCTGCTTGCTTAGTCCTTCCCCTGGCTGGGATAGAGAGCAGAAAATACAAAGAAAAGCTCATGGGTCAAGACAAAGACAGGGAGGGATCACTCACCACTTATGGTCATGGGCAAAAAAACAGGCTCAACTTGGGGAAAAAACAAAATCAATTTTTTTACGACCAATCAAATAAAAACAAGGATACTGAGAAGTAAAACCAAACCTTAGAACACCTTCCCACCACCCCTCCCTCCTTCCTGGCTCAAGTCCACTCCCATTTCTCTCTCCCTCCTCCCCCCGGCAGTGCAGAGGGACAGGGAATGGGGGTTGGGGTCAGTTCATCACACCTTGTCTCTGCCGCTCCTTCCTCCTCAGGGGGAGGACTCCTCACTCTTCCCCTGTTCCATCATAGGGTGCCTCCCACAAGACACAGTTCTCCATGAACTTCTCCAGTGTGGGTCCCTTCTGCGGGCTGCAGTCCTTCAGGCACAGACTGCTCCAGCTCAGGCCTTCCCATGGAGTCACGGCCATCTTCAGGGGCATGCCCCTGCTCCGGCGTGGGCTCCTTTCTCCCCGGGCTGCAGGTGGGCCTCTGCTCCCCCGCTCCCCTCCGTGGGCTGGGGGACACAGCCTGCCGTCTCACCACGGGCTGCAGGGGCATCCCCTCCTCCCCCGCTCCTCCTCCCCTCCTTCCGCACTGACCTCGGTGTCTGCAGAGGGGTTCCTTCCTCTCACATTCCGATCCCCCTACTCACTGCAGGTTCCCCGTCTCAAACCTGTTCTCCCAGAGGCGCTACCACCGCCACTGATGGGCTCGGTCTTGGCCAGCGGCGGGTCCGACTTGGAGCCGGGGAAATTTCCAGCAGCTTCTCACAGGAGCCACCCCTGCAGCCCCTCCCCTGCTACCAAAACCCCGCCACACAGGCCCAAAACACTGGGAAAATCAGGCTAGCTGCTGCCACGAGGGCAGAGGCGGGTTGTATGGAGTACTAGCTCTTGCTGGGGAAAGTGGTTTCCACTCCTCTGTTCACAGGAGGAGCAGGTGAACGCACCTCTGCAGGGCTTGGTCTCCGTTCACCCCATTTCTCAGCTCTACTCCCTCTACCTTTTGTTCTTCAGTGGCAGAACCAGCCCACCTCTCACTCCTTTTCCTTCATACAGCAAAAGACAGTTTTCTTTGCTTGGGGTCGCAGCTTGGAATACAGTTCGTTTCAGCCGCAGCCTTAATAAACACAGCAGTATCACCCTGAGAAACACCTTTAAAAGAGGGCTTTTGCAAGTGCAAGTTTAAAAGGCTTTTGGTGCTATTTTTTAACATTTATGACTCTCCTGTTCAAGGAAGCAGGAAGTATTACAGTGTTGTAAGCAAACTGAATTGCATGGAGGGTTCTCATGTCAGTTTATTCTCCAAACTAGATTAACCTGCAAGACCGATTTGTGTTCTGTTTTGTTTTGTTTGCTAGCTTCTCATGTCAAAGAGATTAGAAATACAATAAAAAAACTGCCCCGTGTCTTAAAGAATCCACTCTACCTCATTGGGATTCTTCTCAAACTACAAGACCTCTCACAAGAAATTACCTATGTCAGCGCCTAAGAGGCACTTTCGCACGTCCATTTTGTTTTGGACGCTCCTTACGGCCTGACTAAGTTGATCGCAAAGTCCAGGTAAGATCATTCAGTTGGCATCAGCTAGTCCACTATTTTTTCAAACTTCCCTCACAGCAACCTAAAGCATTCCTACGCAAAGAAGGCAAGGTAAAGGCTGGTGCCGTGCCCAGAGCAGACTAACATTAAATTCATTCTGTTCTTTCCCACTCTCTCTTTCTCTCCTCGCACCGTTGGTCCAGAGAGCTTGTAGGAAAGATCATCGGCTATACGTTTGTATAGCATCAGCACAGTGGGAAGCACAAAGGTCTTTTAATGGTAAGCTATGAAGTGACAAATTTCGCAACCCAGCTTTGAGAATGACTGTGTCAATGCCCTTAGTGCCCAGTTCATTCATCACTTGACAACCTGATGAAGAAAGGTACCTTCAAATGGAAATTCAGGGCACACTCATGGTGTGAAATGTGAAATTCAGGGGACACTTGGCGCAGTACATCATTCCGGCCCCAGGAAGTCTTACCCCAATATTCTCGCTAGCGATCCGCTGAGCACGTCTTCATGATGTGCTCGGACCTAGGCTGTTGGAGCAGAAGACGGTCTTGGAAGTGCGGTCCTCCAGGCTAACAAAATTCGTTTTTCTCTGCCTTTCGTTTTCCTGAGGCTGCGTTCGCTCTTTCTGTAGACCGTCTCTGCTGAATGAGGCACTCGGCTGCTTTCTTCTGGTAGTTCTGCTACCTCCGCTGGCATCCAGTTTCTATTCCTACACCCTACTAACGTGCAGCACACAGGCCAAGGACTGAGGAGACAGCCCGAGAGAGTCGTCCTGGAGCACTGCGTACAACGCAAGAGGTGGAACGAAGCCGTAACTGCCACCTCAAAATGAGTGTTTAAAGTTTGTAGTGTTTGAAAACTCGGTCTATTCTACTTCAGAACGTCCAACCCCTGCGTCCTAGCGCTCCAGGCACAGAGCAACAGGTTCCAAGCCGCTGGCAGCTTGCGGCAGAGCAAGCGTACAAACCCAACCTGTGCACGAAACTTCCTAAAGCGGTCACAGCCTACAGCTTGGTTGCAGAAGCGGGTGGCCAGTCACTCGCCGAGTAACGCCAGACACCTTGTCGGGTCTCTCGCCGCCTCCCGGGAAGTAGCTGGGACCCCAAAGCCCACCGGCCTTCGCCCCGGGCTTCGGCGCCTCTCACCCGGCGGAGGACCCGTCCCTGCGGGGGGGTCAGGCGGTGGGGGAGGCTGACGCCTTGGGGCGGGGGAGCGCGGGGGGGGGTGCACCCCGCGCACCTCCCGGCCGCCCGCGGGCGCCTCCCGTCCCCCGGCCTGCCGCCCTCCCCCCGCCGAAACCACACCCCGAAGGGAAAGTCACCGGGGGGTGGGGATTTGGCGACAGCCCTAAAAAGCTCCGCCGGCACCGGGAGACACCGAGGGGCGGCAGCCCGCTGGGTGGCAGCTCCCGGCCGCCTCCGCCACGGCCCAGCGATCGCCGCCAGCGGCCGCCGTCCCGTCCGCCGCCGCCATGGGCTCCCCGCAGCCACCGCCGCTCGCCCACGTCTTCAGGGGGACCTTCGTGCACTCCAGCCGCTCCCAGCCCATGGAGATCCTGCACGAACATCTGCTGGGAGTGGACGATAGCGGGACGGTGAGCCCGGGCGGGGGCCGGCGGCCCGGGGGGGGTGCGAGGGAAGCGGCGTGTTGCGGGGCAGCTGCTGCGGGCGGCCGGGGGGCAGATGCCCCAGGCGCCGTCCCGCGCCGCTCCGCCGGGGCGGGGGTCTCCCGGTGTCCCGCTCTCCGCCAGCGTCCCCCTGGCTCGGGGTGAAAACGAGCCTTTTCGGTCCCGAGAGCCGGTCCGGGGGCGGTGAGGGGCCGGGCCGTCTCCGCCGGTCCGGAGGGGGAAAGTGGGAAATGGTCGCGCTCGAAGTGCTCGGTGCCTGTCGGGCAGAGAGGAGAGCCGCGGGGAAGGGATTTCGGCTCGCAGGAGCCGCAGGTAGCGGGGCTGGCGCGTTACCTGCTCGGCAGGAGTCTGCACGTAGCCTAAGTCTGGTTTTGAAGCGTGCTGAATGTTTCCAAAACGGTAGCCTGGACCGGGCGTTCCTTCAGACTCTCTCTGTTTTCTTTCAGTTTCACAAGCAGGTTTTTCATTCTCTAAGTAGCAAAATAATGATGGTGAGTAATTGCAGTGTACCCCCTGTACTTCCGCTCAGCCTCCTGAGCGAGGCTTTTTTTTTTTCTTGTCACAAGCAAAATCAATGCGTATACCCATAAAGAGTTAGGAGGGTGATGACGTTGGCCACGTTAGTGGTACAAGCCAAGTTCAAAACAAGCCCTGCCCTTCCAGAGAATGCAAGATCGATTCTGGCAGTGAAGCCCTACCATTCCCTTAACAGTATCATAGGTGAGACTCAGTTTCACACTGCACGGTGTGTAAGTAGGCTGGTAATTTCTTAGACACTCAATAACATGCATAGGTGCCCAATAAAAAAGGTCCTTTTCTTTCTTGCAGCTAAATAACAGGCTTCAGCGTGTCATGCTTCAGCAGCATTTGAAATTTGTGCAGAGCACGCTTTGAGACCTCACAGTGTTTATTTTCTCTGTTCATACAGGTCCATGAGGGCCTGCTTCAGGACAGCCCTCTTACAGCTCTTGAAGAGTCTGGTGCAAGGCATAGCAAAGTCTATGAGAAGCTGTATTTTGACGTACGGGAGGGGAATAAAAACTTACATAACCCTGTATTGGCAGGTGTCAACTAAAAACAATAGAAATGAATGAAAGAAGGGTTTGGTTTGTATAACTCAGGTGGAGGGGGTAGAAACTCATACCCCATCCTGCCTTCTCTAATAGCAATTTCTGGAAAGGAGTCCCTACTCAGCATCCTTAGGAGATCAAGACCTTAAGTGATCGTCTTGAAAACCAGGTACCTCAGTAAGCTATACCTAGGGATTTGTGCTCTCAGTCACTCTCCTCCCTTCTCCTAGTGAACAAGGATTCACTGGATATTGTTTTCCTTGCATAAATTGGCACATTCCCATGCAGTTGTTTTAAAAAAAATATTTTCCAGTAAACACTGTTGTCCAAAAATAAAACTTCCACCAGAGTACAGTAACAAGGACTTTTGGTTTCTTCTCTCTTTAATTAAAATTCTTGGCATTTTACTATTCCAGGGTCTGATACAATCAGTTTTAGTACCCTTTAGCCTATTAGTCACAATTTAAACTCATGCAGAACTTCCAGTGGAACCATGGAGGAGTTGGCTTTTCAGGAAGGACATGGTGGTTGGAAAATGGCTTACCTATATTGTCCAAATTTACACCGAAAGTGTTTCAGTATTACTCCCAAAGAAGTAAGTTTAACTAAAAAGGTATCATTCTTTGCCTCATGTTGCCGACTCCATAATGGAAGAACCTTGCACAGCCCCTGACAGGGTGGACAGATAGCTTTTTTAACAGCCAGGTCTTGCTCTCCAGTGTGAGTCGCTGCGTGTCCTCCGAGGGACGGGAGCATACAACCAGCACCACAAAAACACTGCCCAGACCCCTGCTGCATGTGGGCATACTTGGCTGGTAAAAGCCACAGATTAAATGTCAGCTCTCTCTGCTTTGCCTGTAGATGAAAAGGGAGCTTTAGCAAGCAAAACGCTGCTGTCAGGTAGTTAAGTTATCATTCAGTTAGCAAAATAAGGACTGTGTTTAACTGAGCTGTTTGCAGAGCAGTGTGGTGCCACTTTTGAGGAATGGGGAACAGAAAGAGTAGCATGCCTCAGGATAAAGTAAATAAAAAGAGAGGTAAAGCGTGAGTTATTGAAATGTTGGTGTAATTACTTTAGCTGAGTAGAATATTAAGGAAATAGAACAAGTATTAAGCCTAAAGCTCCTGCTGAAGCCATGAAAAGAGCAAGAGTTGTGCAAAAAGAGTTAACGTTGGGAAGTACTGTCAAACACAAGTGTTTGATTTAAGCCAGCTAGAGTAGCAAGTGAGGTGTGTTAGCTGTACAAGGAGGAAGGTACCAAGGCACCAACATCCATCTGGAATTCGTTGCTTAGCCTTTCTCAGCGGGTTGGGCTGTTTGTTCAGGAGCTGGGGCTAGTAAGTGCTCCTGCCTCTCATCTAGCTTCACATTCCAGTTTTGGGAACTAGGCAAGCAATTGGCATCATGTCTCTAATTGCAAAAGTCAGCTAATCATTGCGGGAACAGGGAAGGAAGAGAAGCATGTGGGAGGGGAAAGAAGGATGGACCCCTAACTCATGCTCATCTGTGAATGTCATAGCCACAAACAAAGCAACACAGGCATGGTTGGATGAAAACCACCTGCGTTCCTTCTGCCAGTATCATTCACTTTCCATTCTTTTGGTAGCAAAGTTATTTGCACTGTGGTGCTTGGAGGCAGTCAGGGTTTACTGCATGAGGGTTGGTGCATAGTTTAGTTGGCCAGCTATGCATTGGTGAAGGAGCTTTGGACATCTCTTGGAATAAAAAAGGCCTGAGCTAGGCACCAGGGTAGGGAGGTCTTAGCTCTTCATCTTAGGATCCTTCAGCCCCATCCCATGGGTGAAACATCGGAACTGATTGAAGTGTTTGGGGACTGGTGTTAGCAACTGTTGATCCTGCTTTTTGTGACACACCTTTCCCAAAGTGCTGGTTATTGTACTTGACTTCCTTCTTTACAAGCCAAAGGTCTTAGTCTTGCCTGTGCACTTCTCTAGACTCTGTAGTGACTCTGCCATAGAATTTTTTCTTGCTTTTACACTGTTAAGGTCCAGAACTAATTTAAAGGACTCGTGCACCAGGTTGGTTACCTTGAATGTACAAGTAAATACTCAAGCAAATGTCCAAGCCTGAGACCTCAAAGACCTTAAAGCATTCAGTGTTAGAGGTGGCCAGAGCAAATACATCCTAAAGCAATGGGGAACATCTCTTGGGTGACCAAGGAGTTCTGTTGGGAAGTTTGTTCAAAAAGAGTATAGCTGTCTTGCTGATTCATCCATTGCCATGTTCAGCAGTGATGGACCAGGTCTCGGGTTTAAGGTTAAATTCATATGTCCAGCTCCCTTGAAACATTTTTTTCATTCTTCCATGATTTAAGTGTTTTATTTATCTGCACTCTAAGAGTATATAATAGCCACTTCTTTTCCATGGCAACGCCTGTTTCCAGAATTTGCCATCTGGTGTTTCATGTTTTTCTCTCTCTTTCCTTTTTTTTTCCTTTCTTTTTTTTTTCCCTTTTTCTTTTTTTTTTTCCCCAAGCAGCTCTAACATTACTCATTCTGCATCCATTTTGACTTCAGCATCTGAGTGACATTTTCTTTATTGCTCATCAGAAATTTCAGTAGGTCTGTATTCTAAGCCCTCTGCAGATGTATAGCTAATTAAGCTGGCTATATTCCTCTTTAGAAGAAGAGAGATGCTGCTTCATGTGAAGTATTGATGGACTACAATATTCTTGCAATTTTTGCTAGTGTGGTATTTATTTATATGGTATGATTTTAATACTTTTTCTCTGACAAAAACTTAAAACATCTGCACTTTAGGCAATGTAAATCATATAAGCAATAAGTGCATTTAAAAGACTAGGCAGCCAAAAACTTCTTGTCTATAGTTTAGCAGCCTTTGCTTATTTTTCTCTACAGAAAAAATAGAAAATGCAAAAGGTAATGTCATACACATAAAAAAACAGGCCTGCAAATAACTGCTAATCAGTGCTCTTTTGGTCCTCTCAATCTTCCTCCTAAGTTCCTTCCTATTGCCTTTTTACAACTATTTGATCTTGCCTTTACATGTTTTTTTAATTGCTGCCTTGGAAACTGCTGACATGAGGGTGGTACAGGCCCTCAGTGTGGGAATCTTCATAGGGGCAGAAGGATGCCAATAGCAGTAAGATTACTCCCTTGAACTTAGAGGAACGAGCTCTTATACCAAAGGAGTTAGAAGACCATGAGTTGCTTTCTGGCAGAAGCTGTGGTTGGGCAAGAATTCCTGAATGCCCAGGATAGACAGTCTTTGGCCTGAGGAGGCAGCAGGGACCTCTACTCTGTCAAGTGCTGCGGAAACCCAGATCCCACCCGGAGCATGTTGTGGACATCATAGTTCTTAGTTTTTGTTTCTTGGAGAGTTGTCATGCCTGTTATTGCCAGACCAGAGAATTAAAGAGTTGAGAATTCAGCTGCCAAGAGTCATGTTGTAGATTAAAATACCATGGAATTTAAAAATAAACAGAAAGTGTGCTAAAATTCTAACTTGGCAACAGAAACTCAGCAGAGGTAAAGTCGATGTCCACTAGGAGTCAAATGGGGCTCAGTTAGGCTCCAGATTGTAGGTTTTTTTGAAATAAACAAAGAACTTAGGCATGCTTTTAGTCTGTTCTGGAAAATGAAAATATTATGCATGTTTTTTCCCTCAATTTCTTTTCTCTTCCTAGGCACTTAAAAAATAAAAAACCCCCAACATTAATGACATGAGCAGAAAATTAGAAAATACTTAGCTCAGTGCCAGTCAGTCCTAGGCAAAGCAATTAATTTGACCCCCCTGGTTTTGAATACTGTAATTGAATTCCCGTAAGGCTGTCGCACACCTCCACAACAAATGACCATACTGCTAGCATGGTGGTACGTAAAAGGAATACCAGTGGACACTGAGGTCTGTGCAGTTCTGCCCATGTATTACTTGAGGATCAATTAATTGTTTTCTTACAAGTTACAAAGTAGGTGCGGTTATTCACTGGATTGTAAGTAGGTATCTCAGAATCGTACTTGATAGTCAGGACGAAGAAGTATTTCAATGCAAACCTATCACCTTTATAGTAAGTGTGTAAAATCTGTTTTAAGATATGAATTTTTCTGCCTTCATGTGAAGATGATGTGGGATACAGGTTTAAAGTATACCCCTTCCCGCAACAACTCTAGGCAGGGGGCAGCCGCGGGCGGCCGGGAGGTGCGCGGGGTGCACCCCCCCCCGCGCTCCCCCGTCCCAAGGCGTCAGCCTCCCCCACCGCCTGACCCCCCCGCAGGGACGGGTCCTCCGCCGGGTGAGAGGCGCCGAAGCCCGGGGCGAAGGCCGGTGGGCTTTGGGGTCCCAGCTACTTCCCGGGAGGCGGCGAGAGACCCGACAAGGTGTCTGGCGTTACTCGGCGAGTGACTGGCCACCCGCTTCTGCAACCAAGCTGTAGGCTGTGACCGCTTTAGGAAGTTTCGTGCACAGGTTGGGTTTGTACGCTTGCTCTGCCGCAAGCTGCCAGCGGCTTGGAACCTGTTGCTCTGTGCCTGGAGCGCTAGGACGCAGGGGTTGGACGTTCTGAAGTAGAATAGACCGAGTTTTCAAACACTACAAACTTTAAACACTCATTTTGAGGTGGCAGTTACGGCTTCGTTCCACCTCTTGCGTTGTACGCAGTGCTCCAGGACGACTCTCTCGGGCTGTCTCCTCAGTCCTTGGCCTGTGTGCTGCACGTTAGTAGGGTGTAGGAATAGAAACTGGATGCCAGCGGAGGTAGCAGAACTACCAGAAGAAAGCAGCCGAGTGCCTCATTCAGCAGAGACGGTCTACAGAAAGAGCGAACGCAGCCTCAGGAAAACGAAAGGCAGAGAAAAACGAATTTTGTTAGCCTGGAGGACCGCACTTCCAAGACCGTCTTCTGCTCCAACAGCCTAGGTCCGAGCACATCATGAAGACGTGCTCAGCGGATCGCTAGCGAGAATATTGGGGTAAGACTTCCTGGGGCCGGAATGATGTACTGCGCCAAGTGTCCCCTGAATTTCACATTTCACACCATGAGTGTGCCCTGAATTTCCATTTGAAGGTACCTTTCTTCATCAGGTTGTCAAGTGATGAATGAACTGGGCACTAAGGGCATTGACACAGTCATTCTCAAAGCTGGGTTGCGAAATTTGTCACTTCATAGCTTACCATTAAAAGACCTTTGTGCTTCCCACTGTGCTGATGCTATACAAACGTATAGCCGATGATCTTTCCTACAAGCTCTCTGGACCAACGGTGCGAGGAGAGAAAGAGAGAGTGGGAAAGAACAGAATGAATTTAATGTTAGTCTGCTCTGGGCACGGCACCAGCCTTTACCTTGCCTTCTTTGCGTAGGAATGCTTTAGGTTGCTGTGAGGGAAGTTTGAAAAAATAGTGGACTAGCTGATGCCAACTGAATGATCTTACCTGGACTTTGCGATCAACTTAGTCAGGCCGTAAGGAGCGTCCAAAACAAAATGGACGTGCGAAAGTGCCTCTTAGGCGCTGACATAGGTAATTTCTTGTGAGAGGTCTTGTAGTTTGAGAAGAATCCCAATGAGGTAGAGTGGATTCTTTAAGACACGGGGCAGTTTTTTTATTGTATTTCTAATCTCTTTGACATGAGAAGCTAGCAAACAAAACAAAACAGAACACAAATCGGTTTTGCAGGTTAATCTAGTTTGGAGAATAAACTGACATGAGAACCCTCCATGCAATTCAGTTTGCTTACAACACTGTAATACTTCCTGCTTCCTTGAACAGGAGAGTCATAAATGTTAAAAAATAGCACCAAAAGCCTTTTAAACTTGCACTTGCAAAAGCCCTCTTTTAAAGGTGTTTCTCAGGGTGATACTGCTGTGTTTATTAAGGCTGCGGCTGAAACGAACTGTATTCCAAGCTGCGACCCCAGGCAAAGAAAACTGTCTTTTGCTGTATGAAGGAAAAGGAGTGAGAGGTGGGCTGGTTCTGCCACTGAAGAACAAAAGGTAGAGGGAGTAGAGCTGAGAAATGGGGTGAACGGAGACCAAGCCCTGCAGAGGTGCGTTCACCTGCTCCTCCTGTGAACAGAGGAGTGGAAACCACTTTCCCCAGCAAGAGCTAGTACTCCATACAACCCGCCTCTGCCCTCGTGGCAGCAGCTAGCCTGATTTTCCCAGTGTTTTGGGCCTGTGTGGCGGGGTTTTGGTAGCAGGGGAGGGGCTGCAGGGGTGGCTCCTGTGAGAAGCTGCTGGAAATTTCCCCGGCTCCAAGTCGGACCCGCCGCTGGCCAAGACCGAGCCCATCAGTGGCGGTGGTAGCGCCTCTGGGAGAACAGGTTTGAGACGGGGAACCTGCAGTGAGTAGGGGGATTGGAATGTGAGAGGAAGGAACCCCTCTGCAGACACCGAGGTCAGTGCGGAAGGAGGGGAGGAGGAGCGGGGGAGGAGGGGATGCCCCTGCAGCCCGTGGTGAGACGGCAGGCTGTGTCCCCCAGCCCACGGAGGGGAGCGGGGGAGCAGAGGCCCACCTGCAGCCCGGGGAGAAAGGAGCCCACGCCGGAGCAGGGGCATGCCCCTGAAGATGGCCGTGACTCCATGGGAAGGCCTGAGCTGGAGCAGTCTGTGCCTGAAGGACTGCAGCCCGCGGAAGGGACCCACACTGGAGAAGTTCGTGAAGAACTGCAGCCCATGTGAAGGACTTAATGTTGGAATAGTTTGTGGAGAACTGTCTCCTGTGGGAGGCACCCTATGATGGAACAGGGGAAGAGTGAGGAGTCCTGCCCATGTGGAGGATGAAGTAGCAGAGATAACGTGATGAACTGACCCCAACCCCCATTCCCTGTCCCTCTGCGCTGCCAGGGAGAGGAGATAGAGAGAACCAGGAGTGGACTTGAGCCAGGAAGGAGGGAGGGGTGGTGGGAAGGTGTTCTAAGGTTTGGTTTTACTTCTCAGTATCCTTGTTTTTATTTGATTGGTTGTAAATTAAATTGATTTTGTTTTTTCCCCAAGTTGAGCCTGTTTTTTTGCCCATGACCATAAGTGGTGAGTGATCCCTCCCAGTCCTTGTGTCGACCCACGAGCTTTTCTTTATATTTTCTCTCCCCATCCCACTAGGGGGGAGGATTAAGTGAATGGCTTTGTGGTGCTTTGTTACCGGCTGGGCTTAAACCACCACAAGTATCTAACTATGTTTTCTTTCTTTTAGATTGTGTTTTTGGAACAATCTGATCAGCAAGAGCAACTGGCTAAGAAGTGGGGGTTCAGAACATCTGACATAAGAGAACTGAGTAACTAGTATGTGTTTTGTTTAATTTCAGCAAATGCAATTTATTCTCTGAGTGAAGTCATGTGGGTCTCTGTGAACACGTTTTGGCAGGGAGCACATTAAATCCAATCTCATGGCCAAAACTTTTCAGCTCAGTGAGAGGTCTTAACACAAGAGCCGTCTGCATCCCGGATGGGACTTGGAGAGTGGACAGTCCGTATGCTTTTTGCACTCCTTGGTTTGGGACTGCAGCCATGGCTGAATTGTGCTGGCTGATTTACACTGTGCAGAACAAAATGGCATGTTTAGCTTTCATACATGACCTCTTCTGTGCTTACAGAAGTAAATTACATTCTTTCTTGAGATTACATTTTATATCCATTTTGTTAGCAGCAAGCTGGGCCTAGCTAGCTCAAAAGTCTAGGCTTGGTAAATGTAGGTAACACTAACAATGCAGATACAAAACTAATTGCTTGGGCTTTGACACACTCCCTAATAAAAACTAATAAAATTAGAAGTTTTAAACCTTCTAAACACAGAGCCTTGGATTTCTAACTATATTGCAGCTAGAGTGTTTCTTTTTTCTTCAGCTGGTTAAATCGCCCACCTTCCTGGTAAAGTGAAATAGTTTTGGATTGTACCTACTGTGGTTTGCATGCAGTAGCACAACTGTAAATGACTTGTAGCTTAGAATCTAGACCTGCAGCATCATTTTAGTGTTCAGTTGTTAAAAAATCTGTGTGCTTCATTGGAGGGCTAATCATACAGAATATATGAGTCATCAGACGTTTTCTTCACTTGAAATAGCCTGAGGAAAATGGAAGGTGCAGACTGAGAAAGGTCTTTCAGCATTTCTAGCATGCAGGAAAACAGGAAGAAGGGTAACTACAAAGAGACAAAATCACTGTTCATTCAGTAGTCCGGGAGAAGGGAAGAGGAGTGAGAGAAATTTTATACTGTATGGAGTTCCAGCACAAAATAGTCATAGCAACTTCCTGATAATGTTGATATATTCATCCCTGTTATTACATGCACACTACATGACAACAAACAATATTACAGTTCCATTGTAAATATGCCTTCCCTGTCAAGATATTGAGCAGAGATTTTTTTCACCAGTGTCTGTGTCTGCATTTGTAGACACAGTGGCTGTTCTTCCATTAAACCTTGAAATTCATTGATTGAATATATATACACACATGTATATAATGCAGAGAAAACTGGGATATGGCAAGTTAGAGTTTTGTAATTGTAATGGTCTAGCAGCTAGAGGCATCAAAATACATCCATGCTAGGAAGTAGGACTGTGCCCAAATTTTCTCTTTTTCTGGTGGAT
Source organism: Haliaeetus albicilla (assembly GCF_947461875.1). NCBI lineage: Eukaryota > Metazoa > Chordata > Aves > Accipitriformes > Accipitridae > Haliaeetus > Haliaeetus albicilla. The sequence continues at coordinate 27,597,967 of NC_091516.1, read as the reverse complement.
TCTACGGTGAAGTAATTTTAGTTATTGTGAAGTCAGTTTGGCTTTATTTGTTGGTATTTAGTCTGGGTAAATATTAAAGATAATTAGATTAATCATGCTCTTACATTGTTTTTCTCTCAGTTAGCTATATGTAAGTCTGTGTAAAAGTTATTATTCATACCAGAAAAGGAGTATGGGTGGAGGTGCAGTAGGAGGTGATAGGCTGATGCTGAAATATTTACTGTGGAAAATTTTGTGACATTTTTGACTATTACAATTTTCTTTTCTTTCCCTAGTGAATTCTTCATGCCAGGAATGGTTGATACACACATTCATGCCCCTCAGTATTCATTTACTGGTACAAGAGTAGATCTACCTCTTCTTCAGTGGTTAACTACTTACACATTCCCAACAGAAGCCAAATATAAAGACAGTGATTTTGCAGAAGAAGTCTACACCAGAGTTGTTGTAAGTACTGTAAATGTCATTTATCTATTTGACGACATTCATATATGTGAAATATATGTATGTTTTCAGAAGGTCAGCAGAAATAGTAGAGCATGTCTTAATGTCATGAAAACCAGATAAAACCAACAGTATAGCCATTGTTCTAATTGCCAGCCAGGATTGTCCCCTACTAGTTCCAGTCTTGTTCTGTTGTTGCTGATAAGACAGTTCATTTAATCACATGATTAACAATGAACTTGTTTATCATCTTTTCTGATATCTGAGTGCAATGACCAACGTTTAAGAGTACTCTCAAAGCTGGTATAGCCAGCAGGTGCTGACAACCTCAATGCAGAAAAAAACAAGCATGGTAGAAAAAAAAAATTCAGAGGATATTTCCTTTTCTGCACAAGAAGCCTCTATTAAGAAATTGTGTTCTGCAAAGACTACCTGAAAGAGAAGATGCTTCTCACAGACAAGAGATCTGGGGTGTTTTGGAGTAAAGGAAGACCTTTCTACAGCTGAGGTCCTTGTAGCAGGAATATCTTTCACTGCAGGTGCTTTAGATGAAGTCTGTCAATGGTATTGTGGCACAAAGAGAGAGATATTTGAGCTAGGCTGGTTCTGAGCAATATAAAGGCTTTAAGGTCAAATTCCATGTGATGAACAATAAGCAGCTAGGTCACATTGCAGAGCGCTAATTCTGTCCTATAACTGAAATGTATCCTTCAATATGTGGACTGAAATATCTTCAACAGATTAAATGATTTGACCAGCATAAGTTGCCTTGCATTTGTCTGATACTGTGACATCATGTCTTATCAAAATAATAACATAGTGAATCTGAAATAAATAGTTATACTGTCCTTGCTCACAAATTTTTAAAAAACTTACTTTCTGCCATCTGCCATAATAAAAACATGTAGGAGCAGCTTGGTCATAAACTCTAGCTACAAACACATGCCTTCATCTACTCACCTATAGAGGTGATCTCACCTTCCAGCTGTGTGCCTCAACATACTGTTACTGTCTCTATCAGTTCAGATTGGGTGACATCAGCACAGCTAAAGTGCTCACTGTGCAAGGTGTTTAATAACATCACCTGGAAAAGAACTGCCAGTGGGAGATGGAAGTTAGTTGTAGGAGCTTGAACACAATGGTTAGGCTCTCCCCGTGTGTACCAAATAGGACAAGGTCAGGAAAATGCCTTCATCCCCAAATGCTGCAGAATACCAGTTGCTCTGCAATGTTTGACGGGGATGATAATAACCTTCAGCTGTTAGAAATAGAACTAAAACTGCAGAGAGCAGACACAGTTTTTCATATGTATCTTTGTACTTTGGAGTTGTAATGAAAGCATAGTGAATTTTTTCAAATCAAAATTCTGTTTCCAATGAACACTTTCTATACTTGGTAAAAGAAACAAATCAGGTGAAATTTGCCAGATTTTAGCTGGAACCTCCTCTGGACCTCAAATTTTAGGATAGCCAATTCTTCCTGCTGGTGTTTTGGAAACAGAATGTTTTTAGATTTCATTTAACAATTATATTAGGAATCCAGAAGTAGAGAATTCTGGGTTTTAAAAGCTAAGAAAGGCAAAGGTAATTTGTCTCAGTAATGACATTGGGTTTTTTGAGATTCATTTTAGGAACCCCTAAAGACATATTTTTAATTCTTTGCTTTAATATGAATATTGTATGGAAAAGACAGAGCTTGGCTTCATGTTTGTCAAATAATTAGCTCTAGCCATTCTCAAAAGTTGTGTTGGATGTCCCACCTTCTATCTCATTAAAAAAAATAATAAAATTTTCAAATTCGATTGTAGCCAGAATCCAAAAATGTAATTTAAACCTGTATGTTGGATGGGTAGTCAATATAGTATGCATTTAGGCCCAAGATCAAGTGAAGCTATAAATGTCATTATGACTTAATGTAATGTTAAATGTCTCTTCGTTTACTGTTATATCCTCCAAAAGTAATATGAACAGGTATCAACCACGTTCTCCTTTCAAATGGCATAATTAAATAAGTAATTAAATTATAATCTGAGCAGTTGTTCTCAGTTTACTTTTACCTTGAACTTTGTTACTTTGTACTCAGGGATAACAAAGGGGTTTTATGCATGAAAGCCTGGCTATTTTTTTCAGCCACATCAAGTGGCCACATGAAAACCACTACTTTTTCCCAAAAGCCTTGCTTTGCTAACATTAGGTACAGTGCTTCAGTGTGAAAATAGGAGAGCCTTTCAAAACTAGGAAGTAACATAAATGACTGGTTGTTTGTATTTCTAAATATGCCAGAATTTATTTCCAGTTTAAGTGAAGGAAATACAGACTGATTTCTATGTGTTTAGCCATTGTTAAAATCCTGTATGAATTTGGAAGAAGAATTTTTGGTTTTATTAAACCTCAGGCTTAAAAAAGCTATTATGAAATTAAAAATCTAAAATTTACCTTGCCACTTCACTGCACAATTTCACAATAACTGAATGTTCTCGCAGTTTGAAATCAGACTGCCTGTTCTGTGTTTTGGCAGCTTGACTATTTTTTTTTTCCAGACAAGTTGTAACTGATTTCTTTTTATAGAGACGAACTCTAAAGAATGGCACGACTACAGCTTGCTACTTTGCAACAATTTACACAGATACTTCTCTTCTTCTTGCTGAAATTTTAGGTAAGACTAACAGTGAATTTTGAAGGATGTTGTGCAGACTGTGTTAGTTGAAGGAAACAGAGCTTAAGAGTTTTAGGGATCTGTCTTTCTACTAATTAGGTTTTTATTCATTGTATCTGTCAAACTGTGTCCCCAAAATCCACCCTAGTTACCCTTGTTCACTTAACCGCCTCTTTCCTACTGTTGTTTCTGCTAATCTGTTCATTCCCAAATTAGCTGCTGGCTGAGCTTGAATTAGGTCTGCTGGAGTTGCTCTTCTGCTGCAGTTCTCTGCTCTTTCTAGTCTTTTGCTGTTTGAGGATTAAAGGAGCTGAATGACAAGACATGCAGTCAGTGCATTAATTTCCTGATACGCTGAAGTTTCAGTTGAGAATCAACATGAAAAATCTTCACATACCCTCTGAAACCAGAACAGTGGGAGCTGGCGCCAGGATCTTGTCCCTCCCTTCTGTTCACCATTGCAAATGCCTGCTGTGTGAAAGTAGTGTGATTCTTGCAGGACTTCTCAAGGCTCAACCAGCTCCCAAAACAGAGCAATTTAATGAGAATCTCAGTTTCCACCAAAAATTCCCTAGTCTTTCTGATTTTGTAGGAAAACCTAAAAATCTGAAGCCATTGTATTTAGCAACTCAGACAGTAAAAGTGGACAAAAAAGATCTAATTTACAAACACATTTAAAAGCTTAGAATTTAGGATTATATGCATTCCTTTTAAGTCTTACACATGAGTTCTGAGTCCTAGCTTGCATAAATCTCAAGAAAGAGGCTAGAAGTAGCTCTGGTAATTTTCTCCATCCAGCTGCACATGGGAGGCATGTTAGGAACCTCCTCATTGCTTTCTCTTAAGGAGAGATGTTTTACTGAGATCTTTGTGCCTTTTCTCAGCTCAGGGTAATCATCTACTACAGCTACTGTACTTTGATGCTTGTGTTTCTCATCCTCTACTTCACAGCCGTCTTCTTCATGTACTACCATTATGGATTCTGGTTGTGGTTAAACTACAGTAATCTAGTCCTCAGTTATAACATTTATAAAGTTGGGTACTAATGAGGAAGAGGAGGACTCCTATTTAGATGTGTGGGGTTTTTTCTCTTTCCTTTTTAGCCTTAAAAGTCACATGGATTGTCCCAACTTAAAGATAAGAAAAGACCATAAATTCTGTTAATCTTAAAGGAAGCTGGCTGGGGTGGAATTTGCTATTTTGATTGCAGTACAGGCTTTGATAGCAGTTTTTAAGAACCAGTGATTCTGAGTTTTATATTCTTATGCATCTCAACAGATAAATTTGGTCAACGAGCATTTGTTGGAAAAGTTTGCATGGATGTGAATGACAGTGTGCCACAATACAAAGAAATTACTGCTGACTCTGTCCAAGAGACAGAAAGGTAAGGTGATTAAATTGATGGCACAACCTTTAGAAATAAGACTTTTTCATACATCTGAAAAGTGAATGTGAAGCTGACTAAGAACTTACAGGTGCAAATTTATTAGGAATGGGTTTTTCTTCCAACAGTATTGTTTCCTACAGTTCTGGCAATTTCTGCACGCCCAGTTGCTGCACAGCCCAAGTGGTTTCTCTCTAGCTCTTCCAAAGAAAGGAAGAAGCTACAGCTCTACTGTTTGGAGAGAATATGTGTATGTTGTTGTCCCTTTTCTGCCTCCTCTTTTCCTTTCACAGCTCTGTGTGTGGAGGTGATGTGACCTGACATGGGATAGTGGGGTGGTAATCAGTTCGTTTGCCCCCATTAGCTTGTGAACTATTTTCTTCCCCCATTTAGGATCAAACCTTATTCAAGTTGTAGGAGTCATATACCGCATGTTAAACATACTGTCGTTCTTCTCTCCCCCAGCATAGCACTGTGAAATTACTCTAACTTGCAGCTGAGGGAATGAAGGAGAACAAATCAAGGCAATGTAAATGGCAGAAGGGACCCAAGGCTGGAGTATGGCAGCCTGCTGTCTTATATTTCCCTTGTCTTTCGCATCCATGCTCAGAAAATGCTTAAGCAAACATACAGCTTTTCTCATGGGACTATTTATTTACTTCTATAGATGTTTCAAATATGATGCTGAAAGAGAAAATACCTAACAGTAATATAAACTTCTTATGGCACTTGTGTGAAGTTGCTACCTTATTTTTGCAAATCATGCTAGAAGAATGCCAGTATAAGTTAGAAATCGTCACGGATTTCTAATGGTGTTTATATTTAAAGACATTTTGAAAACATGTAGTATTAGTCATTTGCACTCTACTAACATTTGTTCTCCTTCACATAAATGCCTAGTTTCCATAATACGAGTCCTGCTGAATGGGCCTGAAAGTGAGAGAACTTCCAGTTCTCATATTTTTTTAAAGCTTCAGAATGATCTAAATAGCTTTCTTTTAAATACCCATCTTATACCTCCAACTCCCTTCTCATGAGATTGTGTTAATAACAAATGTTTCTCAGCTTTGGATGAGAGTGTGCCACAAGTACTCCAGAGCTATCTAGAGAAGAGAGCTGCGTGCTTGTTAGCATGGATCAGGAGTACTTACCTCATCAGGCCTGAATCACAGCAAAACAATTGCAGAAGGATGAAAAAGCTCTTCCATTAAGGGGGAAACTTTTTTTTTAAAGAACAGAAGTATGATCTCTCACACCATCAGAAAATGGTTTACACTGATTTCAGCTCTTTACAGTGAGCTTCTGGAAATATTTATATTGTATGCATGGAAATAATATACAATTCCAAGTGCTTCATATACTAAATCTAAATTCAAGAATTTGAATCTACCCTTCTCTTGCAAAGACGGTTGAATAAAAAGTTAGGGAACTGAAATCTAGAATATGTTGTATGCTACCAATTGTTGTAGTCACCTGGAAAGACTTCATATCTGTTCTTCAGCTACAGAAGACAGTGCTTTGAACCCGAGCTTCTTTCCTCATAGAGAAGTACATAAGCCAAGAAAGTATAGGGTATTTTGAGAAAGGTATTTTGGTTTTGAAACAATGCCGACGCAGTTCAAAGAATGTGAAAAAGAATGAAAACAGCTATATAGAAGTTTTGGATTATCACCTGAGAATTATACTTGTGTTACAGTTTCTGCTCCAGTGAATATTTTATTATTATATCAGGTGAATCAGTAAGAGGAGAGGCAGACAGATGATACTTAATTCACATTGTGTTTTGGCTCTCAAAGTTAGACAATGGTGTGCTCAAACTCCTTTGGTCATTGCAGAAGTTGAGCTTAGGTCTCTTACTTCCAGCTGGTGATCTAGCACGAGCTTCAGTGTTGTGATTCTAGCCTCCAGCATTCTTTTCTTTTCCATCTGAAGACATTTGACAAATTTGTTTCAATGTTTGTTGTGACCAAAATTACAAATTTAAGTGGTTTTTTTCTCTAATGTTGCAGCTTTAGCTTATAATTATGTTTTCAATGAATTTAATGTAACGTGCATTTGGTTTTCAGTGAGAACTCAGAGTAATTACCACGTGTCTAATGTTAATTATTGCAAATCAAAAAAATTCTGTATATTCAGGGTCAAATTCACAACTAGCATAATTTGGTGTAACTATCCTGACTTGATTGTGTTGCTTCTTTTTATTTCATCTGAGAATCTGGCCCAACTTTCTGTAAAAAAATTGATCTATATCTGAAATGCTTAATAAGGTATCTAAGTAAATATTTTGTATCTTTTTCATAATTTATAACACAGATGACAGATTTATAACAGATTTTTTTTTACCCTTTTCAGGTTTGTTAAAGAACTACTGGAAAAGAAAGTACGTAGAGTTCTCCTTTTTATTCATTTCTGTATTCAGAAGATGCTGTGTAATACATGAAATACTTAATCCCACTGACAAACACTGCTGGCTTAGTGACAAATCAATAAATATACATCTTTCTGTGTAGTAGACAGATATCATCAGTCTGAAGAACATTCTGCTAGCCATGTTGTTGAGAAATGGACCTGTAGCTGTGTAAATTCAGTTTTGTGTGTCAGAGCACAGCACAGTAATGTTCTGTGCATGTTCTCTATTGACTTTAAAATATTCAGCTTCCTAGAAAGGACAATTTTCTGTTAAAGAAAGGTGGAAGTCAGTAAATCACTCTGTGGTATACAAACTGGCTGATGAAAGAAGTTCTCAGCAGCAGATATCAGTGTTTTTACGGTAGTTACTAATCCATTACCAAATTAGTATTCTGAATCAGCACATGTCTTCCAGCGTGTTTCTGAAGACATTCAGGCTTACAGTCATGAGGCAAAGGTTTACCCTCCAATATTACGAGCAGGGATACTTTTCTTATCAGCCTGTTGTTTTCAGTGGCTTAATTTGTTGACATTTGTATCTCAAAATACTAAAGAACAGATGCCTAGAGTTTAATGTCTAAATCGTATAGAATCATAGAATCATTTAGGTTGGAAAAGACCTCCAAGATCATCGAGTCCAACCATTAACGACGCCCACTAAACCATGTCCTGAAGTACCCTGTCCACTCGCTTTTTGAATATCTCCAGGGATGGTGACTCAACCACTTCCCTGGGCAGCCCATTCCAATGTTTGACAACCCTCTCAGTAAAAAAATTTTTCCTAATATTTAACCTAAATCTCCCTTGCCTCAGCTTGAGGCCATTTCCTCTTGTCCTATCTCCAGTCACCTGACAGAAGAGACCAACACCCACCTCACTACAACCCCCCTTCAGGTAGTTGTAGAGAGTGATAAGGTCTCCCCTCAGCCTCCTCTTTTCTAGACTAAGACTATGTATTAGTAGAGTAAATTGGCTAATCTGCAGAAGTCCTGACCACCTTGTATCTGTGAGATGGTGTAAGAAACTGCAAACCAAGTTACCATATACTGTCTTCTAGTGGTGCCACATGCATAACTATTGCATATGTCTGAAGGCAGAGTTGCAATGCCAGTGTCTACTTTTTATGAAAATTTTAATTTAATTTAATTCAGAAGTGCAAGGTGTAAAGTAAACTTCTGTAGCTCTAGTCTTGGTGTCTCCTCCACTGTTTCCTACTATGTAGCATACCTGGTGCTACCACTTCTTCCTATGTAGGAATCTATCTTCCTGCCCAGGGAGTATAGGGACAGTTTGTTGCTATCATGAGTGCAGAAGATCAAACAAGAAAAAGGCTTTGGTTTTACAGAACTCTGCAGTTTTGCATCATTATGTCTGATAGTCACAGAAGTGGGACTCAGAAAAACATCTGGTGATTCATCTGACTTATTTCTGGTAATGCATACTGGACTGTGAGCAAATATGAAAAAGCATCCAGTGCTTCTCCTGAAGTCTGGTAAAAGCTCAGTGACTTGATGAAGGAGTTGTAATGAAAGAAACTTCTTCACTAAGGTTCATTAAAACTGTTTTCAGAAAAAACTTTGATTCTCTATTTCTGTAGTGAAATTTCTAATAAATATAAGGAAATTACTATACAGCTTAATTTGAGTTGGCAAGGGTGCAGCAAGCAATAAGCAATGGAGATAAAATGTAATTGCTGTGTGAATGCTTGTCTTAATTATATTTAATGATATATAGATGTAGAATCCCAAGCATGTCTTTTTAATATTTTTCAGTATCCGAGGGTACAGCCTATAATAACCCCCCGCTTTGGCCCTTCCTGCACAGAGGATTTGCTGCATGCACTTGGCAATTTAGCACAGGCACATGATCTCCATGTGCAGGTAAGCTCTGAGAGCTCTGTATACAATTTAAATAGTTTGGATAGATGGCATACAGACCAGGGAGTTTTCATAATTTCAGCAAACCACATCCTTACCTTGGAGCCTGTCTTTTAAATTCCTCTGAAATTGTTAATCATACTCCACAAGAACACTGTGACCTGCACAGGAAATGAGAAGGTTCATAGCTGGAAGGATGGCATAATTCAGCAAGACCCAGCGCATCGTCACTATGAGACCGGCACCCAGTATTGTAGATTAGAGCAACCTTGCATTGCTAAAGGTTGGTCTCCCTAGTCCAAGGCTGTTACATCTGTCTCTCTGCCTTTTGCTGTTTCTGTACACAGCATATTTCAGCAGATAAAAAATTACTCATCTTTGTATCTTATTTAACATTGTTAACATAGCTGTAGGATTTCCAGTGTGATGAAGTTTCTGTGTTTAAAAAAGACGTATTTTAAAGCTCACAGGTCTGTTGAAACTTGGAAATGTTTCTTTTTTGGTTACACAATTCTAAGCATATACTGTTTTAAAGCTATCCTACAGCAGGATTTTTTGTCATTACGGAGTGGGCATTTGAAAATATATGCTCCAATGGGAGTACAGGAAGATCAGATTTTTATCTGAGGCCAGGAATTAATCTGCCCGTCTGAAGATACATGGAGCAGCTACCTATATGTTGCCCTGATCCCAGGGTCCACTCTGTGGTTGGCTGGTTCTCTCTTTTACCTCACAGTCCTATGTATTATTTTATTTATTATTTTAACATTTGCCAAATCCAAGTGGGGCATTATGTCATCAGATTACTGGGATGGACTATCCAGGCATACCATCTCAAATCACTTTTAAAGGAACAAATGGAGCTACATTTTTGGGTCCCAGGGACCTCTCTGATGAAAAGAGAAACCCAAGGACTAGATCTAACTATAGGCTTTACAAATACTAGTTTCTATCATTACATGTTTAACACCAGTAGGTTGCTCAGAAGGTTGTAGTGTCAGGTTTAATGCTATTTAAAGTACTTACTGCTATATATTTTCTTATTGCAGAGTCACATAAGTGAGAATGAAGAAGAAGTCAAAGTTGTGGAGAACATGTTTCCGGCCTACCAGAATTACACTGAATTGTATGATAAAAACAAGCTGCTTACCAGTAAGGTAGCTGCATAAAAATTTCCGTAACATAGTTTAGATTTATCCAGGTAGAGAATATGATGGTTAACTGTAGTTACCTCAAAAGTTTTGTCAAGGTCAGTGACATCTGGCAGAAAGTAAATTGGTTTTATGTTCTCTGTTGTACAGGTGTTGGTCAAGGTATTGGAACTTTAGATAAGCCCACACTTTTCCTAAGCATTTTAGGGAAGATGAACAATAAAGGTATCTTTTGCTCCCTGATCCATTTTCCAAGGGCTCCAAAGAGAATTGGGGCAGTGGGATCAGGAGACTAGGTAAAGCTGGTATTGCAGGAGCTGGTATTTCTTGGGCAGTACCCAGTTATCCTTATATTACAATGTTCTTCACATTGGTTTTGCCTGAAGATGTGTTCTATGGTGTTATGGTAGGACCAGCTTCATTTTTTGGCAGTTTCCTACATAAAAGCAGCTTGTCCTGTCGTGTTCTCTGTGTGAATCTCACATGCAGACAGGTACACTTTACTGTTCCAGCTATCCAAAAGCATTCTCTTCTCATTAGCTGATTTTACCAAGTATTGAAAGGCACAGTGGCCTGAAAAGTTGAAATTCATTAAAGCTTTTTGCTGGCAAGATAAATACAAGCAGATACGATATCAGCCCACACTAAGTGCAGGTTGGAATGCCAGGGCACACCATATTAGATAGTGGAGAGCCCATGCAAGAGTGAATATGAACAGCCTAACTACAGTCAGAGTGCTTAAACATCAGTCAAATTGATTTAAAATTTTAGGAAATAATTTTCAGAGGCACAAAGGGCAGCTGGAAACTCATTGGGAATTAGCCACTGAACTCCTATTTCTGTCTACAAAAATGTGTCCCAGTAAATTACTTACTTACGATCCTTTTTACCTGAGAAATCAATGTGGACTACTTAAGTATGTACGCAGTATTAACTGTTGTTCTCTTGCAAAGTCCTATGCACGCTGATTTGTTGTGTCAGTGTACTACAGAGAATATTATTGCTGCAAAAACATAGGTCTTAACTCTGTCAGACTGTTGTATGCACAGCGCTGAAAATGGTCACTGAAAACCAGCGTTACTGGTGCCAGGCTCCTGGTTGTTTGGTGAAGCATTCTATTAAACACAAGCTTAACAAAACCACAGACATTTCCCTCTCCCCAACCACCAAAACTAAGACACCAAATTATTTTTTTTAATGTTTTAAAAGTATGTTTTTCAGAGCTGTGGCTGAAATATGTCCTTCTTTTTAAAAAGAAGTACAGATCAGCAGAGATACAGTTCAGCAGCTACCATACGTATGTCCTTAACTTAAGATGTGGCTATTCTCATTGCATTTTCATTTACATTTGAGCTTGATGAGTAGAGACAGCAAGGGTACAGTGCTATTAGGAGATGCTCAGTGGAAACAGTCTCTGTGCTGTTCTCATTTTTATCAGCAGATTGCAAGACCTAACAGAGCTCTTGCTGTTCTCTTTGAGTGGGCATTTGGCATATGAGGTAATTCCAATTAGATATGTCTGGGAATAGTTGGTTTATGCCCTATTAAATAATACTATTCTATACTTCTATGTTTTGTGTATACTGCTTGTGAACTTATTTTTAAAGTCATCTATGTAGGCCAAGAAATAAAAGTCACTAATCAGTTGCACAACAAATTATATTATTTTAATTAAAGAATATTCCAAATATATATATCTTCCTGGTGCAAACCTTTAGAAAGACAATGGGAAACATGCTAAGAGTACATACATCTTCCATTTTATCTGATGTACTCCTAGCCCCAGTACTTAATTTCTGTGTTAGCTACAAAGTATAAATTGTAAGGTTATTACAGTGCTAGGGCGACTGGGGAATTCTTGCTTTTGTTCCTTGAAGCTCTTGAGTCACAGCAGACACTGCAAGAGTCAGCACAATTATCTTCTTACATTAATAAATGAATAAAAGTTGAGGGAGTGATATGTCAGGCATACTGAAGTTAATGAGAGTTTCTCACCTGTCGATTTCAAGACCTTCATTCAAGAACTGCCTTAATTTCCCGTGATGGTAACAGGTGTTCTTTTGGCTATTAAAAGCAGTACAGCAAAAATCACAGGCATTAAATTAAATGCAATATTGAGTAAATTGGTGATTCTCTTTTTCTTTAGACAGTGATGGCTCATGCCTGTCACCTTTCTGAAGAAGAGCTGAAACTTTTTAGTCTTCGTGGAGCTGCAATTTCACATTGCCCCAGTTCTAACTTTTCGTAAGTTAAAAAAACAAAAAAAAAAGAAAAAAAGGAAAAAAAAGAATGTTGTACAATTAAATAAAGCTGTTGTTAGCAGTACCCTGAGTTCAGCCTACCATTACAAGGCTTTGTATATAATACCCCATTCCACCATGTCGTGGTTTAACCCCAGCTGGTAACTAAGCACCACACAGCCGCTCACTCACTTCCCCCCATCCAGTGGGATGGGGGAGAGAATTGGGAAGAAACGGTAAAACTCATGGGTTGAGATAAGGACAGTTTAATAGAACAGAAAGGAGAAGATAATAATAATAATAATAACAATAATAAAATTACAAGAATATTAATAATAAAAGAATTGGAATATACGAAACAAGTGATGCACAATGCAATTGCTCACCATCCGCCAACTGATGCCCAGTTAGTTCCCAAGCAGCGATCTGCCTCCGTGCCCAACTCCCCCCAGTTTATATACTGGGCATGACATCACATAGTGTGTAATACCCCTTTGGCCAGTTTGGGTCAGCTGCCCTGGCTGTGTCTCCTTCTTGTGCCTCTCCAGCCTTCCTGCTGGCTGGGCATGAGAAGCTGAAAAATCCTTGACTTACTCTAACACTACTGAGCAACAACTGAAAACATCAGTGTGTTATCAACATTCTTCTCATGCTGAATCCAAAACTTAACACTATACCAGCTACCAGGAAGAGAATTAACTCCATCCCAGCTGAAAGCAGGACACACCAGAAGTGACATACTGGATTGAGCATGACCATTCATGCTCCACTTCTGCGTGGTATGCTCTGGACTGACTTGTGATTGTTCAGTATAGTCGTATATGTGTGTGTATATATATGTATATATAAATAAATATTTATTTTTAAACTTTATTTCTTTTGACTGTTCTATCAATGGCAGATTCAGGCCATCTCCCTTTGCCCCAAAGTATGCTTATGTTTGGGGGAAATGGGAATGGGTTATATAGCCTTCTTTCTATTAAGCGATAATGAGATACTGTGTGGTATCCAGCCAGGATACTGTAATAAATGTTATGTTAACAGTCATTTTGCCTTTAACATAATCAATATCTTGTTTGTGATGACTTACTGGAGCTCATGGAATGACCTCCCATCTCTGGGAATATTCTTTACATCATATTTGGATTTTTTCACAGGTATGCTGGGAGCTCATTTTCAGCAGATAACTATAAAACTGTGGGAGTTTTTAATTGAGAAAAACTGCCTTTATTTTTAGTGATTAAATCCTATCTTTCAGATATATGAGTGCAAATGCTCCATCCCAGTTTAATAAACACAATCTGTTTCACACGTTCTGAGAGCCTTTGTCATTAAATGACTGTACAACCCTACTCTTCCTGAACTTTCTCTGCGTGTATCACACAGAACACATTTCTTCTTCCAACCCAGGTTGTGCAGCGGTATATTAAATGTGCAAATGGTCCTGAAACACGACGTGAAGCTTGGCCTTGGCACAGGTTAGTAGGTTGCTGTAAAAATGGTTTCTTTTGGAAACCATTGGGAGATACAAAAACATGTCTGCTTGTTTGTGTTTAAAAGTCAGCATGTCTCCAACTTATGGACCTGCTTTTTTTCCCCCACTACTTCTAGAGTAATGAAGTCTAGAGTACTGTAATCTAGAGCTGGTCCAGAAGTGTTTAAAAAGAAAAGCAAAAATCAATGAAGAAAATCTTGTTCCTGTCATGAGAGTAAACGGGGCTTGAACAAGAACTTATACCAGGTTTCTGTTACTCTGTGTTGTGTTCTATTTACCTGACTTTGAATGGGAGAGCACCTTTATTAGGATTTATACATTCAGAGGCAGTACTCAGCAGTAAAACTTTTTGTGTTTACCACATCTGCCACTTTGTAACATTTAATTAAAGCTCATAGAAATTTAACCCAGAGAATTATTCCCAAAGCTTGTTTCTAAGAGTCTGATCCCTTCTAGATGTTGCTGGTGGATATTCAGCTTCTATGCTTGATGCCATCAGGAAAACTCTGATAGCATCTAATAGCCTTGAGATCAATAAGGTGAATGAAACAGGACTAACTCTTAAAGAAGCTTTTCAACTAGCCACTCTAGGAGGAAGCCAAGGTAAGAAGAAATTTCTTTAGGATGTACACAGAGCGCTACAACTCGTTTTGATATTATGTCTCCCTGTCTTTAAAAGGTGGCTGAATTCACAGATTTTTCTTGTGCCAGAGTGAAGTCTAAAATGGTATCTGCTGGGTAGAGATATGCATCAGTCTCTCGTACCTGTACTAGGCTCATCACAGAAGAGTGTTCGTATTGATGTTGAGAGTTTAATAGTAGAGTCTTAATGATTTTTCAGGGTTGTACATTTCCTTTGCAAAGATCCTCAGACTTCTTAATCATTAGTGCTTGTATGTTTATCACACCAATTGGAAAGTCTTTGTTTTCTCAGCAACCAACACTTAAGAGGAAAAGCTGTGCAATTACTGTGAAATCATGCATCCTGTTTGTCATCAGTTTCTAATTTTGTTTTTGCCTTTTGAGCTCTCAGTAAGGTCACTGTCTTTCCAGCAAATCAAAACATCATGCAAATCACTGCTCAGTCAGAAAAAAGCACAAAGTTTAAACAGGATATGCACCATGGTTGTTTAAATTGCAGTTGCATCTGCGGAATATAGTCATATAGTATAACAGTTATTATGGTTCACTGGCATGTTTCGTCGTGATCAGTATGCATGTACTGATTTCTACAGTTAGCAAGGTTTTAACAGAACTTGTATGAGAGCAACCGAACTTAGCAGAGAGCAAATCCACACATATGTAAAAATTTATTACTGTTCCAGTTAGCAAAAATGAGCTCACTACCTGCTAAAGAACTGGCTCCAAGTCTTTTTAGTGTAATATTTTTGTAGTTGTCAAAAAACACCTTGGGAACTATTAATAGAAGTTTGAAAGATGTAATGAAAATGTCATCAAACAGGTTTTCTCAGGACTATTTGAATTTCTGGAGGGTGTAATGGGGAAATAGAGAAGACAGAAAATGGGCAGGGGACAAAAAAGTAGAGATCTTTTCCCCACAATATATACTGTTCTCATAAAAGGTGAGAATAAATTAGGTGAGATACAGAAAGGAAAACTTATAAAAATCCTGAACTCATGTGGTTTCCCTTTCCAGCTACTCTTGCGCTTGTTTTATCTGGGTTTTTAGGTGTACTTAGTAATGTGTTTATTTTATATATTGATTTTGAGCTGTTTTACCCTTACTGAATCACTTTCACGGGTAGAAATTACTCGTACAACCTTCCAGCAGCCTGGACAAGTACAGTTGCGGAAATTTAAATGAGCGATTCTTTGTTGCAGTGATTTGCTTTGCTGAGACTCCTAAACACTTGTCACCCTCTTGTGTTTAATCTAAAAATTGCAGTCTGCTCACAAACCTGAAGGAATATGAGATCATTTTCGTTGAAACTGGTAGGTAGTCAAAATATTTCACCATTTGGAGGAGTTTCAACGTCTTTGAGGTATTGTGGAGTTCCAAACTTCACTGAAGGCTGAAGTTCCTGTGTTGGACAGGAGCAATCTGAAAACAGGTGAACAGGTTATTTGCAGATGTTTTCCCCTTTGATAACTTAGTTTAACTCCAGAGTATTAGAAAAGTTGATTTAATACGCAGATACTTTGTACAACTTAAAACTATCCTAAATCGCTTCCAAGGAGACACAAAGGCCTCTCTTCAGGTATTCCAAGCACTTGCAAGCACCCAGTCACTGAAGATGAAGTTACAGATTTTCAGTGCTTGTGGACCTGAGAACCAGAGGTTGTAATGAAGCTTTGAAATAACAAAGCTAAATAACAGACCACAAGACAAGCTATGAGACCTTCAGATCTAGCTATGATTTTTTTCCACACCATATTGTTCTTTGTTCCTGCTAATTACCCTTAGGTATCCTCTCTGCACACCTCTTTTATTATCATATTATTATACGTTACTATAGTAATAGGTCTATACAACCTGTCAAAGTTGCTTAAACTGTTTAAATGATTAAATCTAATACTGCCTTAACAAGGTGAGTATTATTATATGCTTTACTGTTTCTCTGACTTCATTTCATTCATTGCCCCTTTTGAAGCTTTAATGTTTTTGCAATGTAAATGATTGTTATTTCACTTTAAACAGTGGCCTATACATCAGTTCTGCAATGACACAAAATCAGTGGAGAACATTCAAAGAACAAAAATAAAAAGAGGGGTTCAAATTGTTTTTCAGGTTTCTTTTACCCTTAACAGATGCTCTTCAGAAATTCACAAAATATATGTGTTTTTACTGAGGAGTGGCTTAAGAACTCAGATGCTAACATACTCACTGTTGACTTTGCTTTAAGTTTTGCCTTGCAATCATCTAAATTCTTGTAGTTTTTGTTATGAACATCTCAAGTAAGTTGCCAGGTGCTTCCACATGGTGGAAAGAGGCTTGTGTTGAAGATCTGTTTGTGATCTTATTTTCTTCCTCAGCTCTAGGACTAGATGATGTGATTGGAAACTTTGAGGTCGGCAAAGAATTTGATGCACTGCTAATCAACACGAAGGCTTCAGACAGCCCTTTTGACTTGTTCTCTGCTGATAATTTTGAGGTAATCAGAACAGGATTAATGATCAAAAAAATTACCAGAAATGATGTGGGGAAGGTCTGTGATACAGCCAGAGTAAGTCTCTTGAGGTTATTCCAGTAGCAGGAGTCAGGTGTACTCCACCACTGCTGTCTTGTTTCAGCCCAAGAGGTTCTGTGGTTGTTTTTTTTGAGAATCTTGCTGTCCTCAGTGACAGTCTCATATCCCCATGAACAAAAATGCATGCAGCATTTATTAATGTATGTTTTATTAGCCCAAGCTGACAATTAGAGTTAGCTATTTGCAGTGATAAATGGCAGCCAAGAAAAAGCAATTCAGTTTTAGTTAACACTTTGAGTTCAAACTCAAAAATGGCAACCTGTTCCCAGATAGACTAGGTTGCCTTGACTGCACTGCTATTGTAAATTTAAGCAAGAACTCTAGACAGCTAATTTGAGTTGAAAGCATGGGTTTTATGCAAATATATATGCAATGTTTGCATTATGCAATGAGCACACCTTCTCATACAGAAACCTTTTATAATTAAAAAGGTAATGAACAACTTGAATTTACTTATGTGGCCAGACTGTCTATCACCATCTCTATTCTGAATGTCGCCATTTACTTAGAAATGTGGGCATAAATGGTGAGGTAATTGTTCCTTAATTTGTTTCAGCCACAATAATCTGGATTAGATTGAATTATTTAAGTTTTAAATCTTTTTCCTATTTCAAATATTCTGGAAAAAAATATTTTCCAGTTTAAGAAATCTAAACCTTTTTAGGTAAGTTAGCAGTTCTTAGGACTTTAAAAATGCTTACAATTTTGTCTTATTTTTCAATAAGTGAATCTGAGAACTCTAAAAAAGAGGGAGGGGAGGTATGGTGTTTTGGGCATATATTTGTCAAACTTGTGCAGTGTTTTCTTCCTATGGTATACAGCCTCCTTACTGAAAGTTATTTATGAGAAAACATGCAAATTAAGTTTTGATTTTACTGTTAGTAGGAATATTTGTGAGAACTATTTCTAGCAATTCTTTCAAGCTTCAAATAACTATGATCTGGGATATCAGATACTGTTTTCTGAATTTGGTTTTCTCCCATTTTTTATAGGACACTGTCCAGAAGTTCCTGTATCTAGGTATGTTCTGAGTCTCAGCCCATATAAAATTCTCTTGTTGTTTCATACATAAAAAATTCCCTAAATTAATGTGGAGGTTAATATTACATGTATTTACAAATAATTAAATATACATTTGTTTACAGTAATTAAATATATTTACATTGTATATAAACATTAATATGTCACCATTATTAATATTTATTTACATTAATCAAATATACATTTACTTACATTTATTAATTTTTATTTATAAATACTGAGTAAGAATGAAGTGGTTTGGCTTTTGTTCTTTGGGACGTAGTCAAATAGTCAGTTTAACATGATCAGATGCACCAAGTTTGTCAGATTTATTACCACACCTGTCTTTCTTTATCTACAATATGAGCTAAATCGTGTTTCACAGTAAAGTAACACTGACGTGCTAATCCCCAGTTCAGAAACAGTTCAGCTCAGAAGGACTTCTGCAGACCAGTTGCCATTGTCATTTTTTCACTCTCAAACAAAAAAGGCCTTTAAAACAAACAAAACCCCACTCAAACAATCCCACCCTGCTAAGAGAATAGATATTCTTTATAGGACATCGTCTGGACCTAGGGCTGTGCTGCCCATTATGTTGTTATGTAGCGGTAATGGGTGTTAGCTCTGGCCATGTTTGTGTCATTCTCTAATTAAGCTTTTGCCTTTTTGAGAAGCTGGCTGAGGCAAACCAGCTTTACTGCAGCCTGGTACCTGAGTTAGTTCAGATACTGTGCAACAATGTGTTTTCTGTACAGATATATAATATTTTCAGGCTTTGAATCTACTAAATATATAGAAATGACACCATGACACCACTGCAGCAGCTGAATGCTATGTTTATTTCTTCAAAAAAGCATGGGTAGTTTAAACATCCATTGATATTTGTGGTAGCCCTGACTATTTCTCTTCAAAGAAACTTTCTCAGTCCTAGGAAATGGTCACTGCAAATGATGTATTCCAAAACTGATTTTGTGGATTGCATAATTTTCATTAATTAAATCAGTGCATAGATTTATGTGCAAATCTCCGTTTTGACCATGTTATTTCAGGTGATGATCGGAATATTTCTGAAGTGTATGTGGCTGGAAAGCAAGTGGTTCCTTTTTCAAGTTCAGTATAAATCCGTTTCCCTTTCGCAAAATACTCTGCTGAACATTCTGCATCTGATTTGGAAAAGATTTCTTAAACACAGTGCCTGATCATCAGGAATGACACCTCATTTTTTGTTTAATGTTTTAAAACTTGCAAACATTAGAAATTTTGTTAGACCGTTCAAGAATTACTTTAACAAAATTGTCAGAGTTCTAGAGGAAATGGATATTCAAAATTTATCTGTAAAAATAGCATGTGTGCATTGATAGGGGATTTGGTAAATACCTTAATTAAAGAGGACGCCTGCTATTCCTTTTAATAATACTGTAGGAAGCATTACAAAGAGAAGTGAGACTCTCATTGTTTATAATGCCTCTGAATTTAAAAAAAAAACAGTGCTAGTAAATTGATTTTGCAGATAATTTGTATCATGGAAGAATGCAATTTCCATAATATTATCACCAAATATGGAAAAATCAGTGACCTTTTGGGGCATTTAGAACATTTTCCAGTTTTCTTTAGGAGCTTATTTTTTTAAAAGTAATTATTTCATTTAAACCATTTTTTTTTAAGATAAATTAGGTAAGAAGCGTGTATTTATAAATAAATAAGGGTCCTTATTATCAAAGAGTTCAGATTTGTCATTCATAGTTAGACAGAAAGAAACATGTTAAATTAGAAGCAGGCACTAAGATACCTGAGCAGGCTACTCAATGACAAACAAATGAAGAGGTTTTTCTGGACTAGAAGGAGTGCTTCGTCTAGTTCAGCCTCCTGCAGAACCTTTCCCAAGCTCATTTGCTCCTGACTGTTCAGACAGGACCATACGATGTCCCTTCTCCTTTCTGTAAGGGAAGTGAGTAGGTTTATAGAAACATCCAAGAGAAACAGGCTATTTGTGGCCTTTACCACCTTTTACTTGAGGTGGAAATCATCACTGGAAAAAGCAGCTCAGCTTTAACGTGCTCTTTTGCGTCTTTCAACGTGGCAACCATAATTCCAGCGCTGTACAATTCAAAGTAAAAAATGTGCCCTTTTTGTTTTGGAAATCTCTGTGATTTCCTTTCTTAAAAAGCGTATTTTCCTACTTTTTTTCAGAGACTTTTTCTCTTTTTTTTTTTTCGAGATTAGTCTGAGGAGGGGGTTGCTTCTTGTTTCTTTATTACGTTTTTGCAAAACAAAGGCTGTAAGCTTTAATTTCAGTGTCAATAGAGACAATATGGTATTGAGTTACTATAAACATGCGTTAAATATGGTTTTAAGGCCTGCTTCAAACTCCTTTGATTTCCTAAGCTTTGTTTCACACTCTCATTCCACTGCCTGGCAACATAAAGGCATAGGACTTCCCTCTGTTCACAAAACAAGGGGGGTCACTGCACCCAAGTCTCACTTTATGTCTACTTCTGAGAGAGCGCTTGGCCCAACGTCACTGATAACTTTCTGATTTTAAAAGCATTTTCAGAGTTCACATACCATTATGCTTACGCCTACGTGAGCCAGGATAGCGTCGAGTGGAAGTGTAAAAGCTTGCTTGGGCACTTAAAGCAGTACAGCCTTTTCAGTGTGGTTTTTTTTTTGCCAAAGCTGAGCAGCCCCACGGAACAGCGGTGGGGGGGTTTGGGGGGTACATGGGCTTGCAGACACCACCCGCGTGCAGCTGCGCGCTTGTGCATTGAGAGCCAGCTCAGGTGTCCTCGTCGCAGGGCTCTGACTGCGCTGTGCCCTGTGCTGGCGGAGGCACAGCCTTCCTACCCATCACGTTCAATGATTCCTAAGGCTTTAGGAGTCAAGATTTAAGGATAAGGTTTCCACATTCCATCAGGGTGGTTTCTTAACCATTTTGTTTTTCATGTGTCCCAGTCACCTACACAGTCGCACACTTGATTGGCAAATACAATCTTCAGCTTTTTAACTTGGTTTCCTGATTCAGGGAGCGTTTTTCCTCATGAATTTTGACATGAATTTAATTGACCAAATTTCATGTTCCAAAACCAAAGATCTGTGAGACACGTTTTAATCTCCCCAGTTACTGTTTGAAACTATTTTTAGGGAGTTTCATGGTTTTCAGCTTTGGCTCTCCTGCAGGAATGTTTTCTGGGGCGGAGAAAGATTACACAGCCTTGTGTACAATGTATGTTTGTACCCTACTTCGCTTCCAGAGCTATGAATTACATCAGTGCTTTTATTTCAGTTGTGGTCTTAACTGTCTCAGACTTCATTGTTCTCTCACTATTTTGTAGTGTTGTTAAGAATGGGATTCAGCATTTCTCCTTAAAAGATTTGCAGGGGAGAAGGGGTTGCTTATTTGCAGACTGGGAATACAGAAAAACTTCAGCAAGTTCAACACTATACCACTGGCCCAGTTACAAAGGGACTCCTTAGGATAACTGCTGCGAATGAGCTTTGTATCTGAATATTGGCTGTGTCATAAGCAGTTTGATTCTTGTTAAATTCAGACACAAGGTAGGAACTCAGCCTTTTGATTATAGCTTTACTAGTGTCTAGTACCCAGACACTACCCAGACTCAGAAATGGAGAATCCAATTTTTAAGAATCTCAGCTGGAGGAGGAGCTCTGCCTGCTGGTAGTGCCATGGGCTGACTGCAGCACCCTGCAATGCCCAAGACCAGGGGAAGCGAGGACCAAGATCGATAGCGTTACACTAAATGCTGAGGTGCTTCGGGGTAAAGGAAAGAAGCCTGAATTTGATATGAGAGGAAGGCAGTGGAGGAATTAATATAACAAAAAAACTGGGAGGTACCTTCAACAACAGTATCTTAAATAGAATTGAATGGATAAAGGCTGTAATGTCAGAAAAAAAGTCAAAGTGGTGTCCTCTGAGGTAGTCCCAAATGCTTGTTCAGTGGAAGACGGCTTGCGTGCAAAAATTTTAAGGTTTTAGGAGATACAGAAGATGTAGTAGCCAAATGTCTCTGAAGCAATTTTGGGAAAGTCACTGAGGATCCCACTGTGAAGTTTCGGCCCTTGGGACTCTCTGGCTGTATGTAGATTGCCAAGATACTTGGTGCAGTAAGGGAGGGTCAGTAGATGAAAGCAGTTACTGCCGAGACTTATACATCTACACTATATGCAGCTTAAGACTACATGTAGTCTCTTTCCTTGGACAGATGTCCGCACTGCATATGCAGTTTGAAGCAGGCCAAATAATTGGTTCAGACTCTTAGTGTCTCTTTTAGAGGCTGGAGTATATTTGGCATGCAGCTAGGCTCCAATGTAGTTTCCTCCAAAATAAACTTAATCCTTGTGTACCAAAACCACCCTGCAAACTGAACCAAGTTTCAGTAAGGGAGGATGATTAGCAATTCACTTCAGAACAGCACTACTGTCTCAGACCAAAATGCTAATGGAGGCTAGGACTTGGACTGTTCCCCCTCCATCCTCATTGTCACAGAACTTAGTAGCTGAAGACAAATTAAAGCAATTGTCCTTCCCTCCTCCCCCCCTAAAAAAAAAAAAAAAAAAAAAAAAAAAAAAAAAAAAAAAGTTAAAGTTAAAGTTAAGCAACCAGACACTAAGGGGAGATGAGTAAGTGGAAGAAAAGAAAGAAAGAAAGGGATAATTTTCAGTCAGTATAAATTGACACTGTGCTACTGACATAAGATAAAACCTCTGGGAAAATGTACACACAACTGTTTCCAGACGTCACTCCCCATTAGTTCTCTTGCGAGATTGTGGATGAGATCTTTGTTTCTTAATGTGTCTTTGTGTTCAATGTTAGTGCACCATTCAGACAAAGAAAAAAAAGGGTAGTTTGTAGAAAGCTTGCTTGTTGGGACAATATGCTTAATGTGTTCTATGTTCAGGTGAGCACTTACTTATAAATGGAATGTATTTGAATTACTGTTATATGTTGATCTCGTGTCACTTCAGGTTTTGGAAATTAATAAAATGCTAGTAAGTATTGCCTATGCATTACGCAGCATTATATGAATTAGTCATGTGTGGCAAGTGGAGTTCTGCACTTTAAGATGTTGCCTTGGCCTAATGTTTATATTTATTCTGTGTTTTTTGTGCAATCAGAAAGCTTTGTAGGGGAAAAAAATGTGTATTTGTTCACTGTACTGAACATTTTCAGTATTGTAAGTGCACTTCCTGTTAGAAAAGAAACGTTAAAATGACCCTGTTTAAAGTCTGTGCCTGATTATACACTCATGAATGAAAAAGTTATAATGGTTTTATGAAAGCTGACATGAGTAGTAATATTTTAATTTAAAAATATTTACAGAGAAATAGATTTTTTAAATTTTAATTGTGATTATGCAATGCAGATTAGCAAAAGATAATAATTCCTGCTAAATATCTACTGTTCTACTAAGCAAAAGAGACTGCAACTATTCTTGATTATACATTTAAAAATAAAATGAAAGTCCTGAAAAATAAAAGGCCCAAGTTCAAAGAATATCCCAGTTTTAAAAGGAAAAGGTATCAACAATATTGCTCAGAAAAGATGTTTAAAAATATTGTTTTAAGCATTTCCAGGAACAATCCAAAACAGATGATAAGGTGGACAGCTTTTAAAATACTGGGTTTGTATGAATAAACGGTGCTGCCTTACCTGCAGCCCTGTGTGTAGCAGTGGTCAACTCATCTCTAAAATGATAGTGTACAAGTAGAAGATTTTTTTTAAAAAAGCCAAGGAATTTTTAAAATTTGTGAAAGAGCTGGGGAAAAAACAAGGATTCGAGAAGAAATTTGAAAAGGGTGGTAGCAGAATACAAAACAATGCAAAGTAGAAAGAAGCTAAATCAGAGGACCTCATAAAAACAAGATGAAGTGTCAGTGAAGTTTTAGGTGGGAAACACTCAGAAGATACATTCTCTGTCAGTGTTCTTTTAAATCATGGACCTCATTCCTTCTGAAAGTCATTGAGGCCCAACAACTGAGCAGATTTCCAAATCAGTTACTTACATGCTTAATAATACAAGCCCAAATAATCGTAGCTAATCATAGCATAATTATATAACACTTTTCAACTCTTAACCTCTACTTCAAGATTTAAATCAAAATTACCTGTAACAACTCCAGAAGAAACCTGGTGCAAGGGCACGCTATGCTTTATCTCCACATGTCCTATGAAACATTTGGCATTGGCCAGGTCAGAGACTTAACTAGCCTGGTCCCAGGGAAGAATCTCTGCTCCTGCATGTCCCAAAGATCATCCCCTGTTGTGTGCCTGGTGGCGTGGTGGTGACTGAGCCCGACACAGGGAAGACAAGCATCTGGTGTGACTAGAGTAACTGAAGATGAGCTGTTTTAAAAATCAGATTGCTTTGAAGTTAAGCACACTGCAGAGAGCACAGCACGTTTTAAATTACACGGGCATATACCTAACAGTGAACTTGTAGGTACTAGGAACTTTGGCTTAAAGTTGGGGGATTGTTCTAGACCCTTGTATGTGCAACAACTTGTGCTTCTCTCAACAGAGGAGCCAGCAAATGACATCTGCAAGACTCTCTGTACAAAAACACAACAGCAATAAAAACAATTCTTGGGAAGCCAAAAGAACATCAACAACATCAACAACAATCTGTTGTGTAAAGTTGATAGAACTGTTAATTTTTCTTGAAAGGCTGAGCAGTGTTTCTGGAGTGTAGTTTCCAGGAAATGTCAGTGGAAATTCTTTCTTGGAAAATGCCTTGAATCGTAGTGTGCTCCAGCCAGTGAGGTCCCCTGTGGCTTCTGCAGAGGCAGTCACTTCTGTAGAAGTGCATGCAATAGTCATGCCTGGACTCACACTCCTTCCCCTGGTAAGGACTCTGAAGTGTGTATTCACTTTAATTCTGGTTTTAGTTTGCGGTTTCTCATACACTTGGTTTTAGTTTGAAAATAATTATGCTGAGTGAGTGGGTTGGGAGAAGGATAAGGCTAAAAAGCAATCTTACACCCACCTGGCTAACACTTAAATTCAAAATATTTGTCCCATCAGGTAGATGTCATTATGTTTGCACAGCTCATAGATGCAGTGATTTGGCTTAATGACTTGTCATGGTTTAAGCCCAGCCAGCAACTAGGCAACTCGCAGCCCCTCGCTCGCTCAACCTCCCTGCGCCCTGACCAATGGCATGAGGAGGAGAATCAGAAAAAATGTAAAACTCATGGGCTAAGATAAGAACAATTTAATAACGAAAGTAAATTAAAATGTAGTACTAACAACAGTATTAATAATATGGTAATAATAATTGCAATGAAAAGTAATATAATAAAATAATAAAAAAGCAAGAAAAGACAAGTGACACACAATGCAATTGCTCACCACCTGCTGACAGATGCCAGAGCAGTGATCCGCCCCTCCCAGCCAACTCCTCCCAGTTTATATACTGAGCATGACATTCTATGGTATGGAATATCCCTTTGGCTAGTTTGGATCAGCTCTCCTGGCTGTGCTCCCTCCCAGCTTCTTGTGCACCTGCTCACCAGCAGAGCATGGGGAACTGAGAGATCCTGAACTTAAGATAAGTGCTACTTAGCAACAACTAAAATGACAGTGTGTTATCAACATTATTCTCACACTAAATCCAAAATACCAGCTACTAAGAAGAAAATTATCTCTATCCCAGCTGAAACCAGGACACACTTGAGTTAGCTGGTAACAATTAAACCCAGCCAAGACCAGGATGTAAACTGTGAGCAGCTGGCAAAAACATAGAAAGTCCCCACAGGCTTTGCTCAGCCAAGTGCTCTTAGGTACATTTAGGTACAAAAACTCCCTGGAGATAAGCCTTCAGTAGAAGGGACCACTATCTATGACAACTGAAGGCTTTGATCTGCGTCCTATCTGTTCTTGTGGCTTCAGAGCTGGTTTGTGTGTTCCTTTAACAACTTTTGCTGATGAAGCTTTTAAAAAGCTGTTGCACATACTCCTTAGCTGAGGAAGTTTGCAGACCTTGCTTCAGGAACCTTGTTTCCCCAAAAAAGAGTTTGTATCTCACTGGAGTAAGCTTTTCTGATTCTGGTCCTTGGTTTTGTCTGCTTGTTGCCTGTTGTGCATAGGCTCTGGTTCTTTCGTTTGTGAAAAATGCCTAACTGCAGTTAATGTTGTTGAATTTATTCTTCCTGTTGTACTCGTGTAGTTTCAAGGAAAAGCAGTGTATTAGGAAAAATGGTATATGTGATTTCCACTGTTCTGCTTGGTTTTGATCATGCTAAATGGGAAGTCATGTACTGTTGAAACAAAATAAAGAGGCCTTGTGTTTACACCAAACCTCATCTCTTTCTGTGTTTGACTTTGGAGGAGAGAAAGGTGGCAAGCTGACTGATGAAGATTTACAGTGAAGACCATAATACACAGCAAAGTGTTGGAGGTGCACAGAACTTACCTGTTCCCTGGGGAACTTGGGCGCATGCATCATAGGGGTTTGCGAACTCTGCTTAGTATGCATAATGTTACTTTAGGGGATCTTCTTCCAGATTCAAAACTCTTACAGCTTTTTGTGTATCTTTATCACCAGATTTGTTGGCTTGATAAATCAAAGCCAGTGCTTCAGTAACCTTTTTATTATTTTGTGTCTAAGTAG
This sequence comes from Haliaeetus albicilla, assembly GCF_947461875.1. Lineage (NCBI taxonomy): Eukaryota > Metazoa > Chordata > Aves > Accipitriformes > Accipitridae > Haliaeetus > Haliaeetus albicilla. The sequence goes on along the minus strand of NC_091516.1, from coordinate 27,571,456 downwards.
ACTATCCTGAAATGCTTTCTTCTTGTACTTGGCAGCAAGCATACAGAGTCACATTTCCTTTAATGTGTTTTCTTCTCTTTCTTACTTTTCAAAGCTCAGGCGTAGAAATGTCCCCAGTCTAGGAAGCTCTGAAATCCAAAAGAAGTGGATTTCCTTGAAAACAAACTACCATAGGAGAACCACTGAGGAATTGTATGCTGAAATTTTGAGAATTATGTGCAAGTTGTTACCAACTTATGCAAAATTGTGTGCACAAGATATAAAGCTGTTCTGTATTTTCATCAACCAACTTAGCAGCAGAAGTCATGCAAACTACAGAGAAAAGACAAGTGAAAGAAAACTTCTTCATAGACTACTGTTCTTGTTAGAAGGGCCCATTTAGGCTTTCAGCATAGGAATTCTGCTACTTAACATTTTCTTTTGGAAAATAGCAGTAAGAAATGCTTTTGTGACATTTTGCTAGAGTGGTATGTTGAGACTTACCTATTTAAAGTAGTATAAACTCCAGATGTGAGCACAGTTGTTATGGTATAGAGGGTTTGTGAGCCAGTTTCAAAATTTGAGAGCCTTTGGGTATGTTGTCAGTAAATCTCAGGCTACAATTACCTGTTTCACTACAATGAGTTGATGCAGGCACAGCGTGCGCAAGTGAGCACAGAATTTGCAGGCTTAAAAAAGCGCCATTGAATAATCATGAGCACGTTACCAGTGCAATTTTCATCAGTCTTCTCCTATGGCTATTAAAAAGAATACAATGACTGTTACTGGTTTGGGATCAGATACTGAATCATGTATAACTGAGCTTAATAGGTTTATAGTTCATGACTTAAGAGCATAGTTAAAATGCAAAATGAAGGTTGCTTGCCCTATGCTTGTACTCTGTAATTAGCTGTCTTTCTTCCAAAGTAATGAGTTTGTGACTGCATTCTTGCATTAATTTTGATTAAAACTGTCCTTTAGGAATTAACCTAAAAATATGGCCAGAAATGCCATGAAATCCAGATGAAATATGAGCAGTGCCTCTTCCTTTCATATTTTGTCCTAGAGGTACCATCTCAAAATATAAACGGTATTTTGCTTCTTAGAACCTGGAAGTATTAAAACATTAGCTAAAGTTTAATCTCAGCCCCCACTTAAACAAATCTCAACCTCCCAGCACAGTGGTGCAAGGTTCATAGCTGTCAGAAACCCAGCTCCTTTGATAATTCATACAGAATATCAGTTCCAGCTAGCTCTGGGCAGTGCTAATACTCGTTGTATTAACTTGATGTTGTAAAAATTGTTTCCTGAGCTTTTATTTTTGAGGAGGAGTCACCATTGTATTTTTATGGCTTGTGAAACAGCAAACAGATGTGCCAAACGGGAACATTGCTGTCTTGCAGCACCCACCAGCCAGCGCTGAGCAGTCCTCCCTCCCTACCCCGGCTGAGGGGCTGCATATGTTGGGGGCATTTCCAGCATTGTTATGTGAAGATCCACAAGCTCTGAGGGATAACTGAGGGAAAAGAGAAAGAGTTTGAACTGTATGCAGAAGGTGGTGTTACAGAAAGAGAGATTCCCAGATTTCTAGGCCTAAACCTATAAAGAAATGAACTGTTGCAATCCTCAGCTCTGACCTCTCCAGGCCCTGAGAGGGGGATGGATGAGGTACCCCATGAGGCCATGCCTTCATCACGTACCCACCTGTGGGGCTGAAAGTCTCAGCGAAAGCCAGGACACGCGCAGAGCAGGTTGGAGTGACTAGGGTTGGAGTTGTTCCAGGCACAGTAGGTAAGAGCAGCGTGACACTACGCACATGCTAAACGCTCACCATCTTGGCTTATTACGGGGGCTTGCTCCCTCAAGCGTGGTGCTCTGCTGAACTCCGCGCTAACAGTTTGGGAGGTTGCTTGGACACCCCATCGCTCAGCCAGCTTACATGAGCAGCCCAAACTCTCACCAGAGGCCTGTCGGAGAGCAGGGAGCTGAGCACAGTTTCCTGCCACTCCTGGGCTGGTGCCCCCATCACTAGGGCATCCTCTCCTCAATGCCATCTCGGACATCCTCACCTCAACACCATCTCAAACCTTCAAGAATAAAATGAAATTCAGATTGCTGTACTTGCACTTCCTCTGATACAAATGCCATCTCGAAGTGGTGCATGTGCACAGACAGCTCTCGGCTGCACTTCTGCCTGGTTTGGGAGCTGTTGCTATCCCGTAGCAGCTGCCACATCTGGCTGTAGGTGCTGATGTGGGACGAAGACAAGGTGAGGCAGTGTGAGGTGGAACATGGCATGAGCAACCTTCATAAACCCCTGCACTTCAGGTTTTTTTCTCTCTTTAAAAAGAACAGTGGTTGGTAATACTACCCCTGCTTTGTAAAACCCTTAGAGCTGTTGCAGGGGAAAAGGAAAGGGAAAGGGAAGGGAAAGGGAAAAGGAAGAAAATAAGAGAGAAAAAAGGAAAGCAAGAACAAAAGAAATAATGAAAAGAAGAGTGGGAGGAGAAAAAATGGAAGAAACAAGAATTTTTGTCCTGCTTTCCGCTGCTTTATTTCCAAGGCTGTGTCTTACAGAAGTGTTTTGGACCAGTGGAAGCAGCCCAGGGGTAGGGGCAGTGGGGACCAGGCTATGAGTGGAGGGTGGTATCTGCCGGCGCTGCTCTACCCCCGTCCCTGCACAGCCTCTCTGCCTCTTCTTCTGGAGCATGTTTCCTCAAGGCTGGGCTGCCAGGGCATCTACAGTCTTCCTAGCCCCCTGGTGAGCCACAGCCCTCTGATAATGCCCCCTCACAGTATCACATGCCATCACCTTTTGTGAGTATCTCTGCACTTTCAAAGTACAGTGCATCACGTAGAGAAGCAGTTGCTTGCAAGCACCATGCAGCCATTGCCCTACACACTTACTACCATTTCACGCTTTTGACTCCAGTGACCTATAAACCTTCCATTAAAAAAGTCTGACCCATACATATAGTTGGAGTAGCAGCTGAAATCCAGGGTAGAGAAAGGTACAAGAGTCTTAGGTGCTGCACTGTCTGACAGTTGCAGTACTTCTTTGAACGGTCCTCCAGCCTTCTTGCAGCGTTGAGATCAGTGCTGGAGAAGAGGACACAACCTGCCCAAAGGAACACTCACTTCCTTGGTGTTGAGGCCATGAAAATCACACTTAAATTAAAATCACTACAACAACAACAACAACAAAAAAAACAGTAATGTGGACCCTCTAGGATCTGTGGAGTTACCTGATGGTTATTGCCCAAAGAACAGATGCTACACAGGCTGCAGTGCTGAAGGCTGCAGCCTGTGAAAACATGAAACGTGCTGAACCCACGGGTGTGTGAGTCACCAGCACCTTCATACGTGTGTGGCTGCAGGATGTGTGCCAGGCTTTGTGGTTGTGCTCCCCTACAGGACATGTAGCAGTAGGCTCTGGTGTGCTTGTGCTTGGAGCTGACACCCTTTTAGATTTTCTAGGTCTTTCCTGCAAAAATGTGATTTAATTTAAAGTGCCTGGAATTGGCTTGCTAACCTTTTCCCACAATGGTAGATGCTGCTGGATGAGAAAAAAGTAGATGCTATTTTAATATGATGGAAAAAGAAGCACACAGTAAAAGCTGCGGAATGGGAGAAGGAATGGTAAAGCCCATTTCTATCTTTCTGCTTCCTCCTCTTCCCCACCTGTACACGTCATAAGTGCAGTTCACCTTTAATGCAGCCTCATGGAATCTTATTCTAGATTATTTTTTCCCTTGGAAGACTGCTTAATGATGGCCTATGAGCTCAAGCAATTTCTTTACAGGGTCACAGCAGTGCCAGGCCAATAGCGATAACTCCCTCCCAAATTAGTCCTTTCCAGAAAAGTTAATGTAGTGGATTTCTAAGAGGAAAACCAAGAGTGAACTTTGATGCAAGCTGCTAAGAGCACGGAAATCAACCAGCTAGAAAATCTCCTTTGAAGAGATGTTGCTGGTGGGCTGGCGCCTGCCCAGCTGCTAGCGCCACGGGCTGGCAGCCCCCCTGCTGCATCTGCCTCTCCGAGGCTGGTGAGAGGACCTCAGCGTCATGGCCCAGGTAACAACAGTCTGCTCTCTGCATGGAATGGACTGCTTTCTTCCTCTGTAAAGGGGAAGCTTAAGGAAGAAAACCAAACCCAGTACAAACGCTAGTTTTCCTCATGGGAGGAAAGGTCAGCCAGCTCTTCTAGTCCTTTTATTCAGTGCAACTGTGGTCTCCAAGAAGGGCTATTTTTATAGTAATATTCCAGCATTTTTGCTCCCTTTTAACCCCAGACAAGAAAGATAAAGTCATACAGGAAGAATGGATTACAACAGAATTTATTTTTATATGCTTTTAGGAGCAATTTTGATTCCTGCTTGAGTAAAAGCATCTGTTGCTAATGCTGGCAGGGGTGGCTTTTGTTTCTAGCCAGGATGGTAAACTGTAATGAGAGATGCAAGTATCCAGGCACAAATGACTGTGCAGAAAGAGTGAGACACACTATCAGTACAGTAAAAAAAAAACCACAGGAAAGTAAATGGTGTTACCTCTTTATTACATCACCTCATTAGACTGATGGGTGATTTCAGGTATGGAGGCCACGAAGGCAGCATGTAAACCACTGTGACAGCGTGGTCCAGGGCACCCTTCCTGCTCCTCGCCTGGGCACCGGCTGGGCTTGGGGTCACCTGAAATGATGCTGGGGATTTGCAGAGGGAGCACCCTCTGGGGAGACAGACAGCACTGCAGAAATTGATCAGTTCCCCACCAAACACGTGACCACCTACCCCTGGTTACCCTAAACACAAACAGCAAAGATGTGAAACGATTATTCCTCGAAGCTCAGCTTTTCCCTGCAAAAAGAGCCAGGAGACTGCCCTGCTTGCGACATTCAACATAGAGCTGCTTGTAAAATTTGATGTGAAACATTTTCTGATGGAAAAATGTGTTTTGACAAAAGTGTTGTTTCCAATATTTCATCAGTTCCAGTGGAATTTAACCATCATTTAGGTAACATGTTCTTTGTAGGAATTTTTGCAACTGGCAAGATGTATCCAGCATGGGCTTCAAGTGAAATAGTTCATATCTCTGAACAGCCAAGTGAGGTAAGTGCTCAGCTGAGAGATCACAGGAGCAGTGGTTTTCTGTATCCCTGTGTCAGTCTGGAATCATTTTTCTGGAATGCTGAAAAACAGCTGCTCCTCTAATTAGTTCATGAAGTGTCACTTCTAGGGTATCCACGAAATCCAGCTTAGGCTGTCAGCAGCAGAAAGTTGCTTCAAGCTAATGGTTGTTTAGTGGCCTCTGCTAACCGAAATGCAATTGAACAAAAAGAAAAAATACAAAAAGAAAAAGAAGAAAGTAAGAAAAATTTCACCCATTGCAAATAGAATTGATTTTCTCCTGGCAAATGTTACCTGTAAATCCTCCTGGGCATTTGTGGGACTGGTGTGGGACTAGTGTGGAACTAACTAGGCATCAAAGTGGCTTGAACAACTCTCGCTCCTACAAAATACCTCTTCTGTGAATCCACAAAGGACTGTCACACTGATGACCCTGGCCCTTCCATCTTCAGATCAAAAAACCCCCACCTCTTTCTCATTTATTTAAAATAGTCAATTTGGAAAAAACTACAGCAAAGGGGAGTGGGCTCAGGAACCCCAGAACTGTTGACAGTGTTGCATTCTTCATGTGGAGCACAGGTATGTCCTCAATGGCACACCAGCCACTGCTCACTGCATCCATCCTCCTGCAGGGATAACTGTGCTCTTCCTTACGCAAGGATGTAAAAGGGACCGAGCTGGGTTTACCTAGCACAACTGACTTCTAGTAAGGTTGATAAACATGGGCGTGCAGGAGGACAGCAGGACACAGCATGAGCCATCCTTCATAGCCTTCCCCACTTTCAGCCAACAAGTCAAAGAGGTTTAAAGCCAACTTTGCAGCAGGGACATTTGGCTTAGCTCCTTAGTTTGCCTAATCACTGTCTGAAACATTTAGTTTTGCTTTCTGTAACACCCAGTGACTGTGAGTCGTACCTGTTCATTATATGTTGGGTAGCACAATAATTTCTTCTGTTTGTTTTAAACTGGCTGCTTAAACACATCCCTGCTTCCTAGACTGCAAGCTATAGTGAATAATATAGTGTCACCTTTTCCACTAGCATCACTGTGCTTAAAATCAGTTTCAAGGAAAAGTAGGAATGTTTTGTGCTTTTTATCATTTTGGCTTGGATTTATCAAAAGCATGTTTTCATGTATTTATTTTGCAATTTGGGTCGACAGAGAAAGTTTAGGGCTGGACAGCAAATTACACATGAAGTAGATTGGGCTGGTTTCACAGAAAGCATGGAATAACAGCCAGTCCTACCTATACCCCAAACAAAACAGACCATTTCGTAGACCTGGAAGCAGCAGAACATTTTGTACATGTTGTGCAAAGGCCAAACAGCTTGGGATTAACCATTGAAATGTCTAGTGTCTCTGTGCCAAAGCTGATAGACATGCTAAGTTGGGCACTGCTGAAGGACGGCGTCAGATTCAGCATTGGCCAGATTTCAGAAAAAAAAATGTACAGCTAACATCCTTATCGTGGTCTAAGGCTGATTAACAATATCAAGTGTCCACAGTTTCTTTCTCCCTGTACAAATGTGGTGTGTGGGATGAGAGCTGCTATGAAGAAGAGAGCAGTAACTGCATGCCAGGGCATAGAAAGAGGGGAGAGAGGCAAGAGGACGATATTTCTCTTCCTCTCCACTGGCTCCTACTTACATAAAACCTAATACTTAAAAGAGATCCTTTCCAACAGAAAAGAAGTACAATAAGAACATGGTTATTTTACCCTCCTGATAAGAACACGAGAGAAACAGGCAGCCTAGTTGGCAGTGGAGTCACCCTTCACAACTCCTTCCACAGATGTTTTGTGAGTTCCTGCTGATATACAGTCTGTAAGCACTACAAAAACTTTATGTTCTGGGACAAGTTTAAAAATCTGCATCAAAATACAGACATACTTGAGCTTCGACTCCACCGAATTCAAAGTTAAAATAGCTTGACTGCAAACAGATGCACAAAGTGCAAAATATCCCTTTGAATCATTATTCATACTCACTTCTGTTATTCACATAAGCACTCAGAACAATTATATTTTGTTTTCTAAATTGTCCTCCAAGTACAATTATGTAAACAATAAGATAGTGTGGTGACAAATGTGGGATGTACGGATGAAATGCATGATATTAGTATATAGCAAGGACAAGCTTTTGTAACTTGTTTTCGAAACCCAAGATTACCATGCAACCCAAACATTCTCATAGAAGCAAAGACCGTGAAGATTTCAGCTGGCCTTCTTTTGTAGAAGAAGGTTACAAGACCAAGGTCCTAGACATTACCAAGAATATTTGTAATGTTACCAAGGACTTTGTAATAACCACAACAGTCCTTTAATAAGACTTACTCATCCTTTTACACTAGAGGGTAAGAAAATCATCATGGCCCAGTTGCTGCTTCAGTCTTCAGCAAAGCCTAGGAGAGACCAGCTGGGCACTGCTGCTTCTCTGCCAAGAGAGGGGATATAATAATGTGCATCTCCCTTGGCCTCAAGGATTCACCCGCCAGCTCTGCCCCTCTCTGGAGAAAAGAAAGCCACCGCTGACTGCTTGAAAAGGTGTAAGCAACCTGCTCTGATAGGCAGTGAAATATTACATCATATTGCTCCCCTCTGTAGTGTTTGTGCTACATTGTGAGAGTTAAACCTTTCTGCAGGCATAATTTTACCAACTCCTTCCAGCTTCAACAGCATGAGAAGATGCTTATAAAGGGGACTTTTGCCTGTTCAGCAAGGAACACTGCACCCTAGTTACTAATATGGCCTAAATAACTGCTTTGGGTCGTTCTGTTATTTAGAGAAGTGTTCTGGAGTGTTAATTGTATATGTGATATCAGTGCTAAATGCACTGAACTGTCTTTTGCATTTGCTGAGATGGTGACTCACTAAGTAAGTTCACTAAATCTCTACATGTTTAACTCCAAAATATGGGGGCTGAGCTAACGGATTTCAAAGCAGTATTTAACAAGCCTATTCCTCTGCTGCCCACACAAATGCGTACTAATAATCAGACAAAATTAAGTATGAGAAAGATTCGTGTGGCGTCTCTCACGGGCATAAATAGCTTCCATGCTCCCCTCTGCATTTCCCTTGGATCATTTACTGCGCAGAGGGTGATCAACTTTAGTGGCCTTTTCAATACTAAAATAAGGTGAACATGACACCAGAGGTTAAAATATTTGTACACTGGACTTTGAGACTCCTATTTTAACACTTTATCGTATCATCATAAAAATAGAAAAAATGCTCTTATTTATTGTTGCTTGCATGTCAGATCACTTAACATGACATAAAATTCCTGGTTGCAAAATTCCATAAAATGATAAAACAGACTGGAAAAAAACCCTACTCCCCCCCTTCCCTGACAAGAAATAATTTCCTTTGCATTTTCCTTTATTTTTTTTTGTGGTGTTCCTCTCAGAGTTTGCATGGGCAGCCAGGAAAACCTTTGTTGTAAAATCTCACAAGTCAGGTCAGATATGGGCAAAAACCATGCAGAGGCTCTATGAAGGACATTCGCATATTGCAGAAATTCTATCTTCATTGCCTTTAAAGGAAGAACATCATTTTGAAAAACAAAAAAGGGACCAGAGACACAACACTCCCTGGCTGGAGCGATCCACGTGGCAGCTTGCAAGGCTTTGTGTGGGCTTTGGCGGCATGTTTATGCCTTGCCTCTGAGCGCAGGTAAAAGCGAGGTCAGCATCCCCTGGGGAAATTCAATCTTCCTTGGCACTTGCAGTGAGTGTGGGTGTTATGAGACTGCTTGTGCTGGGGCAACGCTGGTGGAGGGGATGCTGTCCCGCCACCATGCAGGGTCAGGTCCTTCTGGCTGACTTCAAGCATTTTCTCCATCTTTTAGTCACTTGCCCCAAGACCCTGTGGACCAGCAAAGGCAGTAAGTGCTTGCTCCCTTCGCAGTGCACCTGGCAGGGGCTGAGTTGGTCTAGGCAGGGCCTTGTAGCTGACCCATGCACCTCTGAAATTCCACATCCAGCATCACAGTGGTGGTGTGTCATAGACAGCCCCTGAGGCGCCGTGAATAACTCTGCCCTTTGGATAGCATTTTGGGCTACTTGAAGTCCCTCTGAGCTCTGGTGCTCAGCAGGATACGGTCAAAGCGGCCTGATTTCATGGTGCTGGAGCTTGGCACTATCAGCGCAGACAAAATAAACAAGCCTGTCCAAAATATTTACTTGGCCCTGAAACCTTGTTCTGGGACTCACTGTTACGCCTGATGATTTCTTCAACTAAACAAATGGGGTAGATCTGTCCTTAGTCTGTAGCCTTGGGAAAGGGGAACCTTAAGGTGCCAGTTAGTTTCTTCTATTTTTGTTTCCTTCTAAATGCAATTTTCTTATATTGAAATTCCTTGTCAAGACAGAGGGGGGAGGAAAAAAAAAAGGCTATCATTCAGATGCTGAGTCACTGAAGGGAGAGGCTTGCCACGGCTGGAGGAGGCATTGCCAGGAGAGGACGGGCTGGGGGTGGCACCGCCGCGGGTACGGCTAGGACCACAGCCCTGCCAGCCAGCGTGGGACTGCTGGAGGGGCATGGGCAGCCTGAACCGGGCCGTGGGGAGGCATAGCAGCTGGGACTCCTGCTTGCGTGGGGACGTCAGTGTCAGGGCTGTCCTGGCCATCCTTTCCCGCAGATTTTGTGAAGTGCCAAGACCTACCCAGCAATCATTTTTGGACGTGTCAGCAGGGAGCTGAGGCACGGGGAAGACTGTGGTTAGCCACAGCTTATTTCAAGCTGAATCAGCCTCCTGAGCAGTGTTGTGTTACTAGCTTTGTGGGCTGAGAATGGCCCTTTCCTTGAAACAGGAAACAAAAAAGCTGTACACTATGCTCGCGGCTGTAACCCTAGATACACAAAAGGTTTTAAAAAGATAAAAGCATGACCCTGATCTCTGAAAGACACAAGGCTTCACTTCTCTACACACAGCACTTGGACAACTTGGGTGGAAGAGTGAAAGGCAGGGATTTTCAGATCCAGCTCTCATCTAGAACAGAGCTGCATACCGACGAGGTGTGTTTGAACAACAGACTTTAAGAAAACCACAATGACCAGGTTTGGGAGAACACATGGATTTTATACAATCCCTTTGCCTGTACTCCACCTAACTAAATTGTATTTGGTTAAAAAAAATAAACAGAAGTCAGCAACTTAACTGATGCTAGTAAAACATGCCCTGAAAAAAGGCATAGTTGGTAGAAAAAAAGTGGAAGGTACCCTGGCTGCTTAGGACTTGTAGTCAATAGTGACATTTTTGTGTCAGCTTTTTTAAAAATAGCCCTCTATTTGTAGCCCAAAATGGCATACTACTTATACGCAGAAGCAGGCTGTGCATATATTAACTTTCTTTCTCCTGTACTAATAAGCCCTGCAAAGATATGTTCTTGCCCATAACCTTTTACCGTGGTTAGTTAAAAAATACCACCACCCCCCAGCAGCTTTTCAAATTATGTGAACTGTTTTAAGAAAATCACAGACGTGTTTCCTTCAGACTGTAAAACTGCTACCAGGAAGAGAGGGGGATGGAATGAAAGAGGAAAGCAAAGGCCAGCCGAAGCTGCTTGCAGGAGTTAGTTACGGAGTAAGGGTGTTTCTGAGGTCGGTGAGCAGAAGTGTAACAGAGTACGGGTATTCTTGCCTATTGCTGCTTTTATTGTTTGGTGTGGGTGTGACACCGTTGCTTCCTGAGCTGAAGTGCTAGCAACTGAAGATTTTTAATAGCCTGCTCGAGGACAAAGTGTGGTGGTGGGTGGATTTTAGCCTCCATAGAAGCATACTGAAGTACATGGATATTTTGGGGCAGTGTTTGCTGTAAGGTAAAAATAGGAACCATTACCTCTAGTCTTCATTTGTTTTTGCCAGCTAGCACAACACAATGGAGGTGTGGCTTGTGTAGTGCCTGCTCAGGCCCCAGCCGAAGGGCTGCTACATCTCCCCTGGTCCTCCCTGCCCTCCAGGAGGGGAGAAGCTCTTGCCACCCCAGAGCGTGGGGGAAGCAGGGATGTGGTAGAGGCACCCTGGAAGAAGCAAGGACAGCTGGGTCTGGAACCTGGCACTGTCACTGCCACTTCTGCTTTACACAGCCAGGGGCAGCTTAGGACACGGATGATGTGCTCCTCTCGCTGCAGCATGGGTTTGGTCTGCACTTGGGGCATCCCTAGATGTTGTACTTCTGCTTCTGGCAGCGTAACTCACTCACCCTCTCTGTGATCTGTGGTCTTGCTCTTTAAAGTGTGGCTTTTTAACTTGGATCACTTGCATGAAAACAAATCAGGAAGCAATTGCATATGGTGGGGTGGAGGGTGTGAAAAACTAGGGCTGTAGGAGAGTCAAGCAGCTGGTGGCAGTAGGCTGGTAATGTGGCTCAGCTGGAGCCAAGACCACAGAGCTGTGTCCTTGCTGACCCCCTTCCACGCTTTGTCCTTGCCTCTGTGCATTGGGGACAGCAACCTTTACCCACCATCATGAAGGGCTCTGGGAAACAAAGAGCAAGAGGACTGTAAAAGTCCTAATGTTATTATTCACTGATGTAACCTTTGGTCTCCAGCAGCTATTTGCAGATGACTGTTAAATGCCTCTATTTACTGAAGGCTGGTTGACACTGAGAAATGACTCTGTGCTGACCTGTGATTCACCCTCAACAGATGACAGACCGTTAAACACAACAAACTCTGCTTACGTGAAATGCTGAGTAAATTAACTTGTACCTCAAGGCCATTTCCTAACATAATATGATTTCCAAACTCTGGCTTAGAAAATGTTGCTGAGGAGCCAGTGAACTATTCCCACTGTTGGTCCTTTATTTATTGCCAGGTGCTTACATGTAAGAGACTAAATTACTAGTATCAGCAAAAATATCACCTTAAATCAAACGTAAACCCATTTCTGCAACCTGCAGGTTAAGGGCTTGGACTCAGCTAGCAAACCTTGAAGCCACAATGGCAAATGCCAGACTTTGCAGCACTTCTACATGCTAGAAGCTACCAGCCAATTTGTCTCACCACTGAGACTGAAACTGCAATTCCTCAGCAGCCCCTGCAAATCTGTGTGTGGTGGTCTCACCTCTTCTGACTGTCCCTGCCCCCTCCTTGTGCTAAATCTGGTACTTGGTGAACTCTCCATGAGCTGTGGCAGTGACTGAACTGGCAGCAAAACATCCAAGTCTTTGGTCCTACAAGGTCAGTCACAAGGTGATCTTCCAGAAATACACAAATCCGTATGGATATTATCCATGAGATGAGTCCAGTGTAGCCATCAAAGGAACCAGCTCAGTCTCACTCTGAAGACTATAACCAGAATGAAAGGGATCAAGATTTTTCCAGGGTCATAAACCTACTTTCCCCTCATAAATCCCATGCTACTTAAAATACAACTAAGGAAAATCTACTTTAGCCTAATCCTGTTTAAACCTAGTCTGACCTGGTCTCCCAGAAGCATTATCAAAGTCAAATGGTCCTGTGCACTAACTGTTTCACAGGCTCCCTTGGGAACTCAGGACATACTCATCATGTGCCCAACTTCTCACTGACCTACTAAAGTAAACTTCAATCAAATTTACAGTAAAAATGCACTCTGCTCAAGGAAAATCCTCATCAGCAAATGAGGCAGGTTGGATGGGTTTTAAACAATATAAATGTGAATGTACATTATGGTAAAGAGTAGATAAACAGGAATGAGGAACAGTGAATTAAATTGCTTTTCTTTTCCTCAGATCTGGGCTGTAAAATGACCAAGATTGTAAGTGAAGATTCACAGTGGGACTTCATCCTGTCTCGCTATATTGCAAAATCACCAATCAGGCAAAAATATTAGAGAGGGGCACTGTAGGTCTCCAAAGATGAAAGGTCTGAGCTGTAGGGAGCATTTCTCCACCTACATGTTTGCTGTGCAGTAGCTCAGCAAACACCTTGTACTTCTAACACCCCTCTCACAAAAGAATACATCAACAAGGTGATGAACATCACCAACAAAATGGTTTCAGAAAACAAAATACATTAACTATGTGTAAAGACCACTGTCGATGAAATCTGAAAATAAAATCAACCAATAAAGAGAAGCCCAAATACACGTCTCTACATATGCCTGGCTAACATTTAATGACACCTTTCAGACACTGGATAAAGGGACTGAGATACCTATGGCTGCAGTGGGAAAATTAAGCTGAAAGAGTGGAAAAGTTCTGCTTTGAGCAGGGTCCCATACTGAACCGTGGCTTCAGTTTATCCTTTAGGTCATGTTGCCTCCATTTAAATTGATTTCATTATTGTATCATCAGAAGGAGCTGTAGGAAGAACCTGAAAATACATGAACCAGGAAGAGCAGGTTAAAAGTGACTTACCATCAACAGCACTCAGCCCTATCAAAACAACCTCAAAAACCAAACAAAACTCCCGAAAAAAGCATTTTAAAACTGTTGATTTTTCCCTAATAGCAAACCAAATCATGGTGAGGCTGGCTGGCTGAGGGTATGGAGGAGTGTAAGAAAACAATTCAGGTGCAGCTACATTTTAAAGTAGCTTAGCAAGTAAAGCGGTGGGCAGCTAAGGTGTCTTGAGTCCAGTTAGGTAAGTAAATTTGGCTATTACACAGTCAGTGACTCTAACTCTTTCCTTGGATTTAAACATTTTTCATGAGCAACACAGCCTTGGTGGTTCACTTAGCAAACACGGCCCTGATCTATGATTAGGGAAGGTCATCTTATGCTGGTACTCAGGCTGGTCTTATACAGAGATGGTTACTTCCTAACTACAGTATATGACATTGCAAATATCAGGCTTGTGTTCGGTTAAATCCTTTAAGATATGGAATGTTAACTGGAAGAAAAATGAAAAAGATTAAGGCACTGTATATTTTATATATAAAATTCTCTGATACACACACAAGCCCCTATACATATTTTAAAAATATAATACATGCACAACAACTGAAAAAGCAAACAAAGTAAGAACCTGCTCCACAGTCACAGTAATGTAATTTAGAAATGTTGTCACCTGTGTATGGATTAAAAATAGCATCACCCTGCAATGGTAGTCATTTAGCATTACAGGCATTGCAACAGGAACTTGGAAGCAGGAGGGAGGCTCTGGAAATGCCATTGCTTGGCACGGGCCATGGGTAACCGCACTGTGAAATGCCTGCAGAAAGGGAGGCGCTTCACCCTACAACCCTCTCAGGTGCCCATACGGTCAGTTAAGTACAAGACTTAACCTGCCTGGGTCAGGACTTATTACACAACAGTCTACCCTTCATGCTTGTACTCAAGTGTGAGAGTAGATATAATTATCCTATGTATTTTTCTTTTTCTCTCTATAATGAATAAACCTCAGCTTGTGACAACCAGGCTTATTGCTACTTGGGAATGAATGCTGTGAGCTGGTTGTTGATACAGGGAGAAAAAAGCTAGGACTACAAGGAGGTTTAGTGAAGATACAGCTATCTTACTTAAAGGGCTTGAGCCAAAGTAACATTCACATGAGAAACCCAACTTCCAACATTGCTATGATACTGACCACAAGCTTACAGGAGAGAAACATCCACTGAAATGAAATGGGCATTATTAAAAAAAAAAAAAAAGTGTCATCTACATCTTACTATCTAGTACAAAAGGCAAGAGTGAGACACATCTTCAGAAAGCTGTGACTCTAGTCATTTCAATAATCAACACTTTTTTTTAAAAATGGTACAGCTTTGTATCTACACAAATAAACAGTCAAGCTACAGTGTTTTGGGTTGCCATTGTAGGTGATGATTCTTGCATTTATTTCAGTACTGCCATCTTTAACAGTTTTACACTTCTATTTTCATTTCATTTAAATCACAGGCTGCTGATACTCTGCTATTTTGCATCCCACAAGATGCCAAGACTTGCTTCTTCCACTGAATTCAATTTTTTAGGAGTCAGAAATCTGGTCCTTGGTTCTGTTTTGTGCTGATGTGCCCTTTCAAGCAGAAATGGTCTCTGTATTTAATTCAATCTAGCAAAAACCAAAAAAACCCGCAACCCTGTTTCTCTTTGTCCATCACTAAATTACTACTACAATGGGCAATTTAAAGGCTGAAGCACATTCTGCTGAAGTGTTTACAGTAGATTAAGGGGTAACTCAGGGCTGTGAAATGGCATTTAAAACTGTCTTGTTAGATATTGACCTCACTGTGGTGATAACTAATCACTCACAAAGAGAACTTTGCTCTCGGGCTATTGTCACCGAGACTCACACAATCAAATTAAACAGGTGTTAAACACCATGGAATTTATTCTTCAGTCAAAATTGTTTAGAACTCCAACATTAGTAAATCACAGGTTCAATGATGTGAGAGGAAATTAATACTGCACAACCGACTTAAGAATTCTTAAGCTTTAGAAATGATGACCCCAAATGTGCGCATCAGTCACCTAAAAGATGAGGGCTCCCAACCTTGAGGAGTTACCTTGGGCAGCATCCTGACCCAAGGGGAGAGTCCCCGACTGCAGACCTGCTGCTCCGAGGAGGACCGACTCAGTTTGCCCTCCGGCAGGGCCCTGTTTAAACCCTAGTTGAGTCTGACCTGCCATCATATATAGTGAAAGGTCGAGAAGTTTCTTTTGACTGAGGTGTTTCACTGGCTGAGGGCCTTCTCCTTCGACCAGTGTGTACGTGACAGTTGTCACCGGCAGAAGCGTGTACATCACCACAGCCATCATGCAGGCTGGGTGGCTCAACCCCCAAACCATGGCTTCTAGTTTTTTGGGTTATTTTCTCTCAGTCAAAAAGTTTCGGTCTCTATGAGGGCAGGTGTACCTGCCACAACTATGTTTTAATGTTTCCACAGGTAGTCACTCATTATTTTTCCAGCTCAGGTTTTCTAACCGATTTCCTCAGTTAACTGTTTGGGTTTGTCATTTATTAATTCCAATGGCATCCAGACACTTTCAGGTGTACTGCCAGAGCCCTTTGTGTCTCCTGAATCAGAGCACAGTCCATCAAATTTCCCGGGTGGTTAATTATGAAAAAGATCAAGTGAGTCAGTAATAGGTCATTTGTGAGAAAAGGCATTTTCATTGTCTGGCTGGCTGAGAAACTAATAAAACAAACATAAAAAAAAAAATCACACATCTATACAGAGAGCAAAGTTCCTTTTCTTACTAAGTCATTGCTACTTAACACACCTGGATACCTGAAACAAACCAATTTCCTTATTTGCTGCGCATTTCCTCCTTCAAGCATATGCATCAGACAATACTGTAGAGTTGCTTAGGAACACAGAGAAACTGACATGCATTTCGACTCATTATAGACACCAGGCATGAGTCAAATCCTTATTAAGTATCCTTTGATTGAGTAAGGGACATGACAAATACAAGTAAGACATGCCTTTACACTTGTGAATAACGACCTTCCAAAGCACACGGCAGAGTTACTGATTCTCAGAAGCAAGTTTTCAAAGGGCTAAGGACCAGGAAGATAGCCAGGACTCCTCGACCCCATGGCATCCTTATGCACCACAACCAACCAAGTCATCTGGCAGCTCATCAGCCTTACAGCAACAGGTTGGAAACACCACAGGAAGCTCATCATTACACTCCAAGTTTTAACAGTAACAGCTGTCAGTAAGTTTACACAGAATCCTGTGGAACATAGTATTGCACAGCCATAACATCAGCTAGGCAAGGATTTCACCAAGTGAAGATTATGAAACAATTTTTTAGTCACATAGCTGCTTTAAGTTACTCATTTGTTTGTATGTTCCTTTTTGCTCCCTAACTAAATAAAAGTTCCCATCATGTGGTAAATTTGCTGGGGACAGAGGAAGACCTTTCCCAGAACAGTGTGTTTATGTGTAAGTCAAGAACATCTCAATCTAACAGCCAAACATTAAATGAGGATCAGTGTCATGGTGAAGCGATCATGTTTCTTCCTTGGAAGATGGGTATACTATTAGTAGCTGTTTGTCACTTTAAACTCAAGAGCAAATGATAGCAGCTTTATGAATGGCTTATGTTTAGACATTATAGAAGATGGACTCTTTCTCAAAGCATTTTAATACCACAGTATTAAAACTGTGACTGGCAGTGCCATGGGAGTTAGACATTTATTTTAGGAATATAGACCAGTCTCTAAGTTGGGCAGCAGAGAATGGGATCTGAAAGACTCTGCACCTACCTTCTTACTCTTTGCCAAGAAAGATGTACCACAGTGTTTCCATCTAAGTTTAAATACCGCCCCCCCCTTGTCAATACCTGCTTTTTTTAAACAACCTTCCCCTCCTTTGAGTGTTTAGTGAGACTCAACAGCATTAGGGCTCCTGAATGATTATAGACACTACATAAATTACTAAAAGAACAAAGCTCAGGGGAGCCTCCAGACTTACTTTTGAGTACAGGCTCATACCCCACTTATGGGCAATTTACATATGATACAGTTCATGATTTCACAGGACAATGAGGGATTTTTCATTCCATACTTTCCTCCACAGATCTACTGAGATCAATTATTTCAACAAGTCTTCCCAAGTACAGCCTTTGGTCAGATGAATAAGCAGAGACTGAGACCATCATAATCATTAACTACCAGTATCAGTACTATTACCTGTCCTAACACACTATAGCCACAACAGTTTAAAAAACAGGCACATTCTCCTCAAGTACCAGTTACAAGCCATTCTTGGGTTCAAAAGAAAAAAAAGATAAAAGCATTTTATGCTACAGGAAGTAGCTGATTTTGCTTTAATACAGGTATAAAAATGATGATTTCAGTGCTTTAAAACAGTTCCATGATTAAGTCATAAAATTCGTCCTGGAAAATGAAGTCACAGAGCATGTCTAACTTCCCTTGTTGAAGGTATATACAGTGGCTAGAGTAGTAACTTAGCACATGAGTATCAGCTGACTGGTGGGATGCACAGTATCCATTTCTGGTATGAGCAATTCTTATGCATTATCCAGCAGTGAAGATGTCTTCCTCCAAAGCAACACGTGATGTGTGCTTTGTCCTTCTCACTGGGAAGGATAAATCTCACATATTTAACATATGTATTTGGATGCTGATCCTGGCAACAACTCCGCCCAGGTCTGCTGGTGAAGATGTGGACAGAATGGTGTAGTCAGTATACTGGCTCTATTAGGGTGTATTAAAACAGATCCACTAGAATTAAGTTTTGTAGGCAAAAAAAGAACCTTTGAAGTTCATTGCTAATGCTTTCCTTTGCTCCCTTTAGGCACATTGTTGTTTGCTGGCCATGTTTGTCAGGCCATCAAGTAGTATATCCAAATAAGAAGTAAGGACATAGGCAGGCTTAAACATAAAGACAACATCTACAAGAACTTAGTACTAACTTTGCACCTTAACCACTACAAGGTCACCTTCTGATTGATTACAGCAATAACTAAAACCAATGAACTATCACAAAAGGAAGTATTTCCTTCTGTACATGATTTTTATTATTTACATAATACAATACAGCATAGATGCTGAGTAGCATGATTATGTGCAATACATAAATATGAACTATCTGTACATGTTTGCATATCTAAAAAACTCAGAAAAACAAAAGCAAAAACCTGATGCTTTTAATAGTTAAGTAAAAGTGAAGTCAACACTGCAATTGAAATCAGAAGTTCAGGAGTAGCGCCTTGTGTACATACATAACTATTTACAGATGAGAACAGGCATTATCACAACACTAGTCTAAACTGTACTCGTTTATATAAAAAACACAAGTTTCATACATCACAAAAACCCCTTCCATTATAACACAGAAGTGATATTACCAGACAAGCATCAGTGACGTATACTGCCTTTTCTAGAGTTGTTATTGTACAATGCTGTAGATAATGCAGCCCATGCAATACACCCAAGAACACTACAGTCCTACACCCAAGTACAATTAAAAATGATAAAGCAGCCCTCCAAGAGTGGTTCCAGCTACCACTTAAGTCTACAGCAGCCATATTGGGTATGGTTTTCCATGCAGAATGGTGCAACTGTTACATTTAAAACTAGAAAAAATTAACTCCTAATTTTTTTTTTAACTCAGAACACACAGAACGTAAGTAGTATATGAATAATAAACTGCTCTAATACTTCAGCAACTTACTCAGACATGTGTTGCTTGATAGAGCTGCTGTGGTATGTCTAAAAACATATGTAACTTTTTTTTTATAAGCCAATCTTACAATATTGTGCTACACAACATTTTTAGCTATGCAAGGAAAAGCAGACAACTCTGTTGCAGGCCAGCTCATAAATTCCCAGCAGGACATTTCCTTTGGGAACCTATTTTGACAATTCTAAAGTTAATGTAATCTTTTGGAAAACAGTTTGCTTCTCATACATATCTGATTTTTTCCATTTTTCTCAGTGCAATTGATAAGTGACTTTCTTAAATATGGCACCAATACTCATCTTAGTGGGATGGTGGACCCCTCTATGTAGCTTATATTCTGCTGGAAAACAATGGAGTGTGGAAACTAAAATCAGAATGAGATTTTAAATTATAGAAGTAGACTGCCAACCTTTTTGATGTATCCTTCTTCAAAACAGGCACATAACACTAGCCAAAGATTATATACCTCAAACACATCTCAAAAGGCAGATCTGCTGTAAACGTGCAGATAGCATACATCTGTTTGGCACATGTGAACTAGTGAGTCTCTCCTCTGCGCACGTATATTCCTGTGCAGGTTTCTCATCATCCAATTATATTCTGGGGAGGGCATATATATTTTCAAGGGCTGTATCTATCCAATTCTGCCTGTAACAAACACCCAAACATTCTGAAGTATCATTAAGACAGACAAGACTAAAAGTAAAACTTTGGAGAAAAAAAGGAAAGTGGCCATGCACCTGCTCTTTCATGTTTTCCTAGGATATATTAAAAACAAACCAAGAAGTCAGTCAGTCTTTTCACAAGCAGGTTACTTTATATTCTCTGGATTTTTTCCGCCACCACAACTGGATTCTCTTTCCTGATTTTTGCTGCAGCTTCTGCTTTGTAATCATATGGGCAGTTATGCTTGTCAGAGTAACGGTGAAGTCCACAAAATAAGTTTCCACATCGGCAGTCAAATCCTGTATACAGAAAAAGAAGCAACATCACTAGGAAGTTTCATAATTAAGTTTTAAATTAAGCTTAGTCACTACAAAGGGGGCATGTTTGTTACTCTGACATACAGAATAAGAAAAATGAACAACCATACTAAGTTGTTTGGATTCTGAAGAAGCAAACAAGTTTAATGGTACAGATATGTAATCAAGTTTAATCTAGTGAGAGGCAACTAATCATACAGATCTGTTAAAAATTGTCAAGATGTTCTCATACCTGTAAGGCCAACCTTCTTTCTGCACATGAAACATCTGTTCTTCTTTGGTTTGGGCAGTTCAGGAGCTCTCTCTTCACTCTGCGAAGTACTAGGCTGAGAAACTGATGGGCTTGGTTGAGTAACAACTGTTAAAGCAAGCAAAGGAAATAGAGGTTAAATTTCCTTTTCTTGACTTCATTAGCTATTCAGTAGCATGCATGTATGTCTTAAGGATTAATTTCCCCTACTAACTCTGATGTTTGTTGTCTAAAGTACTACATAGACTAGTCTACAAAAATGTGTATCAGGAACAAGGATTTTTATGTATTCTATTCTTCCCTTTTGGCTCTATGCAAGACAATCAGATTTTTCCTCACAGTTGACAAGCCAGAAAATATAGGGCACTTATTTGTTAAACCTATACAGGTATATACAGGTGTTATGGGCTTGGAAAGCACTCCGGAAGTTCCACGTACACATTTACTATTTTAAAAAAGTCCCATGATCAAAGTAACATTTAATCTAAACCAATAACAATACTGTCACAGCTAAAGTTGCTGAACAGAGGGGATACCTGTAGAGAGTATAACTAACAGGGATGTATTTTAGAAACAAATGAAGTTCAGTACTGCGTTACTATCATAGTACTGGGTTACTCTGCCACTACACTTGTGAAGTCAAATGCCTAAACCAGTTCACCAGGAGCAGCTAGAAAGCCACCAATTTTGACAGATCCGGAACACAGCTACAAAACACACACAGTTCAAAAGAGACATCATGTTTTCGACACTGTGAGAAACTGAAAGAGTTCATGTCTCAAACATTGTGGTGGGGCAAGTTCTGCTTAAGGACAGAACCCTGGAAAGGAAGGAACCACAGGTGAAAAGAGGCTGATCAGCACAGGACATCAGCAACAGGACAGGGAGGTCATGCCTGAGGGTGCGCAGCTCCCTGTTCTGATATGCTGAGCAGGGCAGCTCACCATGCATGGCCAAAGATCAAACAATGGTCATGCCTGCAGGGAAGGGGAAGTTACTCCCCAAACAACCTCCAAGCCCACGGACCCATTTCCTGAAGGCTCACAAACCATGCATGACACCTGATTAGCTAATGAGTTTGAGTGCCCACCCGAACGAGGGGCAAGGAGATGATAAAAGGACACAAACTGAAGCCCCAGGTGCATTCGCCCTCTGGAACCAGACCCCTCAGCTGGTGGGACCAACGCTGGACCCAGGGCCAGTGAAATCTTTCTCTTTTCTCTTCCTTTTTGTCTCTGTCTTGTCCTCCCTTTCTTCTTCCTTTTCCATAACCCCCACACCTCATCCCTTTAGACATCAACCGCTGGCCAAGTCTGGGACTAAGAGCAGATCCAGCCACCCCTGGGCTCCTCTCTGAGAAGGAGTCTAGAAAGCAAGGGGGTCTGCTCTGAACCTTGTGACCCAGCGGGAGGGATCTCCTTATTGTCTTCCCTGAACTGATGTGTATGGTTACCGCAGGTTACACGGGTCACTGAGGCAGTTCCATGCCAATTCCTGTTGTGAGAAATCCCCGCACCTACTGTTACACTTCCCAAGTTCAGGTTGCTTCCGCCACAAATAAACATTTAACTCATTGTTTGGTGTCGTTTAGCCCGATGGAATTCCAAATTCACCATGACCCCTCCCTGGTCTCTCCAGCCTGGGTCATGACAGACACTCTCACTATTTTAAAGAGCTAAGTGCAGATTTACATTGAATATCTGTATTTTTGTACTTTATTCAGCTATAGTGTTCAAGCAGGTATAGTCAAAATTAATCATTTTTCAATTGCCTCTGTCATGAACACCTTCAAACTTCAGTCACCTTTTACTTAAGTTCTCTGAAGGATAAAAATTTGTCCTTTTGTGAACTTTTGTGAATCTGTTAGTTTTGTTTAAAAAAGTTTGGTTTTTTTTCCAAACAAACAAACTCTTTGAAATATCCTCTTTATATCCAAACCAGAATGGAGGAAAGCTGAGAGGTGTGTTTGTACACAACTTTAACACCTGCTCCTGGTACAGTTTTCCTGAACACTCCCAGCTATATGATGACATCTATTTTTCTAAAATAGAACAAACTAGAAAACACATTCCAGAATAAATGGAGTATATAAGCTTTAAGGACTTATTTGTAATATACTTTATGCACACAAATAGTATTTGTTAGTTGAAATTGTTTTGGATCAGCAAGTCTTGTATCCTGTGAAAACTGATTTTTTCCAGACATGAAGAAGTAGTTATGTTGGCATTTTTTCTACCTTCACTCTTAATACTTGTCTTTTAAAATTGTGTTTGCATGACCACATTCACAGGTATTCTAAAAACCAGCTCACTATTACTGCTAACACTCCAGAAAGCCTCACAATTCACTCTACAACAAGATAGCCCCCAGTCAGGACCCCATAATCTAAACAAGATTTAAAAGTGACAAGCTCTCGGAGGTTAACAAGGAACCTTCAGTGCTCATCACCAAAAAATTTAATGCAGTAAAACAATGGTTGCTAATACTTATACATTATAGCAACAGTCCTAATGAACAACTACAGCCATTTACTACCTTTATTTTTTATCACCTTGCATAGATCTTTTTCTAAAAAACTTTGGGAAGTTCAGTGTCAGTGCTATTTTGCCAAGTCTGAAGGGTAAGAAAACTATTACAGCACTAGCACTACAATCATTATTGCTATTGGTACTTTTCAGAGTAATTTCTGCTGCTGCTTTTGTTTTTTTGGAAAACAATTTCTTTGTCTTCATGATTAACATTTTCTAGATGAACAGATATGATCCTCTGAACGTGTCTTTAAATCCCAAGGAAGTGGTATTCAGTATCAGTTAATCTATTTGAGAACCTGTGACCAAAAAAACCAGGTTAAAACCCAGCGGTATCAAGAACAGTGTAAACCTGTTGGCTACTATGCACCTTGGATAACAGCCATCAGCTATGGCCTTAAAAAAAACCCAAACAAAAAACCAAACACCTCCCAAAAAGCACCGTCAAACTCCCTTTAGATTTGCTATATTGTTCATTTGTTTAAAAATGAAATACTAATTGTCATGGCAGATGAAAAAGAACAACCAGAATGCTCACACACTTTGCAATTTGGTGTATAGCTAGCCAGGGGGAAGCTTCATCTGCATCAGAACAAACTTGTAAATATGAGCCCTGGGAGCAGGCATGCTGTTTCAATCAGATGCAAAAGAAAACACAGAAGAAGGGGCAAATCAACAGTGACCTAAATAATTAAAGTAACATACAACATGCACTAAGAGAAAATAAAAACAAGAGGAAGAGCAACCTTTATCACAGCCTAACATGCCAACAAGGAAGTAAAACTGGAAACAGCAACTTCCCAAGAATCACCAAGGCAAAGAGCCTAGTAGATCACTCTACCGCAAAACAGACACTGAGAACAAATGCATGGAAGGGAATATGTTACCAACTACTACAGGTGTATTTCCTCCTTCGCATGAAGAAACTGTAGCAGCATATGTCCTGAAAGGTCTGCTGAACAGGATCATTCCGCCACAGCTAAAACACATTCCAAGAAGGAAAAGCAGCACACAACATACAGTAATGGGCACTAAAAGGTCACAAGACAAGATAGGACACAGCCCCCTAAATCCAAATTAAAATGTTCAATTTATTACTCTACCTGAATAAAGGATTCTCCTATTCTTTTACACCAGCAGACTTAAGCCTGATGGTGAGTTTTTATCATGTTAAACCTTCATAAATGTGCTTCTGAGTAGTGGCTAGGAGAGAGGCAAAGCTGCCTACCCTGCCCCTTACTTAAAAGCTCTGAATAAAAATCCTTTTTCAACCTGTGGCCCAGATGAAAAAATACTGTAAACGGTAGTTTTTCTACCATGACATCAGGAGCCAATATAAATTCATCAGATACTATCCTGACAACTGCTTGTCACAAAAGGCTTCCTTTAGCACAGAAGTCAAATCCAACCAGGGAAGTGCAATTCCAGACCTCAATATATTAAATTCATTTTATGCCAGAAATCGCACAGTGTTAATCATCAGGCAAAGCGCTCTAAATGATTGCTGTATGATCACCATGGAATAACTGAAAAAATGCTGAAAGTTGGAAAGTTGTCATTACTGGTACCTGTACACCTGCTTCCTCAGTAACAGTGTTCAGATGAAGCAAACCCCTCACCACTAAAATAGGTTTTATCACTTTAATAGAGTTCCTGTTGGCATGTACCCCTCTCTATCACCTTGGTCATTTCCCTTCCCAACCTTTGGCTCAAGAGGTTACCCAATCACATTTACTTCACTTGAATTTTACCAGACCAGGTCTCCTATTACAAGGCTGAAAAAAATTAGGAGCAACAAGATTTTCAGAACTGGGCATAACTTTATTAAATATTTTTTCAGTCTTAAATTATCTGTAGTCACTGTAAGACACATTACCATCATTCACAAGGAAGACTATCACCAATCTGCTAGGATAAAGACTAACATGATCCTAGTATTGCAGAGGTACCTGAGAAAAGCCTGCACAAATACAGGCATTGCATCATGAACTCAGGAAAATTCCCTTCACATGTAGTCTGAAGGTAAGATTCATCTTTAAAAAAGGCATGTGGGAACAGCAAAGCCACTGATAAGAGGTTAGCCACATGTCACAGCGTGACAGCTACTCAACTTATACACAGAAAGGTCCTACAAACTGGAGAACAAAGCTCTTCTCAGACCCGGAAGTGTTAAGCCACAGTGACTATGTGGGACTACCACTCGAATTAAAAACCACTCTGAGAACAGGGCTTTTAAAACTGGCAGTAGTTTACCATATACATCAGTATGGCTGCTGCAAAAGAGCATGCCTACTGTAGGTATTTCCCCACTGAGAGTTCACACTGGAAAGGAATTAATCCAATGTTTCAACTGAACAAAACATGATGAAAATAAAGCAATATTACTTTTTAACTCGACCCATATCAAAAGTGACCAGAAAGGGCTACCAAAGTAACACCAGTAAGATTTTAGAAGCTTCTCTGACTAAACAAAAATTAACCAAAATAAAATCCCAACAGCTTAAACTGCATGACTGTCATGGTACTAGTAAGTGGTAAACACACCAGTGGAGCAAAGTGTTGAAAGCATAAAAAAAAATTTGATTTAAGCATTCTGACTTGTTAAAGCTAACCTCCAACTCCCACCATGGAAGAACCGGAAAAAATAAAACAAGAGAGAAAAAAGGTATAGTCAAAAGTTATCAGAAAGACATTAGACTGCACTTCCACAGTACTGGAGCAGAAAGCTGTAACAGAGGTTGTGCAATTGTTATATTGCATATTAACACAATGGAACTTGTATAGAAAATTTTAGTCTGAAAAGATGGACAGTACTTATTATGCTTTATCAAGCTTCCTGAGCATAAATACTTTATTCTTCAGGAACTACAATTGCTCTACCAACCAAGGTGCCCATGATGAAAGGCTGCAGAATAAGCTTTCATCATGTTTAATTTCATGCCAAAGAAAGGGAACAGAAATGTTCTGCAGCATACAACTCATCTGCCGCATGCCCAAATAACAGGCTTATTGAGTATCTTTCCTGCTACATTAATACAGTGTAAAGCTACCACAATTTCAGTATCGCACAGAAATATCTTTTAATTTAGTCACCATGAAGACTTGATGTCTGTGGTATACGGCTCTTAAAATAATAACAGCATCCTATCACCAACAAGCACAGAAGCAACAGTTGGGTCCCCAGTCTCATTTCCCAAGGTGGACGGCTTCAGGGCTTAGAAGAGACTACTGTTCCATTTCAGAACTGTTTCAGTCGGGGCATCTACTGAAGCTACAGCAGACACAGGAAACATGAAGATGAGCTAATTATTTTCAACACAAGACAGAGTTGTTGTATCAGACAATTTTACGAAGAGCCACAAAGGAATTGTCTACATATAGCAACATGGTTAATATACTATAGCCATGTATGAAAACAAATCAGGATCAACAAGGCGCTCATTACAAGATCTAAGGAATATCATGTGGTAACCACTTAGAGCCATTTTTAAAATAAGCAATTTACACAAGACCATAATCAGTTCAATTTCTGGTTCACTTTCTTTATAAGCAGTGCTACTCTGCCCCTGTGGCTTCACAAAATGATAGCTAATCCCACTATGCCCTAAACCAGATCTATTACTGGGTTTAAAAAAACCCCAACCCCTGAAACAACAACTGAAAAAAAAAAAACCCCAACCCCAAGCCTCTGATACATACATGCTGATACTAATTATGTCTGTAAACACTGACAGACCTGACTGGAGGCTCATCATTCAGCAAGGTAATGACCTACAAAAGCACAAGAAAATACTAAAAATATGCTGTAACTTGAAACAATATGATTGTTTAACTGTATTTGTTTTCAAAACAGGTTTTCTAGTTGTTACTATGCAACTCAATTCTCTTTCTTGTACAGACCTGTCATGGCCACAAAGGGTTGAGATAAATGACATAACTCTGACCCCACTTGGTCAAGAATAGGGTGTTTCTGCCACTCATTCCCAGTTAGGCTTATTTCAGCCTCCAACACAGTTAGCTGTTGGGATCCTCCTGTCACACCAGAAATACAGATGGGTTCTGCACCTTTATAGCTCGATGGCATTACGGTACACTGTCCGGTGTCCACTAGAGCCTTATGCTCCTCCTGTGGGTCTGATGTGCCGGGCCATCGAATCCATACAGTCCAGTAAACCTGGTTGTCCCTCTCCTCCACCTGGCTGGAGGCAGGGCACCTCTAGTCTTGGTCATAGGATTCTCCACTCACTTTTTGTAAAAATGGATTAGAATTCCTTCTCATAGGATCAGGAGTAAGATCAACCTTTCTGCTCTGTCTGGCATACTGCTCACACTGCCCACCGGAGACTGGAGCAGCAATTTTCCTGGAAGAACCTTTATCTGTGACTGGCCCAGAGGCTCCATGCACCCATGGCATAGACCATCTCAGAAGAGGGTATTTCAAGGACCAAAAAGGGTACTGGTGGGCCATTGGTATAGCTGCCTTGGAGATGGAAGAAACTGAAGAGCTGTCTACAGGAAACTGAACAGGTCTCTCTGAGGACCCTTCTGTTGTGGGGTTGCTGAGGGTGAAGAACAACAGGTGCCAATCCCTACCACAACGGTGCACCGGCAGCAACAGTGCACAAACCGAGACTCCCCAATTCCCATCCATATGCTCACTCATTGACTGGAGAGCCAAGGGGTGATCAGCAGGACTTGCTCACCTTTTAACAGCCCCACATTGGGCACCAAAAAGGACTGTCGTGGTTTAACCCCAGCCAGCAACTAGGCACCACACAGCCACTCGCTCACTCCTCCCTGCTCCCAGTGGGATGGGGGGGAGAATCTGGTAAAAAAGTAAGACTTCTGGATTAAGAAAAATTTAATAACTGAAATAACATAATACTACTAACAATAAAATATAATAATAATGATGATACTGTTGATGATAATGATGAAGATAACAAATATAACAAAAAAAGAAAAAACAAAACCCAAGAAAAGAAAAGTGACACACAATGCAATTGCTCACCACCCACTAACTGATGCCCCAGCAGTGATCTGCCCCTCCCAGCTAACTCCCCTCAGTTTATATACTGAACATAATGTTCTATGGTATGGAATATCCCTTTGGCTAGTTTGATCAGCTCTCCTGGCTGAGCTCCCTCCCAGCTTCTTGTGCACCTGCTCGCTGTCAGAACATGGGAAACTGAGAAATCATGAACTTAGGACAAGCACTACTTAGCAACAACTAAAACATCAGTGTGTTAGCAATGTTATTCTCATACTAAATTCAAAACACACTGTACCAGCTACTAAGAAGAAACTTAACTCTATCCCAGCCAAAACCAGGGCAGGATCTTTTACTTCCATTTGAGTACCTGCTAAACCCCCCCAGCCACATTTCTTAAGGGCAGGCTCCACTATGCCTCACCGACTTGGTAGATACATTGCTCTGATAGCATAACACAAGGGAAAGAGTTCACCAGGTTTTGCTTTTAATTCCTGCAACTCAGCACAGCAAAAAAAGCAACTATGAATATATTTCTGGAATGCTTTGGGTATAGTCTGACTTTAGTCAAGACTGTATTAGAAGTCAATCCTTAGTAAGGGTAAAAGCTTATCAAAATCCTATAAAGAGTATTTTGTAAATAGTGCCCACTTCTGAATTTGAGTTTGGACATAAAGGCCTTTAGATTTCCCTGACTTAGGAGCAGTTCAGACACACAACTGCACTGAACACATGCCACTATTCAATTATAGATTTGCAACAAACAAGTTGAACTAAGAAATTACAAGTTACAAGAAACATAGCACATTAGACATGCGAATTACAACCAACTAGGTCAGTTACATCCATCATGCCTTTCTTCCTTCAAATGTTAAGATACAATTAATTGACTTAGCACTGGATTTATTCTGAATGAGAAACCAGGCTGCAACCTCTGTGAAGAAAAAAACCCCAACCACACAAAAAGAAAAATAAGCCTGTTAAGCTTCACTGTTTCTTTCTTCTCAACTTCACCACCTTCTCAAGTCAGTTGCTTCAATTCCAACAGCAAACAAGTATAATTTTATGCTACAGACTGCTAAAAAAGAACAACCAATCAGCTGATCAGATGTAATTCTATTTTTAACTTTCTAGCTTGTAAGGGAAATATCCAAAATTTCATTTGCTAATGAAAATCTGGCAGAAAAGATTGTGACTTCATACTGTTGAAGACATTAAAAGGAGAGCAAGCTACTTTGCTTGAAGGCTACATTGTTTGTTCATCATCTCTTACTATCTGATGGTTATGAAATTCAGTTGCTAGGGTCAGACCATGCTTACAACTAGACTGTGTTTTCATTAGCAACTCTATGACTGTGGCATTACCTTAGAGAATTACACCTCATAGAAAGTATCAGCTTTGTTGTTATGAGGCTATGTGAATTTACCATTGTTTCAGTTCCTCCTTGAGAGGGGAGACCAACACATACTGGATGCTGTTGGAAAAAGGAAGGGAAGAAAAATGCAACTAGTCCACACATGACAGGGATTTCTATAAAATGTCTAGGCCAGCTTCTCCTGCCTGCAAGACAGAGATCAATGTACCACTGAATACACCCAACATTTTGTGTATTTTAAATGTGTGACACACCCTAAGAACAGTATATAAGGACACTATTCCATGCTGTCTACATCTGTGCCAAACAGTAACACCATTTGGGAACTCGGGTGTTACAGCAGCTGAGGCTGTCTCAAATTTACAGGTATGTACTCAGGAAGGCAGTTTTGTTCCACAGGTCTTTTCAAGACACATTTAAGTACTCTGGTAGTTTTTCCAGTGATGTCGACACAAGCTTGTGACAGCTTTTACTGGTTTCAACCTGCGAGATTATTTACAACAATACAGAAGTATCTTGAACTGCTTTTGGATTTTTCCCCCTATTCTAATCAAGAGTGCTGTGTGACACTACGCATCGTACAGTTGACCCACAGTACCTGAAAAACAGGTAATAAATATATCAACAATAACTGAAGATTGTCCTTTACACCTGGCAAAATGACAAATTACTACTGGCAGTTCTAGCAAGAGTAAAGTCACCTATTACTGCACCACTGCTACCATTTTATGTATGCTTCTTTCCTGCTTGCCACATTTCAGGTAGTAATTCATAACAAGGCAAGATGGTTTATAAATATTGTTGCAAGTCTAAATCATTTCTCAGTTACATATAGAAAGCCTCTTCAGATTACATCAGTTACAGGAAGTTAACACTTGCAAAAATCTCCTCTCAGTCTATACATAATGAAAAACCCAATATACAGTATAATTGTACTTCAGTTCATGTCACAGAATCTTGACTTAGCATGACTTACTGCAAATGGTAAAATCCTCTGTACAAATACTAAGCAATTAAATATCAGGTGTTATAGCAGTCTTTGCTGGCAAAGACATATCTAGATAAAAATCACTTTTGTACAGTGCTTAGTAGCATCTGCTGCAATTTTCATCTCACCGACTTCAAAACTAAAATTAATTTTATCTTCAGCTTGAGTGAACAGACTACCTACTAAACATCAGCTTTTAGTGTTTTAAGACTGTTTCAGAACTGTTAAATACAAAAAGCGTGGATATGTATAAGTACAGAACAAGAGTGTTAAGATTCCATTTGAACAAATTGGTATGAATTCACTCACTAGTTGTAGGTAAGAAAGCTGCCCTCCCTGCCTCTGTCCAAGAAAGAGTTTATACTTTAAAGTTTAACTACTACAACTACAGCCTTCCAGTACAAGAACAAAACTTTTAAATTGACAATTCACACCCACCAATTAAGGCTACAAGCATCCTAGGTCCGCAGAACAATGCTTTGGTTATATCTACTGATTACTTAATTAGTCAGGAACCCTAAACAGCTTTTGTTAGTATTTTTAAACCACCTATCCCCTTCCTCCACAGCCTCACTCCTCTGTAGAGTGGAATTTATTAACTCCATTCTCCAAATGCAACAAGCCATTTTGACTGCCATGACTCAGCAGGAATTATTCTGCTAGATAACACACAGAAAACTCAACATTTTGACTTAAGAACCGAACACCTTGCCCAAATGCAATTTTAGAGTGCCTTACTTTTAAAAATGAAGGTTTGGGAGCCAAAACCACCCTCACGGGTGTCTTTTTTTTTTTACTAACATTGAACACGCATCTTAAAACTCTGTTGTGGCACTAGTTCTTTTTCATGATTCTGATGAGCAGAGTACTCAAAAAGCATCCTTAACAATCATCTTAACAGTTCAAGACCATCACCACAACAGGAGATGCCTACTTAGAAAGTAAACAAACCATCAGCTTCCGTTAGTAAGCAGTTGTACCCAGCATTATTCTGCAAACATACCTGGCTCAGTCTCTGTTTTCGGTGTTACTTTTTCCTCTCTTGAAATGCTCATTTCTGTCATTTGCTGTGTTACAGGCAAAGCGGCAACAGGCACATTTCTGTTTAGGTACAGTGAAACATATAATTTATGTTAGTTTTGCATTCATAATAAATGCTTAAACTGTCCAGACCCATTAGTAAACTACCTGTTCAATTACTACTGATACACATTCCTGACCTCTGCCTCTACTATCTTCAAAACACATTTTTTACTCTATTTTAGTTTCCCTAGAAGAAAACAGGCAAACCTGTAGCAAATATTTCTACGGATAAATCAAACCCATCCTTTTAGATGTAGCAGTCCAACACCAAATATTTTAATCAGTTCTCATTTACAGAGATTCATAAAGCCCTGTCAGGTAGACTGTCCTTTCTTCCTCTGCAGAAACTCACTGCAGGATTGCTACAGGCCTTCAACTCGCTGCACACCCACAGCTCACTCAAACCTCAAAGTAATACCTTCATCTTACCTTGATTTTTCAGAGGTGCTGCCAGCAGCACCTTCACAGTTGTTTAAGCTAGTGTCTGATCTCTGTACAGATGCAGAGTCTGAGGTAGGACTGTTTGAACCACTGGCTGTTCCTATATAACGAGAATTTGACAAGTTAGTTATGAACAAATTGTAGAATATATGTTAGTCAAACAAACAGTCTCGTACACACAGTTATGAACTGTCTGCATACAATCTTAACTGCTACTGCATATTACTTCTTACTTAAGGACAGGCTATACTGTTAACAACCAAAATACAGAGATTGTGTAAGAATATGCTAACAGAGGAGGCTAAGTGGGAAAGCAAGTTATGGCTGAATGCCAAGCAGACCAGAACACATTGAACAGAAACATATTTTTCTCTTTACTGCAATTTAAGATAGTATTCTCTTTGATATTCACTGGTTTAGTACACAGCTTTCAGAAGTTATCCTGAAAAATGTTCTGGGATTCCTCATCATCTTCTATATGTTCTATTTCACAAGAAGTAAAAAAAACAAAAACAAACCACACACCCTTACCCATTGGGCTGATTCTACCACTATTCTGCTGTCGCTGAAGATGCTCTTTGTAGCAAACAGAACACATCCCATTTGTCCTAGGATTTCCATAAAATCCACATCCTGTACTACACAGCATGGGCCCTGGGGTCTGGTTTGTCTCCTGAGTCATCTCGATGCTGTAAATAAAACCAAGAACTGCATTAGGAGCTGGCATGTCACCAAAATCAATTAGTGTTACAGAATTAAAGTACGTCTGCTCACCCTACCCCCCAAAAGTGATATCAGCATTCTTAAAGAGGGTTATATGGATGTTAATATACTATTCAATACTGCAATTGTATTGCTAAGTAACATCGTTATGAACCTTTAAGAGAAGAAAAAGTGGCATCACACTAATACTGAGAAATAAAATACTTGTTGGGCACTGAGCTGCACGTGCAGGTTATGACCAAATTCAATTTGACAGCCAAAAAGGCCCTTTATTACCAACCTCTGAGCATTAACAGGGATACGCAGAATAAGCAAGACCGAGCTCATATCTACTGAACAGTTCTGGCAAATAACATGGCTTATTTTTTCCCCACTTCAGCAGAAGAGCCCCACTTTTTCAGTAACGTTGATCTTGCATCATTTTTATGTTCATTCCACTATTAGCAGTTCCTACTCTCGCAATACATTTGTCAAACAGAACAATAAAAATCCCTGAAGTATTGGCAGCAGCCATTTAAAGTCTGTATTCCTATCTTTAAAAGGAGTTTCCAAAACAAGGCCATGAATACCACTTAAGTGGTGTACGAAACCTGATACTGAGTACTAACTGGCAACAACATGTGTACAACGGGCCCTTCAACCAAGAATCTATGTAGCATTTCTGAAGTAAGTTTAGACCAGGTCTAACGCTTCCAAGGGAAATAAAATTAACAGCTTTAAACTGTTGAATATGTTCTATTACACAAGCTACACATTTCATTAAAAAAAACAAACCAACAGCCAGTTAAATCCTTTGTCTTAACAAAGTTATAGCAAGACTTGTGAGCTTCCTCAAGGCAGACAATGCTAACTCTCTGGCATGAACTGCAGAAGCTGGGAATAAAAATACTTCACCTTCACTGCTGATTAAGCTCTGAAAAGCAAGGTTAGTAGAAAAACTGAACAGCAACAAAATCCTTGACTCCCAAGGGCAATAAAACTGGAACACAGTAATCAAGCCATCTGCTACAAATTGAGGACACGTAAGAATATTGCACTGTCCTCCCAGATTTGAATTTAGTAGAAGCACTATACACAGCACCTGGAGACATTTTAGTGTAATCTCTAGACTGCTGTCGTCCTATTCAGTCACAATAAGAGATATTTGACTGCTGATGCTTGTGAGAAGCCAAAAAGGCCAAGAGCGAATTCATGACAGCATACAGAGATACACTTCTTTTAATTAAGACACCCCACACTGCAAGTAGTAAACTTACGTTCCACTAGTACGACAACTACAACTGACAGCTGCCTCTGTCTAGTTAAACTAAACTTCTGGGATCAAAGTAAAGCAAGGGCAGGAGAAAACAAACAAGCAAAATTCATCTGCTTGCCTGCTGGGACCTCATTTTCCAGGTGTAAGTAGTTGTGTTACTTATGCCTTTATAATACCTTCCAGGTATAAGGAGTTTCCTTTCAGGACCATGAAACAGCTTTGCACTTATTCTGGCAAGAGTTTTACAGCCATCCGCACTAGTCAAGGGAGCAGAAGAAACCGTGACCCACCTAGAGAAATCTAAAAAAATCCTGTCGTCCGTATCGCAGGCCTATGTCTATACGATACAAACAAAGGCTGTACTTCTGCCCTTTTATCAAGCAGGTAAGCTCGAAGTGCTACCAAACGCAGTGCCGCCACCGACCCCGATCGCCTCGCTCCACTCCCAACCCCGCTTCGCCACATCCAGCTTTAGGTGCTAGTGCTGGTGCGGACCTACCGCACACCGGAGTCTCCGCAGCTCCTTCGCCAACACGTTCTTCCACCCCTGGGAACGCGCGCCCCTAACCGAAAGGTCCCGTCGCTGTCATGCCACGCGTAAGAAGCCCGTGCTTCTCCGGGCTCTGGAAGGTGCCCCGCCCGTCACCCGCGCCTCCTCTACGAGCGCCCACCGCCAGCTGGAGACCGGCTGCCACGCACTCACCGCGGCTCTCCCCCTCGGCGTACTACCGGCGGGCAGCTAAACCTTTCTTCCCCGCCTCGGCCCCGCTCTCCCGGAGGAGCGCCGCGCCCCCCCCGGGCCAGGCCCGCCCGCCCGCCGCCGCGGGTCACGTGGCCGAGCGCCCGCGCTTCCGCCTGTCAGGTGGCTGCGACGTGACGGGGCCGCAGGGCCGGGGCGCCCGGCCGCCTCCGCCGGCCTTCTCAACCCAGCCCCTATTTATATCGATCCCCCGCAGGCCGCCGGCTGCCGCGCCACCCGCCGAGGCGAAATCCGATTACCCCTTCCTTCCCGCGGCGGGGGAGTGCGGATGCCGAAGTTCAGTGCGGAAAACGCAGCATCACCAGCCCGTCGTCTCCAACAGCCATTTTCGCCGCCAGCTCGCACGGAGGGCGGCTGGGCGTGATCGGGGGCCGAGCGGGCGGCCACCGTTTCACAAAGGCACCCCACAACCGCGGGGGTGGGCGGTTAAACCCAACTATTCCTCTTGGGGCGGGGGGGCGGGAGAAGAAAAAAACCCAGATCATAAAAAAAGGTCTCGGTTCTGCCACCAGCAGGAGCAGGTCTTTACCCCCAGGGATGCTCGTCCTCAGCCCCGGGACCCCCCCGACACAAAAAGGAGCCCTTTCATTCGGCCTGTTAACTCCAGCAGCAGCGCACGCCGCTCACCCTCGCCCTCACCAGCCGAACTCGGGGCGGGAGCGTGAATCTCGTCAGCGACCCAGGCCTCGCACCAAGCCGCTCTCCTGCCCCCGAAGCGACGGCCGGCCCGTCCCAGCAGAGGCGGGCGCAGCCCCGCTCCCTCCCGCCGGGCGATCCCACGCTTCAGCGTGACGGCGGACGCGAAGACCCCGGCGTGCACCGAAATCCAACGAAAAACCCGGGGACTGCATCAGCGGTCGGCTTGCGGACCTAAAATACTTACTCACTAACATCCTCCTCTCGAAGAGGCACCCCAGTTGAACAAGGGAAACGTACAAACGAAACAAAAGGGGGGGTTCACCGAGGCTGCCCAGGCCGCTCGCCCTTGCACGGCCGCGCTGGGGGGGAAGCGGGGCAGGAGGAGTCGGTACGGAGAAGGGGGACCGACACCGGGCGCTTCCCGAGGAGGGTGAAGCCCGGCTGGGTGAGTCAGACAAAAGGGGAGCCGCTGCCAAACGCCCGCAGCGCCGTACGTCTTCATTACCCCCCCCCCCCCCGCCTCCTCCGCCGAGGACACGGGAACACAAAAGACCCGGAGGCTGCCGGGCAGAGGAACAGCGACGGCGGGCCGGGCTGCCCAACCGGGGCGGCGGGGCCCGGCCGCTCCTCGCAAACCCCTGAGTCACGGCCGCCCGGCCGCCGCCAGGCCCCGCGCCGCCGCCTGCCCCCACCGCCCCGCAGCTGCCGGCCAGGGAAACCTTATTGTCTCGCCGCCGGCGCTGCCCCGCGCCGGCCCGGCCCGCGGCCTCCCCCCGCGCCGGGGTCCGGGCGGGAGGAGAACCGCCGGGAGACGCGCAGGGGCCGCCCGCCGCGAGTGCCGGGCACCCCTCACAGCCCTGAAGGCCCTGGGGAGCCGAGCCCAGCCCCGCCCCGCGCCCGCACCTACCCGTTCCCAGTGGGGGCCAGAAACCCCGCGGCGGGTGTCCGAGAAGGCGCCGCGGGTGGCGCCGGACGGCTGCCGGGAGAGCGGCGGGCGGGGGGGCGCGGGGCGCGGAGCTGGCGGCACCGCCGCCGCCGCTTCCCTCCTTTGTTCCCGCAGCAGCAGCGGCGGCCGTATCGGCAGCGGCGGCGGCGCGAGGCGAGACGCGCCGTGCGCGGGGGGCGGGCGGCGGGAAGGCGCAGGAGGGAGGGAGGCGGGGAGGGGGAAGAAGAAGAGGAGGAGGAGGAGGAGGAGGAGGAGGAGGAGGAGGGAGCCGTGCCCGCCCGCCGGCTCCGCCTCCGCCTCCTCCCGGCCGCCGCGGGCCGCTGGGACATGCGCGCTGGCGCCCGGGGGCGGTGCGGAGCTGCGGGGGGGCGGGGGAAGGCGCGCAGGAGGCGGGGCGGGCGCGCGCGCGCCGCCAGCCAGCCCCCGGTGCCGCCGCCGCCGCCCCCCGCGGGGGCGGGGGCGGACGCCGTTCCAGGCGACGTCACAGAGCGCCGTCTGCCGCGGGAGGGCGGTAAGGAGCCGGGGGGGCGTGGCCGTGGGTACGTGAGGCGGCCGGGCGTGAGCGGGCAGGCGGGGTTTCCACGGGCGGGATGGCTGCTCGCCGGTGGGTTTCCAGGTCAGCCCCGGGAGCCGTGCGGGCTGCCTCAGCGCCGGCACGCTGCGGCGTTTCGGAGAACCGGGGCGCTTACTTCGGCCCCGGAACGTGCTCCTTACGAGCGCCCTGGCTGGATGCCTTGGCTCTTGCCCGCTGACGGTTTCTTGGGCGTAGAGCGATGCTAAGCGTAGGGCACGTCGGTGCTGGGGCGGCTTTGCAGGGGCTGCCGGACCCTGCGAGCGGGCTGCGGTGGCGGAGCAGCCTCGGAGGCGGGGGTGGCTGCCTGCTCGCCGGTGGTTTCTTGCTGCGAGATGACGGTGCGGAGAAGTCCGTCCTGCTCGTGGTGAGCTGCGCTGGTGTGGAAGTCCTGACTCTTGAGCGTTTGTAAAACGTGCTCTGCGAAGAGCGACGTAACCTCTGCGGCATGCAAAGGTGTCAGCTTGGGACACGTATGTTTCGGGGCACTGTCTTAGACCGTGGCCCATAGCCAACTGACCCTGGCCTGCCTGGGGGTTTGCTGCGCTTCCCACGAGCCCAAGTATCTTCTAACCAAATGCTCGGGTGTTGAGGCCTTGCTGCTAGCTATTGGCTGTCACCGTGTAGAAGCGCAGGGCAAGACCTTGGTTTGCATTCAGGTTTGCGAATCTGTGGGTCGTTGAACCTCAAGATGGGATATTTCTGTGCTTCCGCATGCCCAAGCTGTGTTTCAGAGATGGTATCGGTACAATAAACAGACTTCATGTCTATTGGATGTTGATGAAGCTGTTATATTCAAAGGATGTGGCACTGACCTAGGAAGGTAAGAGAGAAGGAGAGGTTGCATTGCTTTGGAGAGAGGGAATTAGAAGGTCCTGCAAGCCTGGGTAGCATAGGAAGAGAAAGAAATCAAAGGAAAGAGAACAAAGCTTGTTATTGTAGACTTCCTCGCTCCAAGTGCAACACAGGGTACCTGATGGCTTCAAAACACTGTTAGTAGATATAGGACGATGATTACTTGCTTTGCCATAGAAAAGTAAGGGCAATACTTTTTTTTTTTTAAGGCAGTGTTCCTGAGAAGCAGAAAATGCATGGATTCGTACAAGCTTGGTACGTTTTTCTTAAGGATAGAACACCTTCAGCTGTAAAATTCAAAGTTGCTTGGATAAGTGTTCTGAGTAATTCAGCTTTCCTTAAACGCAGTTTCTGCCATGTTCTAGTGATGTTCTAAGGCAACAGTATATTGGGGCATATGTTTATGGGCCTCTAAACTACTTCATCTGAAGAAAACGGCTAGAATTGGAATGTATGGCTTTATGGGAAATACACCACAGAAATTGTCAGAAAGTCTTTTTTTGCCTGATATGCTTTCTAGAGTTCATCTTTTTCCTCATTTTTCAGAGAGATGTCTCCTGAGACCCAAAAGCTTCAGGTACATGGAATTGCACAGTGCTGCAGTATAGCACACTGAAGAAGTATAGGGCAATCTGCTTGCTGCAGGAGGCTGCTATTGTGCTATGGAACAGGAGCCGCTCCGTAACCATTATTTGGAATAATGCCCCTGTTATCTGCAGTGTCTGAGCAGGTAGTTCCTACTTGGTAGTAAAAAATAGCTTCTAACTATTAAAGGAAAACATTTAAGCATAGCTTGCTGATTTATGATGTAGAAGAGAAGTCTTCTAAGATCACTGATCTCGGGAGTCTCTCTGAGAGTTGCATATCTTTATCACTTTGAGGGGAAAACTGGAGAAAGAAGTTGAGATGTGTATTCTTTTTCCCTTGCAGAGATTTTATGACCAGAACCAAAACTGAGGATGACAGTGAGTCTCATTGTAAAGATTCAAGTTTTTACTGGAGAGTAATTTAGACCTCTCTTACAATGGCAGGGCACAGGACCAGCTCTGTCAGAACAGCTTCAGCTGAAAGCCATTATCTTCTCTGGCTTTTTCCAAGGTAAATCTCAAAAAGCAGAGTGGTTGTTCAAGAGGTACATCAACAGGCAAAGTTTGTCTCAAAGATAAGGAGCCCCAGAGGAATGGGAAATGGGCAGAATTCCCTACTAAGGTCCTTTGCCTACACACTCATCTCATGGTTGTTAACTTCCATATAAAAGCTGTCTTAGAAAGGCAGTATTTTTCCTGGAAGTCTCAGGCCTAGAAACCAGGAGAGTGCACAAGTATGTAAGAGTATTGCATTTTTTATGGGGTTCTGCAGAGCTGGGTGGACGTCCAGTTTCCCAAGCCACAGAAAAATTGCCCCTGTGACCCTACGCGTATTTACCAGAGATTTCTAACTTCAATGCTTAGACTTCTGTGACCTTCTGTTTGATTTGGAGTCATTGGGACACACTCCCACTACATAGTATCTTAGAGAAAGTAGGTAGCCCTTAAAACATAATTTTCTTGGTTTTTTTGGTTTCTTTTCATTTGACCTAAATTTACCTACAAGATCTAGGTGTCTGTGAGATCAAAAGCAAAAATGCAGCAGTGTTGCCCCAAAACAGAAGAGACCTTTCAATTTAAATTGCTGATTATGAATTTCATTGCCAGTTGGCTGATCATACTCTCCTTCTCCTTCAGAGCAAACCCACACGTAATTAAAAAAAAAGAAGGAATAAAGGAGTAGCCACACATTTTACTTAATTCAATGCTAAAGAGCTAATTCTGTCTCCTGTTCTGGAGATCACCTTATCCTTTAAGAGCTTGGTATCTTCAAGAATACTGTGAGGTTCATGCAAGCTGCTTTAGAGACCTTTTCTAATTTGTGATGGTTGGAATATCAGGGACCTGTAAAGGGAGACCACACCTAGGGTAGCCTCAACATTTTTCTGAGAGAGCAAAAGGGTACTTGCTTCCTTAGAAACCACAGCTTCAGAAGAAGGAGATGATTTTGGACCTCGTGTTGGTCCACTCAGTGTCATCACAGGTAAGCTGCACTTATAAGGAAGCAGGCAACTTTGGTTAGCGACAGAGGATTTTAAACAAGACTTCTAAGGTGAACATCCTCATTTTCAGTCAATAAGTAAAGCAGAAACAGACACCTTCCACTGTCTTACAGCTATTCCTGGTTGTATTTTGTGAATTGTTCAAGGGTGTAGGCACCTGGACCTTAGCAGGTGAAGGAGGCAGGAAGTACCTAGTTAGGGAATCTGAGGGTGACAGGGTATGGAGCAGGGTTCTGGGCACTCTTCTGAAAGAACAAGCTTACCTCCTGATGAAGGGCAGCTGCCCTCTGGAGACCCAAGGTGAAATGTAGCATCCCTGAAATGTTTTGGTCGAGTTGTGTTGTTTTTAGAGATAGGGGGTAAGCAGTCTGACACAGAGCGATGAGTGCCTGTCTTACCCACTGATTATTTTTTCTCTAAAATGTATTAGTCTACCTCAAGGTACACAACTGTAAGCTTTTACCTAAGAAGGGTCGTAAAAGGCTGCCAGTACTCTCTCCCCCGTACTTTCTTCTGTAATGCTGACATTTGAGTAATGACACATACTCTGATGCTCTCATCTTCATTGTAGGCAGTAGAAGAAATGTACAGAGTGACTAGAATACAGGCTCTTTGGGCAGTGGCTCTCTCTGTATTTGTGTTACTACTTAATGTATTGTGACCCTCGACACGGCTTCTGTTCCCATGTACAACTAGATAATAATGGCAATAATTACTATTACAGTGGAGGGTTTGAAAGAATGAATCATTATTTGCATGGTTACAGAATAGGAAGGTCTGCTGGCAAATGTTTATGTAACCTGTTTTCAAAGATACATTTGTGAATACCAATTTTAATGAACATTCCTCATTCTATTTGGGAAAAGTTCTGCTTTAATTCTACTTTATACAGCTTTACTGAAATTAAATTTATGCACATACTTCTTGAAATTAAT
This sequence comes from Haliaeetus albicilla, assembly GCF_947461875.1. Taxonomy (NCBI): domain Eukaryota; kingdom Metazoa; phylum Chordata; class Aves; order Accipitriformes; family Accipitridae; genus Haliaeetus; species Haliaeetus albicilla. The sequence goes on along the minus strand of NC_091516.1, from coordinate 27,530,859 downwards.
GCACTCAGTACCTCAATCTTTTCTTTGTCTGCTGTGACTAAGTCATCCACTCCATTCAGCAGCAGTTACCTATTTTCTCTGTTCAGTCTTTCACTACTGGTGTAATAGTGGAAGCTCTTCTTGTTGCTCTTGATGTTTCTGGTAAGTCTCAACTCCAGCTGAGCTTTGGCTTCCCTGGTACAGTCCCTGCATGCCTGGGCAGTGTTTCTTGATTCTCGCTTTGTAGGCTGTCTCTGCTTCCAGTCTCTGTATGCTGCCTTTTTCGTGTTGTCGTTCTATCGTGGGTTTCCTATCTTGCCAAACTGGCTTCCTGATATGTCTACTTGGTTTCTTGAGTGTAGAGGTGGACCGTTCTTGTGCTTGAGGATGCTCTCCTCAAAGGCCAACCACCTTTACTGGGATCCTTTTCCCTTCAGAGCTGACTCCCATGGTATCCCATCTACCAGTTCCCCGTATGACTCAAAGTCTGCCCTCCTGAAGCCTGGGGTTTGTGCTCTGCTACTTACCTTCCTCCCTCACCCCCCTCAGGACAGCATCACCCACTGTTCATCGGCCCTGCTTGGCCCATCCAGTACCTGTGTAACAAGAAGTTATCCTTGACACCCTCCAGCAATCTCCTGGATGGCTGGAGTCCTGATGTGTTAAATTTCCCAGTGAGGATGGTGGTCTGTGACACAGAGCCTTCCTCAGGTTGTTCAGAGAAAGCTTCATCTGCTTACTTACCCATGTCGGTGGTCTGTAACACATCCACAGTGTCATGTTTAGCAACCTCTCCTCTGACCCTGACCCACAAGCTGTTAGCCAGACCTGAGCCCCCACACATCTGAGCGGCTCCTTCACATGAAGGGCAGCCCCTGTCCTCCTCCGGTCTGCCTGTCTCTCCCAAAGGGCTTGTCTCCATCCATCACAGCACTCCAGTTGTGTAAGCTGTCCCACCACAATGCTTGCATGGAAAATACCTTGTTGCAAGCACCCTCTTTGAACGTATAAGTCTATTGTCTTCATTAAACCCTGATCCGTGGAAATGCGACATGGCAAAAGCCATCATCTCCTAGGCAGTCAGGTCCTAAGTAATTTTTGGGCTTTAATTATCAAATTGAACATGTTTGGTTCTATTTGCTGCTTGATAAGATGCAGGTCTGAGCTGTGGAACAGTGGTAATGGGCTTGGCAGGAAAATCTTCCGTATATTTTGTATAAATCTGAAATCCCGGGTAGTTCTGACATGGACCACGTTACAGTAATCTAGTTACAATGAAGACAATACATAATTAGGTATAGCAAGGCCTTTAAGTGACTGAAATCTCCACGTTCTTAAGCAGATAAAAGTAATCTGCATTACCCAAACAGCCCAGAGCAGGCCTTGATTTAAGGCGTACTGAGTTGTGAACTGCTGTGGATGTGGTGAACGAGTGCCTCATCTAGACTGGATGTGTTGATCCTAGCCAGTGCTTCTCAGTTTCCTTTCTTCATTGTGCTAATGGCACCGTAGTCTTGTCCAGACTCATTTTAACCTTCAGAACTTAATAGGCCCCAAAGACATGTCAGTTCATGGGCTATTTGGCATACTATGCCTGCTTTTTGTGCAAGTCCTTGCATCCTGCCCTCATACGTCTCATTTTTACCCCTTGAGAGCTCTTTTTAATATTTTGATACTGTAATACTTCTGTACTTTGTTTTCTGATGGTGCTTTAGATAGTTTTGTATCAATGGATTACTCGAGGCTGGCTTGGCTGCTAGTTTAGCTTCTGTAACTGCTGTATATAAATTATAAATAAATATATTTATACGGGGTGTATGTGCTCAAAAATGTTTTACTAATAGGGGTGCGTGATGAAAAAAGTGTGGAGACCACTGATCTAAATTATGTCAGTCAAGCCCATCCACCACACCTGGTGCTATAAGTAAAGAATTTCACAGCATTCACAGAATTAACACTGTGTTGTGCACCAAGAAATGCCTCAGATCTCATACGTATTTAGTTGTGTTTGAAAAAATACATTGAGTCTTTCATAAAGTAATTACTAAAGCTTTTTAACCAAGACTCAAATACATTGCAAACATTGATCATGTTGTATTAAGCATTGATTGTTCAGCTTTAAGCACATCAAATTGGAGACCTTTGTGTACCTTCTGTATCTTTTCCTGGAATCTGCTGCTGCCAGACCGTGGCAACAAGGTATGTGCTGTAAACAAGTATCCGGTATGAGTTGGGGATATGCTGTTTGTATCTCAGTCTGTCTAAAATCTGTTGCATAGACTAAATCTTGGCTTTATGAACATAGTTATGTTTTACATAGGTAAAAGTATGCAATTTGTAGAATGCAGTACGAGTAGAGATAGATGAGCGTTTTTGTAAAAAATACTACTTTCCACATTATTCATCAGAAGCTGTTGCATGACAAAAAAATAAAGTTTACGTAATTTCACTAACACCCTTATCAGCCATGTGTCCTGAAATGGATATGTGCATTGTTCATTTACTGAAATCTTTGTTGCTGGTAAATCAGTTTTACGGCATTTTTTATAATTAATATAAATAATAAATAGATTAATTTCAGATCTTGTAAACAACTTCAATTTTTTTCACAATCTTCAAAAATAGTTCTACTGTTGACCTGTGTAATGCCCTTGAGATCGCTCTCTCTAGTTTCCCTAGTTGTTTCATATTTTGCATCATGTTCTTTCATGTTCTCTGTTTTAATCCTGACTGCCTATGAGTTCTTTGAAAAAAGAGCATGTTACACTTAAATATGTACATCAATAAAATAAAAAGCTCTTATGTTCTATCAGAAGTGTATACAGGAGATAAATCAGACTATCAGTAAATTTCCTCATGTCTTAGGTTTGGTTTTTCATGATTTTTTTTTTTTTTTTAAATTTTTTTTTTTGTAACAGACCTTCGTTTCAGCTGGGTTGAAAAATGATATAGGTATATACACAAATCTTAAAGACGACTTTTTCAATTTTTCATTTTCTTGCACCCAATTCTGATTTTAGTTACATCAGTGGAGATTCGGAATAGCTGAACAATAACTGGTAAAAAGTGCTTAAGAAACACTAACATATGAAATATAGAAAATCTCTACATGGTTTTAGTTCTTGTTGCATCACAGTCAAAAGTACAAATTCAGTGACTTTTATGTACTTTTACTGTAGACTGGGGTGAGAGCAGAATTAATGGCAATGCTGAGCACTGTTGAAGATATCATTCTCAAGCATTAGTAAATTATACTAAAGCATCTGATAGCTGCTGGTTTGGGTTTTGTTGTTGTTGTTTGGTCTTTTTTTTTTCTTTTTTTTTAAATGGGACAGGAGGACAGACTGTTTGCTTTATTCAGCTATGTAGCTTCCTCACAATGATTTTTCTGAGAAAACTGCAATATTGGTGGTGTACCTCCACTTCTTTTGATAATCTTAATTTTCTACATTTTTTTCCTACATTTAAAAAGGAGTCAGATATGGTCACTCAGACTGCAGGGAATTTCTCCCCAATCTGTTATTTTATTTAATCTGACAATTAAACATTGCCTCCATTTTCCTTGTCATATTCCTCTGTATTTTGGGGTATTTCCTAGGCAATGATCAAACTGTATTTGTGTGGTATGACCACGCATCCTGATACAGAAAGCCTGAAACGTGACCAGGTCTCAGTCCTGGAGAATCAACAAATATGTTTTCATTTTTCACAGAGGAGGCAAGTATTTACAGGTGGATGTTGTGGCTGTAGTATTAATAGATGATGAGGTAAGAGGGCTGAGGTAGGCAGAGAAGTCGCATCGTGAAAGCAGGTGGATCTGCAGTGCCTCTTTGTTCAGTACAGCAGAGTAATGTGCTGATTCGCGTCATGCAGTTAGTGGTGGCCAAATTCTTTGTGTCTGTGTGGCTGTACAGACGCTGCTAGGCTACCAGCTCTACTTGTGGACGAAGTCTGTCTTGTCTTAACACAGTTCTTTGTGTCTGATGTAAATGTAAACTAATCTGTTTTTACCAATACTGGGATGGATCTGGTATGAAAGATTATTTCTTGAGGGCACAGCAATTATTCAGATTTCTATGTGACATAAAAAGATTCCTGCAATAAGGGAAGGACTTCATTTGGAGCAGGTCACCTTTCTATCTTTTCAGAGTGGGAATCTTTTGAGCTAATTTGGATATGTGCTTACCACAGAGATGTAGATAGTTGGCAGGACACCACTGGTAATGGTCTATGAATGTCCTCATTCAGTTTAAGGAAGAAAAAAACCCCACAAACAACACAACTTTAACTCTCTCCTCACAGGAGTTTTCAGGACGATACTATTTTTGTTTTCAGTAATGCTGGGAAGAGCTCAGTGATAATTGATCAATTTGCTCAGAAAATACGTCTAATCTCAATTCCCTATATGCCAATGCTTTCATGTACTGTTCTGTGGGAACCTCATGAATACGATAGTATTGGGTCAAAACCAACCTATAGTAAATTTCCTCAGAGAATGAAAATTGTGAATGTGAATTGGTGGAACCATAAAAGAAATTTACCCTTATAAGCTGCTTAGATCCTTTGCACAAAAGAGCCCCAGGAGTTCTTGTGCCTTGGAGCTAAGACGAGATCAATGAAATAGAAAGCAAAAAGCTTTACATCTGCTGCCATATGGACACTCATGCAGTACTAGCAATGTTGTAATGAACGGGTTGCCAGGGTGTTGGGTGTATAGAAGCCAAATTTGTTTTATGATTAATATGGAGCATTTAAAAGGCTGGAGTTTTAAAGGCATAGCTGAAACTTGCATATCAGGTTGAAAATGTTCCCCAGTAACCGGAATAAGACAGAGTCCTTCTAACTTCAGAAGACTATAGATTATACGAAGCATCAGAGTTACTGGTCTTTGAAAACCTGCTTCCTGCTTAAGTTTTCAACAGCACTTAACTGAGGGGTAGGACTTATACTAACTTTTCACTAAGAGTGAAAGATACCTTTTGTGGGATAAGCTATTGATAGTCCCCGATTCTAAGAGCTTTTATATTATTTATTTATTTATTAATTATTATTATTTTTATATTATTATATTATTTTATAGTATTACTTACATTGTGTATGATGTGTTATTTACAGTTTTATTTGGATCTCAGGACTAGATATGGGTACATAAAAATTGACATAATTTGTAGACCAAAGAAAATAGTAATTGTTACACAAAGTAAACTATTAAATACAATTTGACTTCAAAGGAAAATAAGTAGTTTAAAAGCAATATTTGTGCTCTCAAAATAAATAAACACGAAAAATGTTCAGACACTTTAGATGGACATACATGTAAATAGAAACATATTTTAAGAGAAGTAACAGGGTGGGGGCTGATTCTCTCTTCTGATAAAATCTTTCTCTTATTTATATCTTTGCACTGAGGAGACAGTACTTCAGTATGGGGAACTTAAAAGCTGTTTGAGCTTTGGTTCAATTCTCAGGTATCTAAAATGATGTCCACAAATAAATGCTTGCCTGCAAAACTGGGTGAAAAGTGATCGGTACACATGTAATTTCTCTCTGAAAAGCTAGGGGGTTTTATGTAAAACGCTCTTCTGGGACAGTAAGGACCAACTGAAAATTTGGTCTCTATTGTGTAAAACATATCACCTTCAGAAAGCACTGGTATAAAAGTTGTTTGGTGAAACTAAAAGCATACATGCACCCCTTTCAACGAAAATGCTGACACTGTTCTAAGATCCTGCTTATTATTCTGGATTTTTAAAATCTTCTGTTGCATGTGGAAGATGCAGTTACAGTACTTCAATGTGCTGTAGTGTATGCATGTATGTGAAATGGCATGGTAGCACATATTGCAGTTTTAAGGTGACTTAATAGGCACTTCTCTGTAACCACATAGTTACTCATTAGTAGAGTTTCATTAACTGCTAACACCAAATTTATAGGTAACACTAGATTTGCAAGCACTCCAGAAAGCTAAAATGTCTCCATTGCATCCCCTAGTATTTCTGCGGTAACTCACATAGAGGTTAAAACACTACTTTTCCAGAGAAGCTAGCAGTCTGGTGCATACCTAGACTGAGATATCCTTTGAAGAAGATGGTTTGGCAAAGTTCCTGTAAGCCACTCCTTGAACAGGAGCCTTGTGTCCTTCAAGGTATCCAAGGTATGACACCTAGAGGTCCATCTAGCCAAAATTTGTAAAAGCTTTTGAAAATCTTGACTTAAGTGACTTTTAAGAGGTATGTAGCAACTCAAGAAAACCCAGATGTGTATTAGTCTAATTTCCACAGCTGCTGGTTTCATGTAGTAGCCAGTTTGGGCTTCTGCAAAAGAATTCTTTGTGTGCCAGTCCAGTGTTCTTGCTGTGGAACCACAGAAGATGTTTACTTAAGTTGTGAATTTAAACACATTCATGAAGATCTTTCATTCACAAGCCATTTGCCTCAGACTTTTCACACGTGTCCATCTGTTTGTTTTGGCAAGACTTTAAAGTGTCTGTAACTTAGTCTACTTTAAAAGCTTTGTAAGTGTAAACAAATGCAGGTAATTTTCATTAAGATGTCAGTTTGTCATTCATGTTTCATTTCCAGAAGTAAGATACTTTTGGAAAAAGCATGCAACCACTGCTGCGAATGCAGTTTGAAACACGATGAATATGCAAAGTTAGCAAATCTGAGAAAGCATTTCCTTCATTGCACTCCAAAGGCACCACAAGCCTGGAGGGAACTTCATGTTACCTGCCCATTTCATTTTCTCAGCACTAGGAGATTTCTTTGTCTATGTGTTCCTGGCCCCTTCCAAGTATCTGATGGCATCAGTTTCTAACTTCTGCTTTTGCCTTTGGGAGTCTTACTACAAATGAGACAAAAAAGAGGATTTGTTTATAAAAGAATAAAAATAGTGTTTACCTGGGCTTGAATAGAAGATGATGATACAGAAGGGAATGCAGATGCATCAGGGAGAACTGTCTACCCAGGCTGACTTGCCAGACTGTCCTGCCATTTTGAGTAATGGTGCATGCTCCCTTGCGTTTTAATCTGAAATAATAAAAAAATCCAGTGATCGCAACATTGATCTATTATACATAAAATGCATAGCCGTTTTCCTGCTGATGATCTCATTACACTTCTTTTAGAAAGCCCCAGCTGCTACGGAGAAGATGCATTTCTCTCCTGGCCTGAAGAGGGCCTGTTGTACTGGGATCAAAGTGGGAATTATACTGAACACTTCTAGAAAGCAGGTCAATACCTAAATATGGATTTATGTACCTAACTTCAGTCACACATGCTGACCTGAGAGATTGGGACAAGGACACAGTGGGAGTGTGGGAGTGGGACAGTGGGAGAATCAAAGAAGGACCCCAGGAGCCTTGGTGCCCTGCCATTTGTTTAATCCTTAGGAGACCGCTTCAGTACTCACTGTACTCCTCCTTGTAAAAGATTAGCCCAGCCAGCCCATGCTAGTTCACACAAAGTCAGTTAAATCTGTGTCTAGACATTGTACAATCCTGAGAAGCAAATTTACTGATATAAGTGAGTTTCTTCATGGCATTGGATCACTATTTTTACTGTGCCGATCAGCAGAGACTGGACGGTTTAGTTACTCTGCCACTGGATAGGTTTGATTGCTTGATAAGCTGGAGGCTGAAAGCTGCAGAGGCAGGGAGAATCTCCTTTGAGAGCTGGTGTTCAATCTGTAAGTACTAAGAGGGACTTCCAGGCCTGTCCTGAGCAATGCCAGTGATGCCTCCCCAGGCACTTCGGCTTTGTTCACCGTGGCCCGTCAGTGGTCTTGCATACTCTGTCATCACAGGCCTGAAAATGCCTCTTGGCTTTTTGTAAAATAAGCATTCCAACAATAAAATAAAATAAAATGATGATGATGATGATAATAATAAAGCTATGTCATAATAAAATACATAATTCTGAACTCCAGGGAAGTATACATCTTTCGGAATATAATTGTCTTTTCTTGCTTCTTTTTGAAGAATGTCTAAGCATCCTATATATCTTTTAATCCTGTTAGGCTTTCAGTATCTGGGCTTTATTTACTTGTTTTATACACTTTTGAATTTTTAGCATTGCTCCTTCTGTTGGGTTTCCACTGTTGATAACCTTCCTATTATCCTCTGGTTTTAGCATCAGTTTTATAAGTCTCACAGTTTATGACTAAGGCAGATTTTAAAGCTAGATAGCCACCAAGAATTTTACTGAAAATTCGTCAGATTGCACTGAACTCTTGGGGCTTTGGATTCTCAGTCTTGTGGAAATAGAGGTCCTTGCTTGTCCATCCAGTTCTGTGTCTGCAAGGTCACTGTAATGGCATTACCAGAACATTTGCAGTGCATTGTCACAAGACCTTCTCTTTACCATCAGTATCTCATCAGAAAGAAGCTGTGCAAGGTCTGTCTGTACACATTGAAGAAAGCCGCCTTTTCAGTGCGTTCCAACTAGGCACACATAAGAGAAACTAATTTTTTTTTTTTTTTTTTGCCTGGGAAGAGATCCAGTGGTCAGGTACCTTTCTTAAGTGGTCAGTTTTCAGCAAGGAATTGAATGTCTTCTAAGCCTGGTCTCTTCCCTCTCTCCTACTAGTCAAGCTATTTTTTGAAGGAGGTGGTTTATCTCACCAACATCTTTCCACTTCGCTTGATTTATCACTTCAACATTTGAAAAGCACAGTAGAGCATAATTACACCCAAAAGTGTAGTTTAATATTGAAAACATTTATTTTCTTTCCATTGCCACAAAGGAACCAAAAGGAACTTTTGCAAGACAGAGGCAATACACCTATGAGCAGTGTTTTGAAGAAAATTATTACTACAGCTCGTAAAATATGAAACAAAGATAGAGTATGGAGGAGCTCCATGAAGTCTGATTTCACTAGCAAAAAAGAAAGTTACATCTAAAGTATAACTAATAATCTAAAATTGTATCTGTGTCATCTTTCTTTTTTTAAACTGATTCCTTTATACTTTGGAATTTTTCACTTCTTCAGTCCACAGAAAGTGATAAAACCAGCTGGTAGATATTTAAGTAAACAGCCTGTTAATAAGGCCTGCAGGTACCCTATTTTTTGTCTGCCTCTTAGCCAAATTAGGGATTAGATAACTGCGGCGAGTTTATGATACAGATGTGTCTTGGTGATGTTATCTCAGACTGACTCTGCAACAGACTCTCCTGGTGCCAGCACTTTTCTAATGACAAAACTATGTTTTCATCCATGTGGCTTCATTCATTTGTAAGAGGAACAGGGGAGTGGTTTTATTTATACTAGTACCAAAGGTACTTTGCTGGAGTGATTTGTCAGTATAATATAGCAGACTGTGTAAGGCGAAGCTTTCTCTGGCAAAGACCCACATTTCTGCATTGTAACCTGTTTGCAGACTTAACACTGGCATCTTGTAATTTGTTTTGATTCACTTTGTGATCTTAAGCTTCTTCCCATGTCCTTTGAAAATTAAGAAACCATTTGAGATCAAAAGTGCTTTCCTAATGTCAGTGGAAAAGCACAATCGTTGACAAAAAAGAGAGTTGAGAGTGGAAGTGTTGCCGTCTGGGATGGGCTCACCAGGGAGAAGAGGGATCAGGCAGGGAACCTGGGCTCCCCTGTGCTACTAAGGTGGTGTGATGCATGCAGGCAGACTGGGAGTCTGCCAGTAAACCCACTGGTTAAATGACTCTACTTGCCTAAACGCCAGCTAAGAGGTCATATCTGCCACCTTTTGTTTCTTCCCCAGGGCTGCTCGTCAGGTACAAACTGGGACGATGCTGAGATCCAGGGTTCAGTCTGGGGGCCCACTTCACTTGAGGCAGAAAGTGCATAGCCTAGTTAGTTGACCTGCATGCTCATCAATCTTGGAGCCATGAGGAAAGTGGAATTGAAGCCAAGTTTTGATAGGATCAAAGCTGCGTGGGGGGAATGGGGGCACTTAGGAAGTTGGCCGAGTCATTTGAACAACCAAAAGAAACATAAATGTGGTTGTCATCAGTCTCAAAATGATGACCCCAAAGCAGTTAAAATGATGTAACTGAGGTTAAGAAATAATTACAAAAGATGACAGCTGTTGGAGGAGTACAATTAGGGCTGGTATATTATCACATATGTAACTTGGCTCTTTTTGTAATTGATGGTGAAACTCTCACTGACTGTAGCAGAGCAAAATATAAACAATACTGAGCATTGCATACTTGCAATCAGGACAACAGAAGAGGGCCCAAACCAGATAAACGCAGCATTTAGTGAGCCTAAGCAGAGCCCTGTGGAAATACCTGTGGGCAAAAGATACCAAATACCAGTGGTTCTCTTTTGGGGAGGCTGATTTTATGCTAACAGGTAATGAAGATACGTACTTCTTCCAAAGGAAGGTACCAAAGATGCAAAGATGCCAAAGCATAGGAAATGACATTAACAGTCTTAGAGCATCAGGGCATCCGAACCGTGAAGAGATTATAATCTGCATTTTGTCATTTTATGCTTGTGTTTGCTATACCCTGGGAAAAATAGCAGTGTTTTGTTATTAAAGGAAACAGTGTTTACCCTCTACACTTGAGGCTGTCTATCCCAGAACATTCCGAAGATTGTTAGTCTATGTGCAGCGATCATCAAGGTCATTACTGATAAAATTATAAAAGAATATAAAGTAATGAAACTGTAGTAATGAAAATACAAAATCTATAGAAATTCTACCTACAGCTTTTCTTAGTGCAATTCTTGCTTGTAGTTTCAGCCCCTTGGAGCAATTGCCATGGAAAATAACACCGATGTGAACTTTTTGGTCTAATATTTCACCTTGCCCTTCCAACAGAACAGACACTTAGAAAGTTTTGTGGCTGCATATTGGGCATCAGTCACTTTCCTCTGCACAGCAAAATTAACCCAAGTGCTGTGTGGAGTTACGTTGGTTTCTTCTGCTATAAATTCAGGTGCTAGGACTCTGCCCTGTGGCAAAAAGACAGGAGGGAGCAGCCAGACATTCCCTTGGATGCAGGTAAGCACTGCTGCCAGCCAGGGCAGAAGCAGGGGATTGCCTGTTGTTGGTGAGGCCATAAGTGAGTCAGTTCAGGACAGCCTTTTGGTGACTGTCTGCTGGAGATTTGATTTACACTGCTGGGGAGATGGTATTATAGGAGCATCAGGGAAGGTCCTGCCTGAGCAGCTCTTCCCTTGTGTTTTCTCAACAACACAGTGGGAAAATCCTCACCGTGTTTGCTTACCCACAGCCTAACCAGCTTAGCTGGCTTTATTTCAGTTTAGGCTTTAGCGGTCTCTCAAAGGTGCTAAACTGTATTGACTGAGCTACACTGAGTGGAAAATAAATCCTTTTTTAGGTATCTAGCCTTGGCCTAGATTTGATGACTCTAGTGTATGGGAAATAGGGATAGGGTAAGTTGGGAAAGGTTTCAAATACCGTACCAGTGGTATTTCTGGAGATCCTGAGAATGGCCCAAGTGATTTGGGACTCTCTGTTTGGGAGTGTACCAGAAGATTTTCATTGATGCTGTATATAGAGATTTTCTAAGATGTCTCTCCCATAAACCTTTACTGAAAATAGGATCACGGAAAGGCAGTGGTAAGGTAAAGCACAGCTCTGTCATCTGCCTTCTCATGTTGGCCGTGGCCTCCCCAGGATTCCTGCCCTACTTGCTTATGGTGGCCAGAGCATTACTTCCCCATCTACTTTTTTTCTCATCTTCTCACAGTGATGCAATCCTCAATAGTAGAGGGCCACGATGAATCTGTCCATGTCCCCCTCCTGTGATACAGAAATAACAACCCTGCCATTTAACCCACACATTCAATGTATTTGCTTTCAGTCATACTAATATGAAGGCTCTCTGCTTGGGCTTTAGAGCAGCCCTGCAGCCATTAGCAGAAATACTGAAAAATTAAAAACCAGCCACACTAAATGAAAATGTTGTAGCTTAAGACTTAGAAACTCAGCTTGGCACATCCACTGCTTAACTGATTTATTTTACCATTCCCTTTATAAAGAGAGGGTCAGCACATACTCAAGCCCACCACCGATTTTCGTTTTTCTCCAATTGCCTTGGTGCTGCTATTAAATAGCCAGGAACTACTGAGCGCTTCTGGCCTGACTCCTGGCCAAGCAGATGAATGTGAATGCGCCGAGTCCCTTTCCAGCTTGCAGCTGTTTTGTAGTGGTGCTCGTATGTGCTCTAGGAACAAAAGCAGACAAAGGGTTGGATTGTCTGCATGCCGCCACCTTTTCTCGTGTCCGGATCTGGGCAGGAGGGTAGTAGAAGACTTTCCACACTTCTGGCTCCTGTCTCCCTTTGTGGAAGGGCTCTGCTCATTTCAACTGTAAAATTAGTCATGCTTGTAAGTGCTTGTGCCAAGCTGGTGGGTTAGTGACTTTGGGGAGGTTACAGTCATGAACCATGGCTTTTGTTAAAGGAAGTGAATGGACTGCTGCCTGGTTACAGGCTTGAAACTGCAGAAAAGATATATGCAGAGCCCACTGGGCTGTGTTCATTTGCCTTTGGGTCGCATTTTGCCTGGAGCCAGTGTCTGGACACTCTGCTTGCTCCTCTTCCCCTAATCAAAATTTCAAATTAATTCTCACAGTGTAGGCAGTGGATTTTGTATGACATGTTGCTCAATTTCTCCTCCCTACCTTTTACCTGCTGTTACGTTTTGGAGAAAAGATACAACTCTTTATTACTCTCACAGCTGAAATGGCTTTTGGGAAGGTTTGTCATGCTCCTTTCTTTTCCTGCTTTTAGCCCTGGATGTCAAGGCCCATCCCCATGCCACTGTAGTATATCGAACTAGTCCTTCTTTTAATTGTGGAGTGTAAAAATGCCTCCCTCTTTGCCTTTTTGTGGTCAGAATAGTGTTAAATTACATCACACTAACAGGGCATCGAAGTGTGTAGGTGGAGCACAGGGGAAGCCAACCTATTGCAGGGTAATGCAAGGATGACAAAACGGCCATATGGGACTCTGGTCACACCCTGTCAAATGAAGGAGTTATCTGGCAGCTCACAAGGGGTGGTGGCAGAAATAATCCTGTGGACCATCTTTCTAGAAGCCACAGTATTAAAATGTGCATTTAACTGAGTCCCCAAAGGGTCAAGTGATAAGAACAAACCAGCTGCAAAGGTTTATATTCATGGATGTGCAGCCTATTTGCAGATAGTCTCTGTTTCTGTCTACATGTCTGTAATTACTGTGAGTCACTGTATGTCTGATATGCAATGCAAATTACTAGGATAGATTAAATTATGGAATATCTAAACCAGCAGATTTTAATGTGTTGATTTTCACCTACATGTCCAAAGGTGACAATTTTTTTTTTTTTTTTAATATTTATAATTTTCAGTATATGGTGCTGCTTACATTACTGAAATGAAAAACTTTGGTGAAGCCTTACAGTATATTCTAACTTTGGGTATCATGACACCATTAATCCACACGTTAATTCATGTCTGATATAAGACAAACTCTTACTGGTTGGGGGAATGGACAGGAGCTGCATATTAGTGTTTATAACCCACTGAAGAATCATAGCATCTGCTAATAACAATTGATTTTTCTGAAAATTATCTGTGCACCATCTTCATCTGTTTCCCTTGGCTCAGGAGCTCCAGTGTTTCTCTCCTCTCTCTGCTTTTTCTAAGGTTACATGAACACGTTCTAATTTTCTTGCTTTTTCAGTTCCCAGTGACTCTTACACTAATTTTTTTCTAACTGGGAAACTTGGATTTGTGATTGTATTTGAAAGCAAAATAGATACGTCCTGCAGGTTTTTTTTTTTAATTTTGCCGTCATTAAAACAACACAAATTCAGTCTTCTGTATAAACCTAGCACTTTAAGAGGAAAAGGTTGTCACTCATTAGAGAAGCTTGCAGTTTGATATAGCTATTTAAAGTCTGCTTTTCTGTTTTATTTTAAGCTACTTTACACTGCAAGAAACCAAGCTCATGAGATTAAAACATTATCCTGAAGAAGTCACATTGCATGACTGAAATCACCCAGCTGTTACAACAAGCCTTTCCAAATCAGTGACAAATGACAAAATACTGTAGTAACACTCAGGCATATTGACCTTGTGACCTTTGGTCTTACACTTGTTTTAGAAGCTTTCAAAGTATTTCAGGATGGCCTGTTTTTTTAAGGTCCATCCATGGTGGCAATGTCCAGTTTGTGAGTCTTAATACCATCAGCTGGTTCTCTCTTTTTGCTGAGTAACTTAATAGAAAATACTATGTCGTTATGTATTAGTAGGATCTCTGCATGTTAGAGTTTGACCTACAACCAGGTTAGCAAAGCCCACAGATGGAAACAAGGATTGCTAAACAAACTTCCTGAATTTGCGAGTAGTAGGAACCAAAGAGATAGGCCTGTGAATCTGTGTTAGATGTGTGTCACAGTGAATCACCCATCTTTAGTTTAGCAGACTCCCTTTGCTGAATTGCTGAGCCTCATGCATGCTCACCTCTGCAGAAAGGAGAGAAGATGCTGGTACATTTGTGAGGAGCTGCTGGTGTTGTTTACCAATAGTGACTTTGTTCATCAGCTCAGCAGAATTTTGCTAAATAAGATAAAAGCTTACAGAAGTTGTCGTACTGGAAATACTGCAGCTCCCAAGTATCAGCAACCAGACTAGTTTTTCAATGTAAGAACTGGGAGTTAAGATGTATGTTTTCTAGGAAGAAGGTTTTGTGGTTATTTTATGAAATTCAAAAGTGAGTGCTAATCGGTGTACCTTTTCATGGTCACTGTAACCATAGCATTTTGCTTGACTTTAGGAACAGGCAGACTTCATGGAACTTCAAACTTTGCAAATTAATATATGTTGCTACTTTCTTTTTTCCCTACAGAAATTATTTAGAGTATTTTAAAAATCCGTATTTTTCAAGGTTGTCTTTGTAATCAGGTTTCTTAAAAAATGGTGCTTTCCATACAGCCACAAGAAAAGTTGACAGTGAATACATCACAGTCCAGAAACCTGTGAGAAAGAAACATGAACATTGTGAAACCTACTATTTAAAAGTCAGGGTTGCTGGGTCAGCCTTAGCTCAGGCCCCCTGAGGTTATGCATTATGCTACCAGCTTTAATTATATTGTTGCATACATTTTTTTCTACTCAAAATTTTGCCTACCATTATGCTAACATTTATGAACCTTTCAGTGTTTGACTTTGCATTAACTTTTCTCTTGCATCAGACTTTTCTTATGGTGTGGAGGAAGCTGGAAACGTGGAGATGTAATTTCCTGGAATTTTTAAAAAAGAAGTCACCCCTTAGCTGAAGAAGTCATCTTCTTGAGCTCTCCTGACTGTCTTTCCTGTGGGTCCTTAGCAGAGATAAGGAGTCCTAACGCTTTTCTTTTCTCAGCTATCTGAACTAAAGGAGTAACTGGTAGCGGTAGAAGCCCAAGAGACTTAAGTTTCCTAAAATGCTAAACAGCAAAACCAGAGGTGTGTAAAGCAGCCTTGGCTACTGGCCTCCCCTCCTGGATGACATACAGCAATCTCCCTTTTCCTCTCCTTTTCGAGTCTGGGAGGCTGAATATAAATGTGAAGATGCTCCAAGAAGAATCAAAATTCCAGGCCAATAATGCTGGATTAGTTTCAGTTCATCCTGCCAGCCAGCACAGCCTTTGTTCTTGTGGCAGCTATTCGTCTGCTTTTCAGTTGGATGGGAATTGCATTAGCCTTTTCCCAGTTCCCTCTCTGTGCTCTCCGAGAGATGCTGTCTTGAGCCTCCCCTATGAGGAGCTAAGCACTCACACTTTTCAGGAGCTGGTGAACTTCTCAGAGGACCCAGACCATGTAGTAAATGACAAAGTATTTTTCTAATGAAAAGAATATGTTGGAGGAGAAAATAAATTAATATTTAAACAAAGCCCTTGAGACAGCCTAAGACACTGTTCTTAAAGAAGGGCAGGCATTTGAAGAGACTCAGAGGAACAATAAGAACACATTTTTTAAATCAAAATCTCATAGAAAAAGATCTTTGGGGTTGAGAGGATGGAATACAGATTTCAGCTCCACCAGCTGTAATTAAAACCGTAAGCTTCTCTTGGGATCCTATTAAAAAAAAATCCAGGAACCCTTATGGAAATCATTATTCAACCTCTTGGTGCACCACTGAAAGAGAGAAGCAAGCTCCAGTGTCACAAGTTGCTCCACATGGGGAAACTGGTTTACCCACCACAGGCTCCACTGATTTTACTGATTATTAGCATAATGTCTTAAAGGGAGATAACTGGCAGCTTTGGGGAACCTTACTGCTTGGTTTGGTCTCTGCTTTATAGTTTTACCAACATAGGCTTACGTTGGCTGGGGATGTTTTATGATGGTGGTGACAGCACTAGAGTGGGTCTGGCAAGCCAAGCAAATGGACCGGTGCTGCAGCACGAGGAGGAGCTCTGCCCAGCCCAGTGCCTGCACTGTGCTGCTGTAGCACATCTGATCGATGCATCGCTCCATACGCTGTGCAGCAGGGATACGCTGGTTTTCCCACGTGTGCACAGAGATGAGGAGTGCTGGCTTCACTCCCCAAACCCGTGCTCCATCACGGTAGGGTCCTGCACCCGCATCAGCCTGCCAGCGGTCCCCATTGGGGGCAAACGCGCCCATCCTGCTGCAGCAACTTGCAGCATGGAGTCCTCATAGTCTACAAGGAGAGACGGTGTCAAACCACGAGTGCCTGCAGAGATCCTCCAGCATTTACAAGCAGGTGCCTGCTTCTAAATGATAAGGATCTAGCTGTTTGAACATTGGAACTGTGTAGGTAAGAGATGTGCTATGAAAAGGGTGTCCTCTTTGACCATTATAACTTTAATAATCTCTTCTTTAGCCTTCTCTTTTTTGAAAATGTGTAGGCAGTCATTGTCTCAGGAAAAGAGAGAGACCAAGAGCAAAAGATGTCCAGTGAAAGGCGTTTTATTTTCTTCTCTTTCTTGCCATGAAAGGGTTCGTTGTTCCACCTCCACAGTTTGTTGCTCGCTGTGGAGAAAGGAACAAATTACCGAGTTCAGGCAGAGGAGAAGAATTGTATTGAACTGGGATGAACAGAGGTTTTCATCACGACAATAACTGGCCAGATAAGAAATCAGTTGATTTGTGTCAGATGGCTGATATTATATTTTAATATTCCAGTAGTGACCATGCTGTCTCTGATGCCTTTTGAAACTGTTTGTACTTTGATTTAATTTGGAATTAGAGCTTTCAAACAGATTCAGTAAGCCCGTGGGGGGAACAGTTACTTGTCAGCTCTGATTACATTTAATTGGTGCAAATGGGAAATTTGCCATTTTCTCCCTTAATCATAGCTCACCTAGCTTTATTGAGTCTTTTGGGGGGTCTGTATTGCCTTTTGATTCTCTGGGTTCTGAGTTACATTATACTACCATATTCTTGATATGAAGTTCTACAGCAATTACTGTTGGCATAGAAAAAGATATAATACCAGACAATGTAAAAAATTCTCCCTCCTGCACTATATAGAGAATACATTTATTTTCCTTTCTCTATGTATAAAAATAGCAGTGAAGGAATGTGGCTGAACAAATGAAGGCAAATTGATATTGTTTCTTCTAGTAATTTTGACAGCACTTTCTAGATGGGAATTTATACCAGTAGAACTATATTGATCTAATTATAATGCTAAGTTATGCTGGAATAAATACCCACGTGAGCAGTCTTAGGAAGGAGAGTGTTCATGCAAGGATTTATGCTGATATAGCTCTACTGAGATAATTATACCAACATTGTTTGACCCATAAATTTCTCCGTGTAGATAAAATGCTTAGCACAAATGCCTAGCTCGTGGACCCAGATCCAGTATACAACAAGACTTGGAATTACCTGCAACGGAGTGCTGGAGAGTGGCTCAACTACCCACCCTTTTTTCCCACATATCTATCAGTTCCTCTGCTGAGCTCTAACCATTAAAACTTATCATCATCATCTGGGAAAGCTCTTCATCAGTAAAACAATATAGATGCTTCGTAATATATTGTCCAATATAGTGTGTTTTTTCCTCACAATATATGGCATTCACTGAGCAAAAACAAATTGGGAAACATCTGTAGCTAATTTTAGTCTGGAGGAGAGAAGTGGAATTTTCAGGGATGTCTGTAGGCCAGGGACATTAACAATGACATGAGCAATGTGTATTTGATGTAAATTGGTTAAAAATCTGTGGGCCATGCTGCTGTAGGCTGGATAGTTACTGTAACAGTATGTGCAAACAGCGTGATGGCTGATTTATGTGCAAAGTCATGATTAACTTCAAGTGGGTTTGTAGGTCTGCATTTATGTTTGACCTCCTTTTCTATTTCACAAGAGCAATTTTGTGATAGAATTTGGTCTTCATTAACTCTTAATAAATACTTTCAGTTAATTTCAGTGTTGCATGACCAGGTCATAGCAGCATGGACAGCACAACAGGGAAAGATTAACTTTGTGGATCAATATTGATTGTACCTGGAGACTTTTGCGCATGTTGAATTTACTTAGTAGTAACTCAAGCTGCATTGATATAAAAGGATCTGCATATAGGCAGCATATTCCCTTAGTTTAACAGAAGTGACAGTTGCTATATTGCTGGTTTTTTTGTGTTTGGCTTTGCTATCATAAAATCTGAATGATGAACAGCAGAAAATTTACATTCAAAGTGCATCAGACCTTTCCTGGAACACTGCTGCTAAACACTGCACAACATCTGCAAACAAACGTTTGGTAACCTATGTGAGCATGATGAAATGAAGGAGAGAGGCTTGGGTTTGGAAAGGTTACATATGGAGGACAATCAAAAAGGCAGCAGTGCAAGGAGGCAAAACTTAAGAATTGCTGAAGAAGGAAAATTGCTATAATCAGGGAACTGGAAAGCTGTTGCAGAAGCAGATCTTGTGGATAAATGAACCAACAAAGCATGCTTCCTTGTTGCTCTTCTACTTCTTCCTCTTTGGTGTCTGACTGCCTTTACATTAACCTGAAGTCCCATCAGCAGCAGGCTCTGAAAACCCTGTGAGTGAGGAACAGCTGCCCACTAGAACCTGTGACTCAGAAAGTCCAAAATAACTGAGAAAAAGAGGCATTGTCAAGCAAAGGGAAGGGTTTGTTTCATCTATATTAATAATATATTATGTGTGATGACTTTAGGCAGCTGATACGGCTCCAGAGCATACCTGCTCAGTGGTAAGTGTATTGGATGTCCCACCTAGATGCAGATTATGGAGTGGACAGTCTGGGTGGAAAGGGCACCATTCTGAGCTGCGGACACTATACAGGTAATGTTCACCCTGCAGAGCAAACGTCCTTTGAGGTCTACCTCCCAGGCCCTGACCCTATGATCACTTAGCCCAGTGGAGCTCATGGACCTTGCTGTGATTTCATTCTGGCCTCTGTGCTTGGGTTTCCCTTGTGTGGAAAGCAGGACACAGGGGATGCTGTGGGCTGTATTTCATCCTGACACAGCATTGCCCTGCAGCTGGGTGTTCACCTACACTCCTGCAAAGGATCCACGGCCCCACAATACAGTCAGAGCATGATCAAACCCTGCTCCCCACTGTCACATCTGGGCCTGGCTGATAGATTATAGGCAAAGAGTACTGAAGCAGCTAAGAAAGATCCCTGTTGCTAAATATGAATCAGGTTTGCATTTGCATTTTCTTGAATTAGAACTATTTATCTTGTATATTGACATTGTTCCACTTAATGAACGTTCCTTTCTTTATACCATGAAAAGTGAGAAAGTGGAGGCAATGAGAGTGGAAAACCAAAGTTGATCAGGGTGAAGCTATATGGTGCAGTGCTTCAAAGGAAATAGCAAATCAGATGTGTATGTAGGCAGTCTTCCTAGACCTGGACGCTGGGAAGTGTTCAGCAAACTTAGGGGCTGGCAAGATACTTCCTGCTGCTCTGCAACGGATCAGTACAAGGGCTGGTGCTGGTGGGCAGTGAATTTTGGTGAGGATTTCCCCTTGACAGGCATGAATGAGTGCCTCCTACAAGGAACATACCTTGAAGTGTCATAACCCTTCAGGTAGTGATTCCTTCTATAGTGAGGACAGTGGCCCATGGAAGCTGAGTTGCTTTGATTCCTCTGGAGGTGAAGCTGGTCCTTCATGAACTCCTTCAGCCTCTGGGGTTCTCGAGGGGGCTTCAAGAGGCAACGAGGAATCTTGAACCCAAAAGTTAAAGTTTCCAAACTGAGACCTCTCTGATTCTACAGTTCAAGCCCCCACTGTGTGCACAGCATGTAAGCAGCTGCAGTTTAAGGAAAACAGATATATTGTTTGTTCAAATGTGATTTCATTTTCCCTGTTTGCCCATTAAACCAAATGCTTCTGGCTAGAGAGAGTTCTTCTCCCATTCTTTTAAGAAAATACCATTTTACAAAGCATTTGAGGAGCTATTCCACAGAGAGTAGCCACTGTTTCTTTTGAGCCAATAGGCCAAAATGCTTAAATGGATCACATAGCAAAGGTACGCTTATCACCTTCTTGTCAGTAAGTGTATCTCATACCACTGTACCTTCAATAAGGTACACTGCAGGTGCAGCAAAAGCACGGGCCCAGGAGAGCATGGGACTTGGCTAATGGTGTCACACCCCACGAGCTAGGACAAGTGACCCAATATGTTAGTCAAAGCCTCTTTTGCTAAATGGATGTCTACCTGTCCATATGAGATATCCCTGATACTGTATCCTCAGCAATTCTCCCTAAGGAGGAGGCATCTCCTAGTGCACTCAGACTGCCTGGAAAATTGGTGTCTTTCTTTCTCTTCAGTGCTTCTGCATTGGGTTTGCGTGGCAAGGTTTTGGTAGCACGGGGGGCTACAGGGTGGCTTCTGTGAGAAGCTGCCAGAAGCTTCCCCCATGTCTGACAGAGCCAAGGCCAGCCGGCTCTAAGACGGACCCGCTGCCGGCCAAGGCTGAGCCCATCAGTGACAGCGGTAGTGCCTCTGGGAGAACAGATTTAAGAAGGAAAAAAACTTGTGGCGGCACAGAAACTGCAGGCACAGAGAGGAATGATAACATGTTAAGAGAAACAACCCTGCAGACACCCAGGTCAGTGAAGAAGGAGGGGAGGAGGTGCTCCAGGCGCCGGAGCAGAGATTCCCCTGCACCCCATGGTGAAGACCATGGTGAGGCAGGCTGTCCCCCTGCAGCCCAGAGAGGTCCACGGTGGAGCAGATATCCACCTGCAGCCCAGGGAGGACCCCACGCTGGAGCAGGTGGGTGCCCAAAGGAGGCTGTGACCCTGTGGGAAGCTCGCACTGGAGCAGGCTCCTGGCAGGACCTGAGGACCCGTGGAGAGAGGAGCCCACGCTGGAGCAGGTTTTCTGTCAGGAATCGTGACCTTGCAGGGGACCCACGCTGGAGCAGTCTGTGCCTGAAGGACTGCACCCCATGGAAGGGACCCGTGCTGGAGCATTTTGTGAAGAACTGCAGCCCATGGGAAGGACTCACGCTGGAGAAGTTCATGGAGATCTGTCTCCCATGGGATGGACCCCACACTGGAGCAGGGGAAGAGTGTGATGAGTCCTGCCCCTGAGGAGGATCAAGTGGCAGAGACAACATGTGATGAACTGACCACAACCCCCATTCCCCGTCCCCCTGCATCGCTGGGGTGGGGGGTAGATAGAGGATTCGGGAATGAAGCTGTGCACGGGAAGAACGGAGGGAGGGGTGAATGTGTTTTAAGATTTGGTTTTATTTCTCGTTACTCTACTCTGGTTGATTGGTAATAAATCAAGTTAATTCTCCCTAAGTTGAGTCTGTTTTGCCCGTGACAGTAATTGGTTGAGTAATCTCTCCTTGTCCTTGTCTTGACCCACAAGCCCTTTGTTATATTTTCTCTCCCCTGTCCAGCTGAGGGGGGGAGAGATAGAGCAGCTTTAGTGGGCACCTGGCGTTCAGCCAGGGTCAACCCCCCACAGCTTCTGATACTGCTCCAGACAATATTGCAGCCAACACATCTGAATTGGGTTCTGAGGTTGATATTGCACACCAGGCATCACTGTTTCCCAAAAGCACTCACTGTGGTTACCCTGCTTTGGTGACTGTTAGACAGTTCCTGGTAAAAGCAAGTTTTTATCAGTTGTGGTAGCTGGAAGAAAACATGAAGATTCATAAGATGACAGGAAAACACACAGTAATGTCCGTGTATCTAAACAGTCAGTAGCTGAGGGCAAGGCAGTGGCAATATCTGTAATTCAAGGGATGTGCCTGCGTTCACCACAACAGCTCTGCTTGTCAGGCTGTCAGCACTGTATTGGTTAGCACCTGTAGGCAGCAATGGAACATCACAAACTTCCAGGTGCTCTAGGTACTTGCAGGAGGTCTCCTGTGTGTATGTTCCTGTTGCTGAAGTGCACAGATCTCTGTCTTCTGCAGCCACAGGTTGCTCTTTTTTCCCTGACAATGCCTCTTTATTGTTCCCAGAACAACAATGTGCTAAATGAAGATATTCTGTGTTGTCCTCGCTGAAGCAGCTACCCAGGCTTCTTCTCTTGGCCTCATGCTTGTTCTATTTCCTGGGCAGCTGCAGATGACACAGAGGAACATGTGATTGTGCCCACTCAAGCCACTGTCACAGCTGTTGACGAGCACAGTGCTTGGCTTGTGGTCAGCTTGCAGCGATCGGTGTCAGGTCAAATGTACACACGCTGTGTGTGTAGCATCTCTGCCTGACTATCAGACTGAAGCCTTTGTGGTAGTTGTGACTGTTCACTGGTGCTGGCTGTTCAAAAGCGTCAGATCACGAGATGGCAGGAGAACTTCCCAGGATTTTTGTTGTGTGATCCTGAGGTGGGGCGCAGCAGTTTTCAATTGCTTCATGGCCCACATCCAATTGCTAGAAAAATGCCACTGTGAATGGAGGTCAGCGTTGTTATAAGCAAGTGAAGCCATCAGAAGAAACCTTCCTTGTCTGGAAGCAGTAACTCACTGTAAAAGGAAAGCTATTAGGATGCCGCCTGCTCAGATGGTACGTTTAAAATGAAGTACATCATCCTGATGTAACCTAAAGAAAGCAGACAAACTCTAAATCTTTTTCTGTATTGGGCTGGCTTGGGTTGATATCACTGAAATAAAGGGGCTTGCGCAAGTGAGCTGTATTTATTCATTGCAGCTGCTCTAGACTGCTTTTTAGAGAGGTGTTGACTTGTTTTGATGTGATCCCAAAGCTAGAAAAATTCTGGCCACAACACTAGAATTTATCTTCTCTTTAGCAAATAAAATTGTATAGGCATTCAACAGTCTGGGAGTACCCCTGCCTTTATGCACCAAGGCTCCAGGTATAAGCTGGTGGTGAAGTCTGACGTTATTTCATTACCACAATACCTGGGAAAAAACTACCTAGAATTAGCTACCAATCACAGACTAATTATGCTAAATAAAAATTGTGTTGTCTTCCCAGTTCTGTTCCAAGTTACAGCCTAACTACAGAATGGCAAGATTTGTATATTGCCATAAAATGCCACAGACCAGAGTTACCGCTATGTCAGGGTATGGACGCTGAGCTGCCAAGCCCGCTGAGCACCATCACAGTACTCAGAGATGCTGCTGGGCCAAGAGACTGCAAATCCCCTTAACACTATTTCAGAAAACTTGTCAGCAAATGGCTGGAAAATGCAGTAAATTTATCTCACCGCTTCATTATTGCTGCACAAATGCCACAGTTCTTTTTCCTCAGCAGCTCTGTGAGGAAAACAGTAATTTAAGCGCATGAAAATAAAACCAGGCTGCCACTGTGAACACTGGTAGAACCAATGCTGAGATGAGAGTAACAACTGGGAGCAAACTGATTTCTTCTGTTCATATTTTTCTTGTGTTCGTTTAATTGTCCAGCTTTCTTTGTAATGAAAACCAAAATTTAATAAAGAGAAGCCACATTTGCTGAGTTTGACTGTTGTAGATAGAATTACTTTTTGTCTTACAAAAAGTTAGCTGCTGCTTACTTATTTGCTATACTGCTGCTTACTTATTTGCTATACATTTTATAAGGCCACAATTTGAATCCTCTCCCAAACTGCATGAAAGGCTACGTGTGTGTGCATGTGTGTGTGTTCAAACTGTCTTTTCTCTGTGTGTGGTGAGAGCATGCCAAGCACCTTGTCATCATTACCAAAATGCAAATGAGTAAAAATAACGTAATATGCATTAATCTATTTTACATGTGCAGGGGGTGTGCACGCAGATTGTATTGGTGCAGCTTAGCAGCCAAAGCTTTAAAGCTTTGTCCTGCAGTGTCTTGACACAAAGCTTTCTGTAAGCTATGTTGTAGGATGATGCCATATTATTTAATTTTGCAAAATGTAAAGATGCCATGTATCTTCCCCATGTATCTCCCTGCGTAAGAGGGAGCAGGTATAACAATTAGGATCTTGCAGTAATGAGTGGCTCCATTAGAGGAGTGGAGAGAAATAGAGCAATTAGAAACTTGCAGTATCTGGTTAATATTAAACGTTAGCCCTAATTCTGAAAATACTTGTTCATTTATTTAAATCTGAACACATTTTCAAAGTTCAGGGCCCTTTAGTGTCCACCCTTGAACTGACAACATGAGAAAACGAAACCCTGGGCAATTTTACTTCTCCAAGGCTGCTATAGCCTCTCTGTGTTCTCTCGGGATCATATGATTTGCTTGGACTGTTTTAAAAATAGTATTGTAAGTATAAACAATTAAAGGTGGAGCCTGACCTACCCCGTCAGCACTGTTTGACTCTCTGCTAATGCTGAACTTTTCTTAGAGTTGACAGTGCAGTTCTTCTCTAAACCCTAGCAGTTGTCATAGTCCCTTGGGGAATTGTAACTAAAACATAAGCATTGCTTAATACTTAGAACCGTGGTAAGTCTCTGTGGAACTATAAAATTCCAGGCGGTTTTGCACAAGTGTCTTTTAAATGACAGCAGAGCATCCCTCTTTCTTCTATTCAGAATTGATTAGAAAACTCCCTCCCACAACTCTTCCCTGCTTTTAAACTAGAACATGATGTGTTTTTCTCTCTCTTGAACAAAATTTATTTTAAGGAGGTGCGTGCAACAGGTTTATGCATGTGCTGAATTGGAAAATATTTACACTTACATTCAGAACGTGTTGGAGTTAACTCAGGGGCATACACTCTACATACTTCGGTATACATGAAAGGAACAAAATAGGAATGTATTTACCATATATCTACACTGGCATTTACTATGGCTGAACAAAACAAAATGCCCAAGACTACATTTCTGACAAGTTTTCTGGTGGAAAATGTGCAGTAAAAGTGTTCAGCTATCAAAATACTGAAGAAATCAAGCCTATTTTGCTCTCTGGAACTTCTGTTAAAACAGTGAACACGAAAATATTTGAACCATATGAAGATTTTCCAATAAATATTTAAGCTGAAAATCTACAGTGTTTAATAAATGACTTTTCATTTCAAGTATTAAGTATGTGTACAATATACCTTATAATACATATAATGCAATATAACAGTTGAAAAACTGACATTAATACAGGATGATTTTAAGATGTTTTGAGCATTCCAGCACTTCCCTTTTCTCCCCAGGTCCTGGAATTTCCTTCCTGAAGAATTTTGAAATTTTTTGGTTGTTGGCTGTACAAAGGGATAAAAAGTGAAAATCCTTCATAAAACTTAATTCCTGGCACTGCTCAGTACTAGTGATGACTGCTGTACTGACAGAGCTTTGGTGATGATAATAGATTGGATATGACACTTCAAAGAAAGTGGAAGAAACTGATTTGAGACAGCCACAGTCTAGAAAATACGTTTTAGGGAACAAGCTAGCACAAGACTAGATGGCTTTCCTATCTTTTACTTTTCTGATTCTGTGACCCTGTACTATGTGTTGTTAACCCATTAAAATAAGCTTTGAGTGCTCACCATCAATTTCCAGCCTTACAGTCAGTAACAGCAAAACGAGGAGTATTACTCATGCTCAGACTGCTGCCTGGCACTAGTGGGTGTGCTGTGATCGGACACTGTCAGACTGTCAGAAGATGATAAACCACTCTTCTGAGCCTCCCCCCAAGGCCACCATGTAATTTAGGAGATAACTACTAGAGTAGTAAGATTTTCTCACCTTCCTGTGTGCCAGGTAGGGCAACATTTTCCGTGAAGAAAGAGGATGGAGGCAAATGAAGATTTCAGTTAAATCAAATGCTGAATCACCTCAGGGCAAATGATAAGCCACACAAGTACTTCTAATTTCTATGGCGTTGTCACCTTTGTAGTGGAAGGAAAGGAGTGCAGGTAGGAATGTAGTGAATACAAGTATGCTGTCTGGTCTTTTAAACTGGGCTTCTGGTGTACTGAGCAACTGGCATGCTCTAAAGTGCTTTATTTATTGCAGGACCTGCAACTTAAGTCTGAAGTATGCATAGCAATCATAGTAGAAAATACATTATACAGAAAGACTGCATCAGGAAGCTACCTGTGTACTTGTGACCAACACATACAATTATCCATGGATGAACGTGACATTTTAAGAATGCAGAAGAATTGCCCAGTTAGAGAAATCTTTCAGTTTCCATTACAGGAAGGTTTAAACAGCAAGAGGAAACCTCAGATTTTGACTTGCAATACTTTCTTTGTAAATTCTTGTTAGTGTTTCATAAACAGACTGCATGAGAGGTAGCAATATTCAGAAAAGCCTGTTGTTCCTCAGTAATGGTTCAGTCATGCCTCCACTAGCAGAAGTCTGTCCCTGTACTTTTGTGTAATTCTGCCTTTCCTTTTACTAGCTGCTCATCATCCACCCCAGCAGCCACACTGTTCTATGTAGAGCTGCTGTGAAAATTTTTGAGGATGCTAAAAACTGTCACCTTTGTGAATCTGCTCCTTTTCTGTGGCATTTGGCAGGAATGATGTGGCAGGAGTGGAAACAATTGGAAAGAGAGCTAAACATATAGCAAAGTTGCCAAGGGCATGCCAAGGAGGTAATGCCATGAAATTAGGCAAAAGCTACACATGAAGAAATCTTTCTAATTTAGGAGCCATTAGGCTTGTGCATTGCCAAAGAATTGGTGGAAGGCTGTATGCAACTTTTATAAAAGGACTTGAAAGCAGTGCTGAATATATGGCAGGGAATAAGACTGGCCTGGCAGTAGAAGGATAGAAAAGCTAAAAGATCTTTTCTATCTTTAATTCTTGTGATTCCTATTCCATCAGTCAGCACGTGGTATAAGGAGAGGAAACTCGGTGCCAACCAAATTGGTGCAGTTTTACAGATGGGACTGTTTTCAGCAGTTAGTTCATGTCTGCCAAGAGCCACTTGCATAAAGTCCTTAACCCATCAAACACGGGCACATTTCGGCATGCAGGGCCTCATTGATACTAAAGGAAAAAACAATCCACCTTTTCAAGAACTTGTCGTTCTCCTTCCTGAACAGTGGTGCTGCACTTTGTAAGCAAAACGGTTGTACCAGCCCTGTAGCATTGACTCCTTGCACTCAAAAATCACAGGACCGCTAAGCAGTTGTGCAACTGTAACATACTTTGGCTTCTTTGAATGTTCAGTCTAGCTTTGAACTTTTAGTATTCACAGTATTATTATTATTTTATTCTTCAGTAGCAACAAAGGCTAAACTCTTTTAGAAATAGCAAGGATCCCCATAATAAATGCACACACTGGGAACTAAATATCCATTGTAAAATTGGACATGATTCTGGGTGTACAATTCATGTACCTGAATCACAAAAATGATACTTACAGGCCAAACTAGGCCCTGGTGTAGGCTTTCACAGGACTTGGAAATGCAGAATAAGAGCTGTAGTTTTGAGCATGGTCTCCTGGCAATCTGTTCAGTCCTTGTATTTTAACCTGTGCTCATGGCAAGGAACAGCATTATTCTGGATCAACGAAGCCAATCCAGGGATGGGGAGGAAAGAATTATGTCACTGGATGGGATGAGAGTCTGCGGGGGTGTGCAGAGTTAGTTGGCATTTGTACACCTGGCTGCTACACTTCAAATAAGAGAAGCCATTGTCACCCCACACTAATCAGCATGATACCTCATGGGACTGGGAGTCTAACCACAGCTCCCTAATGACCTGTTAGAAAGACTCCTCAGGGTCAACTGGGAATGTGCTCCTGTTGTAATAGGCATTGTGCGACATGGCTTGGGTCATGTCTGCCTGGGTGGCTAAATCCTACGCCCAGCATCAACAGCTTGCTTCTCAGTCTGTTAACATGAGATGCCAGGCAGACAGGTAGTGTTGCATCTTTTGAGACAAAAGAAGACAGGGGTAAGTGCATTACAATAATTTATTGTCTCCATTGTGATGCCTCTCACTCGTGTCTGGCCTGTTAATATTCAGGAAATGTGCATGTTTGACCAGTGTTTACTTTCTCGGCAGGTCCAAGGTTCCTCTGTTGCAAATAATCTTGCAATGACAGGGTGTTTAAGTGGACAAATAGCAGGCCTGGAAGTAAGCAAAGCCGTCTGGGTCACTAAGGTGGAGATGACTCCTGTCCTACCCTTCCGTCAAGCTCCCAGCTTTTCAGGTTTTGAAATAGTTTTGTTTACTGACTCTTCTATAAGCCCCAATGTCCATGGATTATCTCTTCTATTCATCTTGGAGCAGATATATGTGTCAAAATTTTCCGGTTTCCTATGCATACTGATTCCAGGCTGAACTAGTCTGGATGTTAGGTATACCTTCCAGGCATTTAAAATTGTAATCTCATCATTAAATTCATCTGGAGAAAGGTGATAATAGGAAATAATCACATGAGGAAACTTTACTGCACAGGAGACAAAACATCTCATTAAATCACTAGCTAAGATCTGTGTTAATGTTATTTTCTTTTTTGCAAAGTAGTGGATTTTCTTCCTCACCCTTCTAACCTCCTTCTGTGGGAGGCTTGCTTTCTGCGTGCTACAGTCCTGGATACACTTTATTCATAAGCAGAGTGGAAGGCTAAGTCTTTAAATCCATCTCTCCTTGTGGAACATAGAAGGCATATTGAAGTTGATTATTCATTAATAATATATTTCTCCCTTGATAACTATTTTTAACACAAACTCTGCCAATACTTGAGAATATAGATCAACCTAGAAAATGAGTTGTCCCATTGAAGTTAATGGGAAAACTTGCATGAATAAAGTAGGGTCATGATGCTGTCTACGGACTGTGCTCTGTGCATGGGTTTTGCAGTTGTGCAGTCTTAAGTCCTGCTCTGAACAGGTTCTGGTTAGCATGAAGCAAAAGCCAGTTTAATCCTCATAAAGCTGTATCCCTTTGAGGTTTGAAAATGGGACAGAGGTTCTCTGGATTTTTTTTTTTTTTTTAATTTTTCCTGACCTTTACTGGGCCCTAACACAACAGGGTGTGGAAAAGCAAAACATTAGTTCAGTGACCATTTTTTTGCAGCATTTTGCCTACACTGAAAAGGATTATAAAATTTGCAAGAAAACCTCTTCGGTCATCTCTTTCCACTTTTAAATTTGGAGCACTTCTTTTGGAATACATCCACAACAAAACTTGGATTTTCAGAGATCATTTTCAATGAGTGTAAGTAGCCCTTAAGGTCCTAAATATTTTGGATGTCTGCTCAAATCCAAAGCTTTTCTATTGAAAGTAAAAGCAAGGTTGTACCCCTTTAAAACAACCTTATGAACCAACAGAGCTCACTGCTCAGTAGGAACTATTTGCCATCTTCAGCTAGTTAGACTAGCAGTTTTCCTATTTGAATAGGTGTAGTAAAATGATGATCTCGACTGTAGGCTGACCATGTGTGCAGGTGGTCTGAGGGCTGGGAATCCCAAGGCACCGGACAGCCATTTCCTGGGATGTGGCTCTGGAGTTGGGACACCTCAGCTTCTTGCCGTGGCTTGCCTCAGCCAAGTGCAAGGCATCAGCAGGGGCGGGGAAAACGTTTTTCCTGAGACCTGATTCTGGCAGCTCTCAGGACTTCTGTGGAAGAAGTGGATGCCCGGGGAATGGTGTCTTTGGGTGAGCCCTCAGGCTCTTGGTTTGCAGGTATAAACCTGAGGCTTTCAAAACTTTTAGCCTGCTAATTCATCCATAGCTACCAGTATTTTTAAAAAAATCTGACTTTTTTTTCACTTCTATAAGACTGTCAGGAAGAGGAAAGGCAACAGACTCTGCCACCCATGGCTTTGAGGATCCTTAGGGTTGCTGCTTTAATTTTGTGCAGAATTCCTCTAAACAAAATGTTACAGTTGTTTTGAAACAATATTATAGAAGTGTGGATGTTTCCCTGCCACAGGAAATATAAAAACATCCTACTAACCTGCTGCTGTGGTTCCTCACACTGTTAGTGGAAGTTGAGTGGAAAGCATTTGTAACGGTGTGTATCCAGTTATAGCTCCTGACTGACAGTGGTGCTAGGCAAGGAATTAGGACTGTCACCAGGATATGACTGGGGGAGCAGGGTGGTGCTGCACGTGGGACTTAGGTTTAGCTTAGTAACTGCAGAAGAGGGTGACACAGCTACACAATGAACAAGGGCGAGCACAGCCACATGACGTCACGACCTTTGTGGGATAAACACCAGAAAGTACAAATGGAGGAGCTATTGTGGGCTCAGAGAGCTGTCAAGGCTATTTATTCTGTGAACTGTGTACAAAAAGCAGTGGGGAGAAACTCAGGACTCCTGTGATGTAACGCTGGGCTAATACTAGCAAAATTGTGGACATGGTTTTCCAGCTCATGCTCTAGTTTCTTAAGATGGTGAAGCTACCGGAACACAAGGGAATAGAAGATGATTAAAAAACCCCCAAACAGAATTTGTTCACTGAGCTGCAATATTTGAATCACCAGTGCCCTGTGTGACAGTATTCTCCACTTAATCCATTAGAGAGCACTGACTAAATTGGTACGTATACTTAATAGCAAGGACTTTCAGTCTGTCTGCAAGCAGGGATGAGTAATCAGTGTTGCAGATATGACACATTCATAATACTTCGTAAGAGTATTATCTCCATCCAACGCACGCGCGTGCACACACACACACTATGTCATGTTAACCTAGTTAATAATTAGTCAAAACTTGTTTATGCCTTATCATATTCCTCCTGGAGTAGCCCATTGAATTAGCCTGCATTATAGATACTAACCTGTTATTTCTCTAATACTAATATCATCCCTTGGAATAACAATAACAAAGTTCCAGTCTTGTGATGAACGTTGATTTGCAATTGATGTTGAAGAACCAGTTCACTGTCCAAAACAGCTTCTTTTTTCATAGTTGGCTTTATTGCTTTTGCAGTACAGAAACTCCTGCGAGTTGCTATTTGGATATACTCAAATGATATTTCAAGACAAAATAACAGTTCAAACAGAATAATGCCATTTCAGCATTTCTTCTGGAAAAATCAGGCATTCATATTTTTATTTGAAGAAAATGTCATTTTCATTGAATTTACATACTTAATCTAGGAGGTTTTCAGCAGGAACTTTGGACCAGCTGTAAAAATGACAAAATTATCATTTTTCTCCTTCCCTTCCAGTAAGGAATGGCCATCAGGGAGCATTTATTTCCTTTCAGTGATATACATAACTATGAGAGTAAAGGAAAGAAGGCACTACCATAACAATAGGAGTGTTTGTGTGAAAAGGTGGTTTTGCATTGTCCTTGCTGTGCACTGAACTCAAAAGCTATTCTCACTTCAGCTGGCAATTTGGTACAGCCTTCGTCCTCTTCCCATTAAAATCTGGGACATGATTTTACCTGCATGAATAAACATTTCCACTCTAACAGTGGAACAGGGATGTCTTGAGATGTTCTGGTCTCAAGAAGAAGAAATCTGTCTTGGGTAGCTGGAACCAAATTCATTCAGCTATTAACTTGAATTAGCTTCTGAGTTCAGTTGTGAAGTGGGGTGGGCATCAGCAGGCTGATTCTAGGTGACCTGTGCTGTAGCAGGAGCAGACCACGAGGTGGGCTTAGAGCTTTACAGCAGTCTTAAGTAATTTGACGTGTTCATTACAGCTCATCTTTAGTACTGGGATGTGAAAGGTTTAATGCTGTGAAATAATTTTCTGTTTGTGCCCACTTCTAGTGTTGCGCTCCTTAAAATTCATAAT
Source organism: Haliaeetus albicilla (assembly GCF_947461875.1). Lineage (NCBI taxonomy): Eukaryota > Metazoa > Chordata > Aves > Accipitriformes > Accipitridae > Haliaeetus > Haliaeetus albicilla. The sequence goes on along the minus strand of NC_091516.1, from coordinate 27,498,848 downwards.
GAAGACATGTTAAAAGAGAGATAATATCTGCAGAGTAATGGATCTTATTGATGAGATATTTGAATTCCCATTACCCAGAAGTCAACTGGCAAAAAACCTGATAAAATCATTAGATCCTACAGTTTTAAAAACTTTTAAAATCATTCCTTCTAAGAAGTTTTGGGTTTTGGTTGGGTTTTTTTGGGTTTTTTTTCTTTTTTTTTACATTTATGCAGGGCAGTTTCACTGGGCACAGTGCTAGTTTTTCTGCAGTTTTCGCTGAAGTACTCATTTCCAGCAACAAAGTCATCAGTGACAAGACGGTAAAGCAACATGGGCAGAGAAGGCAAACAAGGGAGAGAGGAGAGGTGCTGAGGGAGATAAGCACCTTTCCAATTCCCCTTGTTTCTTTCCTCTTCAGTAGGTGTGAATTTGCAGGAAGTAAGTAAATAAATTGGAAGCCCTAAAACAGCCTGTCCCACCCTCCTTTTCTTGTCTTACTCCTGGGCCATACCCAATGTCTGGTGCATAAACATGACCTGACGGGAATGTGCAGGCTGTTCTCCAGGACCGTCCCCACCTGCCACCCATGTGTTTCCCAGGGGTTAAGGGACAGGTCTCTTGCCTTGGCTGTTCCTGTGCCAGCCCCAGGTGGAAAGGTGTGGGAGAGCACATTGCTTTTTGGGGGTGGTAACTAGGGAGTAACCTTTGCCACTTGCATCTGCCCCTAAGCTCCAAAACATTTGACCAGTAGAAACCTGTATGGGGTTCGCAGGGTTCAAATAAACAAGTTTCAACTCATGCACTGTATGTTAGTCAGCTATCTTGAGGGAAGTTATTTACAGCTAGTTCTGCCTACCTCTTGGCCTCTCTAGCCTTCTGCCCTCCCCCTTCCCCAAATTCTTGATTGATTTCCAAGGTATGACTAATGCATTTCTATAAATGCTTTGGGTTTCACACCACAATTCTTTTACTTTGATGATTTGTTTCATCACACTCCTGTTTACTAATGTTTCAGTCAACAACAGTTGTTTGCTGCCTGGGGGAAACACAGGAGTAACAATGGCTGAAATTATTCCTAATCAAGTTCCAACTCCTACCTGATGGGAAAGATGAGAGATTTATTATTGTTAATTTAATCCTTGCGAGACATCAGGTGCTTTGGTGATGGGCATGAAGATAAGAGCTCAACTACATAAACAATGAATGAGATTAAAGAATGGAGGTATTAAGATTTAAAATGAAAGACCGTACCCTTCTGCCAGTGAATGCAAATTGGTCATCAGAATAGTCACGAACACTTTGTGTTGTTTCATTTAGACTTGTCTAGGCCAGCATTTATCAAGAGATCTACCACTGTTATAGCTTCATTACAGTGAGACTAAGCTTTATAGTGTAGGAGAAATGATGTTATTTAACCAGTCCTAGCCCTGGTTTAAATACCATTGAATTCTGTCTGGTAAACTGGGTGACAGGCGGTGCAGGAAAGCTACCCCAAAGAGACACAGAAGAGAAGCTGCAAACACTGGAAAGTGGCCAGCAGCATGTCTCCCATGTGCCTCCAACAGAAAGGGGAGGCTGGGAACTGGCAGGGGTTAGTAGTTTGTAGGAGGCATCTGGGGAAGTGTAAAGGAGCTCTTGAGCTCCCTCTAATCCTTGGAGAGGTTCCTGTGGATAGGGGGTGGTGGGTGTTCAGAATCAGGGACTGGAAAGGTCACTGGGACACTTTATATTCTTCCTCCTCTGCTCTCTCGTACTTGGCTGAAGTGAGAATCTTTCTCCATCCAGCTTGTGCATGAATATTTGTATTCTTGCTGTGCTCTGTCACCCCAAAAGAAGTTGAGACCTTGCTGAGTTGTTCACAGAGACACAATCATTAACATGATTGCATGGAGGCCCACAATGTCATGATCAAGATACTGTGCTGACAATATGGGCAACCCAAAAACTTGTGGAAAAATTAATTAATTTCAACATAAATGAGTAATGTGTGGAAAGTGATCTATCCAGCTGAAAAAGCAGGTGGGCATAGTCTACTAACAGGATATCATGGTTTAACCCCAACTGGCAACTAAGCACCACACAGCTGCTCTCTCAATTCTCCCTGCCCCGGTGGGATGGGGAGGAGAATTGGGAAAAAAAGTAAAACTCATGGGTTGAGGTAAGAACAGTTTAATAATTGAAATAAAATAAAATACAGTAATGATAATGATAATGATGATGATAATGATGATGGTGATGATAATAATAATAATTAATAATAATAATAGTAATGAAAAGGAAGGTAACAAAAAGAGAGATGAAACCCAAGAAAGACAAGTGATGCATAATGCAGTTTCTTGCCATCCACTGGCACATGCTCATCCAGTCCCCAAGCAGTGATCTACCCCTCCCAGCCAACTCCCCCTAGTTTATATAGTGAGCATGACATTCTGTGGTATGGAATATCCCTCTGGCTAGTTCCAATCAGTTCTCCTGGCTGTGCTCCCTCCCAGCTTGTACACCTCCTTAGGATGAGCACTACTTAGCAACAACTAAAACATCAGTGTATTATCAACATAATTCTCATACTAAATGCAAAATACAGCACGATACTAGCTACCAGGAAGAAGATTAACTCTGTCCCAGCCAAAACCAGGACACAAGAATTTTGCGTCTCTTCTCTTTAATCTCACAGTATAGGGAAATACAATACTCCAGAGAGGATCTGATGAGCACGGGAGAGAAACTGACTGAGTCTGGAACCTCAGCTGGGAGGAAAGGGTGCCACTTCCCATACAGGAAGACCGACAGCCTCATGCATGCAGGCTGATGGTAACATGGGTGATCATCTAGGAAGGTCCTAAGCCTTTGCTGGATTTCCAGGCATATAAATTGGTTTTGTGCAAGAGCTGTTCTCACAGTTTTCTAAGTTCTAACCTATTTTAAAGACTACAGTAATCCATGTAATTAACAAAAAGCACACTTCTGCTACTGCTGAGATCCAAAAAGATCAGAAAGCAATTACACCAAGAGTGTTTACTGTTCTACCTCCTTTATTGCAGCTGCTGTTTTATCAGTTGTCATTCTCAGATATGAGCAGGTAAATTCCTTCCAATTTTTATATTGCAATTGACAAGCCTTAATTGGCTAAGCTTTTCAGTTCTTGCTTTGCAGACTTCATAGAGCTGGTAAGTAAAGAACACTGGTAATATGAAGTGAAGCTTCAATTGCTTTCTCCAAAAAACGTACTGAAAGCCAGTGTTCACAAAAGAACTATAGTAATGTCTCTGTCACATCTAACCTAGTTTGTACTTCAGATGCTGATAACAGAGTTATATCACTTTAAAAAAAAAAGTAAACTAGGTGCTTTGCTAGCTATTAATTAGATGACATTTTATATTTGAAAGTCACCCCCAAGATATTTTGAAGCCTGCCTACTGCTTTTGATACTCCTCTGTTTTAGATTAATTTGGAGGTAGTTGTTATTGTAGCATTTCCCTTGTCAGGGGAAAAAATTTTGCTGCTTGTTTGTATGTTTCAACCGGCATTTAAAATCTCATCTTTTTTTAAGACTTCCTCCATTAAATTGCACATGTTTAACAGCAAAGGAAGTACATATTCTGTAATGTAATGTGCTAAAGTAAAACTAGTACATGCTGCTGCTGAAGCCCTGTGTGGTACTTTGGTAAAGAAAAATTGTGCAGGGAGTTTTTTCCTTTTATATACCCAAGCATTATTTAAAAAAAAAAAAAAAAAAAAGAAAAGAAAAAAGACAAAGAGGAAAAAAAACCAAGAAAAAAAGACTCAGTCAGTCACAGTGGCTTTTTATGTTTGTGGCAAGGATAAGATGTACCCGCACTGGACTCAATGTGCTCATCAGTTACAGTCTGTATCCTTATCCAGCACATTCTTCCTCTGATTAGCACACATTTGCACATGGAAAGATGAAGTGCAAACAGTTCCCAAATCCCATCAAATATGAGTATAGACAAGTTGGAGTCATCTGTGAGTAACCTTTTTCTGAGCTCTTGAGTGAATCTTCAGCACTATGTGTATGAGGAGCAAGTAATGCCCAGGTAGACAGGGACTTCCCCATGGGACTCCCACAAAATCCCTACAGTATTTTCCAAGTAAAGTTAAACTGAGTGAGCTACTCAGACAAAAATGGGCTATAAATGATGTGATAGGAGGCACTGGGTGGGCTGCTGGCTGCTAGGAGTCCAGCTTGACCTCCTACTGAACATGTGGGGCCATTGCTGTCCAGCTGGTAATAGCTGGGGAACTGGCAGGAGCTGGGGACACAAGCAGTAAAAGGACTCCTATTCTTGTTAGGAACAGGTTTCCAGGAACTTACTCAGCTGATGAGAAGCACTTGCTGGGTTTCTTAAGAAGCTTGATCTGGCTTTAGAGAGTGGTAGTGTGACAGGAGATGGCACCTGGATTTCAGTCAAAGGTTTCTCAAACTGCAGGCTGGTGACCTTTCCTTGAGCTCTAACCTATGTTTCTGCGAGGTCACTGCCAGTAGGAGTTTAAGTGAAAAGAGATGAGTGCAGATATTTTTATTGTTTGAGGATTCCCTTTCTCAAAATGTCTTGTCTCTCCTGGTTCAACTACTTAAGGTATGAGAAGCCAGAGGGAATTCATGGCTGGTTGCAAATCCCAAAGGGAAAAGCAAATTGCACAGATATGCCAGCTAAGCAGACATGATAATTAGCCAGACAAATTCAAAGACTGGGAGAGTCAGAAAATTTCGTATTTCCTGGTGTAGGGTCAACAAGCTCAGACACCTGACATGATTTACTCAGACACATAAAAAGGTTGACAGAAGAACAGGTGACTTTTCAATGAATTTCTTATAAAGAGCATTCCTGTAGAAGAATAATGTGGAGTGAGGCAGTGGGGAGTTGGGATATTACTGCATGTTATTAGCGGGGGGTGTTCATACCAAGGATGATCCAAGTCATTGAATAAGGGAAAGCTTTTTTGTCAGAAGGAGACTGAGGGCCCACAACACCCTCCTAACCCCAAGACAAAATTCTTCAGTAAACTCACCTCTGACTGACAGGCACTTACTGTGTTTCCACTAAAGAAACAGTTAGTCACCATTTCTTGGATCTTATGTGTGAATAAATCTGTATAAAATAAAAAATGAAAGATTAGGATATGTCCCTATAGAACTGTTGATGTTTCCTAGTACTTTTTCTGTTTGGATACTCTAAACTTAAAAGTGAAGTTTTAAATGGTAGAGTCTTGATTTCAAGTGCAGATGGTTATGATACTAAGATTTTTATTTGACTGTGACTGAACTTGTTACAAATGTAATTTGTTCTTTATGCGTGTCCCCTGAAATGTCTTAGAAGGCTGACTGGTAAGAGTCAGGTGACCACATGATTGTACAAATTTCAGGAAATAACATGGCATGATATTGCATGGGGAATAAATTAAGAAGATTTTTTTCTTACAGCAGTGGCAATGACATGCTAGGTACTTTCCAAACACACCAGCAGAGTCTCTAGTGCAAGGGGTCATCATCTAAGGGGAAGACAAAGTGACAGAGGAGACGGAAGTAGAATAGTAAAAGCTAACTGCTATTGAAACAAACAAGATTCTCCACAAGGCAAAACAAAACAAGCAAAAACCACCAAAGACCCCAGTAGTGTGTTTGTGTGTGTGTGTGTGGGGGGGGCTGAAGACAGAATTAAAAGTGGAAATAATAATGGCCTGTGGAGAAATTAATGCATGGGCTGGGGCAGGGCTATCAATGATGGCATAGAAATGACTGTGAGAAATTGGCAGTCACAGAGACATGGGTGATTGCTTGGCAGAGTGGTGTGACATGAAAGACAAAGAATGCAGAGAGACACATTTACAGATTCTTGAAAATGAAAAAAAAACCCAAACCCAAACAATCCTGTAATTTCAGGAAGGAGAGAGAAACCTGGCAAAGAAGAGCAAGGCACATTGGAAAGATAAATAGCAAATAAAATCTAGGATGCAGGGCCTACATGTTCATTTCTTCTGTGCTATGACACATTTCCATTTTGCAGTCCTGTCTCACCAGTAACAGCAATAGTGAGAACACTAACACAAATAATGCACCACCAAAATTGCCCCCAAATTCTTGCTTATTCTCAGAAGCAAATCACCTTCAGATAGGGTACACAGATGTGAGAAGAGGTGGATGGTATGGTGGGAGGACCTAGAGAGGCCCTGGAATAAAAAAGGGGCAGGAAGTCATAAAGAGAAATAATCAAGTCACTGGCCACATTGCTCTTTCTATTACAGGTGAATCATCTTTGTCTTCCTCATCTTTACAGGTGATTCTGTGAAGACCTTTCCTATACAGGAAAGATGTTCCAGTCAAACAACTAGGGACAAGGATCTTAAATTGTTCCAAAAGCTGAGGCTGTTAAATGTACTCTTAGGGTGTCTCCAGTCTACTTTTTCCTCCTTCCATTTTGCATCCTTACTTATTTCTCTTTGAAATAAGTCTTAGTTTATCTAGAGTGAGGTGCAGCCTGGATGGAGTATGAACCACTTCAGTGTTCGGCTGCTTTGGTCCCATTCCCTGTGGACTACAGAGCTGCTGGAACAGAGTTTATTTCTGCCCTATTAGTCCTGGTACTTTATTCCACATGCGTTGTCATGAGTTCAGTGGGAGATAGGTACTCTTCGGTGTAAGCAGCAGCAGTGCCATTTGGCCCATAACTATGTGTCCATGGAATAATGAAGTAAGTGCATTAGTTGATGTTCCTTTGTCTTTGTGACCTTGGCAGCCCATTTTTCATATGGCTTTATTCCTTCCCCTTTATATCAAACAGTACCTAAACTTGGATTGCTAAAGCAGTGGAGATGCAGAAAAAAAAAATTAACCCAGACCCCCAAAGGAAACAAAGTGCTGTATTTCAGCATCACTTGGCTTTTTACATAACTCTGTAAAGAGATCTCAGAAGACTGCTGTGGTGGCTTGACACTGGCTGGATGCCAGTGCCTACCAAAGCCACTCTATCACAGCCCCTGTCAGCTGGACAGGGGAGAGAAAATGTAACAAAGGGCTCGTGGGTCGAGGTAAGGACAGGAGAGATCACTCACCAATTACCACCATGGGCAAAACAGACTCAACTTGGGGAAAATTAATTTTTTGCCAGTCAATCAGAGTAGGGTAATGAGAAATAAAACCAAATCTCAAAACACCTTCCCTCCACCCCTCCCTTCTTCCCAGGCACAGCTTAACTCCTGGATTCTCTACCTATCCCCCACCTCACCCCAGTGGCACAGGGGAATGGGGAATGGGGGTTGTGGTCAGTTCATCACATGTTGTCTCTGCCACTTGATCCTCCTCAGGGGCAAGACTCCTCACACTCTTCCCCTGCTCCAGTGTGGGGTCCATCCCACAGGAGACAGTTCTCCAAGAACTCTCCAATGTGGGTCCTTCCCATGGGCTGCAGTTCTTCACAAACTGCTCCAGCATGGGTCCCTTCCATGGGGTGCAGTCCTTCAGGCACAGACTGCTCCAGCGTGGGTCCCCTGCAAGGTCACGATTCCTGACAGAAAACCTGCTCCAACGTGGGCTCCTCTCTCCATGGGTCCTCAGGTCCTGCCAGGAGCCTGCTCCAGTGCGAGCTTCCCACAGGGTCACAGCCTCCTTTGGGCACCCACCTGCTCCAGCGTGGGGTCCTCCCCAGGCTGCAGGTGGATATCTGCTCCACCGTGGACCTCTCTGGGCTGCAGGGGGACAGCCTGCCTCACCATGGTCTTCACCATGGGGTGCAGGGGAATCTCTGCTCCGGCGCCTGGAGCACCTCCTCCCCTCCTTCTTCACTGACCTGGGTGTCTGCAGGGTTGTTTCTCTTAACATGTTATCATTCCTCTCTGTGCCTGCAGTTTCTGTGCCGCCACAAGTTTTTTTCCTTCTTAAATCTGTTCTCCCAGAGGCACTACCGCTGTCACTGATGGGCTCAGCCTTGGCCGGCAGTGGGTCCATCTTAGAGCCGGCTGGCCTTGGCTCTGTCGGACATGGGGGAAGCTTCTGGCAGCTTCTCACAGAAGCCACCCTGTAGCCCCCCATGCTACCAAAACCTTGCCATGCAAACCCAATACAACTGTACAGACAAAATGGACAGAGAATTTCACTTCTCACTGATCAATGAACACATGTAGCAGAGTTACCTGAAGAAAAAAAAAGTCCTTCCAGTTTCTGTAACTCCATGTTACCATACACATTGCCATAGAAACTCCAGCAGATAAAGCCAGTCTTGCAGCCTGTACACTTCTATCTGCTTATGTTATCATGACTGCATATGGCACTTGACAAAGAAAATTGACAGCATGCATGGAAAGTAATTCCTCTGTGGTCTAAACCTTATAAATCGTGTTTTGTTTCTTTGGTTTGGTTTTTTTTTGTTTTTTAATAAGGCCACAATCATGGATGTGAGTTGTGAAGAGAAATGCAAAGTCATAGAAGGTAAGCATGTGAATCAATTCAAGAAGTTGTTCAACAGATGACTACCATGGATGAAAGAGTAAAGATTTTCTGTGAGATAAAGTGTTTTGTGCAGCCAGAAGAAGAAACAAGAGCTATCATAGTAGTAATCTCCCTCTGCAGGAGAGGAGATTAAGCAATGGGGCAAAAGCAAATTTGAAAAAGGAGCAGTATGTGAGGGCTGCAAGTACTTGAACATCACACAGCAAAGCTGGAAAGTTTCAAACAAATGTGACACCAAGATAAAACCCCAGGGAAACAATTTTGCAGTGATGAAGGACAACGTGGGTGAGAGGCTTGGAACAGGTTTGCTCTTCAGACATGACTATAATAAAGACAACAGTATAGTTGTCTGCCTTCCTCCTGTGGCGCAAGACAATAGCTCAAGACATAGAAAAGTGAGTCTGAGTAGGACTAACAGTCATGGGAGATCAGCAGAGAGATGGAAGTGGAAATCATGTCAGTGAGTGAGAAGCACTGACTAAAAAAGAAAACTGGAAACCCTTTGGTGCCTCAGTGAGAGTGGGAGAGGAAGGGGGAGGAGGACCTACTGAAGAATCATTGCAGTGACTTCACTGCATCTTGCCACAGTGGACTTAGTTCCACCTATTTCAAAAGTACTGCAGAAAGGGATGCCTGGATTAACTGATTGCATGTATAACTAGCCTCATGTTTTTAATTTTTTTATCATAGATTCTGCTAGAAGTATTAAGATATTCTTACAAATATCTGCTGAGTGGAATGATTCTTTTGGAACAAACAATTATGAAGTTGTTGGGAGGGGAGAGAGAGAATGAGGAAAAAACCAAACCCAAACTAGTTCTAACTAACTGAATCCTAATAAGAGTCTTACACTTGTGTGAAAATATTTAGTAGTGGGTTTTTTTGCACCCTGTTATATCACTAAGCTATATATCCTAATGGTCAACTCTGTTGCTTTCTGGACAAGAAAGGATTGCTGAATCAGTAATTTATTGTCCATGGTTAGTAGGCTACACATATTTTAAGCAGTGTAAAGAACAGTAGTGTACCACAATTGTTTTCAAGAATAAATGAGCTTAGACTACAGTCTCCTCAGGGCAGGCATTTTGTGGCCTATGCTGTGCTTGCCTAAAGAAGCCATTGTAGAGTAACATGTTCACCTGTGGTGCTACTGAAATGCTTATAAATAATCATCTCTTTGTAGCTTAGTGAATGTTTTTTCATCAAAGACTTCTGGCTATTAAATGACTGAGGTACCTTATAAATATATCCTACTCTGGGGAGGACTTTTTCTTTTCTGTAGTGAATTCAGTGTTCAGGATTCACAGCCTTGAGGACTGCAACTATTTTATCTTCCACCGAACAATGGCTAATGGAAAACAATAACTGCTAACACTACCTCCTTGTGTTTTTACATTGTTGTATTTTATGGTAGTGCTCTGACCGGCTTTACTTGATAGTGAGTGACTCTCTGGAGGTGCTTGCTGTATAATGTCCTCTTAATTTCAAGATGCATGTTCAAGAACTTGGCTAATATATAAAGATCAGAAAGAAAGGGGTTTATATTATCAGGGAGGGTCTTTTTTCTGTCAGTGCTTTCTCTTGACATTTGTGGGAGGTAGAGTGCTTTGGCCAGCACCTCCTGGGGTCTATCATCCGCAGATACTCTGAGTCATCTAAAACAGGGACTTACCAATTGTGAACTTCTCTCTGCCAGTTGAGATTGTCGTTACTAGCTTTTTGCTACCATCTGCCAAGCAAAGGTTACCATCCAAAGGCTTGTTGCAGTAAAAGGGTTCCCATCAGCTGTGAGTTATCCACATCAGGAAAAGTCAGGTAGGTCAACTCAAACCACCTGGCTAGATAAACCAATTTTGAAATAGATAAGGGATTGCTCCTGTAATTGCTTTTCTAACGTTGATTATGGCTGGCAGAGAATGGTAACAACCAATCATCAACCAGAACACCCATTTGCTAGCTAAGCTTCTGTCTAGCCCCCCCAATAAGTAATTTGTTTGGGTTTTTTGCTTTCCCTGAGGAAAAGTCAGGTATATATATGAGTCAGGTATACCAAACAAGAGCCTTCTGTATATGAACTATCCCCATATGATGTGTGTTTTCTGAAGTCTTCATGATAGCTTAATCATACCTAATTGCATATGCCATATTCAGCCACACTGAGAAAGAAACCAGGTAAATGCTCAAGTAGCTCATGATGGATTTGCTTGCCAACACAATGCTTGCATAAATTAAATGCAGGCTAATAATTTGTGCCCTTGAAATCATAGAACAATGCTGGAAACAGTGATGTAAGAGCTGAGGTCCCCATGGGGCCAAACATTTTTATCAAGCAGCTACTTACCAAAAGACCATCACACTCAAGGCTGGGTTTGCTGAGAGTCCAGACAGAGGAACAAGTAGCAGAAGCAATAGTTTCAGTCAGCACCCAAACTGGCCATTCTGAGTCTGACCTTGGGGCCCTTTCTGTTACCATTGCTTTTCTTGTCAATGTTAATAAGCAGATGCATTGACCAATAGCCCTGATAAGTAGGCTACCATAAGAAGGAGCTGGTATTGAAAGTATGAGTAAAGGCAAGGAAGATAAAGATGATTCATCTAGAGCAGGAAGGGCAATGTGGCTGGTGGCTGTTGTCACTGCACTTCCACTGTACAGCATATTGCTCTGGGCAAAGCATGGCCTTTTGTTACCAGTATTAGCCTGTTACATTCTGCTTAGGTCTGCTAGGTTTTTTTGCTTTGCTGCACTTTTTTGTTATGACTTTAAAATATTTCTTAAAACATTGGGGAAAAAAAAGTCCCATAATCATAACTGTTGCAATCCAGTACTACACAAAGGCATTACTTCATGGAGAAAGCAGGGATAGTTGTTACACCTCTCTTTGTTCCATGTTAACCTTCTCTCAAAGTTTGTGTCTCAGAAGTTAACCACCATAAGGGAGGTTTTGCTTGGAAAAACTTCTTTATTTGATGGTATCTTGGGAAAAAAAAGGTGTAAGGCAGAAGGGTATTTTTAACTGCTGTAGATGATTTCACTGGATGCCAGACAATACGAAAACAATTCATATTTGTAAACAATTTACATTGTTACATTTTTGGGTTACTAGCGATAAGAAGCACCGATTTTCTCTGCAATATGACATGAGGTTCTGTTTCTGAACAGTAGATAGACAGTAATTGAGGTCAAACCCTCAATTTGTAGTGCCAGTTTGTGTGGCTTTTTTTCTCTTTAAGGTGCTACTCATTGCTTTATTGCTTTCCTACTGTGAGCCTCACACTTTTGCTTTAACAGTTCTCTTCCCTGCAGGGTAAATAATAGATCCTCGGGAGATTATGTTTTCCCTCTCTGTCCTATGTGTAATATTCAGAAGAAGCTTAAACATCTCAATAACTTTACACTTTTTTTTAAGTTAAAAAACAATCTAGGTTTTCAGGGAGTCATTTCCTTGAAATCCTTGAGGATATTCAGGTTTGCCACTTCGGAAAACATGTACGCATTTTCAGAAGACATGCAGAACAATTTTCAGGATTGGAACTGATTATAACTGCAGTTGTTTTTTGCATGTAATAAGATTACTTTACAAGTTTTGTACTGATTTTTTATACCACCTGTTACAGACCTCAAGTAAACAATAGAAAAAATATTGTAGTTCTTTAGCCAGTTGATCATGACTACATTTGCATAGCAAAAACTTTTCAAAAATAGTCCTTGGAAATGAAGGAAAAAATATCATTTAACAAAAGGTAGTTTTCATAAGGAAATTCAACTGTGACTTGATAAGCATTTCTTTTAGCAGTGGTGCTGTTGTTAGAGGGTCTTATCCCTTGGATGTATTCTTATCCTGGTATGCTTGAATAACCTTAACTCTGCCGTTCACTGTCACAAGTGAAATGAGTATCCAACCCAAATGTGCCTTTATGAATGGGTTTAGTTCAACACAGCTACATACAGTCTCAGTTGTAAAGATACAAGCTGTGAGTTTATACAGTGTGTTGGATTAGAGAGCTCATCTGGGACAAAAGCTTGAAGAAAGTCAGAAAAAAAATATTTCACAGGCAAATCAGCTCCATGAACTGTAATGGCTGAAGAGCTGAAGCAAGGATGTTTCAAAATAAATCGATATTTTTTTAAGGACCTTCAGCAGGTTAATTTCCCTGTGGCTGAATTTTGCCTCAATACTTCAGTAAGGGGACTTAAGTGCATTGCCAACCTGTTTCATACAGTGGTTGGCATAATTTCTGCTTCTGTGGTGAAGTATGGTAAGAGTATCCAACGGGTGTCGGGTACTGCCTGGAAGCTTAAGGTGCTTCTGTTGAAATAGTAATTGGCAATGTTTTGACATATACGGTCATGCAATTTTCTTGGCACCCTTTTGCTTGCCTGCCCAGTGAAGGTAGTGGACAACACACACTTCACAAGATTTCAGCAGAAAATTCTGGTGTAAGCAAGGGTGAATGGGACCTTCCCCAAACAAACCCTGTCCCAATGCGTCCCACTGCTTCCATGCTGTCTTTGGAAGGGAGGTATCCTTCACAGGGGCCTGAGTACTTTCATGTCCGTGAGGACAGGACAGAGAGAGCACAGAGTCCTACCTGCACGGGAAGCCCATGTTCTTTCCCTTCTTGCAGGTCTGCTTGTGATTTGTGTCCTCCTGAAGCTGATTCAGGCCAATAAATACGGTGCTACTCTTCAGTGCCACAAGCATAGGCAAATAGTGTGCCGGAGTAGCATGGTGGAGACAAAGGATACTATGCTGACACACTTCAATTATTTTAATTTTATATTTCAATATACTAATTTTATCATTTGTTTTGTGATCCTTGGTTGGAAGATACTAAAGAAATAGGAGAAAATATAGCTATTCTCAATCTATTAATGAAGACTACTGATACCAGGTAAACCTTAACATTCTGTAATGTGTCTCCATAACTTGCTTATCCCTTTTCCAGTGAAAAATAAAGCCTAAAAAAGTTGCATCCTCTGTAATATATGCTCAGCAAGCTACAAAATGGGACCTGCTCTGCCAGAAGTCCTGCAGCACCTTCATTTTACCCCGTCCTCTTTGCCATTTCAGTCTGCCATGTAACATACTAAAAGAATGAGTAGTGCTGTTGTTGTCTCTGACTTTTTCTCCCTCCCATGACTTAATGCCTCATTCTAATAAACTTCTGAAGTAGCTTTGAAACCCTGCCAAGAATTCTTCTGTTCCATGATTAATAAGTCTATTTTGGCAGGCATACAATGTCATGCAGCATTGCATTTAGGCTGGATTTATTCAGATTTGATTGTGAGATCATTGCACATCACAGACACAGTGTACAACTCCTTGAGAAAATTTTTTGCTCATTTTGGTGCATGCTGAGAGAGACACAGATCTGTATCCCCATTTTTAATGACTGAGGTGGCTAAGTGGTTCCAGCCATTATAACCAGAAATCATTCTGAGGTCCAGAGAAAGTCCTGAGGGGGCCTACCAAGGAAAGTTGCCTCAAACTGCCATCTGAGAGTCATACCGCCTTGGCAGATTGTGAAACCTCCAAACACAGCAGGAACTAAGGATTTGCTGCGTAAGACTTCCTAGGTTCAAATGAAAAGCTTCCTACTCTGCTTCCTGTCTGCCTGTGCTCTACCCACCACGGCAGCATGGCTTTGGACATCAGTTAGCATCTCTGCAGCTGTTCAGCGCAGGTTTTGAAGAATTACTGGAGCTCAGTGTCATATTAATTTTCACCTTGACTACTGTACAGAAATTACAGGGAGGAGGATGCGGAGGTGAGGTGCTGAAGCAGTTTGTAGCTCTGCCTACCAGCTTACTGGTATTAACAGGGTCCAGAAGGTTGTGTTCCTACAAGTGGACAGCAATCCCTCCTTTCTGAGCAGGCACTTCAGTGAGTGGTGCCCACCTCTTCCCTCAGGTTGCAAATCAGAGTATGGAGTTTCTGTTAGCTAAAAGAGAGACACGTGGTACATAACTGTTTGCAACTCGGTACGCAAAGTTATCAGAGGCAGATTTCAGCCTGGATTGCAAAGGTCTGTCTTCTGTCCTTGGCTTGACTACTCTAGATTTTGGGCAGGATTCACAAAGTGTGGGAACTAGCTATACTACCACCCCCCCTCCCCGATGTCTGGGAGTGGGAAAGGAGTGGTGGGAACCACCAGTGGTTTTGTCCGGACAAACATGAACAAATAGGCTTTTGAGAGGGTTTTGGGTTTTGTTTTTTTGGGGTAGCTAATATCCAGTCAATATTTAATATTTAGAAGTTGCACTTTATCTTGTAATAGTTCACTTGCTCTTATGGTTTTCCTTCTATGTCCTGCTCAGACAGTATTTATCAAATATTTCTGTTTCTATTTCAAACAAATTTTACTTCACCTCTCAGGAGATGTGTCTGTCTGATGAAAAGAAAATCGACCAGAAATGTGAAGTCTAGTGGTTCCAAACACATAACTGAGAGAACATTTTGTAAGATGAAAGTTTGTAAACATCCAACAATACAAAGGGTACAAGTAGTCTGAATCACAGTCTGTCTCCTCTTTCAGGAAACTGTGAACTGTGAACTGTGAACATCACAGCCATGTAGCAACTCTAAAGCCTGTAGAGTAGCTGAAAACCAGTTCACTGACATAAGTTAATCCTGTTCTTGAAACAAAAGCTTTCTAAAGGTGTTCTTTCTGGAAGCTATATTCACAAGAAGGCATTTCAGATGGCTCTTGATGATGGAAGACGGGAAATTTGCTGTGCTTTATAATTCATAAGAATACGTTTTATTTCTAACTATTCTTCTCTGCTGGCTTAAAAGAATAGCTAAGTATATAGAACTTCATCCAGCACTGCTCTTCACTAAACAATGGTTATGATCTGTTCCTTTTTCATTCTGTGTTTCATTTTTTAACTGCAGTTAGGTGAAATGCATAGTTGTGGGTCCCATTTGATGAGACTGCTTTGGCAGTGAGACTATGATAGCAAAGAGATCAGGGTCTTTGATATTAAATAAGCATACTGTGAGGTGTGATAAGCTTCCTTGCTTGTGTTGTGCATTAGTGGCACAGCAAGTTGCAATTATTATGCAGTATTCCTCAGGTGCACTGTACAGTCAGACATGTACCACTTCCCCACTCTGCCAGTGTCCTAGTGAAGTGTGCCTTGTGTGGATGGCATTACAAAATAGATAAAGATTTAATGATTACTGTGGTTTCAGTGAAATACACTTTGGGTAAATTTGACAAGTTGTTTGTATGAATATTTTCACACACTGGAGGTTTCTGTGAGCTGCAGCTATAACCAGTTTTAAAACAGGCTTACAATTTGGGGATAATTTCTCCTGCATTAACTCAGACTTAGTAAAGACAAGAAAACAAAGACACAGCTTTGGTCTCTGATATCTGAGTCAGTGGGTGGAGCAGTTTTGTGTATAGGTACAATATTTTATTTAAGGATAAGACACAAAAAAGACAAAGTTTTTTTGACTAATAGGAGGAATACTTTCCTCAGGAGAATGATGTGAGTGACTGGAAAGCAGAAGCCTAACTCTATTTACTAATTTGAAGCTGCAAAGTAGTATAGTGTGATAATTTCCGAATTTTCTTTCTTTTATTGAAAGAGAAGGAGGAGGACAGTGTGAGGTGAAACTCTTAATATCATTTTTGCAGGCTCAGGAATGCCAATCACTGTTCTCACTGTCAGCTCTTACCACACAGCTGATGAGGGACACTGGAAACTGTCTGAAGGATAGGATGGACTCAGAGCTATACAGGTCTCTAGGCCATATCTGTGTGCCCCTCATGCCTGTGCCTGAGCACCACATGCCATTTTGCTATACTTTTCAATTTATATTCTTCGCATCACAACAATATCTCAACAATATGGTAAAGGTCTTGGCTTACCCCTATCTTTTGGGGGTTTTTGCATCTAGTGTGTAGGTGGGGATTTCTTATATGTAACACTACAGTGTAAAATCCTAGCAGTCAGTCTTCTGCCTAAGAATTAAAGGTTTTATCTCAGTGAAAGCAGAGAGTATTGTAAGAACATTATGAGAAGGCTTGCTTCAGGCAGATTTTTAACTGAAGTTTTCTGTGCCTAACATCAGGCACATTACAAACTACTATCCCTCCTTTATCTTAGCAGAGAGAGTGCTTAAATCAGATAGCTGAAGATCTACTGAACAAAACCAAAAGCATGTGGGTTCTTCGGACATTATAAAAATCATGTATTAAATGGCATCAGGCCTCCAAATCAAAATTGCTAGTCTAAAAAGGTCGCACCAAACAGGACACAAGAAGCAAAAGATGCATCAGATGATCACAGATGTATTAGCCATATTCAGCATGAATACTTAAAAAGGAGGGAACTGAGAACAGCCTTTTAATGGTGTAGACTTTTCAGGCACAGCTGTATCGAGACTGAGAGCTAGCGCCTGAGCCCTGGTTGCCTGTGGTGTCCTGTCCTGCGGGACCAGGCTTAGTGGAATGAGTGACATTTAGCTGCATGCACAGCATCTTCAGCTCCTGCAAAATGACATGGTTTTGCTGAATTCAGCTGGACTCATATTCAGCTCATCTAAATCACCACAAGATTTCTGACTTCAGCAAAGCCCTCTTCATGTCCACGTCTTAGCCTCTCCCCTTATTTCAGCTGCTAATCAATAACCTGTTTTGGAGGGGGCTCAGCATTCATCATTCAGCTTTCCTTCCTGCTCAACCCCTGACACAAAGCAGCATCTTTGCCTTACCCTGTCCAGCAGCGCTGCCTCCTTTCAACACTCCCCGAGTGCCTGCAGCCAGTGTGACATGGTGCAGTGGGCGAGGGAGGGATGACAGCAGTTACCATGATTTTCCTCAGGTTAACACTTAGCTCAGCTTTTGTAATTTAGAGCATGAGAAGATGTATTTTGCTAGCAAAGGCTTAATAGGTAATGAAAGACTGCAAACTGCTCATGATTTTAATGCTGTTCATCCAAACTGCAGATTTGGTTTTCTTGTTGGAATCAAGAATCCTTGCATTGCCTTGGTTGAAATCAGCAGAACTACATGGATGTAAAGCTGGTGTAATGGAAAGGAGAATCAGGCCCTCTCTTTAAAGACGTATATAACTGCTTTGCCGAGGAGCACTGGCATATAGCTTTTGCAGTCATTTGTAAATAGGAATGTTTTGGCTGTTAGGCAATAGATTTAAAGCCAGAGTAGCAGCATCGAAAGCAGACATTCTGAGTGCCCCCCCATCATGTTTACTTAATATGCAGACTAATTGGAAGTATCACCTGATAACAGCTCCAGGAAAAGATATTTCCCTTGTTTGAAAATAGGTCAGGAGGAAACCTGACATTTCCTTGAATACCTGATTGCTGTGTTTGCCAGTCCAGGCAGCCCTACTCAGAATATCTTCTGGGAATGAGAAATAAAAAAAAGTGTCAAAGGGGCTGAGAGTCCTTACTCTGCTAAATTAATTTACTGGTTTCAGCTTTCTGCTCTTATTTTTTCCCAAGAACAAATGACTCTCAGGCTTTGCAGCTACAGTGTTGTAAGTGTCTGATTAATTTCTGGGTAATCCAGAGCAGAGAGGGGAAGTGGCTGGTTGGAGAGGACTGTTTCTTACTGGCTGGGGAGATATTGTGAGGTGTGGCTGTGATGACAGCTTCAGGGGTGACTCAGCAGACACTCCTATCGTTACTGGATTGAAAAAGTCATCCAAAAGCAGCTGGTGCTTCTCTTTATGTTTTTGTTCACTTCATCCACCTGCCCCAGTGAAAAATCCTGTAATAATATGAATGAGCAATTTCTTATGTTGCTTAATATTTGTTCTGAGATTCTGATGCAGATTTGAGCACCAGGCTACTCCTTCTTCCATGATGACTTGTTTTTAAAAACAAATGCAGAATTGTTGAACACTTGGTTTAAGGAGTTACACAAACAGGAGCATGCTTCTGTGTATTTGAGAGTAGGGTTAGTCTCTCAGACAGCTTGAGGATTTTGTTGTGTGTGGTGCAGCATATGCAGGAGTGATGCTCTGGATGGAGTCTCAAAAAGAAGAGTTTTGTGGCCTCCAGGCACACAGAGCTACAGCATCCATGCACAGAAACAGGAAGGGAACTTGTTTTTATACACATATGTGACGGTCTGACAAATTATAGTCAATGTCTCAAACATTTGTTAAAGAACTTTGGTGGGGAAAACGGCCTCTGTAAAAATGCTGAAGTTTTGTGAACAGGACAATGTGGCTGGAGAAGAGGGCCCTACAGAGGGTGGGACCACACTTCTCCAAAGCCGCAATTCCTTATCTTAAGTGACCAGGAGAAGGAGCACAGCATATGTGCCTGGAGGAGGAGGCCCCACGGAAGATGGGACTGTGCTTCTATCTTAAGCGGTCATGCCAGCAGAAAAAGAGAGGCAACTCCGCAATGACACCCCCCCCCCCCCCCCCCCCCAAAGCTCACCGACCGATTCCAGAGAACCCCGGGAATGGGACTGCACATGTCGAGACCACCGACTAACACACTATAAAAGAAGGGACAAGTTCTCAGCGCACGCCCTCCGGAACTGCATCTCTACACTGGCTGGACCAATGCTGGACCCAGGACTGGTGAAACCCTTTTCTTCTTTCTTTCTTCCTGTCTTTCTCTCTTTCTCTCCCTCTTTTCCTTCTCTCTTTTCCACAGTCCCTACACCTCATCCTTTTAAACATAAACTGTTGACCAAGTCTGAGACTAGGAGTGGATCCAGCCACCCCTGGGCTCCTCTCTGAGAAGGAGTGCAGAAAGCAAGGGGGTCTGCTCTGAACCTTGTGACTCAACGGGAGGGCTCTCCTTCTGATACAGTTCCATGTTCCTTTTTCCATTTCTTTTTCTACACCTCCCTTCTCTTTTCAAACAGCAGCTTAATGACATGTTGCAAGGTTCATATTGATAAGTTCACTTGTACTTGGGCAAGGTTAGCTAGGTTGAATAAATGTTGATTGTTGTTTGAACTCCCCTGGTGTCGTTTCACCTTAATTCTGACAAAGGAAATCCACGAACCTGAATCGCTCCAACTTTGGGATGTGACAACATACACTTACCTACTTGGGCAGTTGCAACAAGTGCTTTCTTAAAATAGTTAGGCATCAGCAAGTGATTTTGGAAGGCTTGAAATGTTTTAAACCCCATGTCCTCAGGGCTACCCACCTACCTTCTACATAATAGGAAAAGGAACAGAGTTCAACCTACTGTGCACAAAGGCCATAATAAAAATGGAGCTGCACCCACCAAAAGATGGTTTAAAAGTCTACAGATTAGGGTCAGCCTTTTCCTCCCTGTCTTCTGAGCTTTCTCTGAGCTGACTCCTCCATCTCAGATTACTTCCCCTTTCTCTCTCCCCGTCTGCACTACAAGCAGGTGATACGAGATGATGGATGTAAAAGTCACAAGATGCTAGCAGCTGGCATGTCCAGTTCAGGACAACCCTCACAGCTGTTTGGCATCTGTGACGTGCTGCCCTGTGTGGACTTCAGGAGTGGTGACAGCTGCCACCACCCTCTTTTCATTGCCCCTCAGCAAGCCCTGGCAGCCCAAGGGAAGAGGATTAGAGGAAAGGCAGGTGTCTGTGACCCTTAATAACAGAACAAGGTTTGTTGTGTTGTTAAACTTGCTAGGCCTACTTCTTCCTGCTGAAGGGTGGCTGTTCAGGACAGCTGAGGCAAGCTCTGTGGTTTCCCAAGACTGCCCACAAAGGGGATGGAGGCTCATGTGGTAACACAGTTTCTGCCCTGTTGGCAAAATGTGGCTGACCCCACAAGGAAAAAGTAGTCACTGGTATGGCTTTGCCTGTATTTGTCTTGCAGTGAATTGGTACTTTCTAATTACCCCGATCAGTAGCTATAGCTTCCTTTAAGAAGGTGAACAAATCTGGTGCATGCTACAGCACCATGAATCATGGGCTTTGGTGCTCCAAGCTACATTTATCGTGGATGTGTGAATGTGCTTAAAGGGTATAGAAACCCTATTTAAAACTGCACCATTCTGTTTTCTGCTTGCAGGACTGTGTCTTGAAAGGTTTCATGATCTGCAAACAGAGAGTGAGTAAATTTTCTGGAATATGGCCCTGGAGTGAAGAATTCAGCTGTCCCATAAGGGCTGCCGAAAGCAAATGATTGCAGATGTTCCCTGAGTGCACCAAGCAATTCCAGTGTCTCCTGCTTCTTTCCCTGAGTCGACCTGTGACTTTTACACAAAAAACACTGGCCAGGTGAACATAAAAGAGTGACGAAGGCTTGCTGAACTTGGAGGAGAGACACATGCAGATCAGAGGTCTGTGACAGAGGAATCACTTATTGCAATGTAAGGAAAGGAGAGAGGAACTGAAGGCAGGGTGGGAAGCGGGGAAGGGGAAAGGGTAGGTAAAGATTAGCCATGTGGTACAGGATATTTGAAGAAGGCAGAGAGCTAAGACAGGACATACAGGGTGAGGCCATACTTCAGTAACAGCACTTGTGTAAGGACATCAATTTCCATCCCCATGCTGCAGCATGCATATAGCATGAGCACTGTTAGACCATAGTCAGGATTGTTGGGATACAGCCCTGCAGGGGTGGGAGGTTCTTAGCCCCATCCCCACCTGATAAGTCTTAGCTGAGGACACCTACCCAACTCCTTGGAGTCAACGAGACTTCACAAAATGCTTAATTAAACCTGAGCCTCTGTACCTGTGCCTCTGAGTCTCAGCCATGGACACAATCCAAGGTCAGGAGAGAGGCATAGGAACGGGAGGGGAAGAAAATGTGTGGGACTGCAAACAGAGGCCCTGGCAGCAGAAGCTTTTCCAGTTTGCGTGCTCTGACTCAGGGCATTAAAAGTGAGATTTAAAAAATCACATTGCCAGCACAGATGAATGTTGCAGTCTGAAGCAGATTGCTTTAGTCATTCTTTTGGCATGTAGAAATCCAAACTCCCCCATGCCCCTTGTAGAAGAAAAGAGCATTGTTCATTAGGATCAGTAGGTGCTGGGATTTTTTCTTCTCTTTTTAGCAATCAGTGAAAGAAATAAGGTAGCAAGAATGAATAAATAAACCAAAAAACCAAACAAGAGCCAGCCTTTTAATTCCCAGTGGCAATGTGTGGCTTTTGCTCTGGTAACCATTCTTGCCTCCGTACGAAGATCCCAAGGGTCCAAATATCCCCTGCTCCACTTTTTAGTAGGCATCTCTGACTGTAACTTATGGTGATTTACCCTAGTGTGTCCCCACAGGATCTTGCTGTTACTGCTTCAGGAAACATTAGCAGTAGCTCCTTCTTACTCATACTATGCTACTATGTCAGTGGTATCAGTCCCATCAAAGGACTGGATTCAGAATATTTCTTCTACTGAAATAAAATAATTTTGTTGATTCATTGCCTGGCATACAAAATAAACTCAAATTGAATCTTCAAAAAATAAAGTGTTTGAAATTCTTTCACATCTGTGCTGACAGCTATTATCTAGCTCTTACCAGTTCTACATGCAAATTAAATAAGCCTCTTAGAAAATAAAAAAAACTTTCAGAAAGCTAATTTTTGTGAAGAATTCAGAAAACCACCCTGCCATGTCAGTGTTGCCACTGAGCTCTGTTGCAACTCAATGGCAAAATTTCAGGTGGCCTATGCACGGCACGGCATGTGGCAGGACTTGGCAGAGGCTGGCTACGTCTGAGATACCAGGCCAGCGTGGCTTGTCCTCAGGGATCTATCAAATCATGAATGCGCTGCATCAGGCAGGGTCATTCATTTGTGTTCTCTTCCAATATGAGTGTTCGGGGGAACCAAATTGGGGCTGGATTCGGCACGAGCAGAGATGCTGGTTCATCAGGCTGATAGAGGTCAGGGTGTGGAAGGGCACCAAAATCATACATGGTCTGTGGGACAAATTAATGGAAGAGAAGTCCCCTGAGCACAGGAACCATGTCAGGCTCAGGAGGTCTGTGAACTGAAGAAGGTTAGAGGCTGCGAGGAGGGCACTAGAGGAAAGAGTCAGAGATGCCCGTCTTCCATAGCTGGTGCTTATGGCCACTGTTTCAGGCAGGATGGACCTTTGGTCTGGTCCAGAAAAGCTGTTCTTATACATTTATAAGCAAAAGTACACAACCTATTTTGAAATAACAAGCCGTTAAAGAGTGGAGTGTTACTTTGAAAAATGCCCTAGGAATATTCTTGAAGATGAAAAAAATGACAGAGGATCTAGATTTTCGTGATGATTTTTTAAAATATTGTTCTCTCAGTCTTCTAAAGCATTTCTAAAATGTTCATATGTAGACAAGGAATAATTACATTGCTGGGGCAGGTTGTCTATCATGGATAGGGATTGGCCTTTGTTATAGGGAAACATTTTAACTCAGAATTTTTGTATAGGCTTTTAACATAAGTCATGAGTGTATAGTTGTACATTTTTAAGGAATTCCGTGAGTTAGAAGGAAATCACAATACAAAATGTAGGTGGAATGGTTTCGAGAGGCAGTGTCTGCCTTTGCAACAAGTGTTCCCACACACATTTTAGCACCTGTGACTCACCGTAGAGGCTGATTTTAATTGTTAGTGCCAGTGCTTTTATGAGAGCTCATTGATTTAGTGTGGCTCAATGTTTGGGTGCTCAAATGAAGATGTCATTGGGAACTGCCTCAAACTGACTAAGTCCCACTAGCTTCAGTGGGTGTTAAGTGCCCAACTGCATAAACAACCCTTGTGAATCTCACTGGCTATTCTTCTGCATTTTAGTGAATATCTTCCTTTGTGCTCTGTGTTCTGTCCCAGGGACAAACAAAGGTGTCTGGAAGACTTTATTTTCTGTCACACATGCCTCTGCTATGGAAACTGTCCTTAGAAGATCCCCACAACTTTTGCTCACCAAAAATTGACTTAGCTGAGATTTTTGGGAGGGCATTTATAGTCCAGCACAATGTTTTCTTAGCTCATGAGGCAATAAGTAACCTAGCTAGACTTGTCATTGTCTACAAGAGTGGCACAACTCTCACATGACAGATCAGTGTGGTCAAAAACAGGAAGGATGACTTCCATTTTTAAGTCATGGAAGGGTGCTGTATAAACAGCAGCACATGTGAGCTTTTTATAGCTAGCACTGATCAGTGCAGTTAATTAATGTAACTGGCATAAAGTCACAAACTGGTAATTAGCCTGAAGCACGTTTTACTGTGGTTGTGCTCTTTATATTGACTCACAATAAAGCAGCACAAATAATGAGAGAGCCATGATATAAAATTCACATTTTTTGTTGTGACAAAACAAAACTCACATGCTGGATTGTTTGCTGTCTAAATCATAAGAAACTGGAGGCAGAGCACAAATGGTAACTCCTGGTTACAATTTTCTTCTGGGGCTTTCTGCCAATTAGGAATACATTGCTTTTTCTTGAGCATGCCCTCTATAAAAGCAACTGAGACTTGGTATAATGTCATTACTGGCAATATTACACTATCTGTGTGCCCTGCACTGGTTTGATTGACTTACTAACAGTAGTGATTTAGTTACTCTGAGAGATACAGAATCCAGGTGCATACCCTTGCAAATGGTGTGTGTATATGAATAAGTTCTTTTTTAACGGTTAGTGAGAAACAATTGCCAATAGTTATACTAAATCTGACCAACTTAGAGCATAACAGTTAGGCTTCTGCTTATGGAGGATCATCTCTGTTCTCTCTCCTTCCGAAAGAACCTAGGGAGATAAACTAATCATGTTAGTTCATTAATATAGATACTGAAATTTGAATGAAATATATACCCACAGTATATAAACAGTGTCATCCACAAAAATGGGATTTTGTATGATTTTTTTTCCTCTTCTGCATTATATAATTATGTCAATGGAATTTTGACTTTAAAAATGAAATCCAATGAAAAAGTATCATATTAGTTCAAAAGTAGCTTTTGTATTAGTCTGGCTCAGTTTAGAATTCTAGCTGTGAAAATAATCTGATATACTGATACTCTTTTTTCATTACTTGTCTGTCCATGTCCATTGTCCTGCCTGAGCAAATGTGGTAGGCCTTACACATAAAACACAACACTACAAATTTGCAACATTCCCCTGGTGCAGTTTATGATTGAACAGGCTCTACTGTGCAACTTCTTCAGATCTTTCATTAATGAAATCTATTCATATTTCATCTTACCAAAAATCAAGCTTTTTGATTGAAAATATGTGATCCCTGTAGTATTTTTAAAAAAAATAAATTATGAGGATAAGATAAAGGAGTGAAAACAAAAGGAGCAAAGGAGAGACCACTCTCTTATAAGAGAATAAGCTGAAAAGAAGGTAATAGAGAAATTTATGTTAGGTTCATCATTAATCCTGACCGAGTAAAATGTTAAGATGAGGAAAAAATAATTCCCACAAAAGATTTGAGATTTGCTTACTGCTGAATTACATCACTTTTACAGGTTTGAAACTGGTTTTCAATGGAGTTACGTGTCCAAAACCAGAATAATGAAATGGTGAATTGCAACAGTGCCCTGCCATCTGTGGGAAGACTCCCACAAATCTCCATGGTCTGATTTGGGCACTCTTTGGAGCATGTGGTTGGGCTGATCCCTAGTCACTGACCTTGACATGGTCTGTTCTTCATGAGGGGTTTTTCGTTGGCTTTGCTGAGAATCAAACACCTCATGCTTATGCCATTTGGTAAGTAGGAACAAGATTAGTCACTTAAACATCTGATGGCTAATTGTTTTCCTGGATGAGACTGCTCACATGCTTCAGGGTAAGCATGTGCTTCAATGTTCACCTGAACCAGGGTCTCCAATAGTCATCTGGGCAACCTCTACTGCAGTCTGCTGGGTCTGGTCGACAATGACTCTTTGTAACCCATGGGAAGGTGTCTACACTTTCTGAAGGTTTCATTTCATGCTCACAGAGTCTCATTACTGTATGCTTCAGTTAATTCCTAAAAAACCACTGTGAAATAATAATAGAAGATGTGGAAGTAGAAATAAAAGAAGAAACAGAAAGATTGCAGTGTTGTCTTACCCTGTATCAGTGTAGCCAGGCTGCAAATTCACCGGAGGAAGAATGCTGCCTATAGCTTGAGTACTACAACCTACTACAGATGCAGTTTTCTATCGCTAGGTCTCAAGGTGGTAATATTCCCTTGTAGCAAATGAGGAAGGAAGAGCACAGAGAGATGAGATGTTCTGCCTAAAGTCACCCAGCATTTCAATATTAGATCCAAGTCTCCCAACATTAGCAGTCCCTTCTTCATATAGCAGGCCAGAGTCACTCCGAAATACATTCAGGGTTCTGTATAAACAAATAGATAATCTAGAAGGATTTCTGTCCAGATGAGAAAAAGAATAAGAAGCAGAAAACAGTAGCAAGTTGAAAAAAAAAGCAGAAGTGATAACTTAGACACATCTAGAATTCTTGGAAGCTCAGAGTCCGATATGCTCTCAATTAAAAATAAGCATCATCATCTCATTAGTGCATGTCAGCCACAACTGTACTGAAATGGTAAGTCTCAACAGCAACATATAGAATGTTTACAAATACCTTCTAGCATTTGCAGTTTTCAGAACATATTTATAAGCTTGTTATGAGGGCTATTCTTTTGAAAGAGAGGCTATGTTCAGATGACTGAAGATCAATGATTTTAAGAAGAAACACTAAATATTGTGAAACTTCAAAATAAGTTGCCAGTGTAGCAATGTTATTGTTTTCTACTAGTTAAGGGCATGGAAGAAAGAAGAGGAATGAAATACAAAATAATTTGTGTCTATGACAAAATTGAATCAAGTATATATATCTTCTGAGTTCCAAAATACAGAATTGCTGTTCAGTTTTATTTGCATTCCCAATTTTGCCTGATCAGAATAAAGAAATGCTAATATAGTAAAAGTAAGTTTCTGGCCTGGCTTGAAGGTTTGGAGACCTTATAAATTTATCTGTTCTTGTAGCATTTAAGGTTTCTTTGCTGATGCAAGGGTCTTGTTTAGTTTAAAAAAAGGCACCAGTTCAGGACTTTTGTCTTCACCGTTACTGTTGAGTTTGAATAGTGAACCAAAGTGACTTAAAAATTTACAGATATTATGTCAACTTACAGTATGGAGGGTGTACCGTTTGAAATGCAGCTGCTCCCTGAGCTAGAAGTAAGAAAGTGACCCCTTTTATTTATATCAGCTGTACAAGTGAGTTCCACCATATGCGGGTATAGGTGTGACAGATTAATTCTGTAGGAAAAATGCTTGTTTTCTGGTAATTTCACTTTTTCATAGTGTTACAGGTCTTTAGGTTTGTGTGTAATGGGGAACATGTAGCCTCATTTACTGCTGCATTTAAAATATGACAAGGGAAAGACACTGGGACATCATAAAACATGATTGAACTTTGGGGTAGACATAGATGGTTTTATTTAAAGCTATCTCTCTGTATGCAGTCCAGTGACAGGCCAGCCTCTGTCTGTTGGGGAGCAAACACTTTCCACAGGTTGCCTTAATGGTTTTAAGGCCAACAAGGCAGAGGCTTTTCGTTATCTCCCTTCAGTTTGCGGTTCTGTTCTGCAGAAGGGACAAGTGAAACCTGCATCTTTTTAAATTTTCACAACAACTTTTAAAGAACTTGGCCATGATCTGTTAGAAATAGAAATGTGCTGAAATCCCACAATGAAAAGATCCTTTATGATTTACGAGGAGAATATCCTTAAATAGTATTTGCTAACTGAGTTGGAAACGTCTACAACTGACTATGGCTATTGCTAACATGGCTGTGAAAAAGGCTGTGTTTGGCAGACTGACTTTTTGTTTGTGGTTACTGTGGTTGGTGTTAGTGTCTATATTAAAGGATCTGTGAGAGCGTCATCTGGGTTAAATGTGCTTTCATTTACAGTACTGAAACTGAAGACTGCTTTGTATATGGGTGATACTGCAGAGAGCAGAACATGACCCATAAATATACATGCATATCCCCAAGGCAGACTTAAATGAAAATCCTGAATTTGAACATCATAAAAATTTTAGTGAGGCTTCAATGCAGTAATGAACTTCATGTTTTTCCTTCTTATGACAAAAGTCTGATCTCATTTGCACAGTTTACTAGAGTATGTTCTTTAAGTTACATAAGATTTACACCAGTGAATATGAAATTAAGTTCCCTAGATCTCATACCTTCAATCCCTGAAAGATTTTGACCCTGTTTCAAACACAGACTCATTTAAATGACTTATATTCTGCTCTGTGTTAGAAGAGAGGACAATTTAAGTCTGCTTCACTTGTAGAAGCTTTCCAGAAAACTCCAGAAAAAAGCTTTGTCTCCACACCCCCACTCAGCTCCTCCATCTTAAATTCATGTATTGTGTTTACATGAAGACAATGAAAAATATTCTTCATAATTAGAACAAGACAAAAATTTAAAGGACATTTAAGCCTTCAGCAAGACCTCATTATTAAAAAAAAAATAATAAAAAGGACAAGACATGAAATGTTTTGTAAAGGACCTTATGGAAGAAACATGATACTTGATAGAAAAACTGATCCCCTCCCCAATTTTTTTATTTAGCTGCTACATGAAGCACAAAATTAAAGAAATACTTGGATTTTATGAGCATTTTAGTGTCAGTTTCTTTACTGAAGATATCAGAGCTCACTGGAAGGATCCAGTGAAGCCTGGGGCTGCTCCAGTGCTACGTCTCCACCTACAGGTAGGTATGTGGCCAGGCTCTGCAGGCTGCATCCTCAGTGCATCGCTTCTGCCCATTGAGCTATTTTGGTACAGCCTGACCACTGCTGCCCCAAGGGAGAAAAAGCATGGTCAGCTGTAATTTTGAACTCACTACTGCTGGTAAAAGAACACCCTTTAAAGAAGCGCTACAAAAAGCTGGATCATGTCAGAATACAAGAAGGGTCTGTGCATTCAAAGCACAGCTATCCTCTGCTAGTTATTTTTCTAAAACACTTTCCTCTGTTAAGTTGACACTTACTCTGATTTGCATATTGACTTTGACTAACTGACTTTTGCAGCTTGCCCAGCTAAGCGGTGAAACTTTGGTGATTCAGCGTAGTGGCCTCCAGCACCTTGGGGACTGTGGAGGCCTCCAGGAACAGACTCGTATGGTCTGGTATGGAGACCCTTCATTCCTGCACCTGCATTTACTACATCCCTAAGAGATTCAGATTACCCCCTGCGTGTAAAAAGCAGCACAGAGCAACCCATAGGCATGTACAATGGCAAGTTTTATCTGTCCTTGACAATCCCAGGAAGAGTGCTAGTGCTACGTATTCTTGAGTGCCACCTATTGGCACTTTCCCTACGTCATATATAAAGTCATACTTTTCTTAACAAGCCCTTTCATATTTGCTCCTTCATAATAGCTCTCACTGCCAGTTTTGCTGGTGGGTATCCAGGACTGCAGGGTAAGTTCTTCATCACACATCCCAAGGAGGACCCTTGCATCTCCCACTGTATCCAAGACCCAGACCCCCAGAGACCTGCACCCAGCTCCTAGACCTGCAAAGTCTTCATGCTGGTCCTCAGACAAACAGCATGCATATCTCACCGCCCTAGTTCTTCACTTGTAATGGTTCTTCCCTCTCTTTATCCTTTCTGCTGCCTTTGAAGGTATCTTGGGACAGAAGCTCAAGTGCCTCCATTGAGGCATGTAAACAATGTACACATAGTTAGCTAATAATAAAACAGCTAATTATAGATCATACAATCCTAGAATATCTCAAATTGGAAGGAACCCGTAAGGGTCATCAGGTCCAATGCCCTGTCCCTCACAGGACTAGCTAAAACTAAGCCATATGGCTAAGACTGTTGTCCAGATGATCCTTGAACTCTAACAGGCTTGGTGCTGCAGCCACTTCTCTGGGGAGCCTGTTCCAGTGACTGACCACCCTCTCAGTGAAGAACCTTTTCTTAATGTCCAGTCTGAGCTTCCCCTGATGCAGCTTCATTCCATTTCTTCATGTCCTATCACTGGTCACTGGAGAGAAGAGATCAGCAGCTCCCCCTCCGCTGCCCCCCAGTAAGGAAGTTGTAAACTGTAAAGAGGTCACCCCTCAGCCTTCTCTTCTCCAAGGTGAAGAAACCAAGTGACCTCAGCCGCTCCTCATAAATCTTGCCTGTGAGACCTTTCACCACCTTGGTTGCCCTCCTCTGGACACAGTCTAGTAGTCTGATGTCCTTCTTATATTGAGGTGCCCAAAACTGCACAGAGTACTCGAGGTGGGGCCTCACCAGTTTATTGTAGAGTGGAACAATCATCTCCCTCAACTGGCTAGCGATGCCGTGCTTGATGGACCCCAGCACACAGTTGACCCTTTTCATTGCCAGGGCACACTCTTGACTCATATTCAACTTGCCATCAACCCAAACCACCAGATCTATTTCCATGGGGCTGTTCTCCAGCTTCTCGTCCCTAGTTTGCACGTATAATCAGAATTGCCCCGTCC
Source organism: Haliaeetus albicilla (assembly GCF_947461875.1). Taxonomy (NCBI): domain Eukaryota; kingdom Metazoa; phylum Chordata; class Aves; order Accipitriformes; family Accipitridae; genus Haliaeetus; species Haliaeetus albicilla. The sequence goes on along the minus strand of NC_091516.1, from coordinate 27,469,010 downwards.
CAGGTGGAGAATCTAGCACTTGGTCATACTAATTTCCTATGGTTGGTGATTGCCCAGCTCTCTAGTCTATCCAGATCTCTCTGTAAGGCCTCTCTACCCTTGAGGGAGTCCACAGCTCAGTGTTGTCAGCAAACTTACTGAATGTGCATTTGATTCCTGTGCCCAGAGCATTTATAAAAACATTGAAGAGAACTGGCCCTAAAATTGAGCCCTGGGGAACCCCACTTGTGACTGGCCACCAGCCCAATGTAACCCCATTTACTAAAACTCTTTGAGCCTGACCCATCAGCCAATTGCTCAGCCAATGTATTACGGACTTGCCTAGCTGTGTGCTGGATGTTTTGTCCAGAAGGATACTGTGAGAGACGGTATCAAAAGCTTTGCTAGCATGCAAAAAACCCAACATCTACTGGCTTCCTTTGGTCAGCTAGATGAGCGATCTTGTTAGAAAAGAAAATTAAGTTGGTTAAGCAGGACTTTCCCCGTGTGAACCCATGCTGGCTGTGACCAATGACTGCACTGTCTCTCAAGTGTTTTTCAGTAACTCTGAGAATAACCTTCCCCATAATTTTACCAGGCACTGAAGTGAGACTGACAGGCCTGTAATTACCAGGTCTTCCTTCTTTCCCTTCTTGAAAAATGGGACAATGTTTGCCAGCTTCCAGTTGACTGGGACCTCTCCAGACTCCCCAGACCATTGAAAGTAATGGAGAGAGGTTCCATGATAACATTGGCCAGCTCTTTCTGTACCCTGGGATGAATCCTATTGGGCCCCATAGATTTATGCACATCCAACTGGAGCAGCAAGTCTTGAACAAGGTCAGGATCGGCTGGAGTTTATCATCTGCCTAATCATGGTCTTCCAACACAGGGCTCCGGAGGTCCCAGGGCCCATCATTGGTGTTGAAGGCAGAGGCGAAGAAGGCACTATAAATCTCTTCTTTGTCTATATCCCTATTTGTGAGGTGACCAACCTCATCAGGCAATGAACCAATGTTACCTCTGATTCTCCTTTTGCTATTAACTTATTTAAAAAGCTCTTTTCGTTGTCCTTCACAGAGCTGGCCAGCTTAAACTCTAATTCGGCTTTGGCCACATACATTTTCTCCCTACAGCGGCAAACAGCATCTCTGTAGTCCTCTTCTGTCACCTGTCCTTGCTTCCAATGTCTGTACACCTTCCTTTTCTGCCTAAGTTCTAGAAGAAGATCCCTGCTCAGCCAAGCCAGCCTTCTGCCCCACTTGCTTGACTTCTGACACTTTGAAATTGCCTGGTCTTGCTTTCTTAAGAGGTGGCTCTTAAAAAGTGACTAGCATTCATGTACCCTGATACATTCAGAAGCACATTCCCAGGGGACCTTCCTAACTAGCTCCTTCAGCAGCCTGAAGTCTGCTTTCCCCATATCCAGGGTTGAAGTTTTGCTGGCAGTTTTTCTCCTATTGCCAACAATTTGAAACTCAACTACTTCGTGGTAACTGTGACCAAGACAGCCACCAATCACCATTCCACCCATGAGCCCCTCTCTGTTTACAAACAACAAATCTAGGAAGGCACCTTTCTTAGCTGGCTCCCTTAGTGCCTGCACCAAGCAGTTATCGTCAACATGCTTCAGAAATTTCCTGGACCTGTTTGTGTCCGCTATATGATATTCCCAGTTGACAGCTGGGAAGTTAAAATGACCCATAAGGACAAGGGCAGTTGATCTAGAGATATCCCTTAATTCCCTGTAGAGTAATTCATCGGTGTCGTCATTCTGGCTGGGTGGTCGATTAGTAGATGCTCTCAACAACATCCTCTTTATTTGCTTTCCCCTTCGTCCTTACCCAAAGACTCTCAACCATGTCACCACCAGCTGCAAGCGCCATACAGTCCAGCCCTTCCCTTACATACAGCACTGCCCCCCAGCCTTGCCTGCCCCGCCTATCCCTCCTGAAGACCCTATAACCATCCATCATGGCACCTCGGTCACAGGACTCACCCCACCAGGTTTTGCTTATGCCAATGATGATGTAGCTCTGGGACTAGGCCAAAGCTTCTAGTTCACCTTGCTTGTTCCTTGTATACCTTTGTATACTTTGAATAGAAATCTTCAAATGTAATGGTGAGGATGGGAATAATAGTCATAGATTTGGAGGGATGATACAGTTAAATAAATTTATGTGACTGATTATTGGAGGAAAACTGGACTTTATTTAAGAAGAGAGGACAAGTGAATGAAAGGTAAGTATATTTGAAAATATTCATTTAGACCTGTCCACCTGCCTGGCTCTGTATTTATGTCTGTCTTGTCTGTATCAGATTGTTGGTACATGTTGTTCCTGTAAGGATAGGTTCACAAAATTATTTGTAGATATTTAAGTCTTACAGCCACATTTAGGTTTTTGATTCATATGCCTTCTGAATACGTGGAGATAGAATTTTGTTTCTGAACCTGCTTCTTCTCCCAGATGGAAGAAAAGATGGTATAAAAATCATATATCTTCTTGCTTTTCTTTCTGGTTTTCATTGTTGAGTGGTGCATTTTGTGCACATCAGCATCGATTTACTGTTACAAACAGCCAAAGAAATGAGGTTTGCGTGCAATACCAAAAGTGGACTGTTTCCAGAGCCTTTATCTCCTGTAGTTTGGGTGTTGTTCTGAAGTTGTTTCACTTAAACCATACAAGCACACTGAAACAGAAGAGAACATCATTGTTTATGTCACTACCAAATTGACCAAGAATCTTGTTTTATCTCTGCCATCTAAATGATCGATCAATTTAAATCTAACAGGTCATGGAAAGTAGGGACATAACTAACATGATGAAAGATTAATGTGGTTTAATTTCATGCTCTCTCTTTTGCTGCTTCTAAGCAAAACCTCTGTTGGGTGGTCTTCTGCTTTCTTGAGTAATGAGACCGTGATTTTTCTTCAACTGCAGTTTTTGTTGTGGATGGAGCCCTTGCATTAAGGTGCCACTAACTCACATGCATTGCCATCTGCTGATGGCAGCTGGAACTGCAGCTTCTCGGGAGGGGGCCTCATGGCCTGGAGTTTCTGGCAGCAAATTGTAATCCAAATAGTTTGACAAACCTCTATCTATCTATCATCTATCTATCTATCTACACCTATCTAGAAGCTAGAGATATGACATATCATTCATCAGCACTGCCTATGTTTCTAGCTTTGCATATTTTTACAAACTGAGCGATATGTTTTGAAGATGTATGAAGGCTCTTTCCTGACACTTTTCATTATTGTGATAGTCAAAGAATGACAGAAATAATAAATTAATCATCTTTCTCTACTTCTGTAGAAATTAGGACTATTATTAAGTCAATTAATATAATTTGACAGATATGCATGTGTGTATGTGGAGAGGTGAAATAAATGGGTGAGTGTTGCATCACATAATGAAAACAAGTATGTGCTAATAAAACTGTCATATTATTTCCCAGAATTTGGCACAGTGGCTTTGTCCAGGACTGTGCGACATCATGTTAGGCACAGAAAGTGGATACTGAAACCTCCAAGGCATTAAGAAACATTAGGAGGAAAAGAGAAGAGAAGAGAAGAGAAGAGAAGAGAAGAGAAGAGAAGAGAAGAGAAGAGAAGAGAAGAGAAGAGAAGAGAAGAGAAGGAAAGAAAAGGAAAGAAAAGGAAAGGAAAGAAAAGGAAAGGAAAGAAAAGGAAAGGAAAAAAAGGGAAGGAAAGAAAAGGAAAGGAAAAGAAAAGAAAAGAAAGGAAAAGAAAAGAAAGGAAAAGAAAAGAAAAGAAAAGAAAGGAAAAGAAAAGAAAAGAAAAGAAAAGAAAAGAAAAGAAAAGAAAAGAAAAGAAAAGAGAAAAGAAAAGAAAGCTCTTTCCATGCTTCATGCTTAGCTGCCTTGCCTCCTCTTGAGCACGGCCGGAAGGCTGATGCAGGGTTTGGAGTACCAGGAATGTCACTGATATTAAACCTTTGATTGTAGCATCTTATTATGACAGTCCTGGAGTTGTCTCTCCTCAGGAATGCAGAGCTGTGTTTTTCCCAGAGATATTCCCTCGATAAATGATAACACAATGCTGCTGTGTTCAGGAACAAAGACAAGGGTATTCTGAAAAAGCTTTTGCAAAATTGCCTTTGTCTTTCAGCAACTACCAAGGCTTACCTGAAGAAAAGCTCACTTGCAGGTCATAATGGTGTAGTTTCCTGTAACGTTTTCAGTAGCTGATGATCTGCATTTTGCCCAAATCAATGTAATTTTAAGACAAGCTTTAGTCTCTGCTACATTTACTGATGTTTTTTCAAAGGATCTTTGATGTTGAAAATAATTCCTTCAAGGGTGCTTAACTTTATAGCTTTGGTTTTAATGAGAATGTGATTTTATAGCTTCAAGCATATATTTCAAGCCTCTGTTTGTGTGTCCAGGGTTGGAGAGTACTAGTATTTTTCCAGTCATTGTTGGCTTGTACACATGTGTGTATTTTTGCAGGCCTTCATGTTTTGTTTTCAAAACATTTTATCTTATTTTATCCTTGGTTTGTTCTGCCTTCACTTGATACAAGCATGTTTATTTCCCCCATCAGCTGAATTGCTGGATTTGTGTCTCAGGAGATCATTAATAGTCCAGGACACCCTTAGCCTGCAGTTAACTTGTTAAAATTTTAACCTATTGTATGGGTTTGCCCAGCTTTGCCAAATAATAAAACCTATCACTGTTTAGCAGCTGTTCAACAGGTCAGTTGAGAATGAGTTAAGAGTTCCAAAATCTTTCCTAATGAAGGGATGTCCATGTATCAAAGACTGATATTGTCACTGACACTGACTGGCATCCATTCTGGAACATCAACTCACAAAACTGAGGCTGAATGGGTATGAAAGTTATTTTTTAACTTTTCACTCATATGTTCCTATTCTCCTAACAACCCTGATGAAAATGGGTTTTGTGGGAAGCTTGCCATGTGAGTAGTTGAAAACACTGTAAGTAATATAGTTTTGGTTTTTTTTCCCCTTCTTGAAGACAATTTTCTTTATATTCTTCTAGTACTAGACTTTTCCCAGTACTACAATAAACAATGCTGGTGTGCTTAGCTGGTTTGTTATTGTCCTCTCAGGATACTTACTAGCTCCTAGAAGCAGGCACTGATTGAGTGCATTGGAGGGCTATAGGTGGTGTTAATCATTCATTCAGTGGCTGAAGAATTTGTCATTGAATTGACTACTTGTTGCACTGTTCTTCCCTGGACTCCTGCCTTTCGTCTGTATTGTATTCACTTGATTTTACAGGCAATGTGGAAGTAAGAGGTAGGAATAGACCAGTTCCTCTGGCTAAAGGCACCATGCCCTCAGTCATTCTGCAGAATTCGCTTTTTCAGAATTCACTCACAGAACTCAGAGTTTTGTTATTTTGTTGAAGTTTCACGTTCAAGACTTTACTTTTTAACTCCTGACCATGATGAAACCTGGTTCTGGTGCTCTTTGCTCTCTGATTGCCCTGCAAAAAATAAATAAAAAAAAAAATAAAAAAGAGGAGTCATTGGTTTTATAGCATTTGCCACTTGCCATGACAGCAGAGGAACCAGATTGGAGTACAGATGCTAACTAGGGAATATGTGGAGCTCATTCTGATCCTAGTGCCTTCATGAGATATAGACAGGTCAGCTCCAAGAACATGCAGTGGTCAAAGTTCAAAAAGAGAGGAGTCCCTGAAGATAATTACAGCCTTTCCACTTCCTCTGGCATGTGCAGTGTTGAGGAGAGTTTTGAGCTGTGCCATCTGTGCCTGCTAAGTCTTTTGCGAACTGTCTGCCTGAAAAATGCAATGAAACCTTGGAGTCGAAAGTAGTCACTGTTGAATGTTATGTTCTCTGTGCAAGTGTTATCTGGTGTAGTAGAGTACATTAAAGTGGACACGGCATTTAGGAGGACCTGATCTGTGATTTACATGGGACATTGATGGCTGTGGAGCCACAAAGTTTCAGTATTTTAGTGCTCTGAAGTACATCCTGCCTCAACCAGCCTGTGCAGGCTAAGACTTCTGTTCACCCCTTTTTGGCTGCTCCAGCTGCACTTACTATACAAATAAGTACTTCAAGACATGTAACAATTAGTGTTTTTTTAAAATATCATTTTAGAACAATTAAGCAATAAAGGATTGCACCAAGATGTAAATCAGGAGTCCCTCCATTGAGTGCAGACACAACTAAACAGTGAATGCAATTATCTGAGCAGCATGCCCATTCATCAGCGTAGCGGTGCTGCGAGCAGTCAGACATAGCCAGCAGTGTGTGATATCAGATGTTATTAAAGAAAGCAGCTGTATTAATGATCATTCAGTCATCCATTCATTTTGGCTAGGATAAAGACAAGATATGATTCTAAGTAGAATTATCTAAGTAGCATTATCATTAGAGGAAATATATATACGCATATCTTCAGATGAACTTCCCAAATGCTTATGGCTACAAATTTTCAGAAGTCGTCTAAAGAACAGAGCATATGGAGATGTAGAAAGTCTCCTAAATATATCCCTTTCTAATAAAAAATTAACGTGGCAGAATTTGAATGAATATTAGGAATTTAAAGCTGTTTTTGAGCTTTTAATAAAACATTCTGTTTAAAGATGGAGCAGGATAGATTCAGTGATCAAGAGCAATTTGGATAAGTACCTCTAAATCATATATATTACCTTAATTTCTTGTGATCCACATAAATGGACTAGGAAATGTAAAAAAGTTACTTCTACATGGGACTTCTGATGTTTTTCCTCTGAACCTAGTGATCAGGCCTACCAGGAGAGTGTAAAGCACCCAAGTATAATGAAAAATACATCCTGCTGTACTTTTAGCTTAACTTCCAGTTTTTCAGAGAAACTTCAAATACAATATTTCAGAAATATCAGAAAAGCTACAAATAGCTTCATAAATAATAATTGCAGAAGTCTGTTGGAATTTCGTGTAGTTTTTTGACTTAGCTGTTAGATTTCCTTTTCATGAGCTGCTCAGAGACCTCTACCCAAATAAGGTTTTGTCTGCAAGTAGATTTCAGCTGTAGCTGTTTTCTCTGTGAATACCAAAGTGGCATCAGAGCAGAGATACTTGTGTTTCTGTTACACGGCATTCTGTAATCGGTGTTGCAGAACGTGTTGACTTGGGAGTTAATATTTGAAAAGGATTGCAAATCAACTTTTGAAAATTTTGTGCATGAAATTAATCAATCTGATTTGTCATCTGACTTATTTCCTATCTTCGTCCGGGTCCCCCCAGTGCCAGTGTAACCACCCTGCTCTGCTTGCACTGCTGTGGGATGGTGCCCCTCGGGGAGGTTTTGACCCCAGTCCTGCCTCGGCCCCTCCTGGTCCAGCCTCCTGCTGCTCCCAGACATGATCGGCATAATGATCCACTCAGCTGTGAAAAGATGTGGGATAATGAGGGTGGTAGGCACAGACTTTCCAGTTAATGCTGTTCAGGCTCATCTGACTTATTTAAATGCAGCAGGTTAGGGAAAGATCAATATAAGTATTACATTACATAGAAAAAGGCATTTTCACTAGCACAGCTGCAGCGCCATGACTTCAGCTTGTTTTTGTATCTACTTCCAGAACTGCTTGATTTTATGATGTCCTTCAGCAGGGCAGAATATACATTTTGTGTGCTCAAAACAAAATGGCATTTTAAAATCCCCTTGTGAAAAGAGTCACCTTTAGCAACAAAGTCTGACAGAAAATAATTTATTGCCTTAAGTTTTGCAGTATGTTTAGAAACTGAGGGAAAATGCACCTTGAAACGTGGAAAAATCAACATTCAGGGCATTTCATTGTGGTAGAAGGAGTTCACAGCTGATATGCAGAAGTAGCAGGAAAGAAATTACAGCGGTTATTTCTTTGTGAATAGGTTGTGGCACTGTAACTTAAATGCTGATTAAAAGCAAAATTGATGCTTGCAGATTTACTGAGGCACTAATGTTTGTACCAAACATAGTTATGTCATCATTCTTTGGTGTCATCTTTATTTCCCTTGGATGGATTTATCCGGTTGGCAGATGGCTATCAAGTAAGTTATCAGTTTAGTGGTATGAGGAAGGTATGTGGACCAATACTTTCCATTTTTCCTTCATTACACGTTTTCCCATGAGTTTCAGCTGTGGTAAAGGGATAATTGTGTATTTCCATCCTTATCTTTTGTGTACCAAGCATGCTTCAGGACTTTGAATATCTAGTAAGTGTCTCTGACAAGGAGGTACACATTTGAAGGAAGAAACAAAAATGTGGCATGTTTGGTAACAACAGAAATTTTTGTAGTGTTCAATAAACTCTTTTAGGAATGAGCCCAGTTCTCTGAACCTGTCTGCACCAGGGTAATTTTCATAATTTATTATATATTAAAACCACTCTGTGTTGTTCAGATTTTATTGCTATTAAACAAAGCTAAATAAAATTAAAGACATTTTTTTTGCAAGACTGGTGTGCTGTAAAGAGAACCTTGTGTAAATGAAGACTGTCCATGCTCTCCATGCAGTCCTTTATATTTGTACTAGAGAAGCAGTAGGATGCTATGAAGTTAAATTGGTACAGTTTGTCCTCAATCTCTGCATAGTATTTTGTCTCCAAATTTTTAATGTTTAAGAAATAGACGATGTAGCCCGGCGCTATATTATCTCCAGTGGGAAGTCTGTCTTCAAAGGTTTGCACCCTCTTTCTGCCTCCTGACCCTGGCTGCCCTTTCCCACATCATGTCACAATTTGACTCCCCCTTCTGTGCTAATACATTCATTTGTGGAACCGTGCTGTGGATGGGATCACTGCACTAAGCTGACTTAAGAAAATTATTATTTGCTTTGATTAATGACCCATTTTAAGGGGCAGCCCCATGGGCAATCTTAATGGTACACTGATGAGGGCAGCAAGTGGTGGACCTCATGGAGACAGTTAAGTCCTGCAGCCACAAAAGTAAACCACAAACCAGACTGGATCTGGCTTGTCTACAGTAAAAACTTGCACTGTGGTAAAAGTATTTAACTAAATCTGATCACTGTGTGAGTCACAAACTCATAGAATCATAGAATGCTTTGTGTTGGAAAGGACCTTAAAGATCATGTACTTCCAACCCCCCTGCCATGGGCAGGGACACCTTCCACAGACCAGATTGCTCAAAGTCCCATCCTGACCCAGTCAGGAGAAACAAATAAAACTTGAGTAACAAATAAAATTTGAGAAACAAATAAAAAGGAGTGTGCAATTCACCTATATCATAGCAAATGTTCACCCAGAGACCACATTCAGACTGTGAATAAGAACTTAATTCTTTTATTTATCTATCTTTTTGAATTCTGCCTTTGCATCTTTGATATTAATGTAATGTCATCTTCATTGGTAAGATTAATAAATCAGCCCTCAATGTATGTGCCTTGCCTTTTTATATATCCAGTGAAATATTTTCCAATGTGGCTAATAAATAAAAATGAAATATTATTAACTTAAATTTCTGATGAAGTCTTACACAGTTCCGTCAAGGCTATGGTCCTGATTTCACAGCAATTGTGAAACATCTCGTTACAATTCTTTCACTGCTGCTTTTTGCAAGTACTTGCAGAATCATTAACTTGAATGCCATGCTCATCTTTCCTCCCGAGTTGTTCTTTCTTTTTTTAAAGGAGTACAGAAGTCTACCAACTGAATTTTTAGACCATGATTATTCTTTTTCTGAGTTCTTTAAACCAAGGCTTATTACACATGGTCTAACTATGGATTTTCAGAGATTGAGTGTTTTCTTGCACTTCTTTTTTGCATTAGAAGTCTTTCCAAGTATATAAATGCAGAGGAATGATGATATTATATAATGACTAATGTGAGAATGCAGTAAAGTAAATAACAGTAGTTCAGAAAACATGCTTTATAGACAAAGGCATAGGGCCTCTTATAATTGTACATGTAGACTTAATCTCTTTGGGAATATTTGAAACATAAGATGTTAATGTTCTAACAGAAATAGGATTAAACAGCTGGATGTGTCTTGTCTGTAAACTGAATTTCAAGTCAGTGCAAACAACCTCCACAAACATCTTCAGCATTTCCAAAAAACCCACTGATGCTAAAATTTGAAAATGAAAAGGTAAGGTTGCCAGCATCACTGGATAAACTTCCAGATAAGCTTCCCTCAGACATCTCAATGACAGCTCCAAAAAAACCCTGAACGGCTTTTGTAGTCATGTGAGTAAGAGGATCCAAAAACCACTCAGGAGCATCTGAGAATGTGGGGTATTCTGCATGTGCTTACCCCTTTTTTCAAGCTGGGTCCCACTGAAAGAATTCCAGATGAGGAATACTGGGGATGCTGTGAAGGAATTCTGTAGTTAAATACAGATCAAGAATTGCATTTTATGTTGTTTTATTTGTAACAAGTGGTTTCAAATCTTTTACTTCCAAACCTGATCCGTTTTATTAATTAAATTTTTGTTTTGTTTCACTATTAAGCTTGTCTGGTGTTGCAGATACAAGGTGAATCAGGATAGAGCTGGTAAACTTAAAATGTAATATCTGCATGAAGGCAGAAGCAAGGGGTCTTAACAGATCTGCAAGAAGATGCAAATCTAAACCAGCAGATATATCAGCATCTTGCTCCTTTTGTTAAGATGTTTTAAATCAGTGTGAGGCTGCTACAGCTATGCAAGTCAAATACGTCTAAGGTAAAAGCTGTCTTTCGTGAGAAAAAAAAAAAAAAAAAAATCCATGTAACTTCCTCCACATGCTGAAGTGTAGACCTGTATGCAGCATCAGAGCATGCCTGTGTGGACAATGTGCAACATCCTTGCTCAGTAAGGCACTTAGGCATTTAAACAGTATTAGTCGTAAGTACACTGCAGGGAAGTTTGTCTTTTTTCAGTAATAATAATAAAGAAGGTGAACAACTTCTTCCATTCTTTTGACCCTAGCATGCCAACCCTAAGTAGTAAACTAAACATTCATGAAAGATTAATCACTTAGGAAATTAGTATCTTCTTATATTTCAGTCAGTGAAACTTCACCAGCGCCATCCATTTAGTGACAGACAGGACGGTTGATGTGGTACACTTCATCTTGAACCATTCAACCTTCAGAAGATCTCTTATATAGGTAACAGCTGGAGCAGCCCTGTGAAATAGCCACGATGCCTAAACATGAAAAGCCAACCACCATTGAAGGAAATGGTAATTACAACTACAATTATGCATCTTAAGCATATATTCATTTTCTGCATGTAGCTCAACAGTGTGCAAGTTTTGTTTTCTTCTTGTTCTTTCTAATACAAAATCTTCTTTGTCACAATTCATTACCTTTTGTTCAGAAATTTATTTTACTTGGCTTTTGAAAGCAGCTTTGCTGTGTAAGTTGGCTAGTTGTAGCATGGCAGTGCGGCTTTCCACTGGTTAGTAAATCAAAAGAGTGCAACCACAGCCCGGTTACTTGTCTTGCATTTATATGTAGTTTAAAGGGAAGATTGAGAAAACAAGGCTGTTTTGTGGCTTCTGTAAATTGCATAAAGGCAATGCCTCCTTTACTTATTGCTTTGAATATTTGGTGTGAAATGTCAAACATTCTTCATAATAAGATTAACAATATTTCTATACTGATACTGCACTGTTCTGGATGTAAAAAAAGTTTTTGTAGGCTGGTAATGCCTAATGGATTACTCTGGCAAAATGCAAGGCAACTCTTTGATATAGGAAGTACTTTCAGTTCTCATGGACAATACTACACTTTCCAAAATATGGATCTTTTTTGTACAGAACAGACATGACATTTCGTACCTTCAGCAAGGAGGAAAATTGCAAGGGACCTTATTCTAGGCTGGTTTCTGAATGAATTCATTAGGTCTTTCTAAGTACCAGGGCTGGTACTACTAAAAAGTACTTTCTGTATTTTTAATTCACACTTGTAATGTGCCATAGTAATAAAATGGGTTCTGCTTCCATAGAAAACATCAGAAAGGACTGCTTAGCATTTTGGCAGAATATAACAAGCAGTTCATTTTAAGAGTCCATCCTGTTTTCTTTCCTTTTTTTGTCTGAGCATCTTCATTGTTTTTTTTCTGCCAGTGTTTTCTACAAGTCCCTTTATTGACCAATTTAATTTTTAAGCAGTACATGTTAATGGAGTTCATTTTAACATGAGCGAAGCACAGAATTTAATGTAGCATAGGCAAAATACTTAACAACTTCAGCAGAATTTTTATCTGAATAAAAAAAAATGACCATGAATATAGAACATACATATTTTTATAATAATTTCTAATAAAAAAATTCTTAGAATATCAAAGTTCTAAGTTTATCCTAAATGTCTGCCTTCTGCTTGCACATATCTGACTAAATTAACTTACCTTCTTATCCAGTTCCTTTATTATTCATTCAAAGTACAGAGGTTAGCATTCCCATGGTGAACAAAACACACACATCTTTATAACTGGAGAAGGCTGAGATCTTTAGGTTGCAGAAACATGATCACTCTGACACATTTTGCATGAAAATTTATCATGTATGTAATTTATAATAAAATCTAACTACCTTAATGACAGTTATCCGTATATTTGGAGATGAGATCTTGTGAGTAAATTCAAGACTCCATCTAGATTTAAGAAGACTTAAAAAGCTGGAGCTCCACTTCAAGTAACTATGAGATACTTTCAGAATGTGGTTCTCAGTCAACTTTTGACTTAAAATGTTCCAAGGGCTGGAGTTAGTTAGCACAGAGCTCAGGCACTAATCTGGTTGCAATTTCTTTACAGGAGGTTTTGCTTCACCATTGCTGACAGTCCTGAGGAATATTCTTGCAAAGAATGGATGACCCCAACAGTTGCAAAAATGCAATCTAGGGCCATACATTTTTGCTTTTTGATATCTTTAGCTCTAGGGAAGCCCTGGTTTGGCCATTCTTCTTGTTTCATAGCATGTCTTCTGCAAAATCTGTGATAGTAGGACATGTATGGTTAATTAAGCTAAGTTCATGAATGTGGATTCATTGTTCTAGGCTTCTCATATAGGAAAAGAAGACTTAGGGCACAAACCTTCAGAGTGGATGTTCAAAAGAGATCAGATGGAAAGTGCCTATTATCATCTAAAAATAATAAAGAGAATATGTGGTGAGCTGTTCAGCTCTAGGTATCAACCTTAAAAGAGCTGTCTTCTCACAAAGTAGTAAAAAATACAGTTGACTTCAGATCCACTAAGAATGCTACTTTTGTAACTTGAACATAAACTGCTTTCTCCATATTAAAATGTGTTCTTCCCATGTTAACTGTAATATGAATGAATAAAAATAAGCTAAGTAAATCACATTTCAGAACCTGAAAAGGTCAGATTGGTATGATTTACTGCAGTCTCACACTTCCTAGAATGCATTGGACACTTAATATTCTGATTCTAATTCTTGCAGTAAAGACTGGATGAAAATAAAAAACTGCCCACCATCAAGCCAACTGTATGATGAAGACACAAAGTAAATGTGACTTCTCCTGATTGCTTTATTACAGTAACCACCAGGTCCTGCAAGCTTGTCAGATCTCTAGTCTTGCGTAGGACAAAGCACTACGTAGTTAGGTCTTTGTCTGGCATAGGTAGGGAAATGTGGGTGTATCCACAGAGATAGTGTAAGACATGGTGGCCTGGAAACTTTTATCCATGCCTTTCTGAAGGGGATGAAATACTAAGGGCTTTCTCACTGAATTATCTTCCTCCTCTACCTTCTGAAGATTTTATAATAGCAAAATCAGATTTGGCCTAAAATTCTTGTACTGAAATTGTGCAATAAACTTAGTTATCCCTGAAGGGAAACTTTGCCTAAGAGAAGTCCTGACCCACAAACTGAGAGACAACACTCAAACTTCATGGTGTGTAAGTACAGCCCAGGAAGAAAATGGAAAGAGGAGAATGTAATCAGATGATATGCCCAATGCCAGCCACAATGCCAACTTGATCTATGTGACCTCAGTCTCTGTTGTTTTAGTAGAACATTTGTAATTTTTCCTTACCCGTGGAAAACAAATGAGCAATTTATGGATGTGAATTGAATGGATTCCATTTGTTCCCTGTGGTCCCATCTGTAATTTTTAGTTGTTGAGTGGGCTACAATTAGTTGGGCAAATTGTCTTTATTGGCAATCTGCAGAGAGGGAAACCTTATTGCCCTTCAGGCAACTTCTGGAAACTCTATGGGTGTAGAAGTCTGCAGGCCACAGCATGTACATTAAGACTAATAAGCCTTCCAAGACACTAGTGGCTTTATGACATTGTAGTATAAATGTTCTGCCTACTTTAGTATTTACAACCTTACCAGTTCAGGTGCAGAAAAATAAGCAGTATATTTGCTAGTGTGACTGTAACTGAATAGGAATTATTATTTTACTTCACAAATTCATAGCTATTGCTGGACAGGATATTTTCTGAGCATTGTGATTTTAATTTTAGTCCATTGGAAGAAAAAATTGTGACACTAACTGGGAAAAACATGAAAGAAAAATCAAACATGGTCTCAAATACTAAGTGTGGCAGTTGTTGTATAAAGGTAATTTTTATTTGTAATTTCTGTGTTTCAAGTCCCATTCTCCTGTGCCCAAGGTCGGCCAAGCTGTTTTTCCCAAGGTATGGTTTCCCCTCATACGCTAAGCGGATGGGGTCTATAGTGTTAAGGTCTCAAATCTTGGATGTTGAAGTCTGCACCAATTCACTCTTGCCATAGACTTTCTGTGAGACCTTGGTATATTATTTCTGGTGTGTTTCACAGCTGTTACTTCTAGCGATATTTTTCCTCACAGAAGTGTTGTGAGACACTCTCATATTTACATGATCAGAAAGAATAATATGGAAACATATGTAAATATCTAGAATTTAATATTATACAACTCTTCCTTTCTTTTTGACTAGTACTTCATATGCATTTGTTGTCTAATATGATCTTGCATTGCTGACAGTTCTACATGTTCAGCACCCAGTTTATTAGCTATTTAGCCTGATGACTTTCCAGCACTGAAAAAATCCCAGCACGGTCCAGTCCAGAGGAAGACACAATAATTGCTTGCAGGGCTCTATCTGCATATGATCCATTTAATTGGCTTGATAACGAATTAACAAAGTAAAAATTTATTTTGTAACATATACAAAAAGTCTGATAGCATTTTTTGAATTACAAATTACTTTGCATACCACTGAAATTTTTTATGGCACCGGCACGCAGAATTGCTTAGCAGCCGTCAGTTTAATGTAATAGTAATATGAGCAGTAATACTACACAGTGGGCCATATTTTATGGTGTAGTTCCAAGAATCATTATCCCTCTCAGTGAAAAATCAAGGAAATTATGTCAGTATAAAATAAATTTAGAAAAAAAATCCAAAACATGAAACCTGAGTAGTACCCTCTGATAAGTGGGGTACAAACAACTTGGGAAAATAATGTAAGGATACAACAGCATCCATAATCTGCTAAATGGCCATCCCATACAGCAAAGACTCCTATGGTTTTATACATTTTTTTCTGTCCTTAATTTCCTCACCAGGCAACAAGTCAACATTTTGAACTCTGCCTTCACTGCAGTCTCTGACTTGCAAGTTAGTCTGAGCCCATATTCAAGATGTCCTCCTTTAGTCTTGTTGGCTCATTTGTGGCTATAGTCTAAAACATAAATAAGACTTCAGGTAAAATGATAGCTTACTCAGATTACACTTTCCTTGCCCTTAGTCTAGAAAGATGAGAAAGTTTCCCTTAAACTGCTCTGGGGAAAAAAAAACCCAGAAAGTGATTGGATTTCCAAGAGCATAAGGAGTTATGGACTATAGCTCCAAATATACCTAATGATGTATATGTCATTAGGGCAGGATGATTTATCCTGGAAGGTGTAACAGCTGAGCAATCATTTGCTCTGGGTCACATAAACTCAAGTTAGCTGACTCAAAGCCTAATAATCTGATATCAGCCCTATGAATATTAATACTGTGAAGAAATGAGGTCCTATCAACCCTTTTCTGGAACAATGAGTAATTCTAGATAGTGCTTTAGTAAGATATAGTTGATTTTAGTGGAGGATTCACTAAACTTTTGATAAGTGGGATCACACAAAGATCTGTTTACAAAAGCAGGGACAAGTATATCTACCTAAAAGGATCCCACATACTGATGATTTTGTTCCTGCATCAAAGACTATACATTTTTATATTAACAAACCAGGGCATCAGAAATGCTCTTCAGTTTTCCTGTAGGATGATAATACAGTGCCTGTGGAATGTACTCTACTAGTAGTTTCTCTATGTTGTGGTTTATAGAAGAACATTTAAATGTAGTGCTAAACTACATTTAGATTTAGTGTCACCATAAAATGTAATTTGTTTATCATTGAAAGCTTTCTCCAATAATTCAGTAAGACATGGTTTGCCACAAGTACATGAAGTGCTGAGTTATGAGCTGCCTAGCCTCTTGCTTTCTTCTTTGAAAAGTATTACAGAATTAATGACCTGAAATAGCTTTCTAGTAATAATAATGTTAAGCACAGTAATGATTATTTATCTCTCTTATTGCTCAAATACCCAACCGTCAACACTGGTCTTTTAATGATATGTTCAAAAACCCCAAACACAAAAAGACGATGCAACAGCTTGTCTGAATTACAAGTCTCCAGGGATAGCTGTAATGTGGGTGCGGTTTGGGGTGGCTACGTAGCTTACATGAGTGCATGCATATATGCTGTTCAGGACAGACCTCAGGGGTGGTAAAGCTCTTTCATCCCCCCTCCTCAGTGATTTTATTGCTCCTAAACAGCACCAACTGCTATCACAGCTGACTCAAGTGAATAACTTTTAGTTGTACCCTGAGCTTCAGATTTTATGCTAGTGACACAGCTCATGACATAAAGAAGAGAGCAAGGAAACTGGAGGGTCAGAGAGTCCTCCTTGGCTTCCAGCTTCTTTTAAAAATCAATTCTAGTACAATGCTTTCTGCATCATACCCCAAGACCTGGGAGAGATCTCTTATTCTGTGGATACACCAGAATGAGAAGGACAAACCTCTAACATTTTTCATATGAACACGTTTCATCTCTATATGACCATGGGGCTGTGGAGGCAGGAATGTTGTGAAGTTCAGTTTGGAGCTATAATTTTAAATTTTTGCAGGAATAGCTTTTGAAGCTGCACTTGTGATTGTTAGGTATGTCTGGAGTACTCACTACTTTTCTAGCTGCATGATTCCATGTAATCACTGATCATGTTTTCTAGACTTGTTTTGTGGCAATATATACTTCTGTTTGATTTTATTCTTTTTCTTAATTTCTTTAAAAACTGTTACCACTCGCATGCCTGAGCATTTAGGTGAAAAAAAGATATAAACACACAGGAGTCACTATTCAGATACACTCCCTTCTAATAGTGTTCCCAGTAATTTCTTCAAGCAGCCTGAAATCTATTAATTATTTTAACACTTTATTTTACCTGAAATGTTGGATTCAGAATAGTGCATTTGTTAGCTTTATGCTATTAAAATTAATTAAACCCCAACAGCTACCTTTTACCCTGCTTAAGCCTCTGTATTAGTCCATTGTCACTTTCACTATTATGTCAGTATGATACGAACTTGAGCATGATACACTTTCACTGCTAATACATATTTCAGTATATATGATAAACTTCCAGCTGTTTGTTTGTTGTATGGGATCATCAGAATCTGTAGTGAGGTCAATCTTATACCATTAAAGTGCTTTCCTGGGAATTTCTGTCTGACTGGAGGAGATCAGCAAAAGCATTAGTTGCAGTAAAAGACCGTGACCTATCGTTGCATGCAAAGTATCTCTTTAGAAGTGTCTGTCTTCATCTCTGCAAGCTTTCAATAGCAATGTAATGATCTTTGTCAAATGGAGATCCTGTTACTGTCAGTAGCAGAAGGCATATGTCCAGACAGAACAAAGGAACACCTATTTTCCCATTCCACTGGTGATATTGAATGTTAATATTTTTGCATAGCCTTAAAAAATTATTGTGCAGATGCTGAGGAAATGTTAGAAAATGTAATTACAATTAAGTGTTTTGTGGAGGGAACTTAGACTCTCTACATATATCCAAGTTTTAAAACGCCTGTCAAATTCTGCGTAATAACCCTCTGTCCATTATTGGACACAGTGAAACAAGACCCTAGATTCCTTCTTGTTTGCAGCCTTACATATTTTACTGCTTTTCTTTGATACTAGGTAAAGCTAAGAAGTTGTGCCTGATAGTTAGCTACAGCAGTCCCTAGATAAATAAATTTGTGTATAAATTTTTGATAATCACTAGTGGCTTAATAAAATTTATAAAAGCAACTAGGGAACTAGGGAATGGATGGAGAAAAAATAAAAAAAAAATTTCAACAGTATCACCCATGAGTGAAGAAGGAAGATATCTTCTCACCTGAAAAATACAAATACAGGTATCATTACATGTCACCTGTCCTGTCTGTACAGAGGGGAAATTAGACAACATACATCTGGAACATACATGATATATAGGAGTGGAATGATAGCTGCCTATTTCTATTCATGGTAATATTTCTGAGTCTTCTCCTAAATCTCCTACTACCATGTATTTTTATATATTTCACTGATGTGCTTCAAGTGCTGTCCTACATGGATGAGCTCAAAGATACCTTAGGAGAACCTATTAGCTGCTGGCTTCTCAGGTATTAGTTGGATTGCTTCTGAAGAAACATTGCTGGTGAATACCACTAGCAGTTTCAGGAGTGACCTGTTAAGTACTATGTTCATACCAATATTTGCAGAGAGCATATTAATTAAATATTATTATGGATATAATGCATATTAAAGTATTTTTCTTTCTTCTCTATATATGCATGACCCCAGTTTCAAAATGTACCAGGCAAATAAATTGGATACTTTCCTGGTTATTGATGGGTAGTACAGACAGCATCTCTTATTGAACTTATTGAGACTGAAAAACTTAAGCAAGAGATCTACCCCAAACCAGATGTTTCTGAACAGAAACACTACTTGCTTCTGTAAATAGGATCTCTCTCTAGAGTCTCCAATGTTTTTATCATAGAAAAGGACTGTGGTACAGCATATGAATAAGCTGGGTCAACTTTTGTCACTGTGCTTGGAGATTTTGTTGCTGGAACTGAGAGTAAGTCTCCTCTTTCTTCTGGGAATGTGCTCTTCAGCCATGCTGCAGCTATGAAGCTTCATGCCCTCCAGTCAGGCAATCAGAAAATGATTCTTTTAATATTCTTTAATCTCAGTCAGTGCTTATCCTTCATGTTTAAGAAAATCTCTGAGAATTGCCTGAGAAGCATTTTCATGTTCCTTGTTCTTTTCCCCAAATTGTAGGATATTGCTATTGTGTTTCTTTTTCAGGGTCTTCCTATCCTACATATTTCTTCCATAAGAGGGAGTTCTTCATGGCATCACTTTGGGGCTTACTTATTTGAGTGCTGAAGGAAAGTGTAACTATTTTTATTGTCTCCAACTTATTTCTTGGAAACTATTTGCTCTCTTCCAAAAAGCTGGGTTTGTGAAATGGCGTAAGAGAGTACAATACAGTAACTGCCAAGAATTTCTTGAAACCCCTGCATTCCTAATGACTGATCCACACTTCACATGCACTGGCGTTTGTTTTCACTCCACAGATGGTAGTGATGTTGACAATGAAGAAGGCAGTGCAGCTGAGAATGAAGAAAATGTCAAAGGAACAGGTAAGTAGTGTGGATTACTTTGAGGCCACACTCAGATGTTTTCTGATTATCTGTATGAATAAAGGAGGAGGAAGTTTCTCCATCTGACATACTTCCTTCTCTCATGTGTCTGCTTTTCTCCATCACTGATAAAGCGGGGAAGAGAGCAACACCCAGAACCAGAAGGGGACATGCAAGAGGGAGAGCCAGGCCTGGTGGTGAGGAGGATGAGGATGACGAAGATGGGACAAGGAGAGCTGGGCATCGCAGGCACAGAAACCGTAGAGGACGGGGACGAGCAGCTGGAAAGGAGGGCAGTGATTCTGATGGGGACCCTACAAAAGCCAGGAAGAATGAGGCAAATCAGAAATCCAAGGAAGGAGATGAAGAAGAAGATGAGAAAGAAGGTAAAAGTGGTAAAGGCAAAAATGAGAAGAAACAGGACAAAAAGCCTGATAAGAAAGGGAAAAAAGAGAAGGCCAACAAGAAGAAAAAAGACAAAAAGAAATCAGGATCTGGGTAATTCAGTAAATTATTTTTTAAATATAAACCCATAGTTATCTTACATAAAACCTGCTTTCATTTATAGCTGTGAAATACCAACAATCAGTATGACTCCCTTACTCATTACAGCCCAAATAGAGCTGGGCAGATTTTATTTTTTTCCTGCAGTGAGGAAATGCTGGCTGAGTGAAATGGAAACTTTCCACAAAGCCATATCCACTTCAGTGGAATGAAGTCAGGGGTTTGTCACAGGTCCAGGGTGGGACCTCGGGAAATGACCAGCCAGGCCCTTCTGGGACTGCTGGTACCCTGAGGATCAGGTTAAAGCTGGTCTGGTGGAATGGGAGCTCAAGCCAGGCTCACCCTTATTGTAGTTAAATACCCTAAGTTTATGAGCTGTTCTCTGGAGAAAGGGAGTGAAAGTGACAGAGGAGGGGAGCAAATGACACAGAGAGGTTATAACATGTAAGATCTCTCCTGCTTTTTCCTTTCCCCAAAACTAAAATCTCACAAACCCTAAGCTGGTAATCCTCCAAAACCCCAAGGCCTAGTTTTATTTCCAGTCCAGAACTAAAATCTTGACACTTTTCACAAGATCAAGTTCTTTTTTTCCCAATCAGGTTCGAGCCAGCTTTTTGTAAAAGAACAGTGCCAAAATTTCAAGAACCCAGAACCAAGGACTGACATGTGATTTTCCAGTCTGTCTCCTACTCACTCCCCCTGAAATATTACCGTTCAGTTTCCCAAAGCATTTAATGCAACCTGGGGTCTTTGGAAGACCTCACTGACACTGGCTCTGGAGCACTTCAGCAAATTATTTTGTATTTTTCTGCCACCCTGGCCTTCTCTTGCCCCCTGTCCCTGCTTGTGCTATTGAAAGGAAACAACCCCTGGGAATGGTGTATAATGGAGCAAATGCAGCTAGGCATGTTTATCTCAGTGGAGAGGGAGAGAGATTCCCCTTTCCCCATTCAGCACTTGTTACAGCTGTTTGTGTTCCCAAAGGCATCACTGGAGAGCACAGCAGGAGTCAAAGAAAAGAAAAAAATACAGTGGGAAGTGCTGTTGCATTAGGTTGTTCATGATCCCATTTCAATATACCTCTACTTCATTTCCCTTCCCTACAGGAGTGCCTAAAATCTTTCTTCATGCTGGGTCTTCACGGACGTGCCAATTATACCCCTCTGTGCAATTTCTGTATGCATATAGCAACAGCCCTAAATGTGTGAATCCATGTTCCTTTGCTTATAATTGTCTTCCACTGTAAACATTTATTGAGCATTATTTAAAAAAAATCACTGAAAATATAAAATTGAATGAGGGCACAATATTTTTCATTGTCTTTCAAAGTTCTTAATATTAAAATACATACATTTGGGCTAAATAATTGGAAATTGCTACCTGGATCAAGACTTTGTTCTGGAGGTGGTAAGCATAACAGTTGAGGAAAAACTGAGGATGTTTTGGAAGATACCTCAAGATCATTATATTTTTAGACTTTTAGGGGACCATCTGACAAGATTACAAAGTAATAAATATAAGAATATTTTAAAAGATTTTTAAAAGAAAAACAAAAATAATGTAAGAATAAAGGAAAACAGGCTGATGACCAGTTCAGCTGTGATTCAGATAAAGGATTTGCAAATCTTCAGGACAGCAGAGAAGGGTGGCAGCATAGAAATACAGCCTCCCTAGCACATCTATTAAGACCTACCACAACAAATGCTATGTACTGTTTAAATGTACATCTTACTGATGTAGTTTTTTAATTGCCAAGACATTTCATCATGAAAAAGCATGAAAGGAGTAAAATAAGTTGAGAAAAAAAAAACAACAAAAAACCTGTAACAAAAAGAAAAGTAAAATTAAATGTGATATTATTTCACAGAGAGATAATACTGTATTTGCTGCTGTCATTGTGGATTTTGCTAAACAGTACAAACACTTGCCTTTCTAGCTAGGTCACAGTACAAGTCAGTAGAATCTGCTGCTGTTACCCTCTTCCTCCCCTCTACTTTTCACCTAAATCAGGACAACATCTTTATGCCCTAGTTATTCTACATAATGGGCATAAAGGAATCCTAGATGAACTATGTGTTGATCCTTTTTTTTTTTTTTAACCTGATTATTTTGATCTCTGCTAATTGGTGGTAGTGGGTTTCACAGGATAATTCCATGGTGAAAGGAGTTATTTCTGGGTGAGTTTTAAATCTTCTGTTCTTAGGCAGAAACTGTGTGCAGTCACTTGAGCTACAAATCCTCAGAGAAGGAGTCTTATATTCTGCCTAGCCTATGCACTTTCTGTTTTTACTGTATAGCTCTACATGTGAGCAAATCAACTGATTTTTAGTAGGATTACTGAAGAGTATAAAGCTTATGCAAAAGTCCATGGGTACATGGAAGATTAAGGCAGTACAGACACTGCATCTTTTTGCTAGCAGGAAGATTGCTGAAGAGCACTAACTGCCAGGGGATGTTACGGGGATTATCAATAAACAATAGAATTTTCACAAAAAACTAGGAAGAAATATAGTCAAATTTATTCACTCATCACTGTAAACTCTTAAAGTCCTACCAGTCTTTTCGCTGAAAACATCCAATCTCCAAGAAAATATTTTCATCTTATTTTTACCTTTATAAAATAGCTTTTACAAAAATTGTGAGAAAAGTAGATTACATCCATAAAGAGGAGATTAAACTAACATCAAAACACAGATGTACAATATGGGCATAAAACCAAAACACAGATGAATATTATGAGCAAGTTCATTATGTGTGTGATTTAAGGAAGCATCATTGATTTCAAAAGCTCTACCGACGTAGGAAAAGATGCATTGTGTGCATTGAACCGGAGCCAGAGAAGGTGGGGGCTTGATGTGAAATTATTTAGTGATGCTTTGTGCTCTGTGTTAGTCTGAAAGTCACAGTGAACCCTTCTGGCCTTCAACTGTAGGAATTGCAACCTTTCATGAAAGGCTAAGACTTTCAGTTGCAGAAGATGGAATACTGATTTCCTGGCTTAAATCTCATAGTGTTCAACCACTTGAGCTAAAGGAAAAATCTGCTGTAATTGCATGAAGTTTGACTGTGTAGTGTAAACACTCTTGAAAATACTGATTTCTTAAAGGTGCTTAGAAATTTGGAATTTTTATTGTTTTCCTGGTTCCAAAGGAAAGTGAAAAATGAAAGATGAGATGTGTTTGCAAAGACAAAGCAGTAGTGGGCAATGGGCACCAGAGCCAACATTATCCCTACTTTACCTCTTGTGTTCTGCTCAGCTTCCTTTCCTCAGTAAGGTCACTGCATTAGCACTTACCATTCATATTTCCCACCACTCTCACTACGATCTCATAAAACTGCATATTTCAATTTTGCATAATGCAGCAATCTTCTGTCAAAAGAAATCATCAATATTGGGCATGTTGCTGTCCGCTTTGTAAAATGCAAACCAGCTGATTGTAACAGCTACAGATTTAAAGCACTCTCAAAACCAGACTCCTTTAATCCTTCTGTTCTTCTTAAAGACTTGGCTCATTTTGCATTACAATGCCTTAAAATTGTATGCAGAAATCTTTTTCTCGACCTTCATCCATTTGACTTAATTTTTCATGTAGTTCTTCCCTTGCTCTTAGCAATACTGGAATAACTATAAGTATGTCTCGTGTTCAGTAGCTGTGTTCCTTTCTGTAGATTTATATTTTCTGTGGCATTGTTTTTTTTCACATGAAGTCTGAAATATTATGACTGATGGGTTCAACTCTCTAATGTGACAGTCTTTTCAATAAACAGCATGTGAGTCTTTAATAGCAGGGTACCTGATAACTACGAGAGCTTTTTTCTTTCCTTTGCCAACTTACTCCTGTGTGTCTGAAATTTTTTAACTGATCCGCTATAGCTTTTGCTATAATGATGTGTATTTCATGAAAACTAAAGGTAGATGACCAATGAGAAATTTGTATTTTGCTGTGTTGCAAAAAGAATTTTGCTTTTATTGTATTTGTTTGTTTTGAAACTTTTCATAAATATCCTTACTGATAAAACCTTTTGTCCTTTATGTCACACAAGTAAACCCTTTGACCTTCATGTCACACAAATCTTTAATGACACCTGTGTTATCTGTTTTGGTAGAAGAAAAAGTTTATAATTCTTTAGTTGTCCAGAAGATAGAAACTATAGAATTAGGTGGCTTAGGTAAAAAATCATTCAGCTCTGACATCAGATGTCGAATATCAAACACTCAGAAAGGTGAATTATAAGCAAAACAGTCTGAAAACTGCTTGCCTGGTAAAGCCTGAATGAACTGTTCCCAAAACAAACCAGAAAACTATTTAAAAAAACCCCTCCAGTACATTTTCAAATATTCAAAACAGGAAAAAAAAGGTAAAGGAAAACACAACAAGAAACAAATAGAAATGCATTAAACTGCTTTTACTAGGCGCTTACTTAGTGGTAGTTGTCTCTGTCAGCCTTTTAGGGCAGGAAGTCAGAGTCTAATGATTGCCTTTTTATCATTTTCCTGTTTGCTGGCATAAGAAAAGGTAACACCTGTTGCTAATGATTTGCTA
This sequence comes from Haliaeetus albicilla, assembly GCF_947461875.1. Classification (NCBI taxonomy): domain Eukaryota; kingdom Metazoa; phylum Chordata; class Aves; order Accipitriformes; family Accipitridae; genus Haliaeetus; species Haliaeetus albicilla. Next base: position 27,444,308 of record NC_091516.1, on the reverse strand, counting down.
TGTGCCATTATATGAGATGTAAGATCGCTCACAGGAAAGGATATCTATGCAGGTTTTAGGAAAGTGGACATTGCCTTAATCAGCAATGCTTTCCAAAGATACTACTAACAGATGCATGAATAAGAAGTTCAGATTACCACACAACACATCTGGAGATGCCATTACTATTGCATCTGCTTACTCCCAGTGCTAGGACACATCACAGCCTTGCTGCGATGTGACCTTGAATCTTTCCCATCTCTGAAATGTTACTGCCTTGATCAGTTGATGGGCTGTCATCTGGTGTTTACACTTGTCTTTGCTGTGGCTGTGGTGTCTCTTCTCTCTCTCCTGTGGCACACTGAAGTAGGGTGACTTATGACTGCAGTTATAGTGTTCTCACTTGTCTGTTGTGAGTTTGGGTTGGACTCTGAGGAGGCTGGTTATTCCTGCAGGAACAATCAGTAGCTGTCAAACATTTCCCCAGGAGCCCTGCCCACTCTCCATGGGATGCTCTGGGTGTAGTGCTGGTTCAGCTGCAGCTCTGCACTTTTTGCGCAGGCTTTGTCTTTCATACTAAAATTAATAACAAATCTAAGTGAACTGTGTCCTCCCTTCTGTGCAACAGTGAAGGCATTTATCTAGGTCTCAAAGTTAACAAGAATTAACACCAAGTGTGTGCTTCAGTGAAAACTTCCGTCCTTTCTGAGTTTTGGTGATGGTTTTTGTTCCTGCTTTTATTTGAAGCTCTGATTCTGACTCTGAGGAGGAGCCAATTACAGAGGAGGAATTGGCCAAGCTGAAAGAAGAAGTAGAAGAAAAAAAGAAGCTAATCGCCACGCTACGAAACAAGCCATGGAAGATGAAAAAGAAGTTGTCTGTCCTGAAGTATGGTTTGATTTCCATAATGAATATCTGCCATCCTGCTTTGCACTTTGCACTGTTTTTCTGAACTTTCACTTTATTTCTAGACCTACTGACACAATTGACTTCAAACCATCCCTAATCTCTCTTTCCCAGCATGTGTTTTCACAGGAAGTGGAAGTAAATGGCATTGCAGATCAGTACTTTCTTGTCTCTGTAGACCTGAAATCAAATACGAACAACTCAGGTCTTTTTCTTTTTTAAGTTTCCATTACACGCCCCTGCAAAATCTTTCATTTTCATCAGTTAGGTTAATGTTGGTAAATTCTTCCATTGATAAGTTTAATATCTCATTCAGTAAGAATGATGCAATTTCAGGAATACCTCAAGATTACTAGGGTGGTAAGAAAGGGTTTATCTTTCTATTCTTACTTTTTGGAAAGAAGAAAAGATTTTTTTTTTTTAACTTATGAAAAAGCAAACTGATTGGAAACTGAGCTTGCATTTTCATTGATTTTTAGGTATGCCACATATAAAACTGCATTTTGCCCCTGACAACCTGTTACTGCATTTTCATTAAGGCTAGAAGTTAACTTTTCATTTAGAGTTAAATTTCCACCAAGCACAGGGAGCTGGGTAAACACAGAGAACTTTATTCTTTTGCCAAAATTGTTAGGCTCCTCTCTTTTGAATAACTCATTCACTGCAGTACTGCCCAAATACCAACAAAACCTATGGTCATGTTTCATTAGACACATCTAACAGAGAAAATATGGTCTCTCCTGCAGACAGTTTTTGATATGGATAGAAAACACAGACATAATGGTAGGAAAGAGCATATGAAATATGGTGTGGAAGGTCTACAATTTTTTCCTTCTAGAAGGTAAGGTCATTTTGGGAAGGATACAGTTGCAAAGAGGAAATGGAAGGTACGTTGTGAAAGAAGGTGACATGAAAGGGGGTAAAAGAGAACAGAGGACCTAGGAGATGTAAAGTGGAAGCATTGTGAAGGTGAGGGAAATTTCAGAAAAAAATAAATGAGCAGATTAGATAATCAGATAACAATTACTTTATTTTGCACAATCTATAATTGAAGAATCCCCATATACGTAGTTAAAATTTGTTGTATTCTTACTCTGAACAGAGCTTCTATTTTTATACCCAATCTTATATCCCAGCATTCCTAGCAATTTCTAGTTCCTAGGAAACTTACTAGCCTGGTACAACCCATTATTGCTCTTCCATGTGGGTGGCAGTGAAGCTGCAACAGGTAGTCCAAGGGCAATCAAAAGAGACTTCTGGGCCTTGGGACAGTTGGTAAGGGGATCTGGGGCACAGGTAGCTTTTTCGTCTATCCTTCCAGTTGTGGGCAGTGATACTGGAAGAAACAGACAGACTCAGCCTATCAATACATGGCTCCATGGCTGGTGTCACTGACAGAATTTTTCATTTTTCGATAACAGGATGGTCTACATGGCACGAGGCCTGCTGGTGTTAGATGGGATTCTTCTCTTGAAGGAGGAGGAAGAGGGTCTTCCCTCATGAGGTAGCAGGGCTGCCTGATCAAGGGGAATGTACTCACAAAGCCTTCTTACTCCAGCTGCAGGAGGCATCGTGCTTGTAGGCTCTTATCCTGCTGTGGGACTTCAATCACCCTGACAACTGCTGGAAAAGTAGCATGGAGCGCTGTAGGCAATCCAGGAGACTCCTGGTATGCGTTGAGGATAATTTCTTAGGTCACATCTTAGGGACAGGCCTAAGGACCAGAGGGGATGTGATACTGGACCTGTTGGACACCAATGCAAGTGAGCTAATCAGAGACGTCAAGATTGGAGGCAGCCTGGGCTCCAGTGATCATGCACTCCTGGAATTTGTAGTCCTGAGGGATATGGGACAGGCAAAGAATAAAGTCAGGACCCTGAATTTTAGGAAAGCAAAATTCCAGCTGTTCAAGGAGTTAGTCAATGGGACCCCCTGGGAAATTGCACTCAGGGACACAGAAGAACAGAACTGGAAGATCTAAGGATGCTTTCCATAGAACGCAAAAGCTCTTGATCCCCATGTGTAAGAAATCAGGAAAGGACAGTAAGAGACTGGCATGGATGAGTCAAGGCCTGCTGGTCAAACTAAAGAGCAAGAGGGAAATGCACAGGCAGGTAGTTGAAGCAGGGAGAGGTATCCCAGGAAGAGTATAGGGACGTACATGTGTAGGGATGGGGTTAGAAAGACCAAGGGCCAGCTGGAGCTGAAATTGGCAAGGGATGCAAAGAATAATAAGAAGGGTTTCTATAGGTATGTCAGGCAGAAAAGGAAGGTCAAAGAAAGTGTACCCCCAATGAACACGACTGGCACATTTGTAACAAGTGACAAGGAGAAGGCTGCGATACTCAACAACATTTTTACCTCAGTCTTCACTGGGAACCTCTCTTCCCACACTTCTCAAGTGGGTGGACCTCAAGACAGGGACTGCGGGAGCAAAGTCCCTCCCACTGTAAGAGAAGATCACATTCATGACCACCTGATGAACCTGAAGATACATTAAGTCTATGGGACTGATGAGATGCATCCCAGAGTCCTGAGGGAATTCGCTGATGTAGTTGCCAAGCCACTCTCCACGATATTTGAAGAGTCATGGCAGTCAAGTGAAGTCCCTGGTGACTGGAAAAAGGGAAACATTGCACCCATTTTTAAAAAGGGTAGAAAGGAGGACCATGGGAACTATTGCCCTGTCAACCTCACCTCTGTGCCTGGGAAGATCAGAGAACAGATCCTTCTAGAAGCTATGTTAAGACACATGGAAGAGAGGGAGGTGATTCAAGACAGCCAGCATGGCTTCACCAAGGGCAAGTCTTGCCTGACCAACCTAGTGGCCTTCTATGATGGGGTGACTACATCAGTGGACAAGGGAAGAGCTATGGATGTTATCTAGCTGGACTTTTGTAAGGCTTTGCCATGGTCCCCTGCAACATCATCCTCTTTAAATTGGAGAGGTATAGATTTGATGGATGGACTATTTGGTGGATAAGGAATTGGCTGTATGGTCATATCCAGAGAGTTAGTGGTCAATGGCTCAATGTCTGTAGGGATATGAGTGATGAGTGGTCTCTTTCAGGAGTTTGTATTGGGACCAGTACTATTTAATATCTTCATCAATGACACAGACAGTGGGATCAAGTGCACCCTCAGCAAATTTGCAGATGACACCAAGCTGAGTGGTGCGGTTGACATGCTTGAGTGACAGGATGCCATTCAGAGGGACCTGGACAAGCTTGAGAAATGGGCCTGTGTGAACCTCATGAGGTTCACCAAGGCCAAGTGCAAGGTCCTGCACCTGGGTTGGGGCAACCCCCAGTATCAATACAGGCTGGGGGATGAAGGACTTGAGAATAGCCCTGCAGAAAAGGATTTGTGGGTACTCGTGGATGAAAAACGACATGAGCTGGCAATGTACACTCACAGCCCAGAAAGCCAACTGTATCCTGGGCTGCATCAAAAGAAGTCTGGCCAGCAGGTCAAGGGAGATCATTCTGCTCCTCTACTCAGCTCTGGTGAAACCCCACCTGGAGTACTGTATCCATCTCTGGAGTCCTCGGCACAGGAAACACATGGACCTGTTGGAGCAGGTCCAGAGGAGTGCCACAAAAATGATCAGAGGGCTGGAACACCTCTCCTTAAGCAAAGGCTGAGAGAGTTAGGGTTGTTCAGCCTGGAGAAGAAAAGGCTCTGGGGAGACCTTATTGCAGCCTTTCAATACTTAAAGGGGGCTTATAAGAAAGATGGGGACAAACTTTTTAGTATGGAGTGTAGCAATAGGACAAATGGTAATGGTTCTGAACTAAAAGAAGATAGATTCAGAGTAGGTAAAAGGAAGAAATTTTTTATCATGAGGGTGGTGAGGCACAGGAACAGGTTGCCCAGAGAGGCTGTAGATGCCCCATCCCTGTAAACATTCAAGGTCAGATTGGATGGGACTCTGAGCAAAATGATCTAGTTGAAGATGTCCCTGCTCATTGGAAGGGGGTTGGACTCGATGGCATTTAAAGGTCCCTTCCAGCCCAAACCATCCTGATTTGATGATTAACATCAGCTGCTTCTTTCAGTCTGCTTATATGACATTGTAAAAAAGATGTGTTTCAAGACAACTAGCAAACATATTTGCAGTGAGGGTAAATGATTAACTACAAATAGAAGCCCCTAAATCAGATGTGTAATTTTTTTGCATGATATGTTTTAGCTCAGCCACTAGTTGTGGGTTTGAATCAGGAGCCCCTCAATGAACATCTGTAGCCTCTGTCATCCTTTCCATGTCAGAGGGGAGTGGGAATATCAATCCTTTCCAGCCTTAAAAATCTATGTTACTATGAAATGTTTGTAATTGGATGAGTGCTTCTAGTCATCCTCAGTGAATGCTAAATTTCTGCACTTTTTTTATTCTTTGAGGTGGGCTTTCTCAATTAAGCCAATAATGAGTTTTCAAAATCCCACCCTTGTTAGCTGCCTTTTTATCTTAACAATTTCTTTTTTTAATATTCAGGGTGAGGTGGTCCTTGTACATTCAGCATGGGCAGCAATTCTGCCTAAAAGTTCATTGAGTTTATCAATTTTCACCATTAGTTTATCAACAATCTAGACTGGAAGACTAGACATATATTCAATTTTATTTGCCAACATCAGAAGGTTTATTTTAGTAAAAGATATGCATCAATGTGCTTTTACGGCAGTTTGCAACAATGTTTTTTTTTTATATGCTTTGCTACAGCTCTCTCTGAAGTAGGCTTGCAAGCCTGTTATCAGTTTATTTGCCCTAGAAAATGGTGTATTCCAAGAGCAAATGACAGTTCTTCAGATTAGCTTATTTATTTTGAATCTACCTTTATTAACTGAAGAATTAAGTTTATTGCTACATTTCTCTGTCAAAAAAGATTTAAAAAATAGTTACTTTTTATTCCAGGCAATCCCATTCAGATTTTCACAGTTCTGTGCAGAGTTGTGCATATCTCAGTAGACAAAACACATAAACCCAGCAAACAGCTGGAATAAAAAATAAAAGCTAAAACCTAATATTTGGTCACATTTTTAAATGTGTGTGCTGAGAATTAGGCACTTAAATCTGTGTTTAGCATCTTAGATGAAAATGATGGAATTTGGAAGCACTCAGTACCTTTGAAAAAATCAAACCCAATTGTTTACACTCCAAAATACAGTCATAGACTGTGTTCTAGAGTGCTGTTTTTGTAATTGGCTCTTTGAAGCCTAAATTCAACTGAGTTGTAATGGAAGACCTGGTGTTATTATGCTGCTTAAAATAAGAAATAATATCTTATCAATGGATGCTTTATTATGATTGTAGTTATAACAATACAGAAGTGTCTATATCAGCACATTTCAGGGTATCTATGTATTTGTTTTGTATTTTAGCAAGTCATTTAAAATTTATACCAGAATCATTAGTCTGATAGATTGGCATTATTCTTGTATATGCGGAAAATGGACACACACTGGCTTTAAGTGCCTTAAACTTGTAAATCAATAATGTGACTTTTGAATGCCCTTGTATTAGCGTATCTTGCTGTTGAAACTTTTGGTCAACAGTTATTATTAGCGAGTATTTTCCTATGTCATCTGTTTCTTCCCCTGTGCTGATTTTAGAGTATTATGGAATGTATGGGGGGAAAAAAAGCCTATCTTCTTAGAGGTAGAAGAAGATATTACCTTATTCTTTGTCTTCCAGCTTCCACAACAGAGAGATACTTCATTGGCGATTTCTTCTCAGCATTATAAGAAATGTTTTTACTGTGTGCCAAACCCCATTTCCATGTTTGTTCTGTAGTAGGACCTATTTTTTTTCAAGAGTGGAAAAAAAAAGCTTGCCAGGAATGCTCAAGGATTTGTTACATATTCATGACAAAATAATACAAAAAATTATATTTTTTTCATATTATTTTGAAAAGTTTATGTTAGGGTTGATTAGGACTTTTCATTCTAAATATTTTTTTAAAAGATGTGTAAATTTCTCAGAACAAACTATTTTTGGGGAAAGATTTAGTTTCCACTAAATTTTGTCTTTCAAAAAAGTGATAAATCTTAAATGGCTGAAACATTTTGTTTAAGCATTTTCAAGGCCAAACAACACCCTCACTTTGATAATTCAAAATCAGTTTCTCCTGAGGGAGCATTTTTTCATAGCTTAAAAAGTATAGGGTCAGAAAGATGATTTCTGCTTAGCTCTAGTGACTACTTTGTAAAATAGTTTATCTCCTTCATTCTTTTTGTTCTGAAAATGCATAAATGAACAATAACTTTAGAACACAGATGCAGAACTAGTTGCTCTGTAGAAAATGCCTTCTGTCAAAACCTGGCTGAGATACTCATTGCTGAAATAGCATTCTTAATAGAGCTGCACTGGTAAATTAGATCAGCTCTAATTTCCAATTTACGTTGCTGTGTCTGGAAAGATGCATTTCAAACAGACCCTGATTATTATCTGAAGAACCATGACTAAGGATACTGCCCTGCTGCAGTATCCATCTGCAGTTTGAAGTTGAATTGTACCGGCATTGTCAGACTCTAACCTCACCTTGAGACTTCATGGTCAGATCTTTACAGGTCTGGAGATGTGAAAAAAGTGAGGAAGAAGCACGGAGAGGAATGAACAGATGTTATGCAGGAAAGGGCACCATCACTCTCTCAGGCTCTAAGCAATAGACATGTTAGGCTGCAGACTGGGGACACAGTGGTCTGTGCTGTTGAGAGCATGGGTGTGGCTGGAGACCAGACTTTTTCTCATTTCCAAGACAAATATTCTCCTTCAGAAGTTTTCTTGGGGTTTTTTTTCTGTTTTCTTTCCACTGGTTTACATTCTTTGTCAGTACTTTTGTTTTGCCTTTTCTATTGGAGACAATAATTTGTGCACATTTCCTCTTGACACTGCCTACTCAGGCCAGCACAAAATTACTTGAAGAGCCATCAGATGATAATGACCGTCAATCATTACTTACAAGAGTGAGATTTACAGAGGGGGGTAAACTATTGAAAAGATTTTTGGATTAGAAAAAGGAACAAAATAAAATAAACCCTCATGGGCAATAGCTTCAGCTGTTGCAAATTGGAAAATGTCCAGGGAAAGCTATTCCAATTTACCTCTGAGTGTCTGATTTTGGGGACTTGCATCCCTACCTGTGCATTCTCCTGGTTGGGTTTTGCAAACTTATGAAGGAAAGGGGAAGCTTTAAAAGCTGTGCTGCTGTGTTTGGCTCTGGTATACTAATCTCATTCCCCTTGTTAGTGCACATAACACTTCAGATAGCCAAAGTTTTGTGCTATAAAATAGCAAAGGCTATTAACAGCTGTGTAGTTTATATCCACTAGCAAAACCTATTATGGTATCCTATAATCAGAGAATTGAGCACAAGAATCCAGAAATATGCCAACAGTGGTCTCAATTTAAAGCTGTACCACAAGCCAGTTAGCAAACTCTCAAAACAAATGAAATGACAACATTAAAAAAAAAAAAAAAGCAGTCAAATGTCAAGCTTAGGCTTTTTAAAGGAATTCCAATTAAATACAGACCATAAAGAGAGCTGTGACAAACTTTTTGGTCTTTCTAAGAAAAACAGAGCAGAACAGACACCTCTTCACCTGCCAGAGACAGAATATAATGTGGTGATTTTCCAGTATTTTTTTAGCACCATTTATTTTATTACAGGACTTAGATCACCCTTCAAGACAGATGAATTGGAAACAGAATATTTTATAACTATACAAAACCCAAAGATACATAAGGTGCCTGTGTGGGATGGTGGAAATTTTTTCAACTTTGGTTGTGCTCTTTGTACGCCAGTGAATCAGTATTTCACCTCTCTTACTGTGGACATACTGGCAGTCCTGGAGGCCAGCCTGGATGTCCTGGAAGCCAGCTGGGTATTAAATAACACTATAAATTGCCCATTATTACTGCCAAACTGCTTTTCAAGTGAACTGTGCCTGACAACAGTTGTTTTGCAGTCAGTTTTTAGCCAATCTTTTTAAGACTTGGAGAAGTCCTGGGTAATCAATATTAATACGACATTTCTTTTTAATGAGTTTTTAGATCTTAGAGACTGAAACCTTCCTGAACTGTTACTGAAAAATGTGAGCAATGCACTTGAATCCTATTCATTAGCAACAACTAAGAGAGCTGTAATTCATCCTCTCTCTGCAACACTGAAGTGGCTGAAGTACCGTACACCTAGCACTTTGGAAGCTGTAACTCCACACCTAGTATTAATAATGAACTCAGGCTTCTCTGGGATAATAATGCCCAGCCCCATGCAACATTTATTAGTTCCTTGTGTCTGTAATTCAATTAATAATGTTTCTGTGAAGCTTCTTTAAATTCACAGTAGGCTAACGGGGCACACTTCGGCCTGTCCTGTGATATAGATAATTTACCTATAACACATGATACCAGTGATTACAAAGCTCAGTTTTGTCGCTCTGTGTTGTTTTTGACACATCCTCATGTTAGTGAAGTTGCATTACTTCCAAGTAGGCGTGCATCTATAGGTACGTGGTTTTGGTTGTTGTTGTGGTTTCTAAAATTGTTCTATGGGTTTAGGACTACTTTTTACTGCTTGATCATTCTTCCTGTCCTCATGTTTTATTTTTGGCACAAAAGAGATGGAGGGTAGGACAAAGTGTGGCAAAAATCTTCAGGGATGTGCAAATAGAGGTCTTTCAGCAAGACAGTTTAGACCTCAAGGTAGAAACCTGAATTAAGTAACGTATTGGATTATATTTAACAAAAGCGAGCATGTGTCACAGACACAGAAATGACATTGCTAGCCTGTTCCCTGACTGAATGGTGCCAAGTCATGGCTGAACTTTTAAAGCCAGGAAGCTTAAGTAGAAGTCAAGGAAAGGTCTCCCTAACCTACAAATTGCAGAGGTCAGGAGTAACCCAGTGGGACTAACGTGCTGCAGAGCTGCTGAGGGAAGAAAAGCTGAGGGAGAGAAGTAAAACATGTTCTGTTTGACAGCTCCAGCATAGTCTGGTAGTTAAGGTTTCTGTATTACTTCCTTGCACGTAACTGCACACATGTTTCTGCCCCATTACCCATAGGCCCTCTTTCAAGTTCTGCTTCTGCAGTTAATTTGCTTTTCAGATATTTCATTAAAACTCTGGTGGGAATTTTTCATAGAATCAAGTTGTTACTGAGGTTTGCATTTAAATATCAATTAAGTAAGATCTTTAAGTCATGCAAATATTTGTGGATGCAGCTAACAGATAGGCTGCTGTGGGGCACTTAATAACTCCTCTGTATATTTGCATGTGGTGGGGTTCCCTTGTAAGACTTAGTGTCTCTAAATGAATGGTATGAAGATGCTACTTAGAATGTTATTGGTAAAATCCACCACACACCAAAAGGTAAGACATGCTTGTAGAACGTTAAAGGTAACTTGGTTTCATGTATTCCAAGAGTGGAAGAAAATCTTTTACTCTTTTCTTTCACATAATAATTTCTTTCTTTTTAAGAAAAGAATTTCATTTCTTTCAACTACGTAATAATCATAGAATCATTTAGGTTGGAAAAGACCCGCAAGATCATCAAGTCCAACCGTTAACCTAACACTGCCAAGTCCACCACTAAACCATGTCCCTAAGCACCACTTCTACACATCTTTTAAATACTTCCAGAGATGATCACTCAACCACTTCCCTGGGCAGCCTGTTCCAATGCTTGACAACCCTTTCAGTAAATAAATTTTTCCTAATATCCAATCTAAACCTCCCCTGGCGCAACTTGAGGCCATTTTGTCTCATTCTATCTCCAGCCACCTGACAGAAGAGACCAACACCCACCTTGCTACAACCTCCTTTCAGGTAGTTGTAGAGAGCGATAAGGTCTCCCCCCAGCCTCCTCTTCTCCAGACTGAACAACCCCAGCTCCCTCAGCCGCTCCTCATAAGACTTGTGCTCCAGGCCCCTCACCAGCTTCATTGCCCTTCTCTGGACACACTCCAGCACCTCAATGTCTTTCCTGTAGCGAGGGGCCCAAAACTGAACACAGGACTCGAGGTGCAGCCTCACCAGTGCCGAGTATAGGGCAACAATCACCTCCCTGCTCCTGCTGGCCACACTAGTTCTGATAAAGGCCAGGATGCTGTTGGCCTTCTTGGCCACCTGGGCACACTGCTGGCTCATATTCAGCCAGCTATTGACTAACCCTCCCAGGTCTTTTTCTGCCGGGCAGCTTTCCAGCCACTCTTCCCCAAGCCTGTAGCGCTGCATGGGGTTGTTGTGACCCAAGTGCAGGATCCAGCACTTGGCCTTGTTGAACCTCATACAATTGGCCTCGGCCCATTGATCCAGCCTGTCCAGATCTCTCTGTAGAGCCTGCCTGCCCTTGAGCAGATCAACCCTCCCTCCCAACTTGGTGTCATCTGCAAACTTACTGAGGGTGCACTTGATACCCTCATCCAGATCATTGATAAAGATATTAAACAGAACTGGCCCCAATACTGAGGCCTGGGGAACACCACTTGTGACTGGTTGCCAACTGAATTTAACTCCATTCACCACAACTTTTATTAACTATGTGATGATTATTGACTATGCCACGATTTTGGCTATTACTTCACAAGAATGGGAAATATTAATAGTCACAGTTTTTAATGCGTGTTTGAAACACCTTCTTGTTATGGTCAGTGTGAAATATGCATTAATGCCAAAAGTCCTCTTAATTCCAAAAATCACAGTATATTGTAACTAACTAGACTAGAATGCAAATACAGTATAAGTGGAAAATGAAAATAATATTGTTAAGTCCACCATTTGGACTTAGTTGATTTTTTTCAAGATTTATACAACCAAATTTTAAGTACAGGAAAGCAATATCTAAAAAATGAACAGAGTTGCTTCATACGTCTTTCATGAAACACAAAAGTAGCTTCACAAATATTGTGCATGCATGGATCCAACTGGCTTTTTGCTCTGGTCTTGCACATGTAACTCAGTTGACTGCATGTATAACCACCCAGTAAGAAGTTTAACTGGTATCAGATTATTGTCTGGTTTGTTTGTGTTGCAATGATGAACTTAGACCAATGCAGGCCAACAGAGTGAAAATCTGAGAAAAACAGATTATAAAGCAGTAACATTTAGGGGTGGTTTATAACAGTTCTGTAACCAGCACACACTGGAGTGGGGCAGTGTTGGGGAAGAAGGGATGAAGGGAGAAAGGAAACCTCAGCCACTGGCAAAGTAAGAAACAGGGAGGCATTCAGGAGAGTCAACAGTGTTAAACCTGCAGATCCCAATCACCAGCTTCGAAAAGCAATGTTTTGGTTTGTCCTGGAGAAAAAACTTAAATACTGATAACACTGTAGCTTGAAAGATTACTTGATGGACAGTCCAGGAGGCAGAGAGGGATAAGAAATACTATTTTTTGTAGAAAGCCTTGTAAAAAGACATTTCAAACAAATGAACAGAAGGCTTAGATTGAGAGTGTAAAATAAATCTTTTTATGACTTTCATTGTGGAAAGTTCCTTCTTGTTTTGGCTTAGCTTAATTTTATAGCAGAACATGGTTGTGGAGAACTTTTGTGTTCAGCTACAGATGCAAAATATGTTCATATCTGCTGTGGAGGATTTTTTATGGGTTAATGGTTATTTTCATATTATCCCCTTAAATTTCTAACCTCACTGTAAAAAACCCCTGCTATAATTTGAAATCTTCATATTCTGCAACATAACTGCACATAATTAGTGACTGAAAGCACAGGTTCTCTACAGCTCTGCAGGTTTTGATTTCAGTACTTTTTCATGAACAAGCCCCAGTGCTTGAATTACCTAGTGATAGAAGTGGTGGTAGAAGGTTTTCCTCTTAAGTCCAGAATGTCATATACTGACTTGGGAGACTGGTACACGTTCAGTTTATTGATTCTGGCTGCTTTTCTGGTAGTGCTCCAGCACTGACTGCTGAGTTTGAGAGGAAGCTGCCATCTGCTGTTAGGACTGCCTTATATCTCCTGACAGTGCAACAAGAGTTAAAATCCTCTTGGACACTGGTTTCCTGAAGCTGAAACTGTTTTCTCTGACTTATTTGAGAGGGCTGAAATTTAAGAGCAGATTTTTTTTGAGAATAAAAATGAAATAATGAGATGTGAGTGCTGAATCAGCAAATCTCTGAAGGACTTGAAGTGGCTTGGAAAATAAAGAAGGCCCAGTGAGTATCAAAGTTAGCTAAAGTACAGAAAGATCAGACTCCAAAATGCAGAATACAGATGTGATCCAGAAGCACAGAATTGAGAATAAGGGATCTAGAGCCTTAAAAAGACACTGACTTGTGTCCCTGAGGAACACTTTGAAGTGGTGAATAGGTGGGATGTGTGGCTGGGGTCGTGGCTGGGTATTTTATCTTTTTTATTGGAATCTTTACATGCCTTGTGCCAGAAGGAAAAGGAAAAAAAAAAAAAAAGAGTGATTGGATTGGGATTCATGTCATTGTGTGTAGCTTTTTGCTTCTGCCAACTTGTGACTTGGAAGGAGAAAACAGGTTCTCAGATGGTGGGAAAATGCATGCTGAACTCTTGGGGAGTTCAGGTGAACTGGCACTGGTCCTGATGCCTCACCAGCTGGGTTTAGGTGTGAACACTTGGAAGGTGAGAGTGCTCAGAGGGCTCTCAAAGAGAGAGAGCTCTCAAAGAGCAAAAGCTAAGTTCAGTAGCTCAATTTTGCACTGTCTTGGGAAGCACAGAAACAAAAGGCTGTTCGGAGCCTTGGTACTGAGAGCTAAAGAGATTGGTGTAGTGGTTGTCTAGTGGAGAAATGTTTTGATAGGTCTTCACATGATAGTATGAAGATCACCGTAAGCATTTGCAGTTACTAAAAATAGACAATATTTTTAAAGATGTTGAGATTTTTAACCATGAGTTAAGAGAAATTCTCATACAGCTTCTTCACACATAATTTTAATTCTCCTTTATCACAGCTACACCACTATTCTGGCAATGCCATTGTCAGAATTTGCAGTTTAACACAATTTTTTCGCTTGCACACATAAAATATGTGAGCAGAAGATATAAACATGATAATTAATTTCATTCTGTGAACTTATCTGTAGCACTTCTGGAGAGACATGCATCACAATTAACATTTTACCAACAGTCTACCTTTTCCCAAGTGCTTAGTGTAATACCTAATATAATATACAATGCTTTGCAGTCATCTAGTGTGAGGACAAAATAGTTATACTGTCTTGTGCATACACTCAGAGCTAAGAATTCTTACTCTACTTTCCAGTGTTTTAGATTAGACATTTAGCCTTTAGGGCACATTTTTTTCAATAGAGACACATACAAAAGTCATACTTATAAATGAAAATTAGGTGAAATGGAGAAAATATTCATATGCTCTTGATCTCATCTGTTTATTGTTTAATCCTTGGACATTATGCCTTTTTAAAACTATTTAAAAATCTTCCTTTCATATTTATATCACCAGGGTATTATTTAACTTCTGTAAATTCATAAGCAAAATTTTAGTCTTTCTGCGAGCATTGAAGCTACACTTCTGAGAAATGATTCTGAGAATGGTATAGTTAGAGGTGATATATGCAGAAATTCTGAGGAGTTGAACTAAATCTAGTCTTGACAAAGGTAGACACAGGGGAACCAAGGTTCTAGTGTATGCATATCTCCAAAATAAAAAAATGAAAATAGATTTCCCTTAGGTAGCTAGACAAAAATTTATATTAGCTGGAACCAGAAGGAATAACAGTTTGTGAGTGGCACAAATGGGCAGCAGCTGAACTGCAAAACAAAGTCACTGTGACCAAAAATATTTGGTAACATTAACTGGATGTAGGCAGATCTCAGAGCTCCAAATGCATTTGGATTAGAGCAAATGACTGAAGCTGCTTGTTCTGTTTTCACTACATATGATTAGTCTTCTGTGAAATAAAAAATCTCAGAGCTTTTCTTTCTAAACATTACTAAGGGAACAAGATTATATGAAACTATGATGAGTTAGAAGACATAAAAAATTACATTGCTATGGTAGAGACAAAAACAAATTTACCATAGCATCATCTACATCTCTCTTTTGCCCTCATTTTCCAGGGAAGCCCAGCTTTTTGTTGAAAAGTTTGAAGGTGCTCTTGGAAAAGGAAAAGGAAAAAAATTCTATGCATACAAAGTGATGATGACCAAGGTAAATTTATTATTTCACGAACTTCATGTAATGCAAACGGAGAGCCTTTTGCAGAGTATTGCTATATGCACCCATCTTCCAAAATAGAGTTCCTCATCTTTCTTTGCATTTTAACACTTTTATTTCCACTGGTCTCACATGAAAAGATTTCTAATGAAAGCTCACAGCTTGATTGAGTTGTCATCAAAACAAAAATCGACTGTTTTGCAAGACTTTGCAAGAGATTATCTTGTGAAAGTTAATTTCTCTTGGTGTGGACTGGGTTTTCTGTGGATCGAATCCAAAACTCAGTCCTTCCCTTCAGACAGCCCTCTGTGAAGGATCAAAAAGCGTCTTTTGCCCCACAGCAAAAATACTGTAGGCATCTCCACCGAGCCAAAATTCTAGGGATACGTATATGCTAGCAAGAAATATGGCTCTGTAGGATTGTGACTGAAAGGCCAAACAGTGGTTGCTGAGGACCTAACATCCACACAATATGTGTTCTGGCAGGTCTTTCTTTGGGCTAAGTCCTGTGTGGCCCCAAAGACTAAATACCCAGTAGCGGGGATGTGGATTAGTACATTCCTCAAGGACATCTTTTGACTTATTTTTTTGCTCTGACACTGCTTTACAGTGCAAATGTAGTGTGGTAAATTGGGATGGTTTGGGAGATTCACTTCAAAAGCACACTTTTGCCCCAAACTAAAATGCTGATGCAGAATGATGCTAAGAAAATTTGGCAGGACTCCTTGCTATGGCCAGGTTTACCCTTACTTAGACTGGATTTTCTGCAAGCAGTTGTGTAGTCACATCTCATAAACACTAATGTTTACAAAAAAATAATTAGGCTTTCAAACTCAACTGAGCACAGGAAGCTCAATTACAGAAGTTATAGTTATCCAATAGGTAAACTACTGGGTAGAGTAATTGTTATTAAATGACACAGCTTGAGCTCTAGATCTGAATTTTGAATAGCAAAGGAAATAACTAAATAAATTCTCAGAAACAATTGTAAAAAAAATTAATGGCATGAAAGGAAGGGATTTTTTAGTCATTCTTCCTGTGGAAGAAATAGGGACTTCACACAAAGCCAGTAGGAGACACATTCAGAACAAAGAGGAGAAGGTTCTTCATAAGCTAGTGCTTCTATTGCAGTGGGCTCTGCCAAAGGATACTGTGAATGATTGAGGGGTTACATTAGCTCAAGGGGAAACTGAGCATCTGGGCACTGAGATGATGGTGGTTTTTCTTAATCTTGACCCTTTTCAGAAATGGATGAAATTTCAAAGAGATTTTGAGAATTTTAAGACAGCCTGCATACCCTGGGAAATGAAAATTAAGGAGATTGAAAGTAAGTACTTATGGAAGGTAATAAAGAATAGTATCTAGTATCATATTCTTGATGCATGCCAAAATGGTAAATTACTTCTGATACTTTAGAAATACATGTCTGTATTCAATGTGTAGTATAAAACCAATGAGTATTTATTTTTCATTAATATTTATTGAGCTTGATATTATAGCTAGTTGAAAATATCCTTGAGTGTTAGTTATACTAGTTAGTTAGTTAGTTAGTTACAGATGAAAATCCTCAATACACAGGTAACAGGTCAGGAGCCAGTGTTTAAATTAATCCTAGAAAAGCAGAATTGGGATTTAGCTATTGCCTACCTTCAGTTTATTTTGTCTGTATTTATACTATAATTATTTCTGTGATGTTTTTGCATCATCTTGAGCCTTACTTAAGAGGTATTTCAGTGTTATTTCTCTCATTTTCAACTATGTAATACAACACAAAGAAAACAATACTGCTCTTGGATATCCCCTTATATTAGGCATAAATATAAACAAAACAGTGTAGTAAGTACTATGGGTATGTTTGAGAGTAGGTTTTGGGCACAAGTCAGTTTTATGTTTCAGTTCTAGTGATGAATTCAAACTGCAGCCCTTTCTTTGAAGGAAATTTGGCTTAACTGCATGGGTACCTGAGTGAGGCTCTGCCACTGATGAAATGCAGATGAAAGTGCAATGGAAACTGATTTTAGAGAAGTTGCCATTGGAAGAAGCTGTGGGTTGCAACAAAAGACAATAACCAGAACAGTAGAAGAACAGGAAAATGATGAATTGTGGAGTTTCAGACTGCAAAATAACCATTGAAGAGAACTTACATAATGTCCTTAAACATATGGTCTACAGACTGCTGAACAGATGATCTACTCACTTGAGGTGGAGTTTAGAAAGAAGCTGCTGCATATGTGTAGTTAAAATCAAACTCAGCAGCAAGATGCATGTGGTCTTTTATTGGTCGGTACACATAACAGACTTGGGGTTTCATGGGAGCAACATTTCTGCAAGCCTCTGTAAAGGACTAGTCCTGGCACAAGCTGTTCTGCTAGTAATAGCTTCCAACAGACACATTTCTTTCCTTATAAAATCAGAATGCAAAAAATAGAACAGGATAATTTTTCCAGTCCTGCCTTTATATCTATTTATTTTTTCTTTTGAAATGAGTAACTTTTTTTGCTGTCACCTGGAAGGTCCAAAAATCACATTGAGATAGTAGCTTTTTATAATCTCAGGAGGTAAAATTGTGAAGTTTACTCTTTTTCTATTATTTTTTGTTCTGTTCAGAGTATTGCTAAGGCAAGCTGCAGTTGCTTTTACTTGCAGAAACAATGCTCTGTCTGAATATTAGTAATTTAAGAAGTTAAACCACGGTTTGGTCCAGAACTTTGTAGTCTAGAATAAGGCTTGATTTTAAGGGAACAGCTCTGAAATATTGCTAAGGAAAATAATTTTAAGTCACAATATATTTGATTGTGGTTAATCCAAGCAGTAGCTTTTAGTCTGTACCTCATATTAGTGAATTTGTAGTACTAAGATCAAGGTCACCTTAATGATGACACTGCTAAAGATGCCAAGTCCCAGAAAAAAGGGGGTTTTAGACATTAAAAAAGTGGAAGTGAGGGAAATTGAAATGGAAAAAAGCTAGTCTGTGTATAATGGAAGAGTAGAGATTAAGACACATTGAGTTACAGAGACAAAAAGACTGCTGCTTCAACTTTTTCTAGAAACCTAGTTGTCATCTGAATTTATGTGTAGCTAGGACATGTACTACATTGGTCATATTGTATCAAGTTTAGTAAATGATAAAGAGTTATCCTCCATTTCTGTTCTGGCTGCGTCGCCTCCCAAGATCTTGCCCACCCCCAGCCTACTGGTGAGGGGGGCAAATGTTGGAGAGAACCTTGATGCTGTGCGAGCACTGCTCAGCCATAGCCAAAACACTGGTGTGTTATCAACACCTTTCTACCTACCAATACAGAGCACAGCACTATGAGGGCTGCTGTGGGGATAATTAACTCCATCTCAGCCAGACCCAATACAAACTTGCATGTGGCCACTGGATCCTTCAGTCCACCCAAAATACTGAGGAGTGTTTGAAGAAAGTGGTTGAACACTGGACTTGGACACCAGGATCAATATTTAAAAAGATACTGTTGTTGGACAGCATTGTTTGTGGTCCGTCCTTAGTGACATCAGCTCCCACAGGCTGCAGTTTCGTGTGGCAAAATATGATTGCATAAAGCAAATTGGAGGGAGCACTGTCTATGTGACAGTTCATTTTTTGAGAAGACAGTACAGTGACACAAGCAGCAAATTATTTAAGATTGTAACAGGTAAAGTAGGCTGTTTGGACCACTCCTGGAAATCTGATGATGCAAAATGTGCTTGCCCAGTTCTCCACCACAGAGTTGGGTCTGTACAACTGCTTTCCATGTCACTACATAGTTTAGTGTTTTTAAACTAATGTTTCTTTTGTGTAATTTTTCCACCAGAACACATGCATACACACAGGTAAGTATCTGGTATATTTAATTCACCAGTTAAACATGTTTGAAAATGAAATGTTCATGGGTAGCTTCTGCTCCTTCCAACAGACAAGATTATAGTCTGATGAACAGCCTTTTAGCCCCCCAAAACCTAGGGGTAAAACCTTTATATAATCCTCCATGGTCACTACTAATACTATGCTATGAGCTATTTTCTTTCCAAAGGCAGGCACTAAGCACAGAAGTGTAAGTATTAACAGGGTATAAGAAGATGTCATGCCAATAGCACCTAAAAGAGAGGCAAGAATTTACGAAATTTCAAGTTCTATTTGAATCTTGAGTGATCCTGGCTAAAAGAAGTTGTAAGCAGCAGGAGCATGAATGGAACAAAAGCCTGACACTTATGTGCAGAGTACTCTGTATAGGTAACCTCTTCATTTGGCTAAATACCTTTGTGTGAGGGAATAGTTTACGCCTGGCAAACCTTTACAGTTGTTAGCTTCCAACCAATTAAATTGTCAGCATAAGTCATGTCTGTGCTCTTATATGAAGATGATTTGCATTTTCTGATCTTAAAGTGAGATCTTTGTAAAAAAATCCCAAGCAAACAAGGCAGTAACTGTTTACAGTAGAAAATGGGGGAAGTAAATTTAATTTTCTGACTGCTGAGAAACACTGATGTTTATTCTTCAGTCCTTCTAAAAAACTGCATCTGAGCAACCTAGCATGACATCCAAAAGAACACACTTTCAGAGCACTAACGATTTTTGCCCTATAAATTAGAATTAATGCAGGACTACCATGATACCTACCTTAAAATCTAAAGGATCAACAAACCAAAGGAGATCAAGACATATATTAATAGAATGGCAAAAATCTGTCTTCTTTGTGATGCAGTTCAGGAGTTAACATGTAATAGAGGCTCTTTTTTAGAAAACCTGATGTTTATACTGTAGTGTTGTTACGTGTTGGTCCATTCTCGAAGCCAGGGTTGTACACAGATTGCAAATGAAAAGTGAATTAAGGTCCTGTATAGAGGTAAAAGATCAGTTAGGTAGTACTGGGGAAGATTTCTTTGACTCAAAAGAAAATACTGTACTGGTAAAACAATGTTAGATACATAGAAAGTTTTCTCTCACACAAACAGAAGAGGATAGGTAGCTGTGCCAGCCACTGCCAACTGATGCAGGAAACTTAATGGGAAAAGCAACATTGAAATAAACACACTTTATGAGAACAACAGAACTGCTAAATTCACATAAAGTCAATAGAAATAGTATAGTTTTGGCAAAAAAGAGGTCAAATGAAGAATGTGTTGGACTGGGGCAAGTGGCACACATGTGCCTGGCAGTGCTACCGAACTGAAAAGTTCCTTGGGTTATTACTTATACCCTAGAAAGACCTGGGAAGAAAGAGCTTCATACCGAACAAACTCTCTGGATCTGGACTTGTGCTGGTGTTCTTGGGAACTCCCAAGGTGTATCACAAGTTTTATCAAGCTTTTTTTGTTACCATAGTTTTGGCTTGATGGGAAAGTTTAAACAGACTTCAAGAAGATACTTTTGATAAACAAAGGGCTTCTTTAGGACAGGTTGGACTAATCTAAGGTGACCAGCTAATGTTATAGGTAAACCTAAGCGCTCTGGTCTGCTTTGAAAAACTAATTCTGATTTTATTTCAAGGCCACTTGTAGTTACCCAAGAACCTCCCTCACCACGTCAAGTCAGATAATTCAACAGTCACACTACTGTGCCTTAGATGTGCTATAAAAAGGTATAGGAAAAATAAATAAATATTATTAACTATTAATCATTATTAATATTGGCATGAGAAGCCACATCCCTGTTTTAAATTTTTCATACTGGGTCCTAAACTACAAACTTGTTTTAATGACACATTTAAACTTTATACAGAGATCATTTCTGATGGGCCTATGGACTGGCAGCAGGGGGTTGTTAATGTTTAGATACTAAAATTCTTGAAAGAGTTTTCCTTCCTGTGAAAATTATAATCAACAATGTCATTTAATAATAATAAATAAAAGAATAAAGAAATAAAGAGAGTAATAGAAAGAAGAAAAAAGGAAAGTATTAACTACATTTAAACCCTCCAAGAAAACTCATCTTCAATCTCTGCTTAGTTTCATAATGGTCCCTATTATAATAAATAGGGCCCTTCTTACCACAGCCCTCTTCAGTTGGGTCTGACTCTTCCCAGCCGCTAGCTATCTAGAAAGAACAGATATCAACATGAAGTGCTGGGCTTTCTCAGGTAGGCTCCCTGCTTCAAGATGAGAGTCCTTTCTAGCACAGGGAGCTCAGCTTCAGAATAACAGGCATCAAGCTCTGCTGTGCTGCATCCTTGTGATGGAAACAGGTGAATCTGCTGCTGGGGTTTTGATTTGAAGAGAGACAGAAGTTGATAAATATGTGAAGTATTTGTATTTAGAAAAGAGATTATTCTTTTCGTTATGGAATAGACATTCAGTAATATCTGTGCAACAAGACTTTATGGGAAAACACATTGCTGTGTTGCAACAGGGCTAACCTCCTCATTCCACTGCTGAAATTTACACTGTGCATGCCAATCTGCATGCCAATGCATAATATGGTAAGGCTGTGGATGTGGGAAAAGATGGCGAAGTCTACTTTAAAGTATTACTCTTTCCTTCATACCTGGAACATGTTGCACCCCAGAGTGGATTCAAGACGCTGGTGAAACTTGGACTGGTTTTGTTCACAGATGATGCAGGCTGTTTGTACCATTTTCCATGTTCCCTGTTGCCCCCCTGTTTGGACCTGCCCACTCTGGAAATGTGTTTAAGGGCATCCACAGCTAAATTATCCTCATCCCCAGCTAAGCTTTTTCACTTGAGATTGCTGTTCTTGCCTCATTGGTGAAAAGGAATGAAGCCCATGTACAGTCTGTGCATTGTGACTTGCAATAACTATACTGATGCATGTAATTCCAATACACTGCCTTAATGCAGATGTTCCAGATGGACGCATGGCAGTAATTTCATCAGGTTAACTGATACAAGAGCTATAACTCAATGCATGAAAAGAAGCCATTCCCAAAAGAATTGGGATATTAGGATTTGAGAAAAAAACCTGATGTGGTATGGAGAGGTCTAGAGTATCAAAAGTGTATTGAAATCAGAAATCTTCCTAATTTCCTGCACTTCATTTTTTTGAGTCCATAGCACCCCTGCAGGCTGTAGCTGGGTTGTAATTGGGTAATCAGCATATGACAGCCAGATTAACTAACTCAAAGTCTCTTGCTTTATGCCTCTACCTAGACTTCCCAGTATGTAGGTCACTAAGATTGGCCACTTCTTCATGAACAATTTCAAAATTTTGGTTCCACTCTGAACTGTGAATAAAGCAGATTTTGAAATGCTGAAATCCTTGACAGAAAGGTTTGTTCCTCCCTTTGCACAGGCCTGATAAAAACCTCTTACTAGTCAGTCTCTCTTTATACTCTGAGGTTACACCAGTTTAAGTGTATTACATTTTCTACTGATTTTGTTGTTATAGTAAATTCTGCATAAATATACGTCCCAAATAGCACCAGTCATGTTAATGTCATTTTACAGAATGGAAGAATCTAATACAAGGCTTGCAAAACAGTGTGGAAATACCAACGTAAACTCCTCTGAACAGAGAGATTTTCTTCTCATTATTTGCCATCAGGCTCCTTAACTAGACTGTGTGTGAAAAATCTGTTGAAAGGTCACTTTTTTTTCCTGTGACTGACTGGTAATGGAATTGAAATCTGGTATTCTGCAAACTTTGACAGACAGATGAGCATGACTGCCAGCCATCTTATATTCAGCAGAGCTGTGCTGCAGCAAGATGGGGTTGAATTTGGACTGTTATTTCTGTTTGGCCTTACTTGCAAACTGTTGGTCAAATCAGGCACTTAGTGCTCACTGCTTCCCCTGCAGCCTCCTCTTCTTCACACAGGTCTAGGTCAGGGGTCTAGAGTGAGTGGAGTCCAAGGTTTCATCTGTGCACCTGGTGATGGGACTGCCTCCACGCCTGGGTGCAGGTGGAACACATAAATAGCAAAGTAAGAGAAAGAAAAGGTACAAATACTTGCAGATCTTTTTGTTGTCCCCTGGTGAACAACTCTGGTGAGCACTCTGGCAACAGCACTTACAAGTATTTTGTGCCCTTGGAAAGACTATCCCCAAGGTGGGGGGGGGGGAGTAATTTGCTTTGAATCCTGCTGTTAGAGGATTTAATATTAGTAAATATCACAGCTTTTACATGACCCTAAATACTCTGTATAAATAATACTTTATTTTTTGTTTCTAGTTTATCTGCCAGGTCAGTGAACGTTAGTATGCAATCTAGAAAAAAGTTATTAGAATTATGGTAATAAAGAAAATGAAAAGCCTCCCCTGATTTTATTTATTTTAAATAAACTTTGAGCATCTTCATCTTAAGGTAAAATAACATAAGAGTACTAACTTATCTGCTCTTTTTTTCACATCTCATGTTTTCATAGGTCACTTTGGCTCATCAGTAGCATCTTATTTCATATTCTTGCGCTGGATGTATGGGATAAACATGATTCTCTTTGGACTGACCTTTGGACTTGTAATGGTGCCTGAGGTGGGAATCTTTTAAATTACCATTAAAAATTGTTATGTGAATTTCTGTCTTTTCAGTGAGATTTCATAGGACTGGACCTTTAAATAAATTTGTAATCTCTTTATGCTTCATTTAAAAGTAATAATGTATACTAAGGCTGTCAAAATGTGCTTTGATTGTGGACAGTTGTCTCTACAGAGAGGTGTCTTCAAATAGACACAACAGAAAAAAGTATATAGGCTTGTGTCCTGAAAATATTTGTCCATGGTCTGGGATGGTGCTAAACTTTTTTCTCCTGTGTAGAAAAGAAGGAGAGGAACTGAGACTAAGAAGCAACCAAGTGGAATATCTTGACTGAAATGTGCATTGCAATAGAAAGATACACTCCAGGCCTCTGAGGCACCATGAATCCTTTCCAGCTGCTTTAATACTCACATGCTGATAAGGCCCAACAGGGCTGTAAAGTCATGAGAGGGGACTCTCATGTTTTGCACTGTGTGCAGCATAACTGTTAATATTGCTGCTCAGAGAAGGTGTAATTCAGGTAGAAATCACTTCTGTGACATATAATATTTTTCTAGTTCCTTTGAGCCACCATATTGTCTTTCTAAAAAGAGGGCTTATATGGAATTAAAACTATTGTACCATCTCCTTGGTTTCACTATTCCACATCCTCTTACTTATCTTCTAGTAAGCAGATGGGAAACAGGTAGGAATTTCCAACAGCATCCTAGTACAGCATTTCAATAATATGACCCATCTTCCACTGAAGCCAAAACAGAGAAAATGCTCAAGAGTTTTCAGGTTAAAGCCTGGACAGGACCCTGTGAGGACATATACTGTGGCTGAACAAGCATCTCACCAACACCAGTG
Organism: Haliaeetus albicilla; assembly: GCF_947461875.1. Lineage (NCBI taxonomy): Eukaryota > Metazoa > Chordata > Aves > Accipitriformes > Accipitridae > Haliaeetus > Haliaeetus albicilla. The sequence goes on along the minus strand of NC_091516.1, from coordinate 27,419,988 downwards.
GGACTCTCAGAATCCAAAACCTGAATCCCTAGCATCTTCCCATACATTTCAATTAAAAACCCAATAAAATCCATAAAGCAAGAAAAATGAATGTTCTGGTCTTGTCTGTAAGACAAACACCACTAATCAGAGGAATTTGGACCTCTGTGTTGCCTTTGAATGTAGTTTGACAATCCATTGATACTAGCGGAACATCACTTTAAATTTAGAAAACACCATAAATGCATACTTTAAGCATAGTTTCAATCATTAATGTGAGAAGCGATCAAAAGAATTGGAGAAGTAGGTCATCCTCACTAAGGAGTTCAGGAGCGTAAAAGAAGTCTTCCTAAGAAATGACAGATCACTGTCCCTTCCCTTTGTTGGTATTTTGCTTTAAAATGTAAATTGCTCTCATTTTTTTGGTTCCAGGCTTTGATGGGAAAGCCATATGGCTCTTTACCTAGAAAAACTGTCCCAAGAGCTGAAGAAGCAAGTGCTATGAACTTTGCTACTCTCTGGGATTTTAGTGTAAGTGCATAAACTTGCAATATTGTATTTTCACATGACTATTTGATTATTATGGGCTTTTATTTCATTATTTAATATTCAGAAATTTTATATGAAATATTTCAGGAGGAAATGGCAATAGAATTAATTTACATATATTTTTCAAAGTTGTGAGTATAGATATTTCCTTCAGACAAAACATATAATGAAGCTCAATGTCCACATGCACTTTCAGTATATGTAGCAATCCAAAGACACATGGGAAAAAGTCTCAAAGCTCGATTCAGATCCCTGGGCACTGACTTTCCATTTCTTATGGGCAAATTTGGTCCTCTGTTTTTATATGATTATGGTTCCAAATTTGAGGATGTAGTGTGAATTAGAAAAAAGAAAAGAAATTCCAATAATGTGCTCTGTAGGCTTTTTCTAAAAGAAAGAATTCTATCTTTAGTTTTTCTTAGTCTTATAGAATATGCAGATATTTTAGCTGTATTGAGAAGCATGTCTTAATTCTTTACCGTTGATGTGATGCCCAGTCTATCCTGTGGATATATACCTCCTGTGCTGACAAGCTAACAGTATATGTCATACTGCTTTTTCTTCCTGAAAACAACAGTTTTATCTAATTTTGCATGTGGCAAGTCTCTATAGTCGGCCTCTTTATATAAAGATGATACAACTTTGCATAAAGTCAGCTGATTATAAATTTGGTATTACAATATGTTGCTTAGAAGGCTGTTAGGTTTCTCTACGGCATGCAGTCAATGTCATCAAAAGGTATTCTTCACCTGTGAAAGGGTGCAACGATCTAGTTAAGGTTTTCCTTCAGATTAATCAAAGCAGCATCCATTGAACTAAGTGTGATTTCTCCCTAAATCTCCTGCACTCTTTCCCTTCTGTAAGAAGTACCAAGACTTTTAAAGAGTTATGAATACACGTATGTTTTAGCACTTGAGTTGTTTTAGCAACAGCAAACATGAATATGATGTCGAAAGCAGACCCATTTCTTGGAAAAATAAACTCAGGTGCAGGTTCCTCCAGTTTACAGTTCAGACTCTCCAGCTGTCTGCAGAATGACTCATCTAAAGTGGCCTCTCCATGTAGCTTTGGACCATTTGAGGTCTTATTCCAGCTGTACCAGTGGGGAGAACAGTGCAGGCTGTGAAGCTCTACACAGGCAATCCCTGGAGGGGCACAGGCAGATTTTCATACCTGTCCCTTTTCCAACAGGAGGCCAGCTCTGATCTCTCCTGAAAAAAACATGAAAAGGGTACAGCATCTATGCTTCTCATTAATATTGCCATTTTTTAGTATGGTTAAGGGGAGGAGAGACCCCTAATCTTGTGACTTGCAGATCTCAAACAGGATCCCTTGGTTTGTGGCTTAATACCTTCACGTGGAGACTCAGATGATGCCAGATTTTGGTCCTTTTTTTAGCTTCCCTAGCTCTATTTTCAATCTTCAGCTATCAGTGGAGGAAGAATCATGTTGTAAGATGACAGAACATCAGAAAAAACTTGGCTGGATATACCCATTTTCTCATTTATAAGCAAATCTTTCAGGTTTATTAACTATAGACAACCAAATTAAAAGAAAATAATAAAATAATAGGTAGAAATTACAATGTTTGTCTTTTGACTATAAAGGTATGCAAAGTGAACAGATTACTTCTTTATTTTGCCACATAAAGTGATGGACCCTCTTTGGATACAAAAGGATAGAAAGATCTTTCTAAAAGGCCACGCATATAACATTTTGCAATGACGGCTGCATAAAATGACATTATGTCTGGTTCATCAGGACTTGTGTATTTGAGTGACAGTAAGAATACATCTAGACATGTAGCTGGGAAGTTAGATCATGACATTACAAAATAAGAAATTAAAATATCCGTGAGATACCAGAGAAAAAGGAATCATATTAACTTGGATATTTTGTAAAAAGAGTAGAGACTGGAAGAGCTTTACACAGCAAATGGGAATAAGGTTTAAAGAGAAACATATCTGAGAAAAGATGAATGAAGACAGATGGTGGAAAGAGAGAGGAAGTTTATAATAACTGTCAGAAACAGGATCAGACAGCTCTGAAGAAGAAAATATCATAAATAAGAGAGTAGCAGTTAACACAAGGAGCAAATGCAAAGGTAATAAACACAGAATAGGGCAGTGAAAGAGATGGATCCCGTGAAATACTGAGGGGAAAAAAAAAATTTCTTGAGATGTGTCAGATTGACAAATACTCCCTGAAGACAATATCATCTTTAATTAAGCAGCACAGGAAATAGTACCCTTCATCTGCTAGCAGTTCTTGTATGCTACCAAGTAAGTTACAAAGAAATGAACCCACATGTGCAAACATTATTTCATCCTAAAAAAAGCCCCAAACCCCACCAATCTTTAAGACAGTAAAGAAAAGATGAGCTCAACATATCTTTTGCTTTTTTTGTGCTTAAAATTGTACTCATTTTACTGACATGGCAAAGAGAAACAGTTTTGGATTTTGATGTATTTTAATTGGAATTCAGTTTTAACGTTGTATATTTCACAGTTCAGATATTAATTCAAACTTTAAAAAAATCGGACTCTCAAGGGCCATTGCGGTAAAGCATTTGACCAATATTCTTATCTCACCCCTCTTTTATGTTAGGCTCAGAAAGGAGTGAGAGAGATCTTCCATGCATGCTTACCTTTACACAGCTAAAGATATTCAAGTCTCACAGTGAAATGCAGTAGGCAAACCCCAGGGAACAACATACTGAATGACATGCAGTGGAGGAATTATCTCTGACTTTGCAGAACACAGTGACTTAAAAAGCATTTTAATAATCTGAGGGATCCAAAAGGCTCTCCAGAACTGTGCTAGGCTGTATTGAAACCTGGGCTAAGACAGAGTTATAGGATGCTTTAATGAGCAAAAGGATGCAAAAGACATACTATTGAATTTGAATGTGTCCTGACTGCTATAGATGTTTTACTAGTAATTAGTTATAAATGTGTTCTATAACAATAATTCCCTTATCAGAGAAGAACATACTATTATCTGTTATGTCTAGGCACATCTCTCAAACCTAGTCTGATAGGAGGAAAAATGAGATATGCTGATTACCAAAGCAAGACAGTTTGAATAATACTTCTGTTTATCATATATTAATATTTCATTTTCATCTTAGAATTGTGAATTAGGTTTTCCAGATAACACCATGACTCATTTCATATCTAATGAGGGCTAAAATAAGTTAAGTGCATGTTTTGCAATAATATATAAGAAAGATATTATTTATTTTAAGTAAAATGAGCAAATGAAAAGCAGAAGGCAAGTAAATGGCTTTTTTAATTCACAAACCCCTCAGCTTACTGTACTAGTGTCAAAATAATGCATGGTCTAACCACTAATTACATGGTCAAATACTCTGTATTTGACTTGAAGTCATTACACCCAGCTGGAGGTTTGCCACTGCTGTGCATGTGCTGAGTTCTCCTTGCAAAGGCTCTGGATACAGTCTTCTTCTAGGAAGCAAGTTCTTGCTCTAACCTGATGATTATCAGGAAGTTTTAGGTATTTGAATCATTTTAGATACCAGCAATTGCTTACATTTAATAATGTACCATTGAATTATTTCAAAAAATCAGCAATCCAACCCATAGAAGAGAGGGTAATTCTCATTAAGATTTTTAGAAGAGGAGATATACTTTGAATTGCTGAGAAGGAAAGTACACTTACATTGCACTTTTTATAGCCTTGGAGTCTAAGCATTAAAAAACACTGCATACTGAATAATCATCCATAAAATGCAGTTAACTATTGGTTAATCTATATAGAATGATCACCCAATGAACAGCAGACAACATTGCTAGACAGAGAAGGTGTATGAAAATTTTATATCAAATAGGCTATGCAAATAAATTTTAGAAACATGAAAATTAGGTTAAGAATCTGGCATTTTATCTGCAAGTAATTTGTAAAACAGATTTTGTAAAATGAAATGGTTTTTCTTTACAAGAAGTATGTAGATGAAAAATTTTGACTCATTAAATCGTAGATGTTGTGCCCATGAAGAGTTTTAAATATAAAAGATTTGAAAGTTGACATGAAATATTTAGGTCTTTCTAAATGAAAGGAGAGATTTTCCATCCTGTGATATTTATTATAGTGATGCTTACAGCTGTTTTGAATGCATTGAAATGAATGTTTCTGTACATTGTTACTGGTACAATTTCTGAACATGTGCATATTTAACAGATGTGACATTATAATTTTTGCTGAATTTACAGGGCTTTGCACAGTATTCTGTACTCTTTTATGGTTATTACAATAACCAGAGGACAATTGGATGGCTCAAGTTCAGGATGCCTCTTTCATATTTCCTTGTCGGAGTTGGGACTATTGGCTACAGCTTTATGATTGTCATTCGAACGTGAGTTTTCCTTGGCTCTGGAGTACAGTACATTCAGAAAGGCAGATAATTCCTCTCCTGACCACTGAGACTATCTTTTTAAAAATATGATTATTGTAAGGGCAGGACAATGCTAGATCAAGTGCAAGGTCAAAGTCAGGCAAGATTCCTTCAGCCTGTATTTATTTATCTACTGTTCTGCACCAGCAGCTGCGTTGCAGTGCAGTGGAAATGGGAAAAAATCCTTACTGAAATAACGTAACGCTTCCCTGCTGCAACTTCAAAATGAAAAATGTATGCATAAAGTAAGGAACAGAGCTGTCAGCCCATCTTTTCATAATACTCTGCATCTAGCAGAATGTCAGCTAACATCCAGGAAATTCAATTGTTCTACCTTTAATGATACCTTATGTGAGTTAAATTCTTCTGTGAAAGAAGAAGACAAAGAAAGAAACATGGCAAATAATTCTGTGTGTAGCTCACAGTCAGCAGTAAATGATCCTCAGCAAGACTATAGTGGTTAGGTCACATTTGTACAGTGGTGTAGAGGAAAGAATTAATGCTACTGGCCATAGCAAGGGTTTAATATTCTGTGGAACACAAAATAATCTCCAGCAGTGTGAAAACTATGCTTACTACAATGTTAAGAACATAACATTTAAGCAGTAGGAAGCACAGGGCTCAGTGAAACAGGGTTTATGCAGTTCAGCTGGTGATATAGTAGCCTTTTGCCTTTCAAATTCTGGACTTGAATTTTGTCTTAGGGTCAGAATTTAAATGAAATAAAATTATTATTCACAATTATTAAACACAGTTATAAAACTGTTATTCACAATAATTCACTGTTGGAATAAGCTGTGATAATTCTGATAGTTTCTAAGGACATCAGCCACCAATGAATATAATCTTTAATACTCTTGACTGAAGCAAGGTGACTACCTACCACAATACAGCTAGCTATATTGGTAGCTTTAAAAGATCCCTACAGTGAATGAGTGCATGAGCACTAGATTAGTTCATGTTCTGTTTTTCAAATATTACATGGTTTCCTGCATAGGGCAAGAAGCATTTCAAAAGAAAAAAAAAGCCTTCAGATACATATATGTATTTCTGGAGAAGGAACAAACTACTGCAATAAAAAAGTAATTGGTTTAGCTTGAAAATATATTTTAAAATATTTTTTGATAATGTAGCTGTGAAGATTAGAAAAGTCTTAGTATCAGACAATTGTATTTCAGTGACTGACACCCAGAACAAAAACAAAACAACAAAAAAAATCCTTCTAGAAGAAAATGCCTGTGGCCCAAACAGAAGAATATCCTTGAGGAAAAAATACTTTGTACATGTTGACCTCCTATCAAGCCACATGACACTAATGCTGATCAATATTTTGATAACCTTATGAGCAGCTCTTGCAGTCTTCTGCTCTTTGCTGTTTCTCCAAAAAGCAATACAGTGGGCACAGCAACTAAAAGAAGTGCAACAGGAGGTGCAACAATTTTTCTTCTTTTGACTGAGATCTGGAAAAGGGAATGTCTACGTGAAAGAGGTAGTGAGGATTATAAGCATTATTATTTTATTTAGGGAAGTATTTAGATTTAGGGCTCCTCTCTACAGGTCTTCCAGTCCATAACATAAAATGGAAACATTTCTGGTCTCAAAGAAATTATATCTCAGCCACAAGACTGTTCACTATTTCATTAGGAATCCTTGAGAAGGAATTATCTTAGTCTAGAAAACAGCATCAGGGCAGATCCTACTAAGAACCTTCCATGATCTCTGTTCCTTCTGTATATATAGAAGGAAAAACAAAAAAATCCAACCCTGGTATTGGTTTATGACAGGTCAGAAGAATTTTCTGTATTATTTACTTACTATTCTCTTCTTAGATTTGAGAGTGTGTATTTTACTGAACTGTTAAAGATGTGGTATGTAGAACGTATTGACACTAATAACATAACTCTGCTGCATTAGTGAGCTTTAAAATAGGTGTTGCCTTTCCCTGACCAAGAAATCAATACAATACTGAAGGCTAAATGGTTTTTACCCTACCAATATACACCATCCTGGTGCTTAATGGTTTGAATTAAGTAATAGTATGCAGAAGCAAGACCACTATTATTACAAAAATGACAACACTTTGAAATAGAGACATTACTAGTCAAGATTAAGTCAGATCACCGAAGAAATAATTTGATGTTTCTGGATACTGTTAGAAATCTTGTTTATAAGTGCATAAGAAATGAAAAGGAAGATAGAAAGCTGTATTAGTGATACTTTTCTATGGCATAACCAGGGTTTGTTTTGGCTTTTGTTGTTGGTTATTTGGTTATTTTAGAACTCTTTTTTTCTCTTTGTGAAGTCTCTAATAAAATCTACTGCAGGTCAGGATGCTCTGCAGCTTTCTATTTGGGAGATCTTCTTGATATTGTTTACCCATAGAGTTTCTTCTCCAGCAGAGTTTCTCTGAGATGTTAATGAAATAAATTCATTCTTTCTCATCAAAATGTGTGTTGTGAGCTCATAAATTGTCTAAATATGAAAATCTCCATCTTCCTCTCTTGTTTCAGACTGAGCTTTCCAGATTTAGTATAGCATGACTGACTGTAATAATAATATAGGTTTTTTTCAGAACAATGTTAGAATTTAGGAACAATTTAAAAATCATGCTTACATAGCAGAACTAGTTCTAATGAGGTCTTCCTGTGTCTTTCTGGCTTTTGTAGAATGGCAAGGAATGCAAATGAAGAAGGTGGTGGGGATGATACTAGTTTTAATTTCAGCTGGAAAATGTTTACAAGCTGGGACTACCTGATTGGCAATCCTGAGACAGCAGATAATAAGTTTGCCTCCATCACAACAAGCTTTAAGGTAAAATAGAGCTCACTAAGGAGAGGTAACCTGATTTGTCTTTCACACTGCTATGAATCAAATGGAACTCCAAGGTCAAGTATTAGCTGTGCTTGGGGCCTAGAAACTTAAAATAAATTGGCAGCTCTATATTCTTTTGAGTCTGGGACTTTCTGCCTTGCCATCCTAACTTTTTCCTTTTGATTGTGCAAGAAAAAGCATTAATGACATCTTTTTGTGTCCTTTGTGACTGCACTACTAGTTTTAGAAAAATTATTCTACTATAAAAATAATCTTTTCCCTTTTCTCATCTCTGATGGCTTCCAGTTTCTATGGTGCTTGTCTGAAAAACTTATTTTTAAAATGCTGGTGACATTTTGCCAACCTCATGTTATCATCTTCTCTTGCTACACTGAAGACATATCATAAGATAAAGCAATAGGATCATCTATAAAGGGCTATTCATCATGTCAGAAGACTTGGCCTCATAATTTTGAGTGTAAACTCATTTTTCAGTAAGAAAAATGTTACTTACCTTGCTTAATATGAAGTTTTTATTTTTTAATTAATTACAGAATGTAGCCCAGTTTGCAAGGAAATACAAGGTGTTCTTAGGCCTCTTTTCAGTTTATAGGGTATGTTGATTTCAAGAGTTGTTGTATGAGGAATCTGGGCAGGACACAAAATGCACTGCTGTGAAAAGAGTGAAGGGGATATATTGTATCTGTTGAACGTTAAAGAGTGTGTTTCCACAATGGGGTCACTGGGACATGCCAGTGCAGCATGTAAAGGAAAACCTAATTTTCAATGTAGTAATGTACAGGGAATACACTGGCAAAGTGTTGCCACATGATGAACAAGATGCTAGTCTTGCAGTCACACTGACAATATGTAGGATGGGAGCTGGAGGACCAAGCACTAGCTGCGGCATCCAATCACACACAACACCCTTCCTTTCTACAGTGGTGATATAGCCAATATACCATCTCAGCCAGCCTACCATCCCAACTGCAGGCATAAAAGATAACTACACTCAAAGTCAGTAGAAAGAAAAGGTCCAAGGAAAACAAATATTGAAGAAATACTGACTGAAAGCACTGAAACTGTGTGAAGTTTCCCTGCCTGCCTACTAAGGCCAGTTGCTGAAAGCTATTGGGAGAGGAACACAAATCATTTGAGACAGAGAGTGAATTTTGAGAAATAAACTCATGAAGCTTTACAGTGATCTCTGCAAATGAACAAGGAACCTCAGTGAGAAAGTGTGAATCTTGGCTTGGGTGATGTCATGGGAGTTTTGCTCAAGAGCTGCTGCAATCTCCTTTCATTTATGTAACAAACCCAAGTTGTAAGAAAAGCAGAGCCATGTAGAGTAATTATCACAGTGCTGGAGCTCAGCTTCCCCTCTGGGCAACTCATCTCTATACCAAAGTGAGAAGCTGTAACCGAACTCTCTTTTCACGAGGACGCATCAGAGCAAAGCCCTTTCTGCTGTCAAAAGTGGGAGCTGGAGATTATAGCTACACCAGACCCTTAGGACTTATCAGTCCTGGCCAAGGTTAATTGTGGGACAAACATTTTATTCTGCAGTCTGAAGCTGTGCACTGTTTGCCTTTTCTGGGATTCCTACAACTAAACTGTCTTTTCATTCCTTCTGAACTGCTGACTTTCAGAATAAAACCTTTTACCTTTTTCTCACAAATGCACATTTTTAAAGTATGACAGTTCTTTTTCTGGCAGCTAATCACACATCTATCCTGCTGGGTCACTCAGCCTCAGAGCACCTTGCAAGCTGACAGAAAATGCTGGGTTTTTTTTGGCACACGAGTGCAGATGTAACGAGACTCAGTGAGGACACACTCCATAGAAGCAAAGTGAACTCTGGGGAGTCAAAATCTCAGGGTCCACGAGGCTCCAAAACAGATTTTATGAGACAATTTAAAGTCTTCTCAAAACATGATGACCAGGTGTCCATTCACATCTTCATAATTTATTTAACTGACTTCTAACAACTGGGGAAGCAAGGTGGAGTCTTGACCATTAAAGTACTCATAATATTATTTTCTTTCTAACAAGTGCAGGAAGCTATCGTGGAGGAGCAGGAGAGCCGAAAAGAGGAAAATATTCACTTGACTCGATTCCTGAGGGTTCTTGCTAACTTCTTAGCCCTATGCACACTTGCTGGAAGTGGCTACCTCATCTTTTTTGTTGTCAGAAGATCCCAGAAATTTGCCCTGGAAGGTCTGGAGAACTACGGGTGGTGGGAAAGAAATGAAGTTCGTGCTATCACATTTCTAAAATAGATGTGGTTTGAAACTATGTTTCTCTACTCTGCATGTTGCCTTTTTTTCCTGAGAATTTAAATACTCTGAGTGTGGGTGGTAAAAGTCTAACAAAAGAATTGTTCTTGTGTCTCTGCTTCCTGCTTCATTAAAATGATTGTTCCTTGGTTGGTTCTTTCAAATGTCCCTTTGTATTTAGTTTTCATCTGAGGCCTTTACCTTTCCTCCTCTGTGCTCTTAAGACTGTTTTCCAGCCATTCTGTGGACTCACAAGATCTCTTCAAGGGGCCTGCTCTCCTATTGCTTTCCTCCTGGGACTGGCTGAAGCAAAGTGACCGGTGTGTGAGCATATTCAAAGTTGTATGGGGCCTCACGGATACGACTCTGCAGTGTAGCAACAGGGTGAAAATCATGCCTTCCTGATCCAGCTGCCCAGTCCAATACCATTTTTTTGTGCTTAATCTGCTTCCTTCTAGAGCAGATGCAGCCCTGGCTGATAGAGGTATATAGTGATAGTGATTGTGTTTGCTGTAATAGTGTGCAGTAAGCACCTGAAGTCAGTGTTGCTATATGAAAACCTGGGCAGGTTTGACTTTCTTAGTGAAGATGCTGCTGTATATGTTGTAAAACTAGCTGTTTGTTACTTAAAGCTCATCTTCTGAGCTGGAGTGTGAAGTAGATACCTGATTTAAGGTAAGGCAAAAAGATGCTAGCCTCAAAAAGCTTCTGGGATGGTCAATCCCTAATTTTCAGCACCAAAACCTGACTGAGAAAGTAACACAAAAAACTCCAGCAATCAACCTCTGGAATCCAGAGAAATGGGTCTGTAGAGATTGGGTTAAGTTACTTATAAAATGTTATTATATTTTGATCTGATGAGAAAGAAAATTTGTGTACAAAGCTGCTTAGATTAAAGCAACATGAGCTTTAATTGTGGTAACAGACTAGCAGATGAAGACAGTTCAGGAGGAATTCAGCTTCCTCTCAGCTGAAAGGTGTGGTAACAGATTTGTACTAACAAGAACTGTGCTACCGAAAGCTGTTACATTAGCTTATGCTGCAACCTGGAAAGTAGTTAAACATATGCATGTTTACATTCATTGTTTTACTTTTGTTTGCTTTACAACAATAAACTGGTAAGCAGACTCTGTATCACAGAACTAAGATCTGGAGCAAGTCTGTCTCTAAAGGAGAGTGGATAAAGCAACATTGCCATTATTTGGTAAAAGAATTTTTCTTATTGACAAGTAATGAACATATTTGTGAGGCACAAAATGTTGCCCTTGATTGGATATTAACATTTAGTTACATAAATATATTTGGCTTCTATGTAATAGCCATTTAAACATTTTTCTTATTTTCTAGATCAAGCTCTCTTATGTTTTTATCAATAATAACTGAATTGAGATTTTGATTGGAAGAAAACCCCATAAACACTTAATGTACTACTTAGAGTAAATGAAAGTGCAGCTTTTATATACAATTCAAGCAACAGTATGTAAAAATCGACATTCTTCATAAAAATATTAAGCTCCTTTTGTAAGAAATTTCTTTTCATCACAGTGAATGTATTAAGGGATTAAAAAATTATTACATGTAGTTATGGTGTCCTTGGAGCAACCTGAAGTAAATACATTTTATATCATCTGTTCCTGAAGTTCACAGCCTAATGAAGTGGCACTAGTGACTTTGTGGACAAGACCTTTTTCTGACTATCCTCCCCTGTCATAGCGTTGTAAATTTTTAAACTCCCTCTCCATATTGGCAGTACCTAGTTCTGTCAGATCACAGTTCAGACAAAGCTGTCTAGTGTGTCATGTAAAGCAGGAAATTAGTGGAAACAGGCAGACTAGGACTGTTAAGGGATTTCATCAGCGTTTGCATTGCTCCTCATACATGGCTGTGGCCTGGTGGTTGTTCATGGATGACTGATGGTTCTGCATCATGTGACAATTTCCCCATGACTGTGGAAATTTTGGTAAAATGGAGAATAATGCCACTGATTCCCCTGTTAAAGTTCTGAAATTGGATGAAAATTGCTGAACAAAATTTACTTTTCTTATTTGACAGGAGATAGTTTGCAGAGCTATATAGTAGTATGAACATCTCTCTGGTACCGAGGTACCATGTTTTCTCAAATATATTCCTGTACTGTTTAAAAATAAAGGTACTTAAAGCAGAGAAAACTTATGAGGAGACAGACTGATTTCTTTGAGACAGAATCATTAACAACATTTGGGCAAAGAGGAGATAAGTTTTACCCATATTTTTTTTTTTTCCCCAGGAACAAAAAAGTATAGTTTTAACATTTCAGGTCTTGCAAGCTGAAACAACCCCATAGGTCTTTTGCGAAAAACATCCTGCTATTTAGTTTAATGTTGCTAGTAGTGGCTATGGAGTACATTTATACGGAAGTTATTAAGCCATGTTGTCAATGCTCTGTTTAATTTTAGAAATCATCAGGCAACTTTTATTAGTATGAAATACAATTTTTAATTCTAATTTCTTTTTAAAAAATGAAACTGCATTTACTGGAAAAACAGGTCTTTATCAGTCCTTTCTGCAGCAGATGCTAGACAAATCTATGACTATTGCAATAATTTTTAGTGGAAGATATGATATATTTCAGTTAGACTACTTACACTTGATGAACTTATCATTTAACCAACAAGGGGTCAGTGTTCAATATTTAATGTTGTGTTGGCAGAGTTTAATATGCCAGGGGGGCTAGTGTTTAGATGTGATTGCAGTGACAGGATTTCTTACCAGATTCATAGCAGCTGGAAAAGCTTGTGTAAGCAGTAATTTTCTAGCTTTCAGAGTGTAATGCGGAAACTTAGTATGTGGAGTAGTTAATGTCACAGAGAGATAAAAATCTGTGTTTTGAACCAGAGTTTTAGTAATTATTGGGTGCCTCTTGATCGTTGTTGCTTTCTTAGGCAAAATTCTGTCTCAGTAGGGCAGAGAGGACTTTTGAGATTCACTCAGTGGGTAGTGAATATAAGACCACATTGGTTATCAGCCATGACTCCACCATGTATGCATGCTGGCATGCTGCCCCTCTTCTGGCATATCGTTCTACAATTTGTAAGTCAACACAAAACAGTGAAATTGTCACTGATAAAACAGGGGAAGAAAATCAGCTCCAGCACCTGAGCTTCAAGTTAACAAGAAGTCCAGAATATAAATCAGCTCCTTTCTGAAATCAGACTAGATTAAAGTGGCTGAAATTCAATGGACTGTTCAAAGGGTGATTCAATGGACAATGGCAAAATCCTTCACAAGAAACTAAAAAGTATAAAGATAATATATCTATGAAACTATATGAGAAATGTTTATGCTTTTGAAATATAGAACCCATCATAGTTTTTGGATTTTGAAAACTCAATGTGCTCATTTGTCTCAGTAAAACATTGCATTTTTCCTTGTAATAATTTCTCACTTTTCAGCTTTGCAAGTTTCTGTGCCTCATTTCACATCTTATCTTAATAATATCTTTCCTCCAGAATAAGAAATGCTCTTGAGATGGGGAGCATGAATAGTCAAGGCATGGAAAAATGCAGATAGAAAGCAAATCAGAAAGAATATGCTTGCGTCAGATAAGTGGTAAAAAAGGCAGAACATAACACAAATACAGAAGATATTGAATGTTCAGGAGAAAGAAAAGCAGTGACTTCTGTCCTGCCTCTCCCATGCAGCAGCAAGGAAACTTTTAATAAAGTTACCAGGTACTATGTCTAAAACTGCCCAAAGAACATAACTTTTCTTCCAAAATACATATTCACTATGTCTTCCAGTATGAGAACTAAGGACATTAAATTAATTGAGCAAAAGCTAGGTTCAGAAAAAGCAAAAGAGAAGGAATGGTAGATGGTGGGTGCCAGTGCACTTCTGACTGAAGGAAGACTGATCTAAGGCATGAAAAAGAAATCCTCTGGGGGCTGCTAAATATATAAAAAACACACCTGACTGACAAGTACCCAAACTGAATATAGTTGGAGTCTAGGACTTATTATTCATGTATGTTTGCCCTGTTGTTCAACCCTGGGCATCTGTTGGGCTAGGCCAACCCTTGGGGTGACTCAGGATATTTCCTCTTATGCACATATTTGTGTCTGGAACTTGCTGCCTCGGGAGGATATGACACACCAGAGCAAGTGAGGATTCTGATTTGAGATTCAGCAGTATCCCAACAGGACTGAAAGTTTCTATTGAAAAACAGGATATACAGCCTGTTCCAATAAGTTTGAATTTTGAGAGTTCAGGATTGGTCATGTTGGCTGTAGGTGACTCCTGCAGCTTTACCATCTTGGGCCATATTGGGCATAAAGTCTTTGGTTTGATGGTGACTGAGACAATATGTGTTATAAACTATGTTAGATATATCAAAGACTTTAAGATAAAAAAGTTTACACAGTTCATTATTAAGAAAAAATAACCAATATTTTGGTCACCAACAACTCATCACTTTCTAGAAGTACCAAAAAGTAGGAATATCCACAATTCTCATAAGAAAAAAATTATTCAAAGCATTAATGTATGAAACCCAACACAGCTGTTAATAAAATGAGGTAAAAGATGGCAGAGGATTCAAATATAAATTCTGCCCTTTTCAGTTATAAACCCAAGTGCTGCAAGAGATGATAGCTACAAGTTTTTGGTTGGTTGTTTCTTTTTTGAGTGTTATGAGGTAACAGTGACTTCTTGTTATTTTAACAAGGTAATCCTTGTTACAAATAACACTTTCTAAATACATAGGAAACATCAGTGAATTCCTGTACTCATTTAACACCACCCCTCCCATCTTACAGGGTGCCACAAGCCATGCACAGGATGCAATACTGATTGCCTACAAATGCAAAAATCCAGTAATTAGCCCTAGAACTCATTAAAAACCAAGGCTAGAAAACCAGCAGAAAGCAAGCCATTTATTTCTTTGCTTTAAGAACAGCAGTCACATAGATGAAACTTTTTAAGAGTGGGAATGTACATATTTGTAAGTGAGTGAATTTATTTGTTGGCATAGTGCCTTTCTTCTGCCATATTAATTCTGAGAGGCAAGAGCAGTCCTGACTCTCTCAGTAGCAGGAATTTAGAAATCTATTAAAATTTATAATAGTTCTAGCAAAATGGATTCCAGCATGGTTGAGAAATGCTAGTTTCAGACCAACTGGAAGACCAGAATTGTGTGAACAATTACATTTTTTTGTGACCAAATAAATTATTTTTACTTAATTGTTTTAATATGAGCCATCTCAAATAAACATCTTTGTGTTTTCCAACAACCTTTGTGACTTAGACTGAGCCAATTGTTTCTGTTTCTTGTTTGTTATTTTTAGTCCCTTAAAGGCACACTTTTTGTAATGCAATTTTATTTTAAATTTAAATTGAATAACTGCACTCTTAAACTTTTTCAATTATTTTCATTTTTGGCTGACACAATGAATTAGAACAAAAAGGTTCAGGTAGACTTGAAAAAATTTTCAGCAATCACTTAGGAATGTTACATTACTAGAATGCCTCACTTTGTAGAATTTATAAGCTATGTTGTATTTCAAACTTTCTATAAAAGCTAGTTATCTGTATTTCTCAGTTTGCTTTCAGTAAACTTGTTCCATTTCCATATTGCTAAGATGATGAGTTAATCTTACTAGAGGTTTCTAAGAAAATCATACAGAAAGAAGCATGGCTGATCTGAATTTGCTTATGCAGTGAGCATATGAGATCTGAGATAGACTAGAGAGCTGGGCAATCACCAACCATGCAAAATTTAACAAGAGCAAGTGCTGGATTCTCCACCTGGGACAGGGCAATCCTAGTTATACGTACAAACTAGGGGATGAGAGGCTGGAGAGCAGCTCCACAGAAATAGATCTGGTGATTTGGGTTGATGGCAAGTTGAATATGAGTCAACAGTGTGCCCTGGCAGCCAAAAGGGCCAACTGCCTGCTGGGGTGCATCAAGCACAGCATCGCTAGCCAGTCAAGGGAGGTGATTGTCCCACTCTACACCTCACTGGTGAGGCCCCACCTTGAGTTCTGTGGGCAGTTTGGGCACCTCAATATAAGAAGGACATCAGACTATTAAAAGCATGTCCAGAGGAGGGAGACCAAGATGGTGAAAGGCCTTGAGTGCAAAATTTCTGAGGAGCAACTGAGGTCATTTGGCTAGTTCACCTTGGAGAAGAGAAGGCTGAGGGGTGACCTCCTCACAGTCTACAACTTCCTCATAGGGGGACAGTGGAGGGGGAGTTGCTGATGTCCTCTTTCTGGACACGAGGAGATGGAATGAAACTGTGTCAGGGGAAGTTCAGATTGGACATTAGGAAAAGGTCTTCACAGAGAGAGTGGTGGTCACTGGAACAGGCTCCCCAGGGAAGTGGTCACAGCCCCAAGCCTGTCGGAGTTCAAAGAGTGTCTGGACAACAGTCTTAATCATATGGCTTAGTATGGCTTATCTCATATATCCATCTGCAGTAGATTGCAACTGGCTTTTCAGCCCTTTCTTCCTTTGTGAAAACATCTTGTGACTCCCAAAGTGAATTTTGTTTTTCATTAAATCAAAAAAAATATAAAAAGTAGTAATGGAAGCACACCCTCCGCACAAACTAATGACAACAAAAGAACTTGCCTCTAACATTTAATGTGAACTTTTAATTTTCTTTCCCCCCTTTCAGGTGAACATGGTTATGTCACTTTTAGGAATGTTCTGTCCAACTTTATTTGATGTAATCAGTTCTCTGGAAAACTACCACCCTCGAATAGCTCTAAGATGGCAGCTGGGACGAATCTTTGCTCTTTTTCTTGGCAATCTCTACACTTTCATTATTGCCCTAATGGATGAAATCAATCTCAAGGCAAGCTATTTACTTCCCTTCACTATTTTTAACATGTAGCTGGGCAAGGATGAGGATTTCCAGCGAGTCACAGACATGTCAGCGAAAGATGTTCTTTTCTTTCGGTACTGTAAATCACGTCCATGCCTGAGCTGGTAATGGGATTCTTGGAGTAGAAAAGGTTGAGTTGGTAACAAGCTCATGTTGTTTTTTTTTTCCCCAAATTATTTCTTTACTTAGTTGGAAGAAGAAAAGATAGTCAAGTATAACATGTCAATATGGGAAGCCAATCTGTACAATGGTACTATTCCAGAAAATTCGACTGCTCCTCCAATACAGGTAGACCCTGCAGATGTCCCCAGAGGGCCATGCTGGGAAACAATGGTAGGACAGGTAATGTAACTGCTTTGAACTCATATTTGAAAACAGGTCATAGTCTGTTACAAGATATGATATCTAAACCATCTTTATTTCTGCTAATAAGTGGCATTAAGGTGGGAAAATGTGAGGAAAAGCAGATGTGGGACTTTTTCTTGCACTAAAAAGTTAAGAAAAAATTATATAATTTCTTTGGACCTTGTCTAGCCAAGAATTCTTTCTCCTGGTAGTTGACAGCATTGAAAGTATTTCTTTTTTTCTGCTCCTTTTTGCTATTTTCTTCATTTACTTTCCTCTTCCTCATCCTATCTTTGTATTGCAAAACCTGTTTAGCAATTTTGAAAAGTTGGGTTCATTACAACCCCTAATAAATGTGGTAATTGTTATTAGAATTTTGATCAGGCAATATCAGTTTGTAGCTACAACAGACCTGTAGAAAAGATTAAAAAAAAGAGTACCTCAACAAGGAAGTGTGTATAAGATAGCTCTTACAGAAGTGTGATTTTGAGAAAGCAGCTCCATCTTTAGGCAAGTAAGATGATGCAAAAGAACAGTCATGGTTTAATAGTAAATCTGCTCAGTCATTTTATTTGATTTAGTTGAACATTTATTCTTATTGACCTATTAATATAAAATATAATTTCCAAAGAATTTTCTAACATCCCTGTTTCCTCTATTTGTTCATACCCCTTTGTTGTTGTTTTGTGCACGAGAATGAATTCACCACTGAATCACAACTTTTGCTATTGCTCCATCACTCTGACAATCTCACCTTCTGACTGAATAAATCACCAGCAGGGAGCAGACAGGCAGGAAAAACAGCCCCTCTATTCTTTTCACTGATGTGGAATAATAAGCTAAGAACACTAAGAGCTCATCACTGCACTAACCTTCTCTTGAATTTCAGATTAGGGAGAGTAATAGCCTTTTGGGCTATTGGGGTAAGGCCTGTTACAGTAGGGTTTAGTGGGACTTGCTAAACTAAAGTAGAGGAGTGAGGGTTTCCATTAGGATTTTCTTCTTTTTTTTTTCATATTCATTGGGAGGTGGTGCTCCTTGAGAAAGAAAACCATTCACTTTTTTTTTTTTTGATCTTCCCAAAGTCAAAGGGATCAAAAGCAGTTTAAGATATCAGCTCAGATTTCTGTTACAGCAGCAATCTTGGCTGGAAGCCTTTCCCAGTCTAATCACACCCTGGAAGTCTCATCTGATAATATGAGCACAAATTAGAGCAAAGGATACCTCTAGCAAATGAGGGGCAGTTTTTCTCCTGGCATTTTTCAGAATCGGTGAATGTAAAGGAGGAGCAGAGTCTTCCATGAAGCAGGGTAAGCATAATTAGGGATCTAGTCCAATATTTCACTACTAGTATAATTATTAATTGCTTAAATATATTCTTAAAAGAAAATATTGCTCTAACAGGAATTCGTGCGGCTGACAGTCTCCGACACGATGACAACATACATCACAATTCTTATTGGCGATTTCTTGAGAGCTGTCTTTGTTAGGTTTTTCAATTACTGCTGGTGCTGGGACTTGGAGTATGGATTTGTAAGTATCTTGTTTGCTATTTTAAATGTCTTTTTCAGATTATCACTTCATATTTTTGTAATAAGTTACGTTTTCCTTTCAATCCTACAAAGTTAACAGTTAGCTAGACACATCACCTTCAAAATCCATGAACAACATTGTGTTAGTTTTTCTCAGAATTTCCTTATGTCTTAATATGTGTCTTATTCTTCATACTTTGGTAACTTTAGGAAATGTTTGTTTTGTTTTTTTCTCATTTGATTGTGTAAGAAAACTGGGTACACATTTTTCACACATTTCCAATTTGAAGACTCATTCCCTGTTCCACAGAATACAATCTCATTGATTTCTACAGGATTTTGGACAGGGTCTTCTAGCACACAGTGTTTGTGGAGAAAAATAGGAAATAACTTGTTCTAGAAATCTTATTATTTATATATTTTTTGCTAGAATTAGTTTAGCTGAAATAAAGTTAGTAATTCCCATAACTTAAGTGGGTGTAGAGCTCTTCACTTGGGAGTTGAGTCTTTCACTCTTTTACACAGGTCTGAGCTAGTTTAACTTAGCCAGCTAAGATACCTACACTGTAAAGTCTGATGTTGCTTTTTCACCTGTTAAGTAGTAGTCAGCATTCCGGCAAAGCTTGTGAAGCTCCTGAAGCCTCTTTTATACTTACTGAGAGGTATGGAAAAGAGCTAAGCCATTTAAAGCTATCTTGGGTACACCTGCATAAACAGCCATTGTAGCTGTTCTGCCATTCTTTTGTCCTCCTTTCCTCAAAATTTTACCTTCATATGTGTACAAATTTCTTGTTTTACTAAAAAGACCCTCTCAGGAAATGATAGTTTTCCAGAAGAAGAGAAAGTTTTGGTGTTTGCTATAGAAAACCACTTTTCTGGTATAGCAATTTCATTGCTACTGGCTGGCTCCTATGGAGTTTTGGCCTTTATAGCAAGGTTCAGGTTTCTACCTGTCAATTCCACGGTGTGTCTCAAACAGGACTGGTGTAGGGCTGAAGACAAAGACTACCAGCTGGCCAGGCTGTGGAAAAACAAGCTGTAACCCTTGCAATATCAAAATCAAATGCAGGAACTTGAATACAGCATGGGCAGAGAGCCAGCACAACAGTGGAACCATATATTTTCATATACTTAAGTGGCATCTGGAGCTTCCTCACATTTTCAGATGTTCCACAGCCATCGCAATAGCTAAGGCTGGATGTGGAGAACACATGAATCATTGTAGCCAGTGCTACATCTGACAGGAAATAGCTCAGACATTGTATTTTCCAAAGATGTTGAAGTGATAGCTTGGATCTTTTCCCTGTCAGGATATCCACGATCAATGAAAGAGCCTGAATGAATGTAAGCCTGAAACCAATTCTGAAGACTGTAGGATAGACTTTTTACCTAGGATGATGTCGTGGTTTAACCCCAGCCAGCAGCTAAGCACCACGCAGTGGGATGGGGGAGAAAATCAGGAAAAGAAGTAAAACTCGTGGGTTGAGATAAGAACGGTTTAATAGAACAGAAAAGAAGAAACTAATAATGGTAATGATAACACCAATAAAATGACAACAGTAGTAATAAAAGGATTGTAATGTACAAATGATGCGTAGGGCAATTGATCACCACCCGCCGACCGATACCCAGCCAGTCCCCCAGCAGCAAATCCTTGCCCCCCACTTCCCAGTTCCTAAACTAGATGGGATGTCCCATGGTATGGAATATACTGTTGGCCAGTTTGGGTCAGGTGCCCTGGCTGGGCATGAGAAGCTGAAAAATCCTTGACTATAGTCTAAACACTGCTTGGCAACAACTGAAAACATCAGTGTTATCAACATTCTTCACATACTGAACTCAAAACATAGCACTGTACCAGCTACTAGGAAGACAGTTAACTCTATCCCAGCTGAAACCAGGACAGATGATACGGCTTCCATCTGGGCTTCCTGAAGCCTCTTCTCTCTTGCTACTTACTCTGAATCAGCTGTCTCTTATGCAGGGACTTTTTGTTGCATGACCTGACCAACCACAGGTGTCTAGTGCTGTTTGAATGACCCTGGGTATCCAGAATAGCTGGCTGGGGCTGCTAGATGTATTTTTTTGTGAGATACCTGCAAGTCTCCCAGTGTTGGGAGCCGAACAGTGAACTGTAGGACAGCTTGACTTGAACTGGGAGTGCCAGCTGTCAAGTTAAGATGCATACATTCATCCATTAACACTTCAGACTTAATTTTTGCTCTTTGTTTTTTGTTACCAGTATGGATGTTAATGGAATATAAACAGTAATTCAATCAATAGAACAGAGCCTATAAAGGAAGGAGCTTTAATGAAGGGTCTGGACTAAAGAGCTGCACAGATGCCATCCTTCTTTCTAGCCATTTACCCATATAAAAAGTAAAGAACATAGAGAGAGGTGATAAGCAGTGAGAGTGAACCTCACAGACCACACACAAGGGCTTCAACACTGTTAATGGAAGCTGTGGCATGTTTATCCAGCAATGAGGGTACACTTATTTCCATGATCAATTATTGTTCTCAAACTGTCAACAACACATCTGCTGGTAGAGGATGCTAAAACCAATTTATTATTGACATTTTTATTTGGCAGTATATAAGAAGGCTATAATGGTCTGGTCCATTATGGTCCTCAGGTCCAGTAGGCTGCCTGAAACAACAGCCAGAAGTGGATGTGCAAACTGGAAATCACTGAATTTCTGGAAATATCTGAGCTTAAAATCTTCCCTAGGAAGTAGCTGTACCTGTGTCTCTGTGGTTAGTGGCCATGATATACTTATCATCCATTAATTTTTAAACTTTTTTAATACCCTAAATATTTTTGACAACCAAAATGTCCTTTGGCAAAGAATTCCAGAAGTTAACTTGCATGTTGTGTGGAAAAACACTTCATTTTGTTTGTTTAAAAATTAAAATTCAAATTATTTTATTTCTTAATGCTAGCCCCTATGTTAGGAAGAACAGTCACACATTATTTGAGTCCATATGATCCTGTTCATCTCTCTATGTCACTTATGAAATTCTATCCCTCTATACAGCCCTCCTTAGTCAACTGCTTTCCAAGTTGAATACTAGTAATCTATTTAATCTTTCCTCATATGGAAGCAGATTCATAAATACATGCAACATAAATATAGAAGTTTGCTGTAAACATTTACGTATATACACAAAACTACACAGAAAGAGTGTAGGGGCTCCAAATATTCCGACATTATAACATAGTACAATTCAAAATTGTGACTTTAATTGGTGATTTTAATAGAACAACTTTGTCTTGGTTCAGCCATATAGGAATAGTTATTTTTGTATCTCATGTTCCTTTCTCCATCTATCAGTCATCTATGTAATTAATACCTGCAAGACACACATTATTCATCATCTTTTTGTCCACCCACTATGATGAATCGTGCAAGTCACTGGCTATGGTGTAGCAAAACTCTCTTTTATCAGAAAGCTGATTAAACAAAATCTTGTGATGATGCAAAACTATTTGAATAATATGCACGAATCAGAAATTTAGGTGTAATCCAAAAGTTTACAGCCACAATTTCTTATCAAGAAAGTTTTGTTCTGGTGCATATGCACACAAACAAATATGTATATGTGTATTTCAATCAACGCTCAAATACATTGTATTCAGTGTTTGCAGATGGAAGTGTTCATGAATTAGAGACTAATTAGTAGGGTAAAAGAGAAAATGTGGAAATGATTAAAGATTTGGAAAACCAGAATAAAAGAGTCAGATGAATAGTTCAGAAATATAAGAGTAAAGAATTATTTGTTTACATTATGTATGTGTCTGTACTGGAAACAAAAAAGTATGATACAGTGCTATCTTCAGCAGACAAAGTGATAATGAGACACCATGGCTCAATCTTGAAGTAAAAATTAGAATCAAACACAATTAAATTAGAAATAAGATATTCATATTAAGCAGGGAAGACAAAGATTGGCAATATCTATCAGTGCTCAAAAAGAATCTTTCAACAGTAACTCTTAAAATATGAAAGACAGTGTTATAGTTCAAACAGAAATTAAATCACAGCAGCCTTATGGCTGGTACTGTATTAAAGGACACATTAGATGACCACCACTAGCCACTTCAATGGAAAATTTATTAACTGTTTATTTTAAAAGTTACCTAGTACCCAGAACTATTTTTAATTCTCCATTAGCACCTTCCTCAGAACAAATCTCAGAAAGATTTTCAGTAAAATACAGCAAGCTGTATTAAAGTCTGCCTGTTGGCCCTTAGTCATATTAATTTGTTTCATGATTCACTGATACGATGTGACAAAAGGCCTTACAACACAATGCCAGTATGCTGCTGCTGTTGGAAGCAACAGTTTTAACCTACTGTAAGTCATCTTAAAACCCTTTGTGCAAACTTAATGAAAGCATCTGTATTATTTCTTTCAGCCATCATATTCTGAGTTTGATATAAGTGGAAATGTGCTGGGACTGATCTTTAACCAAGGCATGATCTGGTAGGTGTGGCAAAGCATGTTGCATCTGCAGGACTGCAGGATTTAGCTGTATCTGTGAAAGAGTCTTCTGAAATTCTGATCCTGTCCCATTGCTTTAGTTTGATGGAAGTGTAATCCAATATATATCAAACTCTGGTACGCTGCAATCAGTGGGACTACTTCAAAACTAGTTCTGGGCTAAGATTATGAGACCAGATGCATCAGGATTTTGCAATAAGCTGGTAAGACCAACCAATAAAAAGCTGTGTAGATGACTTACCTTTTTTTGACTGACTGCTTGCTAGAGCAAGCACCTGTCCTGTCCTGTTTTGCTTTGAATTTCAGCCTTTCAAAATACTTTACCACTCTTTCCCCACACATCCTGTGAAAAAAGGCCTTAAAACAAAAGTATGTACACTTATCTGTGCAGGCATGTGAACGTGCATAAAATGCTTCTGCTGCACTGTTAGCCCTTAGCTCTAGAGAAGAGGTCTGTTTCATCCCATTTTTGGACTTTACACCAGAGGTAAAGAATACCAGTGTGTAGAGCCCTCATGCAAGACACTCAGTCTTCCTCAGGAACTGTCCTCCTCAAGCACTGTTGACTTCTCAAAGTAAATTGTTGCTAAGGCCTAATTTTTCACCTTTAATATGACTTTGCTGATCCGACTTTCTGCTTGGTGAACGTCCTCACTTCTGTAAAGCCAAAGGTTGTGTGCTCTGTGCATGTCAAAGAAATGCAGCAGAAATATGGCAAAGAAAGAGGCTGTAAATATCTTAGAGTCCCCGCAACCAAACCCTGTTGGGGGGATGCACCGAGGGCCCCAACAGCAGCACTCTGGGCTTGCTCAGAAGGAGGGTATAATGCTGGGGTTGAGCATGGCACCACCTATGGCTTTGTAGTGATGGCATGCCATAAGAGTGTGGCTGGAGGGAGTTCAGACCTGCTGCTGGCATGTGGAGCACCTATATTGTGTGCTGCAACTTAGAAAAGCTGCTTAGCTTTCCAATTCACATCTTGCTATCTGCCTTAGGACTGGCATTCTAATTTCTGATGAGAAACATTTCTAAGGCTGCTGTTCATCAAAATGATGAGACTGCAGCATAAACATAAACTCTCCTTGCAATTTTATACACAACTGATGGCACTCATACTTTCTACTGCTGTAATTAACACTTTGGAAGATAGGTTGGAAATCATTCTCTACCTGAGAGGTGTTGAGGACTGGGTGAGGGAGTCAATTCCTGATTATTCTCTAACGAAACTTCTATACCTACTTATCATTTTTATACTTAATTACATGTACAGACTCTGTGCACTTATAAGCTGCCATGACCCAATATGCACATTCTGGCACAGAAACTGTGACTTGTGCTTTTGTGATGCTATTTAGATACAGCATCCTTTGGTTTACTGCTTATTGGAGGGTTGGGACCACATTTATACGCTAATTGATATTTGCAGGGCTGAGTAAGGCACTAGAGGTGTAGTGTTTTTCAAAATAATGTCTGATGATTTAAACTGAACCAAATACATCAGATGAGTAAAAAAGGGTAGATTGACTTATAATAAACATACACTGCCAAAACCATGTTTATCATTAATACATAGGATAAATCAGTTTCTGTTTCATCTGAGCTTTACAAATTCTAGTGCACATGTTCATGCTCATCTGAAACAGACTAAAAAAATGTTTCAGGTGCAGCTGGTAAGCTGGCACTATCACATAGCTAGAAAGGATACAAGAGGCATGTATATGTGCATTTATTTTTGTGTACAAGACAGAGACCACGTGGTTAGGAAAACTCTCTTCTCCTTCTCTGTTTTCACAAAGCAAGTGGGATGCAAATCATTTGCAAGTCTTCTTTATATTAATAAGCTTTGGCAAGAATTTGTTTACCATATAATAAATGTTATACTGAAATATGATAATGGCCATAAGTTACCCAGATTCTGAACTTGTTGAAATTGAGGGGTATTTAGCAACTGATTTCCATGAGAGTAAGGAACAGAGGCATGAGGTGCTCTCTCCCTTTGACTGTAAGACTAGCAAACCCTTCGTCTTATCACTGAAGATATATGAAAAGAGACAGAAGAGATATTAATATAACAGAGAAACTGAGGCACTCAGAGGCAAAGCAGCTCAGCCCTTTGTCACCTGTACAATGATTAAGGAAAAAGTAGATTCCTGATCTCTTACATTCTAGATCATTTGACCAGGCAAATGAAAGTAATTGCTCTTCAATCAGCAGGGCACAAGAAACAAGGTGTGATAAAAATAAAATGGTCCCAACTGTTTCAGTGTCATAACCATGCAACCATACATAATAAGGAAAAAACCAATATTTAACAGGATCAATAAACAGTTTGTTGGAATGAAGCACTAAACAATCACGATAACAGAAGTAAAACAATTGTCAAATAAGCAGAAATATCCTTCCTAAAATGGCGCTAGTATTTAAGAAAAATAATAAAGAATAAACTAGATTATTTTGGTAATACCTAGCTTTAGGACTATCCTTGTTTATAAAACACAAGTGAGACGCTACCTGAACTAAAGGGACAAAGTAAGAGTGGATAACATTTCATCAGATGATCATTTAATTTGCAGACAAAGAGGTCTTTGTAGCTTCTCTCCGTACATGTCCTACTCTTCTTAAAGCAAGACTGAAGAGACAAGACCAGTAAAAAAGTATAAAGATGGTTTTATGAACTTGATTTCTGAGTGCACAGTGTGTATGACTGCAAAGCACATTGACATAGGGAATGGCTGGCATATCTAGGAAGACAGAAATGCTACAAAAAAGTGGTTATTTTTTTTGTTGCTTCTTTTCTAGGATGGGATCTTTTTATGCTCCATGTCTCCCAGCAATCAATGTGTTCCGCCTCCACACTTCGATGTACTTGCAGTGCTGGGCAGTGATGTGCTGCAACGTCCCCCAAGAGAGGGTCTTCAAAGCTTCCAGATCCAATAACTTCTACATGGCCATGCTGCTTTTCATCCTCTTTCTCTCTACACTGCCTGCTGTGTACACCATTGTTTCCATCCCACCATCTTTTGACTGTGGTCCTTTCAGGTTTTTTGCATTTTACATCCATCCTTTGTTGTTGGTGTAATGTACTGCATCATCACATCACAGTGAATGATGCAGTAATGAAAAACAGTGTTAGCACCTGATAGGCTAAGTGTTTAATTATGGATAATTCCTGAAGCTGGAATCCTAGAAAATTGAGTAATTCTTTGGAAAGATTTATCTGAAGTGTAGAGTAGAATATATTTTCTTTTAGTTAGTTGTAATGTAAAAAAATGTCATTACTGCTGTAATTAAGCCAGAAATTATTCTTAAGAAGTAGACCAGTGACCTGTTATGCATCTCTGGTCTGCTGGCTTGAGAGCCATGACTTTCAAGAAATGTCTGCACATGCCTTGTAGGAAGGGCATATCAGAACGTATGGTGGTGTGCTAAATATATGGTGGTGTAGTCTTTGACTGCTGTGACTCTCTCCAGCTGACACAGTATTCCATGCATCTGTATTACCACTGTGATGATGATTCTGTTTCTTCAGTCTTCAAGACCTCAACATTCATTAGCCCCTTCTAAAAACTTAGGCCTGCCTTGCCTGTGGAAACATGTGCCTTACATTCAAGCTAGCTTAGATGTTGCCACATCTTCTCCTTCTGTGCACACTACCTGGAAAGTCCAGGGCCATTTCTATCATCTTTACTTGGCAGGTAGCATGACATCAACTATAATGAATACACAACAACACTCAATATATGAAATTAAAAATTTTTAAAGACTTTTGTCTTTGGTTTTGAACAAAGTATTAGCAAAGAAAGAGTAGGAGAATAGTAAAAAAGACATCCTGATTCCAATAAAAGGTTTGAATAATACATTACTGTTGTGAGTAAAATGATATCTGCATAATCCCCAGTGCACTTTGTAAAGGAGCAGAAGTCTTGCCACATTAGCTTTGGCCAAAGGCAAAATATCTGGGAGATAGTTTCCAGCCACCTGCAATAGTCGCAGTCACCTAAGAGGGAGAATTGCATGTCATGCCAAAATTTCTGATGAGACAGAAAATTGCTTTAATTTATGGAAGCATGATAACAAAGCAAGTGATGCAAAGTAAAGGGTTTTTTTGAGTCATAGCAAACAAAGTACAGAGGGAGACATCTGGAGTCAGATCTGAGTAGCTGCAGTTACTAATTGAATATTACTGAAATGGCAGGATTACTGTTGAAAATGAGAAAGATAATAGTGCCTGCAACTTTTTCTCTGTCAAATGCAGAGATACTCTGTTCTTCATAAAAAGTGTGAAATATTCAATGTAACTTTTAATAGGGGAGGATTTGAAACTAATGAAGGTTCTTTCAAGCTGAGTATAGGTAATATTACTATTGAACAGCCAGTAGATAAATACTGGTAGTGCATGGCTTTATATTAAAAAAAAAAACCCCAACAAACCAAACCCCACTTTCCTGTTGGTAACTCACTGTCTCATCTATTATGAAACTTCTGATTTGTTGGGGGTTATTTTTCCTTCTTTTTTTTTTTTTTTTTTTTTTTTTATCTGTCATTAAAGGCAACAAACACAAATCAACAGAGACTTGCCCGGAGTAGGGAAGCTGGGACAGAATTAGCAAAGTTGCAACAGAATAAGCTTTGTGTGTGCTGGGGAAAAGATAAGGAGAGCACAGAGTGGAATTTCTCATCTACCATGGGTGGGTAGGGGAAGTGGAGAAAAAGAATTGGTCTGAAGAATTCTCCCCACAGCCTTTTTAGATTACCAGGAAGGTTGTCAGAAATGCTTTACAAGAACTGAAAAGAGGTGACAGGAGACCTCAATGACTGGAATATCAGGTGGCAATTTTGTGACAATTCCTTCAACCAATTAAAACTACCAATTAGTATCAATACATATAAAGACCTATTTTGCTGGTATTGTTCAGGTAAAAAACTTCAAACTCTATATTGTGATGTGCAGCCAAAAGCAAAATAAACAGGAAGCGACTTTTGGAACATCCATTAAAATGCTTCTGCAAGAAAAACTTAATGTTAATGGTCTAGGGAGAAAATACTTTCTAGATAAACTGGCCATGGAACAATTATGCATGAAGGTTATTAGATTGCTGTAACAATAACAAAATTCTCCTAAACCACAGCCACTGGCTTCTATAGCATTGGTATATGGCAGAGAGAGGAGAATTAGGCTGAACACTCCTGGATGGAAACTAATTGCAAGCAGAGCAGTTTTTGCTTATCAACCATAAAAAGGTGGGATTTGAATTTTTCACCAGGAATTCATAGAGCACAAATTGCACTTCACTCTTTGGTTGGTGGCATGAAGTTCACAACACGGTACACTGATTCTTTGAGGAGTAATCTTGGTGGTAACTGCAGGCAAAATCTATTAGCATACGATAAAAATATTGGTGTCCATTTCCCCCCTTAAAATACATAAATGCTCTTTTAAATAATATTCCTTTCAAACTGTCAAGTTTTAAATAATGTAAACATATAGTTCATTGACTTATTCCCAGGTTTGATGTGATGTGATTAACATATATTCATACTACTGCATTGACAATGTCATAATATTTGTGTGTGATATATTGTCAACTTTTCTGTTTAATAGTGGGAAGACTAGAATGTTTGAAGTCATATCAGAAACTCTGGAGCATGACTTCCCTTCCTGGTTCGGGAAGGTATTTGGTTATGCCTCTAACCCTGGACTCATCCTACCTTTTATATTGCTGATGGTGTACGTATACAATATTAACTCAAAGTTTGCTTAATCTAAGGTCTGTTAAGTTTCTTTCACTCTGAATCTTCATTGTGTGAATATTTAATTAAATACAGTCCTGATTGCCCTATGGTGAGGGACCTAAACAATTCACAAGCCTTTTATTTCATGATGATTAATATGCCTTTGAACAAGGGGTAATATCTCTTTTTTGTTCAATGGCTTTCTTTTTGGTCTTGTTATTGCTTTTCAAAAAAGTTGTTGTTGCCACAATAACGGCAAAGCTATTAAAAGGCAAAAGCCTATAGGGGATCTGAAATACTGTGACTTTTATCAGCTTGTCCAGTAGGCAGAACAACGTATCATAAATCCTTAGCAAGTTTAATAGAAACATGACCACCAAGAAGCAGAGTTATTTGTCAGTAACTTTCAGTGAGTGATCTTCAGTGCCTTGGCCTTTCCTTGATAAACCAAGTACTCTATGGTGCTGGGACAGAAGTGTGAGACAGGGTGTTGGAGACTTTATGACATAGGGCTAGTAGAGATTTTTTGTAAGTCAGTACCTGGTAAAGAATAATGACCCCAGAATAGTCTTTCTCAGAGACTGTATTGAGTCCTGCTTTATAAAGGCATTTTAAACTGCTGTATACGTATATCGGATTATTTAGCATACTGCTGAACTAAAAGTTAATTCTATGTAGAGATGAGCTGGGATTTAACCCTCCATTGTAGAACTGCCAATAAATATAGAGAAGATTACAGAATACAATACAAACTGCAGAAAGATTTTACATGAGCAAAATGAAATTCTGAGATGAATTTTTTCCAAGGTTCACTTAACGTGAAATTCTATTTTAACTCTTGGCTAGAAAAACAAAGAATCCAGGCTGTCCTCTGAAATACATGATCAGCTCCTACAGATATTTTTTGAGCACTATTCTCTTCTTGGAATGGTCCAAGGCAGAGATACTGAAAATAAATAAAGAAAAGAAAAAAAAAAAGAAGGAAAATACAAGGCAAAATCAGGCAAAACAGAGAAAATAGCATATGCAGATTAATTATTTACTGCTTACATCAGTAAAAGACTTCATATCAGAATTTCTCTAATTAAGTCAGCATGGTGAAAAATATTAATTTCATAGAGTTATCAAAGAAGTAATACAATACACTGAAAAATGAAAATTGCATTATACAGTTATGTTTTTATTCAGTAGAAGGTGTAGGTCATAATTTAATACAAAAATGAAAACTTATGCTTTTGGCTGTTTTCTTGGCAGTACTTGAATTTGCCTATTGTATTAGTTCAAAAGCTTTTATAAATATGATTTACTCATTTTTAAGGTATGTCATACAAGTTAATTAACTTTTGTAAGTTATTCTTTAGAACACACTTCATAGTGAGTCATAGCTTTCTGGAACATCTTCCTTAACTACTGTAAGATTGCATGTAGAGTATTAAAAGACAGAATAATTTCTTTCAGCTTTTTTTGACCCTGAAATAACAGTGTCGTCTTCATACTGTAAGGAAGCACATTGTTTGCTGTCAAAATACTACTGCTGATTAGGCACGATAAATGAGGAAAATATACAGACTTTATATTAGCACAACTGTAGTTGTTGCTATAGGAAAGCTGTAAGAGTCTTTATATTTAAATCATTACATAACAATAAATTATTTTTCTTTAAATTTAGCTTGAGTATTTATTATCTCAACGCGACATCCAAATCCTACAAGGAAGCTAACTTGGAACTTAAAAAGAAGCTACAAAGTGTAAGAAATAAAGAATTACTGGTTTTCAGTTTTACTAAATATCAAAGAAGTTGTTCAGGTCACTGAAAGATGCCTTCTCTCTCCCCCCACATTAGCAAGCAGAAGAAAATAAAAGAAGAAATAAACAAAAGGCACAAAAATCAAATGAACAGGAGGAAAATCCATTTGAGACAGAACCACCGCAGCCAAAGCAAAAAGGAGGCAAGCAAGATGAACCCACTCCAAACCAAGGTAAAGACTGTTTTGAACTCCTCAGGATGAGGAATTAATATATGCCAGACCATAGTGTTCCTCACTATCTTGACTGTTTCCTTTGCCATAATCTCCTGAAAGAGATTCACAATACTGAATCACAAGTATTAGCCTAATCTCCAGTCCATTTTTCTTTCTTCAGCTCATTTAAGAAATACTGTAACATTATTCCATACCAGGCAACACCAAAATAAAAAACCCTGTAATACAGCTATAATGAATCGCAAGGTCCCAGTCCCATAAAAAAAACACTTAAAGCCTGGTCTGAACATCAGTGATCCCTCTTACCTATCACAAACCAAATCTTGCACCCTCCTATTATATTTTGTTGATCCAAGACTGCTCAGGACAATGTTTGTCCTCTGTGCCAGATTCACTGGGAGAAGGTATAGTGAGAACGCAGACTGGTAGCAACCCTTATCAGAAAGCCTAGCTTGGTCAGGCAGGTTTCAGTCTGTCCTGAAGGATTTTGCAGGCTGTTTCCTTTCCCCTGGACACTGCTAGACTTTCCCCATCATGCATGCATGTCATACAGCCAGTATAAGCTCACACCTAGCAGAGAAACACAAGAGTAGAGATGACTGTCTTTGGAAGAACCACGTGCAAGGCACATCTTCAGCATCAAAACCTGCCCACTTAACTCTGAAACAGCTACCTTTACCATCATTTATAGATGATATCTAAGTGCTAGCTACTTGGGAAAAGCCTCCACTTTCCTACACTCGGACCTTCAAGAAAGGACTGGAGAGAAAATACCGGTGCAAAGATCGTGAAGGTCCATAAACCCAGACTTCAGGCTGCTAGCAGGGGAGGCACCAGACTTTCCAGCACACTCTGGAGTGGACAGGTGGCTGCAGGATTTTCCTCTCAGGGGATTTCTGGTTTGCATGTTCATTTTTTAATTCTGTTCTCCAAACACATTTCAGACAACAAGAAAGGACAGGGTGGCAATGAGGCGAAGAAGACAGGCCAGCCACCTGAAGCCAGCTCCTCTCAGGCACTCCAGCATCCAGGCCCTGCCCCAAACGGCCACTATCCCCCCCAGAGCAGAGGAGGAAATCTTCCTCCCCCATCCATAGCTGTGACAAGGCCACCGGGGCCCAGGGGGTATGGAATGATGGGCTATCCACCTGGAAACCCACGCTTCCCAGGAGCGCAGCCAGGATTGCCCAGGGGCTCTGCCAACTACAGATAAGGAGCCTCAAGCACATTGTGATATGATGAAGGATGCTGAGGGACAGAAGAGTCATCCTAAACCCAAACACACTCCTGCAAGTGCAGAACCCTGCTGTGTTTATTCTAAATCTTCATGTGCATAGAAGTTACCCATGAGCTTCAGTTTTTGCAGGATGGGAGGCTTCAGAAGAAAACGTTGCATATATCTTTTTGCATTTGAAGGCATTGTACAAATGTGTTATCTGTGTCAATAGGTTACTAAACTTAGGGATTTTTATTGGAAGATATTTATTAGAAGAATGAAAAACCTTTTGTATTCAGTTGATTATTTTCTTAAAAGCCTGAAAGTGTGTCCCTAACATCTTTTCCTTTTTCTTAGAAGCACAGTTCACTGAAAACATAGCTTCCTACAAAGTGTGTGAGAGTCAGTTATATCTAAACACTGCATACAGCTTGTCTTCTGCAGGTCAGATATGCTTACCCAAAGATTTCAGATTTTACATGGGAAAACTAGGATCTTTCCAAAAACTGGATGATCACCTCTAAAGTCTTTGAGAAAGTATTAAAAAGGTAAAAGAAAACCAATATTCTGCCTGTTGTTATGAAGAAAATTTAACTCCTATTACAGTACCATTTTTAGCTAATAAGTTTTATCACATTCTGAAAGACTAAAAATAAATTTAAAAAATCAAAGTGGTGAAGAAATCTCTCCTGTGCAGAAAAACGTATTTGAGGATTAGAGGTAAGACAGTTATGCAATAATCTCCCCCAAGTACTCTGCAGGATTGTGTTATAGCACAGAGACTCTTATTATTGCATAAGATTATGTGCTGTATAATCTACTCTGGGAATTTATCATTGTATACTTGCATTGACGTCTATGGAGTCCATGTCGGAAAAGGTCCTTAGTCTGATAGGTCTTGTGGAAACACAGGATAGCTACGAGCCCATGCACAAGCTGATGTTACTTTTTCCAATGAGATAGCTTTATTTTTATGTCTGATTTTATGTCCTTGTCCAGAATTTGGGCCTTGATAATTATTTTTAAGACTCACAAGATTAATAACAACAAAATTAGTCAACCGACTCTTTTCTAAAAAATAAATATAATTCCATTGGGGGCCTTCTGTAAAATAGAGGTCCGTTTTGTACAGTGGAAAAACTTTAACCGTATCTCAGTATAAAAACCAGTCTGTGACATCACAAAACAACCTCCATGTAACTAAATTGTGGAACTTACTGAAAAAGGCTTACAGTATATACTATGTATCCCCATAAAACACAATGATCCAGATGCAATTTCCAGCTCCAGCAGTCTTTAACAATTGCCAAGACCTGGATGGGTAAAGCAAGGGAAAGTTCACTTTATACTTGACTTGACTCTGTACTGCTTCCATAAGCATCTGCTATCAGCTGGAGAGAAGATATTAGATCAATCAGACCTTAGTGGGCACCAGCATGGCTGTTCTGCATGTAAACACTAAGCACTGATAACGAAGTCAAGAGATAAGTGTATTGCAACAACTACAAGGGAGGGCCTTTTCCAGCTGACAGGCTGGAAATTTATTATTACTAGAGGAGAGGACAAATGAGTTAAGACTGGATCCCAAGACATGTCTGCATCCGGGGTGCAGCGAGTCTTGCATTTTATGTTACAGAAAGTACAGCTAAGTGCAGTGTAAGTTGTTTCATCTTTCTCAGATAAGATTTCTAATCTATGGACTTCAGACGTGGAAAAAGTACAGTAATTCAAACTGTCTATTAATCTAAAATCTTCTACTAACATGATTAATTTTTAAACTGCATATGTTTTTAGCCCAGAAACATAAGATTGTCAGTAGTCTTACTGCAGTTAAGCATGGGCCCCAGTGGTCTAAAGTGTCCATGTTTTTAAGGTAAACTTTTTCTAGAAGCTGGGATTGATCTGTCATGAGACACTGATTTGCATAGAGGTTTTAGCTCACTGTTTGTTAATATTTCATAACAACAAAAAAAAAAGTATATTCCTTATGAAAAGGAATATTGTTTATAGAAGTGAAGAAACTGATTTTAAAGATGTTTTGTGGCTTGGTGATCCATCTGATTTTTTCAAGGGGTGTTGGAATAAATTGGAGTTGTAAACTGGTTTTGATGCAGTCTGGTTCCCTGAAATGTAGAGGGAATTTTATGCTATGTACACAGATCTTAATAAGGATTCCTTGTTCTGTTAGGAGTGAAAATTTTCTGTGGGTATTAAAGGCTTTCTCATTATTAGCAAGCTTAGTATTTCATTCTGTGGGATTGCTTTACATCATGAATGGGAGAACGACACAGTAAGGAATTCACCAGCTGAAATTATTCTGAGGAACTTTCTGTTAGATCTGTATGCTGTATTGATTTTCAACAATAAAAGTGTTCTCAGAATGCACCTGTATATGCAGTGATGATCATTAATAGCCAAAATGAATAACAACAACAAGACACAGTTGCTCATGCCCTGTGATCAAGATCAGACTGCTGTGACTGAAAATGAAATATTTATTCTTATTCTTTGGTACTTCTAAGTAAAGGCCTTTCATCACTGTGTTTCATGAAGCTGTGCTTTCAATGCTTCCTAGCTTAGTTCTGCTTCATTGTCTGCAATCTTATTGATAACATAACATTGAGTTAGCTGACAAAATGTGATCTTATACATTTTAATGTTCTATACTAAGTCTACCTTTAGGAAATCATGCTGCTTACTTGGTAAAAGTAATTTTGAGATTGTTACAATAATTTTGCATGATCAGATTTCAAGTCGCATTTCCTTTCTGTACAACCTTTCTCTATGTCTCCTAAATTTTGAGTCTTTCAGTTAAAATTTTTTGTCTCTGCTTTTTTTTGAAAAAGCACCTCAAGCAACCTTCATTTGCTTACTCGCACAGCTACTCCTCTGTTTGATTCTTGTGCTGTGCTGAACAGCTAACAAATACTCCTGACAGTAGGAATAATACTTACTGTGATTCAAATCATGGCAAATGGTCTTACTTATAGAAACAAAATATATTTTGTTTTCATTGGTGACACCTATACCATTTTCTTTCTTCTATGTTTTCAGACCTGCAAATTGAGCTCTATTATGCATTTATTTTTAGTGAAATCAGGACTCAGAGCATCTTACCATGTCCCACATCTTCATCTGCACAATCTACATGCCATCTTCATAACATTTGGCTGAGCATTTAGTATAATGTTCTGTGTAATAAAAGCGCAATTCACTATATTAGTGTACTGGTACAGAGGGACCTTCAAAACATTTTGAAGTCCCTGCTAGAGATTTAATTTCTCACTGATCTGTGAAAATTATTATTACTGTAAAATGATGGTTATTGAACATATATCCCTTCTCCTATTTGTCTTTTTTCTGCTGTTGAATTAAATATTTTTACTCAGTGACAAAGTCCTACCCTGGGAGTGTGCAATGCTCTCAGATGAACAGGAAGCAAAAGGATGACAAGTCCTGTCTTGACTGAATTCACAACAAGTGAGAGACAGAACATTTTATAACATAGCCTTTTCAACACTAGATATGTGGTAGCTGGGACCTGAAAATAACAAGTATAATATATGCAATAATAACATCCATGGAGATCTGCGGAAATTTAGAGCTGTTGTAAAGCTGATAGAGATTTAAATTAAAGGAATCATTTTGTTACCTTACATTGTTTAAAAAAAACACAAAATGCTCACTGGAAAATTAGGTGCAGTTTTTAGCTGTGTTTCGCTTCACTTTCTAGTCCTCTGTGAAAACCCAGGCTGTTAAACTCATTATGGCTAGAGATTAACTTCAAAAGCAGGTAACATCTGCTCTGTCCTTTGTTGAAAAATGAAGCTGTGAGCTCACTAGGAGCTATTTGCAGTCCATGCCACATAACCAGTCTGTATTAACTCCTTGAAATCACTGAATGGACAAAAAAAAAAGAAAAAAAGAAAAATCATAACAATATGTTGACACAAACAATATTCCCCTACCTCCTGTACAAAAGGTTATTATAATCCGAAGAGCACCCATGCCTAGTGTTTATAAGAAAGCTATGAAAAACAGTATTTCCCTAAACTAAACAGTGACCTGGGGGTTGTGACAGAAGTTTCTGTATGGATGTGGCAAACGTGCTGTTTACAGTCCATAAACACTAGACTATAAAAATGTCAGTGTGTGATTGCGCTGTATAATTGATGCTACCTACCAGATTATAACCATACTCAGTGGTAGCTGTGCTTCAAGATATGAAAGTCAGGTTAATAATGGAATGTATATTTTTCTGTGAGTTGTCTGTTTTCTCCATCTATTTCTGATCAGCTAGTGTCTCTAATGCATCCATGAGCCTAGTTATCACCTGGTAATCAGGAAGCAGCACTCACCATTGTGGTCTGTGGTTACGTTACGGATGTGGGACCTAACTATAGCATAGTTTGGAGAGACAAAACACATAAGCACCCACTGCCCAACTTGTAGGTGTGAGGGAAAGGACGCAGTTCTCATTCTCCTTCCACAGGGAGACTGTCATAGTCCACGGAGAGACACTGCTACACCGCTGTGGTGCATCAGCTACCACTGGGAGAAACTTTTTCACTGTTATTGTTCTGCCTGGTGGGTGCAAGCAAAGGTGTTTCCAGGGCACTGTGTCAGAGGAAACAGCAAGGTGGGAAGGTGCAACTCTCTGGTAGCTCGGCTGTAGCTCAGCCTGCTGGCTCAAGAGAACGTGGAGGTGATTTCAGCAGCAAGCTTATTCCAGAGGATCATAGTGCAGAGGGCTTTGCAAGCCACAGCAGGAGACTCAGAGAGCTTCCTCTGACAGCTCACTGATGCTGCCCTGCCGTGCTGGGGTGGGAGACTCAGCTCCTTGGGCCAGAGCTGTGTGTAGATGAGCTCTTTCTCACACAGCTGATTCATGCAGTGACACTAAAACTGTGCACAAGGGAAAGGAGACAAGGTCAGAGTCACTAGGATGCTGTGGTAATGGTTTGTGAGATTCAAATGCCATCATGGTTGCTTGTCAGATACTCACTAAGACATTTTCCTGGGTGAAACTGGACTGTGTGAAACAGCAGGGCTTTGGCCACTGTAGTAACTGCTTTGGAAAGGACCAGTGTCTCTGAATGAGGGCTGCCACATCTTGGTCCCAGGCAGCTGTTCTCCTGGGGTCTCAGCAAAGGAAACAAGTCACCACCTTGTCCCCCTCTTTCCTGTCCCCTTTTAGTTTAGCTTCTTTCACTCAGTACCACAAGCAAGAAGCTGTCTCTCCATGGTCATACTCCATCACATGCAGCCACCAAGTCCTACACACAGCTCCTGTCTACATACTGTACATGACAGGTGTCCATTTCCTTAAATAGCAAGGTTATCCAGGGAATTCACATGTGTCTGTGTTAACAAAAGCCACAGAACCAAGATATTTTTATCACAGTAAGTTTTTATCTTACTGCCTAAATGCTGTGGGAGGACACTGTATCAGAAATTACAGACCCTATTGACAGCTTGCAAATAGAAATGTTGCTAAGGTTAGGATTCAAATGTACTACCAGTATCATATTTGGGTATAAACATTCTCAGTGGAATATTTGCTTGTGTTTACATTATTAGAAGATTTTAGGTTAGTGTAAAGAGCTGAAAGATGTTTGGCATTAATAATAATTCAAGGTAGGAATAAATATCACCTCCCTACATGTCTGGGGTACACCTGAATATACTGACCACCACTTCAGGGGTCTGATTCTTTTATCCTGCTTAACATGAAGATCTAAAGAAAGGAGCTTGTATACCACATCAGAATTTTTTCTTTCCTTTGAGACATAACTTCTCAGCCGCAGTGCATAGTCATAGAAAGCTGTGAACCACATTCTGAAGTGTTAGCAAAATAATAATAGAAGAGTATTGCAGAATTTATCTGAGGCCTATTTTTGTCCTTGACTTTTTGTTGGAAGATTGTAAGGGACAGGTGTCAGACATTTGTCTTCTTGGTACCGAGGAAACCACGAGACTGTATAAACGTTTCTTGGTATGAAGGAAACCATAGGGACAGAGCAGTCTACCTGTACCCCAACAATGATACCCACAGCCTGGCGCAATCTGTCACAATCTTGACAGTGCAGGTGCAACAAAAGTTCGGTGGGTAGTTGCAGAGACATGCGTGTTGGACTGGAGACACCACACGATCTTTGCATGGGTCTCCGTTACCTTGACTAGTCAAGTTATAACTGGGCAGAGATTTTGGGGACTTGGACTGCATAAAAGGGCACCATTGGGAACAGAAGTGGGGAGATCTCCCATATCCAACACACGGGGAGACTTCCATCACCAAGTTGACACACAGGGAGACCCCACCACCACCCAGCTGAGAATACCAGGACACCAGCAATCAACAGGACCAACAGAACATCTCTGGATCCTAGGGTGCTGATACCTTTTACCACTGTCTCTCTCTCTTTCTCTTTCCTACCTTGCTCTTCTTTTTCTCTTTGCGGCCAGCACCTTATTTTGCTCTTGCTCTTTTTCGCCGTGTTTATCTCACTTTCTATACATAGTTTGATGTTGTTAGTCATCTGAATAGTGCATCCATAGAGTTTAAGTTTCATGTTGAACCATTTTGGTAAAATCGGGCAAACTTCTCCCGTTCCCTTTCCCTTTGATTTTGTGACTCGCTTGGCAGACAGCAATTTCTTGAGTTATCGTACGATTGTTTGGGTTTTGTTTATGTTTGTGCTCAATAAACAATTTGATTGGTTGTTTGGCATCATTTTGCCTTAATCTACTCCGAGGGGATTTCGAGCTTTCCATGACCTCCACACTACCCAGGGTAGCGTGCTGGTCAGGTCATGAAAAAGATTATTCGTGTATTTGTACATACTACTCTGTGCAGTTAACGTCGCAGTTAACGTCACAGTTAAGTATATTTTGAAAAAATATTGGTTATTTAATTTTGAAATTGCACAAGAAAAGAGAATTTCTAAAACTTGTGGTAGATTTCTTTCTTAAATCCTTTCTTATCATGTGCACATTGCTATCATACAATAACTAATGAGGTTTGCAGTAAATTATGTTTATCAGTTACCTTTTGACTATTTTGTCTGTGTCCTTGTCTGCTCTCCATAGCTGTGGGGAAAGCTTTAATATTTCATACTCTTAACCCATTGCGAATAACTTCCTAAAAAATAGAATCAGAACATTTTTTCCCTTGGAATTAGATCAGGAAAAAATTCCAATATGTAATCTGTGGTCAATAATAGTTACAACCCATTATCTCGAAAGACTGGAGCAGGAAACAAAACAATTATGTTGGAGATATTTAAATTGCACAATTCTTAGAGCAGATAGTTTTCAATCAATATAAATTCTACTCATGAAAACTATTAATTTAAAATTTTGAACTTCCTGACTACAAAACTGTACCTGTGCTTATCCCAAGTGATTGACTCACAAAGCTAAAAGCTAAAAGCTACTTTTATGCAATGAGCTAAGCAAAAGAGAGTCAAATGGCTAACAGATCTTTAAAACCATTAGTCTGCATCTCTGAGAAGGGATAAGTCTTGGTTTTTCCAGTAGAGAAAGCCTTTTTTAAGACCTGGAAAAGTGAATAGAAGAAAAAGTGTTATGTAATAAATGTAGGAAAAAAAAATCTAAAATACTTTCAGAGGTTCTCAAACTACGATGGCCAAATCTTCAGCAAAACACCAATATCCACCAGTAAGAAGATATCAATCTAATACATATCTTATATAAAGTAACAATTCAATCCTTATAGTGTTACAGTATGAGGCACAATTTCATTGTAATCAATATGGGATTAATTTCTTGCTAGCTGAAGATAAATGTGATATTTCAAAACTTTTACCTTTCTTTCGCTCTTCCTTTTTGCTAGAAGGATGAAGCAAATGTATTCTCAGTGTTGTACTGTTTTTTGTCAAGACCATTCCCTTCCTTTTTTTTATTTTCTTTTTTTTTTTTAAATCACTTAATGACCACTCCACAGACAGAGCCACAGCTCCAGATACCTTGCATGAAGGACATTTTTAGAAAGTCTTCAAGCTAAATTCATTTGTTTAAAGGAATCATATTTGAAATACTGAGGACATTTTTCCAAACACCTTGTAAGCTTTGTTATTGCTTGTAAACAACTGTCTGAAAACCTCTAAAATCTCTTATACTACTCTAAAGGCCTATTCTTGTCACCAGTGTATAGCACCAGTCTGGCACCTACAAGTATCTCTGATGACCACACATAGCAATGATGCTGGTGGACCATAAATCAGCTTATGCTCCAGCTGCAACCACATTAAAAATATGGATGTGTATTTTTTTTTTTAATAAGCAGTTTCTTTTTGTCAAGATCAGCCTCAGTGCCACGTAGTGTGCAAAAGCAGACTGACAGCCCTGTCTGTGCCACTGCTGCTCTCATGTGGTGGATTAGCATCATAGAGATGGGTATTCTCAGATGGTAAACTGTGCTCTCACTAATTTTGTCTGCTAAGATAAGTTCCTTGGCACTTGGCATTTCCTTTCCCAAAATGAACTTTGCTGCACAGTGGAAAGCAAATATTCTGTCATTTCCACACACACAGGAAAGCAGTGTAACGTTGTTCTGGTTTCAGCTGGGATAGAGTTAACTGTCTTCCTGGTAGCTGGTACAGTGCTATGTTTTGAGTTCAGTATGCGAAGAATGTTGATAACACTGATGTTTTCAGTTGTTGCCAAGCAGTGTTTAGACTAAAGTCAAGGATTTTTCAGCTTCTCATGCCCAGCCAGCGAGAAAGGTGGAGGGGCACAAGAAGTTGGCACAGGACACAGCCAGGGCACCTGACCCAAACTGGCCAACGGGGTATTCCGTACCATGGGACGTCACATCCAGTATAGGAACTGGGAAGTGGGGGGCAGGGATTTGCCGCTGGGGGACTGGCTGGGTGTCGGTCGGTGGGTGGTGAGCAATTGCACTGCACATCATTTGGACATTCCAATCCTTTCATTATTGCTGTTGTCATTTTATTAGTGTTATCATTACCATTATTAGTTTCTTCTTTTCTGTTCTATTAAACTGTTCTTATCTCAACCCACGAGTTTTGCGTCTTTTCCTGATTTTCTCCCCCATCCCACTGGATGGAGGTGTGAG